>NC_051314.1:1824912-2455517 GCF_015220235.1 Choloepus didactylus
TCCGCCGGGGACCGGGCCCAGTCCCCCGCCTCGCCCTCGCCTCCGGGAAAGAGCCCCCGCCGCCGGTACCCTCCGAGCAACGCCGAGAGCCGAGGGTTCAGCAACCGGCCGCCCCCCCCCAGACAATTCAACTGCGACCGCACATATGCATATTTAGTTGTGTGTGCATGTATGCATGTGCATATAGAAAGTTACATGCACATATGTAAATGTACACGTGTGCATGTATGCATGTGTGTATAGGAATTTACGTGCATATATGTAAATGCACTCATGTGTGCATGTATGCATGTGTATATAGGAATTTACATGCATATATGTAAATGCACTCATGCATGCATGTATGCATGTGCATATAGGAATCTACGTGCATATATGTATATGTACTCGTGTGTGCATGTATGCATGTGTGCATATGAATTTGCAGACGTGTGTATATGCACCCATGTGTGTATATGTGGATTTACATGACCACGTGTATATTTACTCGTTTGTGCACGCATCTGCGCACACGGATGTACGTGTGGTGCGTTCTGCCACCACATTGTCTGGTCTGGCCTGGCCTTCTTCCTGGTGGTGGATGCAACCCTGTTAACTCTGACCCAGTTTCTTTGATCAGGGATGAAAAATAGCTGACATGAGGCCTGGGACGCGTTTTCCAGGCTGCTCTGTATCCAGCTCATCGTCCTCAGCAACCACACCCAGCAGAGCTGCCCGGGGTCTCCCGCTGGCCCGGCCGTGGGTAGAGGCCGGAGCTCCCCAGCCCCGCGTCGCCCTCGCCATTCCCTGATGTTCGCACAGTGGGACCGGGGTGAGCAGCTCCACCTCAAGGAGGCAACACGTTTCGGGGTCAGCTTGGCCTCTCGCAACTGCATGCTCTGATGGGGGCACCCCACCTTTACTTAGACTCACACCCGCCTTCCCAGACCCCTGGGCAGCCGTCTCCTCCAGGACCCCTGCTCGGCCCCTGCCCTGGCGTCCGTCACAGCCGAGCCCAGCATCTGCCGAAGGCCAGGCCCACACCCTCTCCCAACCAAATCTAAAGACCTAAAGACGGAGGGGTCCAGGGGCGAGGGCCCCCCTTTCCTCAGCCAGCCCTCTACGGGACTCGGGGCGTCCCGCCTGCCGCCGTGTGCACTGACCAAGTTATGCTCTGTCTCCCTCTCTCTCTCAGATGTCAGATAATCCTAATCATAGTAGCGCTTTTTTGTAATTTCCTTTCTGAAAAGAAAGCGTGGACCTCCACTAAATCCACATCTGCCTGCTGGTGCTGACTGCGCTTCCTCTCCACTTCTGCCATCACTGGGCTCCGGAAACGCTGAGGCAGCCTGAAACGGGCACTGCGTATTCAACGCCTCCTGTGTCCAGCCCTCTCGAGGCATCTCCCAGGCACGGCCCCGTCTGATTCCTGGAGCTCTGAGCAGCCAGAGTCCTTGTTTTGCAGCTCAGGGAGCAGGGACACAGTGGTCAGGCAGTTCCCGTGACACCTCAGCATCGCACGAAGCACAGGGAGGCCAGCAGGCTCCAGAGCCCACCCCCTGACCACGGGGCTGCTGGTGCCTGCAGCCCCCCACGCACCCCCACCTCAGTGCTGCTCCCATCCCCACTGCCCGACGGGAAACTGTCTGCCCTACAAGCTGCCAACCAAATGCGAGCTCCCCTGTCCTCACCTGCTCAGCCTGTGACAGTTCAGCATTTTCTCCCCATGGAAACTCCTTTCTTTACCCCCCTTCTCTCCTCCAAGCACAGGGCAGGGCTGCGTTCCACCATCTCTTGAGGTGAAGGAGGTCCACGTGAGGTGGTTTATCTGTAAAACGAAGGCCACTGGGCACGTGCCACTGCCGCGGTGTGCGGTCGGCGTTACTGCTTCTAGGGGGAGGGGCGGCCGGTAGCTGAGCCCTCAGCTCTCGGGGCTGCTTAAGGGGTACCGGCGGCGGGGGCTCTTTCCCGGAGGCGAGGGCGAGGCGGAGGACTTGGCCGGGTCCTCGGCGGGAGGCGTGCAAGGTATGGAGGGCGGCGACAAGGACAAGACACTCTTCATCCAGTAGGAGTATGCGCCAAAGAGATTTATTCAGGGGTGATTACAGGTTATATAGGCTGGTAAGAAGGGCAGGGCTGGAAAGGGGGTGAAGCAGCCTTAAATGGCAATACTGAAGGGATAGGGGCTAGGATTGGTTCTGAGAGAACGCAGGAGCCGTTGCAGCGGGGCGGGGGTTGTTCTGGCCACGGTGCATGCGCGCTGGCGGTGGCAGGAGTGGCCTTGGCACCAGGGAGTGAGTGGGTAAGATAAGGAAGTGGGGAAAGGGCAGTTGGGAGAAAGGCGGTTTCCTCCGGCAAGCCTCCCCTGCCAGTGGCATTTTGGGTGAGGAAAAGGGAGTTGCCCTGACCTCGCTCCCCAGGCTCGGGGGGGGCTGCAGAGGGCACTCACGCCCGTACCTACTACCCTCCCCAGGGGGTGATCAGGTCCCCTGGCCCAGGCCTGGCAAGCCGAGGTACAAGCTCAGTCACCCGCAATTCCCCTTTCTTTTCTAATTAGAGGAAGAGGCTTTACCGGAGAGGCCCACTATGGGTGAGGGAAGGGGGAGGTTAGGGAAGGGAAAAAGGGGTTGACGGTGGCTTAGCGAGGCTGGAGCTCAGCGTTGGTGTGGTGCCTGGGCGCTTGACAATGGCTTCGCTGCAGCGGGCTGGGCGAAGGTGAGGGGTTAAAAGTTCAGGGGTTCAGAGAAGCTGGAACTCGAGGCGAGAGCGATGTTCAGGTGATTGAGAAGGGCCTCGCGGTTGGCGAGTCGACCGGTGGCGTTGAGGTCGCGGAGGGTTGGCTGTCATCTTGGAGTGGGGGGCGTCAGAGGTGGCGAGTCGCTGATACTGGATTTGCACGAACGAGGAAAAAATGGCATCCGTTTGTTTTCTTATAAGCTGGACAATTTTGCGGATGAGGCAGGGTCCTAAGATGAGAGCTAGAATAATTATTAATAAGGGGCCAAGAAAAGGAAGGATGTATGGGAGGATGGGAGTGAAAAAACTGGACCAATAACTGGTGGCTTCACGATCTCTTTTACGCTTTTCCAGTCCTTCTCGGACCCTTTTTAGGCTGTCCTCGACGAGACCTGTGGAATTGGCATATACACAGCACTCTTCTCCTAGGGCGGCGCAGAGGCCTCCTTCTTTGAGGAGGAGAAGGTCAAGACCTCGGCGGTTTTGGAGCACTACCTCAGAAAGGGAATTGACAGAATTTTTTAGATGGTAAATAGCGTTTTGTAAGTGATGAATGTCTTCGTCAACAGCCGCCCTGAGGTGAGTTAGGGCGGAGCCTTGACTGGCTAGTGCAGCGATTCCGGTGCTAGTGCCGGCAAGACCTAGGAGGGAGGCAATTGTAAGGACGGTGATGGGCTCTCGCTTTTGCAGTGGGGCAGGAGCCGCAGTTTTTTCCAGACGGAGGAAGAAGTCTTCTTCGCTGTGGTATAAGACCCTAGGGATAAGGACAATTAGGAGGCAAGTTTCTTTATATTCATTGATGACATTCGTGCTGAGACAGGGGGTAAGTCCTGTAGAGGAGCAGAGCCATTGGGAGGAGTTATGAGGAATGAGAAATTTTGCCGAGCTGCTGGGAGATGAGTAGCTGGCACAGGCAGTGAGGTCGGGAGAGTTCCTGGAGCGAGGGCGGATGCACTTTCCCGTATAGGAGACTGAATGAAAGGTTAGGGGGACGGTAGAGGTATTCCAATTGCATTCCAAGGGGCTGTTTTCTGTGCTTTCTGAAAAGGAGAGGTTGGAGGCAACGGGCTCGTATAGAGAGGAAGAGGTGGAGAGGCAGAGCCAGCAGGATGAGGTAAAATTGGGGTTGGAGGAGTTTACTGAGGTAAAGGCGGCTTGGATGAGGCTGAGGAGGGGAGAGGAGTAACGAGAGGGGGGCAGAAAAGGTTGGGGTGGTGAGGTTGGCGATGCGCTGTTTGTAGCTGAGGTGCGGTTTTCGGATGCGCTGCTTGTACTTGAAGTGCGGCTGGAGGGCTGTGGAAAAAGGGGGTTAATGACTTTATTGGGACCTATGCCAGAGGGTGTTCTTAATGCAGTATTTTGGTCTGGTTGGCTTACAGCCTCCTTTTTTGTAAGAATAAGTGATCCTCGGTCGGTTCCTTTCTCATAGATTCTGAAGCCCCAAGTTTGACCGAGTAACCAGGAGGGATTAGTGGGGAGCTGCACTGTAAGATTAAGATGTGTGCAGGATCCCTTACTTTCTTGGCCGAGCCAGTTAACAGTAGGGAGTTTGCACCCTGTAGGGGCCCACTTTAGGGTAAGGTAATGATCAGGAACAGGAGGCTTCTAATTAGTGGCTAATGTTTCACACCCCCAGTATGCACAGTAGTACTCGTTGGGGGAATTACAGTACGATTTTCCAGGATTTGAGGATGGGCACATGTAATATTGGGCCTGGGGATTACTTACCTTCTTGGCGCAGGTTTCTTCGACTCTGGAGACAAAGGTGGCGAAAGGCTTACTTGGCTCCTGGAAGAGCTTGGTGAATTTATTAGGCCGACAGGCAGAGCAATTGGCAAACGCGCGTAAGGCGATGCCTCTGAGGACAGTCCAGAAGGTGGCAGGGACATTAATATAAGCAGACGCACTTAGAAACGCTCCAGTGCCCAAATAGGCTTCGGGGGGATGATAGACTCCAAGGGCTACGTCTTGCTCACTTTGCTTAGCTGCTTCCGCCTGGAAGTGAGCACGCCAGTCAACAAACTGACCAGGGTTAAGAATGGAACGGGCAAGCGAGGCCCAGTCTTGGGGGATGCAATAGTCCATGCCGAGATCCTGTAGTATTTGGGAAGCGTATGGGCTACCTAACCCGTCCTCCTTGACGGCCCTGCGAAGCTGCTTGATAGTATCTGAGTCAATGGGATACCAGTCATACGGTTTCTGTGGGGTGGGGGCAAGGTTAAGAGGAAAGCAGCGAAAAGCACGAGAGAAAGGAGGACGCGCTTGCAGAGGGTTTGGTGCGGGAGTGGGGGTAGGGGGAGCGTTGCCCCAAGGGTTGCCTTGAGGTGTAGAAGGCAGCCAGGGGTTGTTAGTCGGCAGGGTGGAAGGAGCGGCGGCAGCTGCCGGTAGCGGCTTCGAGGGGGAGCTTGCCGAAGGGGGAAGCGGAAGTGGGAGGCTCCAAGCGTCGCAAGATGGCGGCGCGGTGGGCGTGGTTAAGACACAAGATGGTGGATCAGCCCCGCCCTGTGAAAGGGCGGGGTTCAAGGCACAAGATGGCGGACTAGCTCCGCCCTGTGGAAGGGCGGGGTAAAGCGTACGCGGTTTCCGGCCCAGCTTAGGGCTGATGTCATCGCCGGAGCATTTCCTCCCCTCGATGGAAAAAGAAGGAGGAAGTTCGCCATCTTGGCGTGGCTCAGTGTTATTTTGCTTTTTGGGAGTCACCTCGAGCGCGTTGTTAATCTGCTCGACTAAGGACTCCGTGTCCGAGTCATGATTTGAATTAGTATCGCTATCTGAATCTGTTGGCTGGGTTGATAGGGCCTCCTTGGATTTAACGGGGCCTCGATCAGGGGGGAGGGAGCCTTGAAGGCAGGAGCGGATGGTTATCAAAGTGGGGGAGCAAGCCGGGAGGGAAGCGCTTGCTCTCATGTTCCATGGCGTTAGTGACCCGATCAATAAGGCGATCATAAGTAACAGGGTCCCAAAGATGGCAAGTGGTGAGCCATGGGTTAAAGGGCAGCAGGAGGTCCCAGTATACTTGCAGCTGCCGAACAGACACTTTGTAGCGATGAGTGTCTAGGAGACCCGCTAGAGCACGAACTTGAGGTGCCTGGCACGTAGACAGACGATTACCCATAGCTGAGGGGGGAGGAGGGGGGGTTGTTTACCGAGCAGAGAGAATGAGATAAACTGTGGCCGCAAGGCCGAAGGAGACGGCGAGAGCGGAAAGCAGTGCCCTTTGGCAACGGGAGTAGTCGGGGGGGGCGGTTGCAAAGAGGCACACGGCGCCAAATGAGGAAATAAAGATACAAAGAACTACAGCAAAGTAATGGAGGGGAAGAGGGAGAGCGTTAGGAGGAACGGGGGTCATAGAAGTGCGCATACAAAAGGACGAAGAGAGCGTGGGGGAAAGGAGGAGCGGCTTCGGAGCAGTGAACCTCCCACGGCTCCGGAAGCGGCGAAGGAGAGGCGGCCCTTACCTTGCAGGCGAGGAAACGGGAAGCTGGAGAGGCGTCCGGGCGAGCGGGCGACCTGCCAAACTGTTGTGTGGAGACGCTCCTCACACGGGGCACCAGTTGCGGTCGCGGTTACTGCTTCTAGGGGGAGGGGCGGCCGGTAGCTGAGCCCTCAGCTCTCGGAGCTGCTTAAAGGGTACCGGCGGCGGGGGCTCTTTCCCGGAGGCGAGGGCGAGGCAGAGGACTTGGCCGGGTCCTCGGCGGGAGGCGTGCAAGGTGAGGAGGGCGGCGATAAGGACAAGACACTCTTCATCCAGTAGGAGTATGCGCCAAAGAGAGTTATTCAGGGGTGATTACAGGTTATATAGGCTGGTAAGAAGGGCAGGGCTGGAAAGGGGGTGAAGCAGCCTTAAATGGCAATACTGAAGGGATAGGGGCTAGGATTGGTTCTGAGAGAACGCCGGAGCCGTTGCAGCGGGGCGGGGGTTGTTCTGGCCACGGTGCATGCGCGCTGGCGGTGGCAGGAGTGGCCTTGGCACCAGGGAGTGAGTGGGTAAGATAAGGAAGTGGGGAAAGGGCAGTTGGGAGAAAGGCGGTTTCCTCCGGCAAGCCTCCCCTGCCAGTGGCATTTTGGTTGAGGAAAAGGGAGCTGCCTTGACCTCGCTCCCCAGGCTCGGGGGGGCTGCAGAGGGCACTCACGCCCGTACCTACTACCCTCCCCAGGGGGTGATCAGGTCCCCTGGCCCAGGCCTGGCAAGCCGAGGTACAAGCTCAGTCACCCGCAGCGGTGGACACTTCATGGTGGGTGCCCGACTGGGGACTCTCTCTCGCATGCAGGGACTAGCAGTGCTGGACACGGCACAAGCTCATCAGCCCAGGACCAAGAGCCGGGCCTCGGCCAGTCCACCACGTCCCTGCAGCAGGAGCAGCAGTGGCCATGCCACTGACACGGGGGCTGCCACAGCACTGCCCCCCAGCCTGCCCAGTGCCTGAGGGTGAATGTGGAAAGGGGGCAAGAGCAGGACTGCCAGGGAGAGACAGGAAAATGGCCAAGTCCTGGAAGATGGGAAGTGGAGTCACACCAGGGCCCCACCCCAGAGCACGGGCCTCTCAGGACGCAGGGGCCAGTCCCACCACCAGCCCCGGCTGCAGGGGACTTGCCCGACAGGGGACCCCAGCGATACAGACACCTGTCGGCCGACCTTCCAATCAGGGGAGAGCCTGCTGGGTGCATCGATCATCCTACCTGCGGAGGGATCCATGCCAGCAACCTGTACTGATCGGCTCGGTGATCAATAAAGATATGTATATCTAGACTTTCAATAGTTTGTCAATAATAATTTCATTAACAATTATTTATTATCACTTCATTATAATCAAATTTAGTATAATCATCATGTGTGGATTTTATCATTCTGAGTAAATATGATAATATATTTATGAATATTGCCTTATATACTTCTTGATTATCTATAAATAAACCTGAACATCCTTGCTCGACTTCTATTCACTACAGTTCTTAGATTCACACTTTGACAGCATCCTCTACTTCTAATACTTGGCGATAAAAGATAAAATATAAGAACTGAGTGTCCAGAAAGTGGTAACTGTTTGAAAACTAGGTTGCCCCTGTGGCTGCGATGTGGCACGGACGAGGGTTGAGGCCGGAGGTGCCTGGAATCCGGGCAGAGGCTGCGGAGAGGCCAGAGGGACCCCCCGAGTGGGGGGAGAGGGGCTGGAAGTGCTCCCTGTGGGGGGGCCGAGGTCACAGCTTGATGCCTCCCAGCTGGGGAGGGGTCCCCATACCTCTCTGCATCCTTCCCCAAAAGTTTATAAAACACCCTCCAAACGGACGTCCCCAGCAGCCTTGGCAGCAAACTAAGGACCAGGGGAGGCGGGAAATGAAGACGGTCACCGCACCAGGAGCCGAGGCAGGGCCCACCGCATGATCAAGACAGGAGCCTGGAGGCATCTCTGTCAGTTCCAGCTCCAGGTGGGGTCTCAGGGCTCCAGGGGAGACAACACCAAACTGTTAAAAATGAAGAAAGAGAAGGAAAGGAGAGGGAACAAAACAATAAGAAATCCACTTGAAATGAGCTTGAAAAGCAGATTTCCAAAGCTCACAGTGAGAGAACACCACCGATGAGTGGATGCGACCTCCCTCCATGAGCAATTAATAGATGCATCTGACAGTTACTGAGACAATTGTCCGGGATATGCAAAGAAATAATCAATACATGTGCCGGTTTGGATCTATCATGCCCCCCAAAAGTCATATTCTTTAATGTAATCTTGCAGGGGTGAACTGATTAGTCTATTGATTAGGGTGGAAACATTTGATTAAATTCTTCCCATGGAGATGAGGACCCACCCATTCACTCATGTCCTATAAGAGCTCACAAAGAGAAGGAGCTCAGAGCAGCTGAGAGGGACATTTTGGAGAGAAGCTAAGAGCTGACACTAACACTGACACTTGGAGATACTTGGAGATGTTTGGAGATGCTAGCCCAGAGTTTACCACAGAGAAGCTAAGAGAGACAAACCCGAGACATTTTGGAGAAAGCCATTTTGAAACCAGAACCCAGGAGCAAAGGACCAGCAGCCACCAGCCAAGTGCCTTCCCAGCTGACAGAGGTGTTCCAGATGTCATCGGCCTTCTTTCCGTGAAGGTATCTCTTGTTGATGCCTTAGTTTAGATACTTTTATGGCCTTAGGACTGTAAATTAGTGTGCCAGTTTGAATGTATTATGTCCCCCCAAACACCATTATCTTTGATGTAATCTTATGTGGGCAGACCTATCAGTTGATTAGATTGTAATCCTTTGAGTGTTTCCAAGGAAATGTGCCCCACCCAACTGTGGGTGATGACTCTGATTGGATAATTTCCATGGAGGTGTTGGCCTGCCTATTCAGGGTGGGTCTGAATTAAATTAACTGGTACACTATATAAGATCAAACAGAAGGAACTCAGTGCAGCTGAGAGTGACATTTTGAAGAGGAGCTACAGCCAAGAGAGACACTTTGAAGAAAGCACAGGAGCTGCAGATGAGAGACAGTTTGGAGACAGCCATTGAAAGCAGACTCGTGCTACAGAGAAGCTAAGAGAGGACAAATACCCCAAGTGCAACTAAGAGTGACATTTTTGAGGAACTGCAGCCTAGAGAGGAACGTCCTGGGAGAAAGCCATTTTGAAACCAGAACTTGGAGCAGACACCAGCCACATGCCTTCCCAGCTAACAGAGGTTTTCCAGACACCATTGGCCATCCTCCAGTGAAGGTACCCGATTGCTCATGTGTTACCTTGGACACTGAATGGTCTTAAGACTGTAACTGTGCAATCAAATAAACCCCCTTTATACAAGCCAATCCATCTCTGGTGTTTTGCATTCTGGAAGCATTAGCAAACTAAAACAATACATTTCAAAAATAATAACAAATTATGAAATAAAACCAAATGTAAGTGAGAAAGGAAAAAAATGAATAAATTAAAGTAGTAATTAGAATTGAAAAAGAAGTAGAAAAAGGAGGGACTTTTTTAATTAAAGAAATAATATTAGTGCTGAAATATCTCTCTCACTCTTTTACCAACCTCTTTCCCCCAAATAAAGAAAATATCACACCTAGCCCTTTTTATGGAAAATTTTTAAACTTCAAAGAATAGATTTTTTTTCTGTTCTGAAGACAGTGTTAGAATACACACAGAGAGAGACCCACACATCTCATTTTATTAAGCTACTCTAATCTTGTTATAAAAACTGACACAAGCAGTATGAAAAAGTTATAGAATTATATCTCTTATAAGCACATAAGTAAAAATCCTGAATAAAATATTAGTAAGTTCATTACAAGAAGTTATGGAAAATTTATCATGATATAGTAGGATTAAGTTCAAGAATAACAGGATCATTTATCAAATCAAAATCTATTACTTTAGTGTAGTATAATGACAGGCTAAAGAGAAAAATATCATTGCAATAAGACCATGACAATATTTGAAAACAGAGGCCATAATTCATGGTCAAAATTCTTAGCAAACTGTTAGGGTGGTATAAATAGGGCCATTCTAGATCTGCAGGAATTAAGACAGCATGGTGCGGACTTGAAAGAAATAACTAGGTCATAGCTGAAAGTTCAGAAACAGATCCGCTCCTGTATGGAAACCGGACATACAGCCTTCGTCGCGTTGTATAAAGATGGAACTGGGGCCATTGGCAACAAACCCCGAAGTCACTCACCTGGGCCTGGGTAGGAAAGCACTGCGTGCTCACCACACTCTTATGCTCCAATAAGTAACCTTCCATTCATATTCATGAGGAACATTGGGCTGTGTTTTCTTTTCTTGTAAAGTCTTTCTCGGGTGTGGCACTGGGATTTTGATGACTTCCTAAAACAAGTTGGGAAGTGAAGCTTCCTCTTCCAGTTACTGGAAGATTTGTGTGGATTTGGTGTTACTTCTTCCTGGATTTTCTTCTTTTAATTCAGTAGTAAAATCACGTGGGTCTGTAGTTTTATTTATGGTAAGGTTTCTTTCTTTAGAAATTTGTGTTTTTAATACACATTGGGCTATTCAGGACTTTTATTTCTTTGAGTCACGTTTGGTAAATTATGATTTCCAAGGAATCTGTCAATTTTATTGAAGTTATTGGTTATATTGGCCAAAGTTCCCTAGGTATGAGTTTAATGTTTGAGGTTCTCTAGTAATTCCTTCTCTTTCATTCTTGGTGATTTGTGTTCTCTCTCTTCTTTTTTTTTGATCACTCATATTGTGCATTTATAAATGTTATCAATATTTTCAAAGAACCAACCCTTGAGTTTGTGTTTTTTCTTCCTGTTGTGTGTTGTATACACCAACAATTCCTAGCTTATATTTTATTATTTATTTCCTCCCATTCTTTTTAAATTTAAGTTGTTCTTTTTATAACTGCTTATGGAGAAAACTTAGATACCAATTTTAAACTTCTTTCCCAGTAGAGGCATTTAAAGCTATAAAATTTCCTCTAAACCCTGATTTATCTACATCCCATGAGTTTTAACACTTTGTTTTTCATTTTCTCTCAGATAAAATACTTTTCAGTTTCTCAGGAGGTCCTGCCTGTTCACTTCTCTTCAATCTTTGTTTCTTTCTGTTCTCCAGGTAAGATCATTTCTATTGATCCTTAATTCACCTACTCTTTTTTCTGCCATTTTTCATCTTCTATTAAGGCCACTGATTCTTTTTTTTCAGTTATTATAGTTCTTGAATCTGAAATCCCTATTTGGTTTCTTATTATGCTTTGTTTTCCTTTGCTGAAGTTCCCCATCTGTTTGCTCACCGACACTCCATTTTGAAAAAATTATTTTAACATATTTTCTTTAAATTTCTTGACCATATTTCTAGTAACTGCTTTGCAATTTTTGTCTTATAAATACAAAATCTCCAACATTTCAGGGTCAGTTTCTATGACTTTGGACACATTTTTCCGTCTCTTGTCGTGTCTAGCACTTTTTGTTTGCACAGTGAACATTGTGCATGACGCATTGTAGAGCCTCAATTCTGTTATCCTCCAAAGAATGTTGCCTTTTGTTCTAACAAGCAATTCAATTCCTGGTGTATCATCTTGAACTCCTGTAGGTTTGATCGGGTGCATTTTTCGGGTGAATTTGTGGAAGGTCCAGGCTGCGCCTTGGTCTTCTGACGTGACGGAATTTGGCCCCTAAATTCTGTTCTGCCTGAGACCTTGTTGGGGCTTGGGTTTAGGGTCAGCCTGGCCTGTGGGTGAGGGCTGCTCCTGATGGGACGGCTGACCTGATGCCCGTCACTCCGTCGGAGCCCCGAGCCGGAGCCGGGGCAGGCCTGGACGCGAGCAGGGGAGGGGAACCGGGAGCCGGGAGGCGTGGGGTCAGGGCTGTCACTGCTGAGCTGCTCTATCAGGGCTGCAGCGTCCTCGGGGCGATCAAGGAAACTGAAGGAGGAGGGTCACGAGCGTAATTCCTACTAAGAGGAAAAGGGGAGCTGGGGATATGGGAGCCAAGGGGAGATGGTGCCACGAAACACCGTGGAGAATCGCCTGCAGGTGAGGGCGGGAAGGCAGAAGGTAAGACAGAGGAGAGGCGAGGAAACCCCTCTTTTACAGTTTTTGAGGCGGGAGAGGGGGAGAGAGGGAGGGAGGAGGGAGGGAGGAGGGGGAGGAGGGAGAAAGTAGACAAGCACTGAGCTCCGGCCCCCTCCGGCCCCCTCTTCCCGCCCCGGCCTGTGGGGCTGGCCTGAGGGACCTCGAGGAGAAGCTCCACTCAAGGGAGGCTCGGGGAGCTCCTGGGTCTGAGGCCTTCGTCCGCAGCCTGAGGACCGCTCTGCCATCTGAGCGTCTCCGGACGTGGAGGACGGAGCTGGCCCATTGGTCTCTCAGGGCAAGTGTCCGGGATGTGGGCCAGGGGTGGACGGGGCTCCGGGGGGCCACACAGGGAGGGACCCGGGGGTCTGCAGAGGGCGAGGCCCCGTCCCGTCCCCCCCGGGAGGAGAGGCCCAGGCTGAGCACCTCTCAGATGAGGGAGTTTATCAAAGGTGGGAAAGGAACCTAACTACATTGCATGAACGATGTTCCCTGCTCCAGTTCTGGGCAGAGGATTTTTTCTGAGCAGCTGTTAGGCAAAAACTTTCATCTTGTTTATCGTGGCTGGCAACTGGAGGTGTGGGAATGGTTTTGTACTAACTTAGCCAACTCGCGGGCCTATTTCACAGCCTGAAGTTCACGGCAAGCGCGTGTTTTGTGTTTGGTTTGCAGCTCACGCGCTGGACTCAGGCCCTGCCCCTTGACAGAGGTCCCCCCGGGGGTCGCATCCCCTCCCCAGCAGGCCCAGCCAAGCAGGCCCTGGTCCGGGACGCGGAGGGCAGCTGCGGGAGGTGCAACAGGACTTCCCGGGACCCCCAAGCTGGTGGGCAGAGGGCGGACACCCCAGGCCTGCAGAAGCACCAGTCCCGGCCCGTGACCCCCACCCCGTCTCCTGCATCGCTACAATTCTGAAACACTCCTGAACCAAGGCCTTGGGCCCCCCACACCCACAGCTGGGTCTCTGGGATTAAATGGGGTGACCCTCAGGGACCCCCAGCAGCCCCCTCCCCTTTCAGAAGCTAATGCCCAGGGATGAGGCCCTGCATCTCCAGGGCCTTTAACCCCCCCACGCAGGAGGATTTTGCGCTGCTGGAGTGAAGACCATGGCGGGCTCAGGTGAGTTACAGCAGCGGGTACCCCAGGCCACGGCCCACAGGCTGCCCCCATACAGACGGGCAGATGCCAGGCCACGCCTGGGAGGCTCCGCTGGGGGGTGTGCGTGTATGTGTACAGACATGTGTGTGCGTGGAGGCGTGTGCATGTATGTTCTGTTGGTGTGCTGTGTGTGCGTGGAGGCATGTGCACGTGTGCTCTGTTGGTGTGCTGTGTGTGCGTGGAGGTGTGTGTTCTGTTGGTGTGCTTTGTGTGCATGGAGGTGTATGCATGTGTGTTCTGTTGGTGTGCTGTGTGTGCGTGGAGGCATGTGCACGTGTGTTCTGTTGGCGTGCTGTGTGTGCATGGTGGTGTGTGCACGTGTGTTCTGTTGGTGTGCTGTGTGCATGGAGACGTGTGTTCTCGTGGTGTGCTGTGTGAGCGTGGAGGCATGTGCACGTGTGTTCTGTTAGTGTGCTGTGTGCATGGAGACATGTGTTCTCGTGGTGTGCTGTGTGCATGGAGATGTGTGTTCTGTTGGTGTGCTGTGTGAGCATGGAGACGTGTGTTCTCGTGGTGTGCTGTGTGCATGGAGACGTGTGTTCTGTTGGTGTGCTGTGTGAGCATGGAGGTGTGTGTGCTGGAAGCTCTGCTTCACCCGGGCTTGAGCTCGGCAGTCTCGGTCCCGGCCTTCACGGGAAACTCTGCCGACAGCCGGTGGTGCCGTTTTGCTCATGGCAGTTGCATGGTGCCCCTTGGCGGACGTGTGGGCCCCTACGTCCCATGGACACTCCATGGGCTCCGCACATGTGTCCGCTTCAAAGGAGGCGTCCTTTACACACCCAGGGAAGCGTCAGGGCCGAGCCCCGCCAGAAGGGTGTGCGCGCTGCTGGCGCCTGCAGGCGGCTTTCTCTCCCCACCCGGTGTGTCCCCTGGAGAGGAGGAGCCCTGAGCCGCTGGCCTGGGCTGGGAGGGCCTGGCAGCCCGCGGGCCCTGGGCTTCCTCTCCGCGGCTCTGTGCTCTGCTCACGAAGCCGCGGGAGGCAGGTGCTCCCCGTTGGCCCTGAACCAGGCCCGCGCGGCTCGGCCTTCCTCATGAACGCACATCCGGAGCGTTCGGGCTGGAGATAAGCGCTCCAGCTTTCCCCGCGGCCACCCACCTCCCCTGCTGCAGCCATCGGCCTGTCCGCTCACCCTCCCGGCCCACGCACAGGCGCCACAGGGCCGCAAGAGACACAGGCGTGTGCAAAAGTCGATGCCATCGGGCGGGACCTCAGAAGGTGACCCCAGGGTCCACATCCTGGCAGGGAATCCAGAGCCGCCTCCAGGTGGCCGAGGTCAGCACGTCCACGCGGGGCGGCATGACGCTGGGCCTGCCCTGTGCTCAGGGCCCAGATGTGCACAGCCACGGGGACGGGCACCGAGGGGATGCTGGCCCTCCTGTCGAGGGCGGGGGGGTGTGCGGCTCAGCCCCGGGCACGGCCACCTCCGCTACCTGACGCCGGTGCCAGGCTTTGCACGGCTGAGCCGATTAAAACGGGCAGTGCCACTGGCCAGTGAGACCGTATTGGGCTCCCGAGTGCCAAGAGCTGTTTCTGACATTGGCTACACTCCCCCGCAGCTGAGGAGGAAACCAACATGAAAGGAAGGGGAAGGGAACAAAACGAATCAACGTGCGGCTCTTTGACGCCTATGTCGGTCCTCTGACCCCAGCCTCAGGCCAGATGAGGGGGCAGAGCCCAGGGGCAGCCTGAGGAGGGGGAGCCTGAAAGCCCCGTCCTCCCACCCCCAGCCCCCCGGGGTGACAGTGGCGATGCTTGGACACTTGGGTCTCAGGCCATCCTCGAGGGTGGATCTCACCTGCGGGAAGGTGGGTGCCCCGGCCCAGCCCTCTGTGCAGAGTGCGCTGCCCTGGGGGCTGCCTTCGAGGGGGCGGGCGTGCTGCCAAGTCTCCTCCACCCCAGTCAGCAGGAGGAAGGAGGGAATGAGGGCTCCAAGGGTTTTCCGCGAGGTGAGCCAGGAAGAGCAGGCCCTGCAGGTGATGGAGGGGCTGGCCCGGGCAGAAGGGCCAAGCGCGGCTGCACCTTCCTGGCCTTGGACTTCCGAATCCATCTGGTAAAGGCTGAATCTAGGAAAGGGCTTTGGGCAAAGACCAGGGGAGTTGGGTGGGGAGCTGGTGGGACTGTGAAAATCAAAGTCTCTGAGGCTGTGGTCTATATTGTATTTCCAACATCTTGAGGTGAACTTTTCCAAAAATTCATTGTCCTCGTTTCAAGGACGGGGAGCGCTCCAAGCTGGCCCGATTCACTCAGTGCGTCGCTCTTCTGTTATCTCATAGCCCTCACCGAGCTCTATAAACCAGGGTCTACCATGTGCACTTTAGACATGAGAACACGGGGACACAGACAAGTCCAGTTCATTTCCCAAAGCAAGCAGCAGCCTTTCCTTCTCACTCTGGGGGTATTGCAGTTTTCCGGAAGCCCCCATCCTCGGCTCTGTCAGCCCTCCTGCCTCCGGGAGGCAGGCACTGGTCAGCAGAGGCTGTGCCCCCCTTCCACGGCCTAAGCCAGCCCCCACTGACTGCAGCCTCCTGGCAGGGCCTTGGATTTGGGATTGAGCTTGCTTCTCAGGCAGCCTGAGGCCCTGGCATTGCACAGCCCCTTGGGGAGGGGGCAGATGACACTGCTCCGCCGCTCACTGCCGTGTTCCCAGTGAGAAGGGCTGGGGGGCAGGGGGCACAGGGCAGGGGGCACACCACCCAGAGTGTTTCTCCTGGGCATTGCCAGCCTGCCCCTCCACCCGGCTCTCCCAGTTGGGTCCCCAGTAGGGACAAATACTCTCCCCAGCAGGAAGCGGGGGCAGGGTCTGCCCTGTGGATGCTGCCCCTCGACCCCTCCTGCTCAGGGACCCCTTGGGACCCCCACCTTCTACAGATGTGCCTGGGGCTGTGAATCCCCTCTTTAATTTGCTAAGTACAATTGGTCATTACAGAATTTCTCACAAAAATTTATGGTCCACCAAGAATCTCTCTGCTTGTCCTTGAATAAGGCGATATATTCATGTATGTATTTTATAGTTCTCCTGTCATGTCTGGGGTGAGAAAAGAGAGCAAACAAATGGAGTTACTATGGCTGAGCTTCAAAACAGAGTCGGGACCATGTGGGAAGTGACTCGGTCGCATCTCAGGCAGAATCACAAGCTGCCCAGGTCTGCAGAACCAAAACCACGATGCTTCTGAGGACATCTGGACTCACAAACTAACTAAAAAATAAAGAAATCAGTCAACTCTCTAACTTGAGGGACATTTGGAAAGCCCCAAACACCCACCAAACATAATTCTTTACAACAACTTACATAATAATCTTCTTTCTCTTTACAACCCCTGCTCAGAAGCCCCGAGACGACACAGCGTGGCTTGCTACCAGAATCCGTGCTCCCTGAATTGCAATTCTAAGGCCCCCAAATAAACGCTTTTGTTGCCTGGTAGCTTGGCCTGCAAGTTCTCACCAACATGGGTTTACATGTGGGTTGGAAAGGCTGTAGCCGCCTTAGGTCTGCCTTCTCCAAACATCCGAAGGCCACTCTGGAGGAGGGCGGTTTTCCATGGGAGATAGATGTGGGACTGTCCACACAAACACCTCACTTGGGCAGGGATTGAACCAATAAGTCCCAGTCAGAATGATCTATCGGGAAGCGGCTTCTGTGCACACAAGACATAACACCAGCCCTGCTGGGTCACGCAAACATTCACCGTCTGGAAACTGGCCCCTTGACTGCACCATCCATTGGGCATCAACAAACATCCAGGCGGTTGGGGAGCCTGGTGGGGGCCGTTCCTTGCAGAGGCTGTGCTGCAGGAACTGGATCATCACCCCCTACTTGAGCTCATGTTGGGTTTTATCTTTAGTTCTGTTGCTTGGTTGGTTTCTTTGTTGAGCAACTGGGCTCACATCTTAGGAAATGAAAAGAGTTAGAGTGAAGCTATAAAGCGACATATAAAGGCCTCCTTGCATTTTTGCCAGTTGGCTCCCAGGAAATGGAGCAGCCTTTACGCGGGTATTTAATGTGCTGGGGTATACTGAGGGTGACGACATAGATTGGTCAAGTCAAGGCTAAATCAGGCTTTGGGACCTGTCAAATATCAATAACAGATCTAGGATTTTCTGGCGAGATGTGGTAGACCAGAAGGACATCCAAGAAGATGCCACACAGGGGCAGGTGGTAGGTGGATGGATTTGCCCAGAGAGAGTCTTAGCAGAGATGGGTCAGTGCTCAGGGTCCTGGGACAAAGCTGACGATGCTCCCCCCATGTTGAGAAGGCAACTGGCTGCCATGGAAAGGTGTCCAGTGCTGGTGACCAAGTGCCCCACACCCTGTTTGCGAGGAATCTCATGATGACTGTGATTTAGTTTCCTGGGCTGCTGAAAGCAGATACCATGAAATGAGTTGGCTTTTCACGAGGGAATTTATTAGCTTATGGTTCTGAGGCCATGAAAACATCCAAATCAAGGCATCATCAAGGCGATGCTTTCATCTCGAAGACCAGCTGCTGGTGACCCTGGCTCCTCAGCCACACGGCCAGGCACGTACTGGCGTCTGCTGTCTCTCCAGTCCCTTCCAGGTTTCATTGCTCATTGCTTTCCACTTCTTGCTTCCTTTCTTTCTCTCATTCTCTCTCTCTCTCTTCCTCCCATTTCTAAAGGACTCCAGGAAGAGAATTAAGAATTAAGACCATCCTGAATGAGCCGGGCCCCACCGTACCTGGAGGGGCCTCATCAAAAGTCCTGCTTGCACGGGGCCCACACTCACGGGAGTGGACGGACTTTAAGAATGTGCTTTCCTGGGGGATACACGGCTCTAAATCACCGCAGACCCTGTGTGGCTCCCTGGTCCTCTCGGCTCCCACACCCTCCGTCGGCTGCACCTCCCTCGTCCTCGTGCAGGTGCTGATCCTGGAAGCCACATGGCCTTGACCTTCCCTCCAGGGGCAGTCGCCACGTGATCTTAAGCAAGAAAATCCCCCCTGAATTTGAATTCCCTCATTAAAAAAAAACAAAACACAAAACACCGCAACATCAATTAGTTTTAAAGGTTTAAATCAAAAGTATATAAAGTCTTTTTAAGGAAATGAAAAAATGGCAGATCTGGCAAGATAGGGGGATCCCTTGAAATCCGCTGTCCCCTGCACCGCCTCCCCAGTGACCCCAGCCCACCCAGCCCCTCCCCAGGCGGGCCCCGTCCTCCCGGCTGCAGTGCATCGTCTTGACTCCACCCCACGCACCTGGCCATTTCCTGCCAGAGAAAGGAATTAGCTAGAAGAGATGTGACTTAGACCTGGGGATTTACTACTGTATTTCAGAAAAAAAATGCTGCTTTATTAGCACCATAAAAATGCAAATTAAATTACAAACGAATCAGTAGAAGTTCTTCATCTTTAAAGCATAAACCCCCTTTACATTTTCCATGAACGCCCTCCAAAGACCTCCTCTAAAAATGTTATTAGATCCATGCGTGTCCTGGACAATTGATGGGTTTGCCTTCTACATTAAGCTAAATAACAGCATCATATCGGTCAACAAAAAGACGTTTGTGCCTTTTGGCTACAATTAAGATCGAGGTTGGATTTGCACTCCACTTTAATTACTAATAGATTAATCCGAGACTAGAAGACCATCTGTAATTAGCATTTTGTTGATTGATTTGTTGCAAAGAAATGACCCTGATTATGTTCTTAGTAATCAGTTTATAGCTAATTGGCTTTCTCTCATTAAAATATAAAGAGCTATCCGTAAAGAGTGTCCGAGAGGTGCGTGGGGAGCCTAAGTGGCACAGAGATACAGCCCTCGTCAGATGCGGCCCTTCTTTGATTTTTATGGAACTCTAATTATTCAGTGAATTAAGGGCTTTGACCTCCTTGGGAAGGCTGGTGGGCGACTTCCAGACATCGATCCCCAGGAGGGAGGCCAAGGTCGAGCGGTCGCAGAGTGGAGAGGACACTGCGGCCACACAAGGAGGGCTGATTTATTGTTGACCGAAAGGCAGTGTCAATAGACAGTAATTAAAGGCATGCCACGGCGCTCGAAAAAGCAGAATATTCAGAGATTGCAATTAAATCCTTGGCAGTGGCAATGCCTAATTAGGTGTAATCCTTCTTACTCCAGCTAAGAACAAAACAATTCCCAGAGGACCAAAACCCAAAAGGGAAGGATTCGTATTTTTAAGTGAAGGTCACTGCCGGCAGGACGCCCTCAATTCTCCACATCTGTTTGGCTGCGACCGCACTGAGTGAAAAATAATCGCTGTCATCATCACCTACGTACTCTGAAATCGCTTCGTGAGCCGTGGCAAGTCGGGGGAAAGTTTCTCTGTGTCCGTGGGGTGGTATTTCTTGGGGAACTGTCCCCAGCGCCCCCTCACTCGGCCACCAGCCCCAGCCCCTGGTAAAGGATGCGGGGGCCTCGGGAGCGGCTGTGGGGGTGTCCTCGCTGTGGGAGGGAGGCGGGAACCCCGGGCAGCACCCCACAGCCTGGCTCTGCACGTTCTGTGTCCCAGCAGCCGACGGCTAGGCCTGCCACTCACTCATTGCTGAGCTCTGGGGAGCCCACTCTTTGCATCTTTACCATCGTGCCCCATTTTATGCCAGGATTAACGAAGACCCCACCACTATTTGGCAGTGGTTGGGGTGACAGCAATAAAATGTCCGTCTGTGATGCATGAAAAGCAGACAACTCAGAGGTCTAGACCACCACACCTGCCATTCTCAGGACCACCTCGATGGCGATAAAAGGCATGAAAGAAGGAAACGAAATCCCATGCCCTGCCCCTGCAGTAGAAACTCAAAACCTTCGCCACGTAAGTTATTGAGGGAGTGAGTGAACGAATGAATGGGGAACGAATGAATGAGCTGGCAGAGCCGCACGGCCTGGCTTTGCCCAGGGGGGTACGTTCTCAATACTGAGAGAATCGCCCCAGGTCCCCGGCTGCATCCCTTCTCCCTGCACCAGGCGTTTCTGGGGCCTCCTGGACCCTGCTCTGGAACTCGGGGCCAAGGCCCAGGGGCTCCGAGGACTGAGGCCCGGGGGACTGGGAGGCTGACGTGGACGGGGCAGCCTCGGGCCAGGGAGCTGCGGGGTCCACTCGGTCAGCCGGGACCCCACCCAGGCGGAGAAAGTGGCCTCGGCGGGGGTCCGGGGTCTGGGGTCTGGGGCCACCCACCTGTGCCACCTGCGGAACGTCCCACTCCACGCTTGGGCTCTCCGTGCCCCCCAGAGTGGACGGCACCCGATGGACATGGCAGCATGAGACGCAAGCCCCCCGCCACTTCTCTGCAGCTCTGGTGGTCTCGGCCGAGGCACGGTGACCATGGCCTGGCAGGAGCATCGGGCCAGAGGGTGACAGCCCTCATTTTGTTTCATCGTGTTTATTATAAATCCCCTCCATTCGCACCAAGTGGGTCTCGGTTTCGATTTATGACAGAGGAAGACAAACGATTGGGACTAATAAAGGGACTTGATTTTGATGCAAGTGTTCAGCTCAATGCCGTGGGCGTCACAGTTAGGGGGGTCAGGGCGGTGGGTTATCCACCCATGTCCACCTGCGGGCCCAGCAAGGGTGGGGGGCGTGACCTCGGGCCTGTCCGTCCTGCGCTTGGCTGACCACACTCGGCCCGGGGGACCCAGGGCACGGTTTTAGCTTCACTAAAACACCTGTCACAGCCTGAACTTCCGGGAACTCGGCCCCTGGGGCCGTCCGTGGCTGCAAAGACCCCAAATGCTGACCTCAGCAGCCGGGCGAAGTGACCGCCCTTGAAGGGCTTACGTTTCGACTTTCAGCATGCATCCTGTCTGGTGACACGTTGGCTGTCGGTTACTCCTGAGTGTCGACGCTTCTGGAACACGCCCCTTTTGGATTGGGTTGGGGGCCCTTTCGCATTTCACTCGGGATCTGGGAGGGAAGCACATTCTCTGTTTATTTCCACACCCGCTGACCCCGGGCAGAGCCCTCTGGCCCCTGCCACCCGCTCACCGTCCCTTGGTGCCTCAGCGTCTCCAGGTGCACGGCCCCCCCGAGCAGGGACAGCAAGCGAGCTGGGGGGTCTTGTCCCAGAAAAGCCCCGGATGGCACCATTAGCCTGAGGTGACAGGGGCTGGTGACGGGGAGCTGATGGGGTGGCCAGCAGGGTGGAAAGGACCATGTCCCATTGGCTGGCAGCCCGGGTTTTTTGCCATTTGATAAAACCTCACATGACAGAGGAAAACGCTTGTTATCTCCCACCATCTCTACCTGCAGCCTCCCCTGGATCGATACCCGTCTGCTGAGCCCCTGTGAGATGTTCTGTGTTTGGTGTGAAACGCGTGTTCCTGGGTTTGGCCTACACAGATGCCAGGTGTGGCCACCAGGCTGCCGAGGACTCGAGCACAGAGAGGGGCAGCCATCTCGAGCCACAGCCCACCTCAATAGCTCGGGCAGGGGATGCTCCTTTGTTCAAGGACAAGCAGCAAGTCCTGGCAACTGTCTGCAGAGTCCCCACTCCAAGCCCAGGGTTGGGGAGACCGGTGGCCCTGCCTGGAGGGCTCCCCGGAGGAGGTGAGGCCAGAGCTGCGTCTGCCCTGGAGGTTCCAAGGGATGGGGATGGTGAAAAGTGACTATGAAGAGTGAGCCACTGGGCACCGTCTCGGGCCTTTTGTCACCTGCTGAGCTACGCGGCCCCGTCTCCTCAAGGTCCAAGGCAAACTGTGGCAGAGCTGGAGCCCCAGGTGCTAGAGGAGCCACAGCTAAAGGAGTCTGGCTGTTCTGGAACCGAAGGCCCCATGTCAGCACATCGCACCCCCCACCACACACATACACACAAACACACATACACAGAGCCCACCAACCCAGGGGCTTCAGCATTGGAAAGTGGTTCTCTCACTTTCCGGAAGCCAGAGCCAGCGTCAAGGTCTCTGCAGGTCCACGTCCCCACCGACACCTGCAGGGCCTGATGGCCAGACGCCCCCTCAGCTCCATGGGCTGCCCAGCACAGACAGGGACACGGCCCCACTGGACGCGGCTGCACCTCCATGCCCTCCCTCCTGGATGATGCAGGGCTCGGGCGGCAGGGCTCAGCACCACAGCGCAGGGATGACTCCTCCACCCCACGGACATCCGAGGCCGTTCCAACCCCAGGGCGGGGGGTGCTGGCCAGGGCCCACTGCACACAGGGAGGCTTTCTGGGATCCATCCACCCCCACGAGGGTGAGCCCACTGTCTCTGGGACCCCTGCTGGGGCAGGGCCTTTGTCCTTCCTCCTCCTTGCACACTCCTCAGGGTGGGGATCCCAGGGTACAGAGCCCGGGGCTCGGGGGTGATCTCGGGGGCTCAGCATCTGCAGCCCCCACCCCACCGACACCCGCTCCTCCCTCTCAATAAGCCACCCTGCACCTGTTCCTCACCACCTGGTTTGCATGGTTTGCTCTCTTCTTATCCTAACAGCATTTGGACATGTTTATGAGGGACCTATCGTCAATAAAACTTTCTTCTAGATTTAGGGATTTCTTTAATTCACAGCTAACTAATGCAGGAATCAAATTGACATTGAAATAACTTCACACATTAATTTAGAAGACGTGGCAATTGTGTAATAATACAGAACCTTACTCCAAAATACAGTATTTATTATGTTTTATAGCTATCCTTTTCTTGTTAAATAATACATGTTACTTCATGTGGACTCTCTTGTGAAATTTAGTCCCAAGTAACATGTGTGCATATTTGTGTGTGTGTGTGTGTGTGTGTGTGTGTTTAGAAAACTTTTCCATTTCTGTTTCTGGGCACTGACTGCTAGAAGACACATTATTGACTGTTTAATGTTTTTGTCATATCCAGCCACTTTTTTCTTAATAATTTTAGTTGTTTTTTACTATGGAGTTGTGAGAGTTTTCTAGATATACAAATATAATAGTAGCAAAAGGAGAGAAGTTATATGTATAACAGATTTTAAATATTTTTTCATTTTATTACAGTTGCCAAACCCTCTAAGACAATGCCATTTGATGATAGTGATGAGACCTCCTTCTAGTATCTGATTCAGTTGAAATGCTTTTAATATTTTACAATTTAAGAACATTTATGAAATGGGTTCTTTCCTCTTATATTTAAAGTTTTCATTAAGAAAATGTGCTAATGTCATGAAGTAGAATTTTCAGTATCCATTGATATGATTGCGTGATTTTGCCTTTAGTGTATTGGATTTATATAGCTCGTAACAACAGATTCTCTAAGTTTGAATAGCCCCTGCATCACCCCTATCAATTTTGTGTAATTATGCTACATAAGTCTTTTGCTGCACTGATGAATCTATTGCTAATAGGTAATTTATAATTTTTACAACATCTTCACTAATGAGACTAGCTAGTTTTATTTTGTCATTGTTTTATTTTGAGTTTTTTGCACTTTTTCAAATTTTGGAAATAAAATTATACTAGGTTGTAAAAATAAGTTAAAGAGCTTTCTTTTCCGCTGGACACTCACATAGGGAAAATTCACTGTGAAGCTGGCTGGCCCTGCCGCCTTCCACAGTTGCTCTCCCAAGCCCCTGGACAGCGTCTCGGTGGGAATTAGTGCAGCCGAGAGCCCTGCTTTTCCCAGAGCAGTGTCAGTAGTTTCTACTTGCTGCCACAGCGTTGTATACGGTAATGCGTTATGATTTTTTAATCTATCTGAGCTCTGGGTTTTTTCTCCTTTCTATTTCCTAATCTAGTCTATTTTAGTGCTCTCTCTTTTCAAGTAGATCAGGCTTGTAAGGAGATTATCTATCATATTAGCCTTTTCAAAGAACCAGCTTTGGAATTACTTATCTATTCTCCTATTCGATTTCATTAAATTTGGCTTTTATCTTATTAACATATTTGGGTGTGTGCCGGTTTGAATGTATTATGCCCCCCAAAATAGCATTATCTTTGATGTAATCTTGTATGGGCAGACATTATCAGTGTTGATTAGACTGTAATTCTTTGAGTGTTTCTGTGGAGCTGCGCCCCACCCAGCTGTGGGTGATGACTCTGATTGGATAGTTTCCATGGAGGTGTTACCCCACCATTCAAGGTGGGTCTAAGTTAAATCAGTGGAGCCATATAAATGAGCTGACAAACAGAAGGAACTCAGTGCAGCTGAGAGTGACATTTTGAAGAGGAGCTACAGCCATGAGGGACACTTTGAAGAACACACAGAAGCTGAGAGAGGAGCTGCAGATGAGAGACAGTTTGAAGACGGCCATTGAAAGCAGACTCTTGCTCCGGAGAAGCTGAGAGAGGACAAATACCCCAAGTGCAACTAAGAGTGACATTTTTGAGTAACTGCAGCCTAGAGAGAAACATCCTGGGAGAAAGCCATTTTGAAACCAGAACTTTGGAGCAGACACCAGCCACGTGCCTTCCCAGCTAACAGAGGTTTTCCGGACACCACTGGCCATCCTCCAGTGAAGGTACCCGATTGCTGATGTGTTACTTTGGACACTTTATGGCCTTAAGACTGTAACTGTGTAATCAGATATACCCCCTTTATAAAAGCTGTTCTATCTCTGGTGTTTTGCATTCTGGCAGCACTAGCAAACTAGAACAGGGTGTATTTTTGCTTTCTGTCACTCTCTTAAAGATTAGTACCTATTTACCTATTTTTTAAAGTGTCTATCTTTATTCATTGAAAATGAAGGTGTTTAAGATACTTTTCTCTAAGTATGAGTTTTACCCTGACTCCTGGGCTTTAGTAGGAGATGTTCTCCTTTTCTTTTAATTACTTCTTTGTTTTTAAGGATTACTGGGAGCTGAACCTTTCAGTCCCTATATCAGTCAGTATAGACTCAGTTATGCTGCACTAACAAACAGCACCAGAATCTCAGTGACTGAACATGCCAGAAGGTTGGTTCTTTCTTACACAATGTCTGCTCCCTCCAGGGAAGCCACCCTCTGTGTGGCCCCCGCTCCTGAGCTGCTGCCCCCCAGGCACCTTCATCTCAACACACGTTTCCATGACCACGGCCACCGCAGGTGGGCGGTGGGGCAGCATGTACCACCTGGAAGTGTCACTTTCCTTCACCCATCAGTACTGAAGTCACATGGCCTGACGTCCCCTAACACAGAGAACAGAAGAGCCAGGATGGAGCAGCCCCGGTGATGTCTGCAGCTATTGGCATTTCAAGTGTTTGTGATCAGAGAACGGGCAGACAGCACCTGATCATGGATTTTATTAAGGTGTGTGTGTGTGTGGGTGTGAGACCAAGTGTCTGATTGGATTAGTAAATTTTTATGGCTGTGTGCAGATGTGCATCCCCGCTTGAGACTGTCGTCCTTTCTACGGATGGCCCTGGGGCTGCTTCCAGCTTCAGTCCTGTTGAGTGGTGCTCACAGGAGATCCTTTTAGGACCATGTAGAGCCATTTCTGTGTTTACATGTCAGGAAGCGGAGCCGTGCATTTTCAGCAGAGCCGGTGACCGTCGTGGCGTTTCCTGCCGTGGCTGTTCAGTTCGTTCTCCCCCCGGAGCATGTGAGGTTCCAGGTTCCCACGTCCTCCCGGTGCCTGGTGCGGCCTCTGGTGCCCTCCTGTGCCCACTGCGCCCCACCCCACCTGCCCCAGGTGTGGGCCCAGGGACTAACCCTCCCGTTCCACTAAGTCACAGTTAAAACGAGGAAATGGATTCAGGAAAAACCCTTGTTTAATCAGGAAGGTTGCAAGAAAAGGGGAGGAAAAGTGGCATAGTTCTCGTGGGAAAATAGAAAGTAAATAATATGTCCAATTATAAGTCAAATATGTTAGAAATAAAATAAAACAATCCAATTAAAGACTGAATGCTGCATAAAATGAACACAATTTAAATATAACAACACAGAAAGATTAAAGTATAAGGCTACAAAAAAACTATACTATAAAATCACCAACCAAAAGAAGGCTAGTGTAGCTCAATTAATATCAGATAAGACAGACTTTAAGGAAAGAAACATTGATAAGAAAAAAGAGCATCCCAAACCAATGTAAATATTAATCTATCAGAAATATGTAACAAATCTCAATTGCATGCATTAAAAAAATCCCATCAAAATTCATGAATAAAAATTTGACAGAATTAAAAGGAGAATAATTAAATCAGCCAATAGTCATAGTGAAAATCTTTACACATCCCCCTCAGCATCTGGGATAAGGATAATTAATGGTTCGGATCAGAGGTTGACAGTGTAAGGCCCGTGGGCCCAGGCCAGCCTCCCCGCCACATCTGTGAGGAACGTGGCTCTCCCGGCTTCGCACGTGGCCCTTGGCCACTTTCACCCCTCGGGGCAGTGTGAGAAGCTGTGACCAAGGATCACGGCCCACAAGATTAAAACATCTTCTATCTGACGCTTCACAGAAAACGTGCCAACCCTGTATACGGAAGACCCAAGCAACATAACAAGCTGTCTTTTTTGATGTATGACATGACACTGCGCTCAACAACAGAACACATGGTCTTTTCAAGCGCACATTGAATATTTACCAAAATTGAACATATGTTGGGCCATAAAGAAATCTCAATAAATTTCAAATATTTAAATCATCCCAAGTATGTTCTCTGACCGCAGCAGAACTAAACTTTAAATCAGTGAGATAAACATAACTAGAAAAGTTTCAAATGTTTGGAAATTAAGTAATACACTATTAAATAATCTATAGGTTGAAGAAAAAAGTCATGAAAAAATCAGAAAACATTTTTAAGCAAATGACAATAAAATTCTATGTATTAAAACATGGGATGCTGCTAAAGCAGTAATTAAAGGGAAATTTATATCCTTAAATACTTGTATTAGCAAGAATTAAAAGATAGAGCCATTTATCTAGCTCTATAGATCACAAAATTAGAGAAGATATAGAATATTAGACTCAAAGATTGTAGAAAGAAGCAAAAGAAAAAAATGAACGGAAACCAGTAAAATAGAAGATAATCATAAAATAGGGAAAATGGACAAAGTCAAAGGTTAGTTCTTGGAAAAGACTTATACAGTGATAACCCCTAACAAGACTGATAGATATATGAAGATTAAAAGCACAGGTTTCCAAATTTAATAACGAAAAAAGGCATCACTTCAGATCCCAAAGAAATAAAATGAGTAATGGAAGGAAATTATGAACAACTTTATACCAATGAACTCGACAACTCAGAGGAAATGGACAAAATACAAAGCAGAGCTTACCAAAGCTGCCCCAGAAAGAGAAAGCCTAAACCTTTAGTATCTATCTTATATTTACCCTGCATGGAGAAACCTCTACACAAAATAATATTCAGAGTCAGAGAACTCTATTAGCAAATTCTCCCAAACTTTGGATATGAATATTAATTACATTACAAAACTTCTTCTAAAAAATAGGAAAAGAGACAACCCATCCCAAATTCCAGAATTAGCAACTAATTTACAAAACAGGAAAACACAGACTGATTTTTCTCATGAGCATGTCAGTTAAAATCCTAAACAGAATACTAGTAAATTGAATTCAGCAATTTGTAAAGGGTAAAATGCATCATGATCGAGTGGATTTAATCCCAGCAATGCCACAGTGGTCTAACATTAAAATAATTAATTTCCACAGTTCATCACATTGGCAGCCAAGGAGAAAATTCACACCATCCTTTCAACAGAGGATTCAAAAAACATTTGATGATATTCAACATCAAAATAAAAACTCTCAGCATACCGGGAATGGAAGGTAACTACCTTAACTTGATAAAACTGGGGGAGTCACTGGATATCTAGACTGACTCAGCTACAGTAATCGAGACGCTTGGCAGGGGTGTTAGTGTGGGAAAGCACAGCCAATGAGCCACGGGGAGAGTCCCCACACCCACCACACACGTACGGTTACTTAATTTATGGCAAAGGTGACACCACACGAGTGGGTGAGGCACAAACTTGTAACTAGATGTGTTCAGTCAATTTGAGGAAAAGTGAGCCCTTACTCCTATGTCTGTCATACTGAAAAAGCTGTTCTGGATAGATTTTACATCTAAATGTGAAAGAGGAGTTTATTAGTTAGGGTTCTCTAGGGAAACAGAATCAATGAGAGGTGTCTCTGACTATAAAATTTGTAAAAGTGACTCATGCAACTGTGGGTATGCACGAGTCCAAATTCTGTAGAGCCGTCAATGAACTGTCAACTCCAAGGAAGATGTCCGATGAACTCCTCAGGAAATGAACCAGCAACTTCGACGAACTCCTCAGGAAACGCTTCACTGGGCAGCTGAAGAAGTGAAGGTTCTCTATCTGTCTCCCTTATAAGTCTTCAACTGACTAATTGGATTAAATCCAGCCAGTTGCATTCTCTCATTGTGGAAGGCACACCCTTTGGTGAGTCATCAGTCACAGCTGCAGTCAATTGACTGATGATTTAACAAACCAGCCTGTGGGTTTATTAACCAGCCACAAACGTCCTCACAGCAATTGTTAGGCCAGTGTTTGCTTGACCAGACAGCTGGGTCACCTGGCCAAGTTGACACATGAACCTAACCATCACAAGGAGACAAAAAAAAGGATTTAGAGGAAGACATAGGAGAATATCTTCATGACATTTACTTGGCAAACATTTTTAGATTCATCCCAAAAAACACTCACCACAAGCAGAAGGTAAACGTGGGTACACATGCAAATTAAGAAACGCCTGCCCTTTAGGACACAGCTTTTGGCGAGCAAGCAGGCAGCCACCCAGAGGAGAGATTTTCAACACTTACCAGCAGCGGACTTGCAGTCAACGTGCTTTAAGAACTACCACAGACAAATTAGAAAAAAAGGCAATACAATGGAAAAGTGGAAAGGCCTTAAATAGCCACTTCCCAAAAAGGTTGTTTTAATGTCCATTAAACATGCAGAAAATCCTCTATCTCGTTAGGCTTTGGGGCCGTGTGAGTTACATCCCCCACACCACGTAAATACCCATCCACGGGGTGGCCGAAGTGAAAACCAGACCCCAGTGTTGGTGAGGATGGGGGCAACCAGAATTCCCAGGGTAGTTGGTGCAGCCCCTTTGGAAAACCGTCAGTATCTTCTAAAGATAAAAATGCACCAACTCATGATCCAGGAACTGCCGTGCCCGGTTTATACCCGAGAGCTGCACTGTCCATGACACCAAACCCAAAACTATTTCCACTGAAATGTCCATCGACGGCAGAACAGTGACCAAAATACAACATGTGCCTCGATGACGGACAGACGGCCGCTGTCAGGTGCAGGGAAGCCGGCGCTAAGGTGCAGACTGAAGGCTCCCTTTCTCCACGGTCCGAAACAGGCAGAGCTAGCGGGGGGCGATGGGTGCGGGTTCCGGTGTGCGGCCGAGGCCGAGGCGCGAGGCCCGGGGGCTTCTGGGGACTGGAAGTGCCCCCATCACTCTGCCTGGCTGGGTTACAGGTGAACCCCACCCAGCTGTGCTCACCAGTGCTCCCCAAGCTGCCGAGAACCCATCTCACCTCCAACGGAGACCCAGATCCCGCTTTCTAGCAGCACAGAGAGCCCCGCTCGGAGCAGACCAGGGTTTGCTCTTGATCTGCTGAGGGGAACACGGCAGGAAATGACGGGACAGGCCCACACGCTCCCTCACCCCACAGGGAGACCTCAGGCTCCAGGAGAGTGGAGGGCGGGGGTGGGGGCGGGGATAGGGGCGTGCCTGCACCCCCACCCGCCTCCTCCTCACCCAGCACCCACCACGGGGCACGTCACGCCCATCTCCCTAGTAAGCAGCGTGATTGCATGTGGGTCTGGACTACTTTGCAGATTATTACTCAGAACTAGAAATACTGGCTTCTGGCGTCATTCATCAAGGTGTCCTCCAGGAAGTTTATAACACGTAACCCCTGTCAGTGCTGAGCAGGAGTCGGGGTTCCCACCCTCCACCCAGCCCCGGTTATCACCACTGAATGCACGTTGCTCTGGGCTGGTTGAGAGGTGGCCCACCGTGGCGTCCTGGCCAAGCCTCCCTCTGCCTGGGGTGGGGGGGCCTGTGGCGGCCGTCACCCATTTGCATGTGTACCTTTCTAAAGGGCGGGTTGTTTTCTTTGCTCGAGTTTAGATGTGCTTCATTATTTGTATTTCATTCTCACTGATTCGTAGAAGCGCCCTCCACGAAAAGCACATTCACTCCTTGTCAAATGAATCCTAAGTATCTTCCCAGCTGGCAGCCTTTGAATTCTACTTTGGCAAGCAGAAGTCCTAAATGTTTGTGTGTTCACACATCAACAATTTCACCCCTGGTTCCTGCCACCGTCAGCGTTTGGGAGTGCCTTTCCCAGTCTGTCGTTACACACGATTTTTAACCTCATCATGCAATGTAGCTCTTTCTGATCAACTTTCTGCCTGAGATTTCAGAAGTGCCCTTCTTACGTGTAATCCTGCGCCTGCACTCTGAGCAGACCAGCCTGCTAGGGTCTAACCCGGGACCCCAGCTGCGTTGTTATCAGTGTCCACACAGGGAAAGTGCTCTGAATTTCACCAGGCCCTGAAAGTGATCCCTGAGCCAGGACTTGTCCTCCAGCCTCAGAGCAGGGCATCGTGTCTGCTTCCCTTTGAAGAGGGAGCTGGGGAGGTGGCGGCCTCGGATGGAGGCCCTCGGACAGCAGCCCTCATACAGTGGCCCTCGAACAGCGGCACTCGGACAGCAGCCCCCAGGCAGCAGCTCTTGGGGGTCGGCCCTCAGACAGATGGTGCCCAGCGGGCCCAGGAGGCAGCCGTGCTGCCCCCATCGTGCAGGGCAGGGCCCCTGACAGGAGAGCCTCCACCCTGGAAGAGCCCCCTGTGCTGGAGGGCGGCTCAGACAAAGCCTCGGGTCCTTCCTGGGGCTTGGCGGGCTCCCTGGCAGCCTCATGAGGGAGGCGCATCTGCGGAGGGCCCTCTTCTCTTCCCCTCCCCGGGAGCAGCAGGGCGAGGCCAGGGGAGGGAAGGGGGTCCAGGGATAAGGGGCGGGGGCGGCACGGGGAAGGGAATGACTGAGGGGTGTGGGGGACCAAGTAGGGGCTCCCCTCTCCCGGGGTCTGAGGACACCCTCGTGCACCCCAAGCCTTCTCCCCCGACTTCACGGTGAGGGGAGCCTCTGCACACCCCCCCCAGTGAAATCAATTCTCTCATTGCTACAGTCAGTTAAAAGTGAAATTAAATGGATTCTGAACATTAATAACAGGCTGTAATAAGACAAACTACCTCTTAATGATGCATAGAAGCCTGATGAAAATAAATTTCCTTTTGGGGTGTGTGAGAGTGTGCATCAGGAGGGAGAAGACAAGGGGGAATTTTATCTGCTGCATTAAAATGAATATTGATTGCACAGCTGATAATTAATGGTAGCAATTTTTGATTAAAAATGAGTTCATTTAGCAAGCAAGTGGAGTGTGGTAACATATTCCATCTAAAAATAGAAGGGAGCAGAAAGGCTGCTCACTACACGTGTGGCGTGACAACAAGGGCCCGGATCATCCTGCTGACGCCCCTGGACTGGACATGAGCCTCGCCGTCCAGGGCCCCAGCGCCGTCCGGGAACGCGCCCAGCTGCCTCTTCCAGGCGACGCAGACGGGCAGGCCGGGCCACAGCCCGGTGGAGGGGCCCGGGGGGCGCGAGTGGTTCCGGAGGGTCTCTCTGGAAATCCCCTGCCTTGGAGAGATTCAGCCAAAACAGGGCAAGTTAGAACATTAACCCCAGAGTTCTTGTTCGAGGGAAGAGCCCACCTGCGTTAGTTTGGAGCTGTGGACGCAAACGTGTTCTTTAACTCAACCCACTCCTGTGGGTATGAGCCCTGCAAACAGGGCCTTCCGATGAGGCGACTTCAGTTCAGGTGAGGCCTGGCCGACCCAGGAGGGTCTTCATCCCATCCCTGACGCTTATGGGGAAGGCCACAGGGAGCGAGTGAGGGGAGCGGCTGGAAGCTGGAATCAACAGAACCCGGAAGAGAAAACGGAGCCGCCATGCGCATCGCCGAGTGCTGGCAGACCCAGGACCAAGGTCCCAGCTCCAGGACGCCGCAGTCTCCTGGGAGAAAGACCCGCCAGGAGGATGCCCATCTGGACTTCTCCCAGCCTCAAAACCGTGAGATAACAAACCCCCATCATTCAAGCCGACCCACTGCATGGTATTTTCTTTAGCATCCAGGGAGCTGCAGTCCAGCGCTACTACTGAGCATTTCATTCCCACACACACACTCACACGTCTATTAAAAATTAAAGGAAATGTCTACATAACTTAGCTCAGAAAAGAATGAGAAGCCCTCCTTGTTCAGCACAGTGAAAATGCTGGATAAAATATTAAAATATCTTTGCAAAGTCGTGGACCTCTGAAAAGCAGCTAACAGTCGGGGCCCAGGGGCTGGTGCAGTCTCCTCCTGAAACGGGGATGTGGGTGCTTTCTGGGTCCTGCATATTGGGGAGGGGGACAGAGACGGCCCTGAAAATGAGGAGGTTCAGAATGGAGGGAGCACAAAAAGCTGAGATGACAGGGAGTGAGGGAAATAAAGGGCGCCCCGCTCCCTGGAGAAGCACCACAGTAACTGGCCATGGCTGCATGCAAATTAGATGATTAAAAAAGAATGAAAAAGTCCCCTCACCCCTCACCTCCAGTCCCCCCACCCCCCACCGTGTGGTGACCCCTGACCTGAGCCTGTAGGCGCACTGGCTTGTGTTACTTACTGCACAGCCTCCTCTGCAAAAAAATAACAAATGATGATAAAGAAAGGCCATTTCATTTAGAGAGGCCTGAACCGACAGTGCCACCGAGCAATTAGCAGAGGCGAGCGCAGGGCGCGCCCAGAGGGTTTTGCTTTACAGGTTGTTCAAGGGAGCTTGACATGGTAATTAAATCACTAACCCCATGCAGAACAGAGCCACCAAAAGTGTGAGTCAAGGGAAGCCAAGAAACGCAAAATCAGGCCAGGAGAGCCTGAGGATGTCAGATCACCAGACTCAGGATTTAAATCGGTGCTGCAATAAGCTCACAGGACAGGAGGAGGAGAGAACGATGGGGACAACAGGCTCTCATAACTGAAAAGGAGGGTTTGAAAAAGAACAGAAAAGAACTCCAAAATAGAATAACTGAAATTGAAAATGAACTGCCAATTAGACTCGACTTAAGTAAACGAAAGAGATATCACTCAAAATTTCCCTAAAGAGGCAGAAAGCCGGAGACTGAGAATGGGGAAGGGCCAATGGGCTGTGAGAGCCGCAGAGGCAGGAGAGACACGGGGCGATGGAGAACTGGGTTTAAACACGACAGGCAAAGAACAACACGAAGACACCAGTGTCTTCATGAATCCCAAGGACATATCCAGAGGCGTCCACACCCAAACACAACACAGTGAAGACGCAAATCCCCCAAATGAACACAATCTGAAAAACAGCCAGAGGATGGACGGAAGGATTCCAGGCAAAGGAAGGGATTCGATGCAAACAGACTCCTCCGGAGCAACAGTGAAGGCGACAAGACAACCGGGCAGGACCACAGAGGAACAGAACCTCCAAGGCATTGACAGAAGACGGCCATCAGACCGGAGTGGTGAGCCCACGGAAGTGTTTGTGCTAAGAAGAAAGGTAGGATGGCATTCTCAGGTGCACAAAAACTGAGAGGGCTCACTGTCAATGGACCGTTGCTGCTGAATTTCAACACAATCTATTTCAGGAAAGAGGATGATTCTGGAAGGGAAGCTTGTTAGCTGCTAGTTAGCATTTGTCTCTTTCTATTATTTTTCCTTTTTCAGATAACAACAGAAGCACTTAGCAATGCCGGGCAGTGTCGATTGCCTCTTACCTCACCATCCCTCTGGCCCGTGGATGTCCTCGTGGTGTCTGTTCCAGTTTGCTAATGCTGCTGTTATACAAAATACCAGAAATGATTGTCTTCTATAAAGGGGATTTGTTAGGTTACAAATTTACAGTTCTAAAGCCATAAAAGGTTCCAAACTAAAGCATCAACAGAGGATACCTTCCCTGAAGAAAGGCGAATAGCATCGGGAACACCTCTGTCAGCTGGGAAGGCACGTGGCTGGCACCTGCTGATCCAGGGTTGTGTTTCAGCTCCTTTCTCAGCAACTATGTGTTCTTTGTTCTTTTTCCCAGGATGTTTCTCTCCAAGCACCTGGGGGTCCTGCCTTAGCATATCCCAGGGCAAACTGTGGGCTTTGTCTTGTAGCTAAACATCCTTCTACCTGCATCTCCAAGTATCTCTAAGCATCAGTGTCAGTGTCAGCTCTTAGCTTCTCTCCAAAATGCCTCTCTGAGCTGCTCTGAGCTCCTTCTGTTTGTAAGCTCTTTTATAGGACTCCAGTGATTAAATCAAGACCCACCCTGAATAGGACGCCCATGTCTCCATAGAAATAATTTAATCAACCGTTTCACCCACAGTTGATTCAGTCACATCTCCATGGAAACAATCAAAAGATTCCAACCTAATCAACACTAATACATCTGCCCCTACAAGACTGCATTAAAGAATATGGCTTTTGGGGGGACAAAACACATCCAAATGGCGCGGTGTCCAAGGGCCCTTACCCCTTGCTGTGGGGTTGGTCAGCCTCAGCGTCCACCACACAAAGCCCACCACAGCGGGAGCTCCTCCCCGCTGCTGTGCCCAGCACACTTCAGGCTCTTGATAATGCCTTCTGAGTGAAGGGATGATTTCATTCCATCTTCCAAAGGACACGGGGTAGAAACTATTGTCATATTAGTTTTGAAGACGAGAAACAGGAAGGCCAGAAGATGAGGCCACGTACCCAGTCCCCAGCAAGTAAATGAGGACCCATGATTGGCAGCCAGACCTGAGCGATTACAGGGCGCGATCAGATCATATCAGAGCCAGACCCCCCACGCCCCAGGAAGTGAGGCAGCCCTGTGGCTCATGTCTCAGACACGCTTAGGCAAAGCAGAAAGGCAACCAAGACAGCTGAGGCACAAGCAGCAGGGCTTCTCCCAAGGCAAGACCCAAATGGAGCTCACTCCCTGCTTCACCCAAAACGCTGCTCCTTTCCCACCTCACTGCCCTCGGGCTCCTCCCCAGCGGGTACTTCTCCAGGCTGCCTCCCCAACTACAGCCCTCCCCTAGGACTGTTCTCCCTGCGCCAAAGCCTTCCCCGGTACCTTGGGCATAAAACAGCCAACACCACGATAACAGCTAAGCACTGTAAGCTTCAAAACGGGCCAGGCATTGTTTAAAGGTTTTATATCCCTCATCTAATTTAATTTTCACATCAGCCCTCAGAGGAAGGTGCTGTCATTACCATTCTTTTACAAGGAATCGAAAGCACAAAGAATGAAATAACTTGTGTATAGACAGACAGACCCCAAATTCAAGTCCAGGCAGCCCTGTCCAGAAACTGCTCTTCAGATCTGATGACTGAGATGGACAGACGGATGGATGGATGGATGGATGGATGGATGGATGGATGGCTGTTTGGATGGGATGATGGGATAGACAGATGGAAGAAAGGAAGGAGAAAGGAAGAAAGGAAGGGTGGGTGGGTAGAGAGACAGATGGATGGATGGATGGATGGAAGGATGGGTAGATGGATGAACAGATGGATAGATGGATGGACAGTAGGAGGAAAGAATGGATGGATGAGTGGATGGATACACAGATAGATGGAGAATGCATTTGGTCTTATTGGACGAGACTGATATAAAGGCCCTAAGTCCTCTGAAAGGGAAGTTACTCTCAGCTGCTCTCAGAGGGCCTCCTGACGCCAGTAGGGCCCTGAGTTACGGAGGACATTGACTCATTCACTTTGCTTATTGTGTGACTCTGCTGTTCCTTCCAGCACTTTATCTCCACAAGTTTACCTGTGGTGGGCATGTTGCTTCTCTGCTTCTCTCTGGAATGCTTGGTGATTTTCAGGGCTTTGGCCCTTTCTCCCACAGATTCTCCTGTGTGCTTTCTCTCTGAGTATTTTAGTGGATGCTCTGACTCTCTCTTGGAAAAGAAACTTAAGCTGCTTCAATTTGTTCTATGTCAATGTCACCAAGTTCAAACATTCTTTAAACCTCCCCTATTACTCAGCAGCTGCCTTGTGAGAAAGCAAAGCTCTTCTTTCAGTAAAGAAAAGAAGGAAAAAGGCAAGGGACTTTGGATGCAATTAACCTGGATGCCACTTGGGCGGCCCTCATCTCCAAGCCCCTTTGTCACTCACTGTAGCCAGCTCTCTCGTGAGCTCACCTTTCCAGGGACGCTCTTTCACCTTGCGTGTTGGGAATGAAGCGTGCTCACCAAATGTGTTTATGTGTGCCACGTGCTTTTTAAATGTCTCTCTTTCTATTGTTCACCAAGCAATTCAACTGCTCTCCTGAAAGAAAAGAAAAGAGAAATATAAAGGCACATAATTAGCAACATATAAAAGAAACGGTAATAAGTGCACAGAAGGTGAAAATGCAAATGGCCCACGTGTCTTTCAGATGAAGGTCTCTGAGCCGACGGCTCCTCCTCTGCTGGGCTTTTATTCATATGTCAACAGGCGCCAATTATTCAGCAGCTACTTCATGAATGATCAAAGTAGGTCTCAGTGTCTCATGTGCATCCCATCGCCTGGGGTGGAGGCAGCTGGGAGAGGTCTGGGGAGGTTTTCTACTAGAAAGAATGTGAGATTTAAAGCTTACGGATTTTTTTTTGCTTATGTCTTGGGGAAAGAGATTGGGCCACCCGGTTCCTCCCTCCCTGTCCTGCATCAGGTTCCCCTGAGATGCACCTTATCTACCCGAGAGGCTCAGGTTGCAGAGGGGTCCCTCACTCTCCACAGGATTCTCAGCCAAACCCTCTCCTAAGAACAGTCATCGAGAGATCCAGCAGGCTTAGCCTGGAGAAGGAACGTGAAGAGCATGGGAGTGTTGGTGACGCTCTACAGCCCGGCCAAGCCTGTCTACTGGACGTGGAGACCACGGTGGCCAGGCACGTGCTGCTCCCTTCAGCTCCTTGTGTCCTCACCAGCAGGTTTGCTTCTTACAGGGAGGAGGCCGGGCATCTCTAGAGCATCGAAGTTGAAGCTGAGACTTAGCATGTTCTTGTCAAAGGTGCGGTCACACTATATCAAATACAGGAAGTGGTTTCCAGGAAGAGGAGTCACCCCAACCACCACCAAGTCACCAGGCAGGGATGCCTGTCCATTCCTGAGATACCTGTCCATCCTGTCCATTCCTGAGACACCTGTCCATCCCAATGACACTTGTCCATCCCAGTGACACCTGTCCATCCCAATGATACCTGTCCATTCCAGAGACACCTGTCCATCCCAATGACACCTGCCCATCTCAAGGACACCTGTCCATCCCACAGACACCTGTCCACTGGGACTTTGGAACCTTCTTCCCCAAGATGGACTCTGAATTTCACATCCTTCCACCTCACCTGCGTGCTCACCCCTACAAGTCATTACAACCGATTAACTCAACTCCAGGTCTAGAGCCCAATGCAAACCTTGATCCAGTCCCTCCTCCCCTCAGGCATTGGCAACAGCATAACTGCTGATTACAGTTTTGACTCATTTGTCTGAAATTTGAACCACAGATCCTCAGGGTGAGTCCTGACTGGCCTCTAGTGACATCGTGTGGGTGGGGAGCCCCACACATCATCTCCCTTTTATGTTCTCCTCCTTCCAGGATGCTCCCCTGAATCTTCAGGTCCTCTTGGGTTGTCCGTTGAATTGGGTCTTCCCCGGTATGCTCCACATGGAGCTTGCCTTTGAGCTCACCCCAAAATTAGGGCAGATTTTTTTCTGGTCTCAACCTGCTGCCGTCCCAGCCAATTCCATAAAACAAGCCCTGTGGTGATGCTCATGGAGGGAAGTTGCAGGGAGAGGCCCAGACCCCAGCAGGTGTTTCCATCAGGGCCTCTGGAGGTTGTGGCATCACCCAAGATGGGGCATTTGGGAACTGGGAGGCTGGAGGGAGCAGGTGCCCCTGAGGCTAGAGGCCACTTCAAGCCACAGGAGGACTAAGGCCGGCAAAGAGCACGGAGGTCACCTCTGCACCCCAGGCAGTGAGGGTCATGGAATTCTCTCTCTAATTTTCTAACAGATGAACACATTTAAGGGAATGAAGATCAGAGTGCTTGAAAAGAGGGGTACCAAATAGGGACAGGTGGCCCCCCAACACACACACACACACACACAGAGTTGGTGACCCTCCCCACACACATACTCACATGCACACAGTGTTGGTGATCCCCAAGCGCATGCACACACACACGTGTGTGAACACACATGCATATACACACACATGCTTGTGCACACACACAGGTCTGTTAGGCCACACGGGAAGCTTTTACCTACCGCTCCTACAGATGACATCAGCAAACAGCTCTGCCTACACTGCAGGTCGACCAGCTGGCCGAGGGGCCTGGACTGCAGATTGAGCACACAACCAAGAGCAGTGGGCTTGGAAAATGGTGGGGGGGGGGGGGACAGTGCACAGCCAACATCTTCATTTAAGCAGAACCCTCCATGTGCCCTCTGCATGCAGTTCACCTCAACTTCTATGTGGCAACTGGTGTTTTGTGCAAGAGTTGTTGGAAGTGAGGAAGGCACGTGTGCTGCCTCTTGACGGGGTCACAATATTCAACACTCACCGAGCGTGAGCTTTGCCAGGCTCTGGGCTCGCCACTCCACAGTCCCCTCCTAATTCGGTCTTTCCAGCAGTGCTGGCAGGTGGCTGAGGACCCCGCTTTGCAGTTGAGGCAGCTTGGGTGATGACAGTTAATTAACCCACCTTGTCATCTTGGTAGTGAGAGCTGGCATTCCAAGTCAAGTTGATTAATTCTGGAATCCAAGAATTTTTGAGACAGAAATGTGCAGCTTCCACTCTAGCGGGAGAGAGCCACGCAGATGACCTTCCCACGGGGGGTCACTGTTGGAGGCTGCGCTGTGCAGGGAGACCCCAAAGGGGAAATACCTACCTTGGCCTTGGGGAGGGGGGCTGCTTCTACAGGGCAAGGGGTTGAGCAGCTGTCACCCCCATGCAGCCCCAAGGGAGGAAAGCCGTTTCAGGGAAGACAGCAGGTTCATGGCCACCTGAGCTCTGTGTGACGCAGCCGTGCGCCTCTCTCCGGGTCAGGAGAAGAGCCCAGAGAGGCGCAGACTTGGCCGCCTCGGGCACTGTTGCCGCCACAGCCTCCTCTCCAGGAACCACCGGACGAGTGGAAGCAGGAGAGCGGCAGGGAGGAATCTGTACTTCAAGGCAGCGCCCTGAGGGCGCGTGGAGCACGGATTAGAGGGGTGAAGACGGTCCAAGAAAAACAGCAGATTCATTTTAGAAAACATTGTATTAATCCAAGAAAAAGTACCGTTGAGGGGTCTCAAGTGGGAAACGGGGCAGGCGTGGTGGCCCACCCTGCGGAGCTGCTCAGGCAGCAGATCAAGGAGGACAGGAGGAAGGAGGGGGACGGCTGGGAAGACACGCGAGGCCCCGGGGCCCTGGTGGAGACGGGCCTGTCAGAGGGGGCGCGGGAGGAAGGCCCGGGCCGAGGGTCTCCGCTCTGTCAGAAGCAGCCTCCTGCTTGGACGGCAGCCACCGAGCAAGGACGGCGGGAGTACCGCCACCACTGTGCCGCCTGCCAGGGCCCAGAGGAGACGCTCTCAGGGAGAAGCCCTCCAGCTGCCCAGGCGGCCGGAAGTGCCCATCACTGGGGCCAAGGATAGGGCTCTGTTAGGGGGGCTTTATTTGGAATTGGTTTGAAGAAATGTCGCTGTTCAACTTTTGAATACCTTTTGTAATAGAGAATAAAGCCTCTCAGGCTTCTGCTCGGGATTTTAGGGGTCTACCCTAGTGCTGCATAAGCATAATTTGAAACGAGTAACCTAACCATCTCTAGTCCTCCGAGAGCACCACTTCCGCTGAACCCACTCACCGCAATGCTTGCCCGCATCAACTTGTAGGTGAATCATCAGCTGTCAGTGGAGCCCCTTATATGCATAACAAGGGCTCGGCTTTCTGAGGGACACGGAGACCCAGGCGTTCCCCCATAAATGCCCAGCTCATCAGGGAGGGGAGCACCCTGTTCTCACACTAGATGTTCCCGCTGTGCCTGGTCCCCTGTCAATAAGTGCTTCTGGAATGAATGGCTAAAAAAATGAACGGGAGCCAGCACATTTAGAGAGCTGAGAATTAGGCAAGAGACAAAGAAGAAAGCAATTTAGTCATTAACAAATATTAATAAGCTCCCACGGGGTGTGGTACCAGTCTAGGTGACGGGGATACAACAGCGAAGGAAAAAGTCAGAAATCCTTGCAGGAGTATCAGGTTGGGAGAGACAGACCACACCCCAAGTGAGTGTGCAGCCTGTGTGTCAGGTTAGGGAGGAGTGCTTTACGGAGAAGGAGAAGCAGGCGGGGAGGCAGGGAGTCCTGCGTGTGCAAATGTATACATGTGTGAGGGTGTATGTTTGTGTGTGCATGTGTGCGAGTGAGTACATTTCTGTGCAAGTGTGTATGTGTGTACATATGTGTGCGTGTGTGTGTGCACGTGTGTATGTGTGTGCAGATGGGTCCTGTGTGTGAGCATGTACATGGGTGTGAACCTGTGTGTGCTTCCACATAAAGTGCCAGGGAGGCCAGTACTGGGAAGGGGACCACTGGCAGAGCCTCCAGGGGTGGGGGTGGGGGTGGGGAGGGAGTGGCAAGACCAGGGGGGAGCAGCAGGTGAGCTGAAGGGGGGGTGCTGCACGGCAGAGGAAGGGCACGGGTGTGGGGAGCCCCTCCCAGGCTCAGCAGAAATGGGCACATTGCAAAGGAGTAGATGAAACTGTGCAAGATACAGGGAGAAAGTTTGAAAATTTGACTGAGAAACATAACATGATTGAAGACATGGGAAAGCTGCATTTGCCTTGGTACTCTAAAGATTCAGCATCCAGAAAGTTCCACTGAGTCCCTGCCGAGTACAGTCACTGCCTGGGGTTCAGGGACATGGTGGTGAGTCAGACAGACCAGAGCTCCTACTCGTGAGGGGCTGCGTGCCAGACACCAGTGCTTCCAGAATCACCTGCACGCTCACTATAAACACTTAATACCAACAGAAGGATGTCAGAGTTCGTGAAATAATTCTGAAGTTCATCTGGAAAATAAACATACCACCCAGGAGCACGGGGAAGGGAAGACTCATGTCTACCTGGCCTTATAATGCAATTTAATAGTAGAATAATGTAAGTACTTCTGGACTCTGCAGGCCCAAAAAGGTAGAAAAAGGGAGAAGAATTTTAAAACTCCTAATAAGGCTCCAGGAGCACACATGGTTTAGCAAACGGCAAAGACTGAAGACAGCTCCCAGTAACCCGGCTGCACCAGCCATCGGGAAATTATGATGCTGGAGCTTTATGTCTCCTTATGTATAAAACCACAATCCCAGAGGGATCAAAGGCTGAAAATGAAACCATGATGAAAACATGGGAGAACAAGGCTTTTGAAGCACTGCAAACAACGTGTACACCATAAAGGAAAAGATTTGAGTGGTTTCAATTTTTTAAATATCATTAAAAGAAAAGGTGTAAAATGGAAAAACAAAACCACACAGGAAGAAAAGGAATTATCATCATTAATATAAATATTGCCTATAGTCACAAAAAAAGAAAAGCAAGATGGAAAAGGACATAAACAGAAGGCAGTTCACAAAAAAATGGCAAATACAAATGGCAAAGAATCTGATGGAAAGATTCTGAACCAAACTGGGAATTGAAGAAATGCTCATTAAAATATGAGAAATAGTCTTTTTCTTGATAGGATTTGGAAGCTTCCCAAGTGGGCAGCCCCAGGCTGGGATGGGTGTGGGAAAACGGATGTCTCCATACACCACTGAGGGGCTGGTAAAGGGGTCAGCCTACTTGGAGGGCAAGCTGACAGCCTCTGGGCAATTTAAAATGCATGCACTTTTGACACCCGCATCCACTTCTAGGAACTTACTTTAAATATTTGCACACTTGCACACAAATATACAAACAAGGACGTGCATTGCATCATCACAGAAATCCAGGGAAATATTTTAAATCTCATCACCCACAACTAGAGAAACAGTTAAATAAATTTTGGTACCTGCTTCCAACAGTATAAGAAGCCAAGTCTAGGTGCAATGTTACGGTAAGGTGTCCAAAACACATTATTAAAGAATTTTTTAAAACAACATATCAAGTATTGGACCCATTTGGGTAGAAAATGTCCTTGGCATGTGTGAGGGCACAAACATAGATCCTGTTTATCCAACAGAGAGCAGGCGTAGAGATGGTACTGGGGGTACATCCCTGCTTCCAATGGCCTTTTGCTTACTGCAGCCCGTTGGACCAGACACACCATGGTGACAAGCTCCGGAGGGCACGGCTGAGGTGGGGACAACACCAGCACGGAGCCCCCCGTGCCCAGGATCGCCCTCCCCTCAGGTGGAGACGCTGGCACAGAGAGGAGCTGGGGGGCTGCCAGGGGTGGGGGGCCAGGAGGGAAGGCAGGGCACAGCCAGCTCCCGCCCTTGGAGGCTACCTGCAGCCCCTGCTGGCCACAGCGGCCTCCCCCACGCCTCTTCGGTGGGGACAGAGAGGGGCTAGCAGGGGATCAGCCATGGCCCCCAGCCCCTGAGACTGTGAGAAAAGGCAAAGCATCCTCGGAGCGTTGCCTGCATGGGCGTCATTTATAATTAAAATCTGCACGGAACCGCGTGGCTGACCTTCCAGGGGGGCTCCCAGAAGCTATGCCCACAAGCGGTTTCTGTAAAACTTCACATTCTGAATCAAAAACTTTCAGGTGAATAAAGTTTCAGACATCAGCCCTGAGCCTGCCCCCCACCCAGCCACCCACCCATGGCTGTGTGAGGGCTTGTGGGGGTCCTGCCTCCCCCAGGCAGCGAGCTCACAGGTGGTCCTGCAGGTGAACACAGAGGGCAGCCTGGAGGCCTGGGCAGGTGACTGGCGCCTGAGCACACATGGCGGAGATGGGAGGGGGCTGAGCACGCCGGGGGACTGGCCCCCACGCCGGGCAGGGTCCCGGCACTCGCCCCGTGCTCAGGCACAGCCCAGAGCAGCCAGCCCACCCAGCAGGAGGTGGGTCAGGTGACCTTGAAGGCCTGGCCCAGGTGTCCAGGTCAGGGCTGTGCATACATTTACAGAGAATTCCTCCGGCCCTCCCTCCACGGGCCCCGACGCGGGCTGGGAGGGGTTGGTGGGCTCTTCAAGACCCCAAGGCTGTGTCCACGCTGGCTCTCCAGGGCCGATCACCATGCTGACCCCCAGCCCAGCCTCTCGCCCTGACAACCACCCAGCGGGAAGCCCGTGCCCAGTGGTGAAGCTCTGGGCACCTCTCCACGTCCTGGGCCAAAGGCAGAAGGCAGAGGGGAACGTTTCCGGACAAATCGCAGACCCCGGGGGCCCACCTGCCCCTCAGCCTGTTCTCCTGGAAAACCCAGAGGCAGCTGAAAGCCAGGGAGGGGAGTGGGAGCCTTCGGAGAACACATCGGCACTGCTGGGTGTTTGGAAGCAGCAGGGCCAGTCACTAAACGTAGGGCAGGGGATACAGGGGTATTTGTCAACTCCAGATGCAACCCCGGGGAGCAGGCTCAGTCCCTTCTGAAAGCAGCTTGCGTTACCTTCGGTTCCTTCTCATTGCTAGACTCACAAAATTTAGGGAGAGAGAAACCAACAGGTGCCTGCCCAGAAGCCCAGGGCTTGCGTCACGGGGAGGCGCGGGCCTTGCGCCCCTGGGAACCGGGCGCCGCCTCCCCATGCGCACGGCCGCCCCTCGGGTCCCTTCCACGAGCTCGCGGGGCGGCCGGGTCCCTCCCTCGGGCTCTGCGCTGGGGGCCCCGGAGGCCCGCGAGGTACGCTGCGGAGACCCCGAGGCCGGGGCGGTGGCGCCGGGGAAGCGCAGGCGGAATGGGCCGCCCGCAGGAACCGCCCGCCGCCCCCGGCAGTGCCAGCGGCCACCACCCGCTGGTCCCTCGGCCTCGCAGAAACCCGCCGCCCCCCTGGGAACTTCCGAGGCCGTCGGCCCCATCCCCCCAGGAGTAGGACATGGAGAGCGCCTCTGGGAGTGAGTGGTGTTGGGGGGTGTGCCGGTTTGAATGTATTATGTCCCCCAGAAAAAGCCATATTCTTTGATGCAATCTTGTGGGGCAGATATAATAGTGGGGATTAAGTTGGAATATTTGGATTCGGAGATACGCCCCACTCAACTGTAGATGATAACTGATGGGATATTTCCATGGAGGTGTGGCCCCGCCCATTCGGGGTGGGCCTTGATCAGTGGAGCCATATAAATGTGCTGACTCAAAGAGACTGAACGGAGTGCAGCTGTGAGTGACGTTTTTAAGAGGAGCAAGCTTGCTAGAGAGGAACATCCCGGGAGAAAGCCATTTTGAAACCAGAACTTTGGAGCAGACGCCAGCCATGTGCCTTCCTAGCTAACAGAGGTTTTCCGGACGCCATTGGCCATCTCCAGTGAAGGTACCCGATTACTGATGTGTTACCTTGGACATTTTGTGGCCTTAAGACTGTAACTGTGTAGTGAAATAAACCTCCATTTTATAAAAGCCTATCCATCTCTGGTGTTTTGCATTCTGCAGCATTAGCAAACTAGAACAGGGGGTGTCTGCGCGAGTGCCCCGTCAGCGCTGGGATCTGACCTCCAAAGACCATAAAGGAGCGTGTGCCCCAACCCCACCCCCCGCCGCCCTGGCAAATGGGAGATGTCCCTGAGTCCTGGAGGTGTCATCTGTGCTGCAGCGGAGGGTGCGGCCCCAGCGTGGCCTCTGGGCAGCCCTGGCAGAGGGTCCTGGTCAGCTCCACTGCCCCCGGGCCCCAGGCCACCTGTCCGAAGCAGTAGAGCACCATCCTGCCGTGATCCGCTCTCGGGGCGTCTCTCGGAGGCAGCTCCCTGGCTGTGTTGTAAAATTTAAGCTCCTGTAGGGAACAGGGTGGAGCCAAGGCAGGGTCTGATTTGTGCTAGAGGTAGATTCACGGAGAGTCCAACCTTGACCTTGCCAGGCAGTTTCGAGGCGGCATTGCACAACCTGGCCAGCAGGCCCGCTCTGTTTCCATCCTTTGTCCTGAGGCTGCCTGGGAGGAGGACTCCTGCAGCCGCGGCGTTTGCGATGACCCAAATGGTCGGCGGGCCGAGGGGCTCAGGGTCGCAGAGCCGCTGTCCGACGGTGCGTTCCTGCTGCCCCTGCTGCCAGTCCCCGCCTTCGAGTGGACAGCGTGGCGAGAAGCAGGCCCCACGGCTCCCAGCCGGCACTTTGCATGGCCTAGTCTGTGGGGCATTATGTTTTCTTTTTAAAAACTGGTCATTAAACTTCACTTTCCTTGAGATCCAGTGGTTGGGTCCAGAGCTGTAGAACTGGCAGAGCTTCACTTTGGTTTTGGTTCTCTCTTCTTGGAAAGCCTCTCTTTACCCTCATCCAGGGGCCCCCTGACCTCCTCGCTGGCAGCCAGGAAAAATGAAGACTTACCCACCCTAACGTGGACGCTTTGTATTGAGTCCTCTTTGGTTTGTAGGTCAGGATTTTCAATTTTTACCCCTTCAGAAATATATATCTGAGAAACTGGCATTTGGAGATATCCCTATCTTTTATAAATTATCTCCTTCAGCTCTATCAACCTAGCTAGAGCTTGGTGTGTATTACGTCTCTATATGTTGCTGTAGACAGACAGGCAGACAGATAGATGGGAGGGAGAAGGGGAGGAGGGAGAGGGAGAGAGAAGGGAGATGGAGGGAGGAGGGAGATACAGTGACAAGGTCAAAGGGAAAAGGGGATAGAGGGAAGGAAGAGGGAAAAATAGAGTCCTTATTCCCACATCGCTGCCTGGAAAAAACCAACTTAATGTTTCTACCAACATATACATTTGAATGATGCTTTGGGAGACCTCTGTCATATTAGTATGTTATATAATGCTTTTTCTGTAAGAGACAAAAAAAATCAGTAAAAACAACTTTCATTAATACATTCAAGAATTGGTTATTGAGACCCCCCCTTGTGTGCCTGGCTCTGTGTGAGGCCCAAGGGTTCAGCGGGGACAGGGACCTGCCCTTAGACCTGCTGGTTGTGGGCAGAGACTCGGGGCTTTGCAGACCAAGAGCTGGACCTGGGCCTGCCCCACGTGTGCAGGTGAGCCTGGGAAAGACACCTCTCCCAGCCTCGCCTACAAAACGGTGATGGCGAGAGGATCTGCACAACAGGCTGGCTGAGATAATGCAGTCGTCAGAGCCGGCTGCATTTGGCTTCCACCTCATGATGAAGCTGATTCTTCCCCATCCATCACATTTCAACAGCATCCTGCCTCTGTGAGAATCCTCTCTCCAGGGTCTGTTTCCTGAGCTCGGAGAGCCTTCTAGGATGCCTGACGGCGCCTCGTTCCTGCGCTCTCCCCTGTGGCGGGTCCCTCGCGTCCAGGGAGACGAGAAGGCAGGTTCCTTTGCAGCCTGCACGGCAACTGCTTCTGGGTGGTTCCACCCTTCTCTTTGCCTCCACTTTGAAAATGTTCCACCCAACCACTTTGCTTCCCAAGAGAACTCATAATTTGTGGAAATAGGATGGAAGATACATATTTTGGTCTCTAAATAAAATTTACTGGTGCATGCAGAGGCTATGCCTAAGTATCTTTTTCTTTTTAAAGCATTTCCATCACACTTTTTTCCCATATTATCTATTGTAATTAGATGTAGACTTTCAGCCAATCTTATGCACCATTTAAGCTATTTCAGAAAAATAAACTTTCCGAATGTTTTCCCCAGTGTGCTGTGGTGCCTGGGGAGTGCTGCAGACCAGAAGGACGTGCTCCTTCCGAGGCCGCTATTGCTCCTTTGCTCCCCGAGATGGAGGCTCCCCTCCGAGGCACCCCCACCCCACTCCACCTGGGTGGCCTCTGTGTCTCTACAAGGACAATCTGTTTTTTATTTTGACAATTCTGAATTCCAACCACGTTGCCAAAACAAGAAGGGGTGGGGGGGGTGGTGGTGAGAGGAAGAAAGGAAAAATAACCTCTCTCAAAGTAAACGAAGCTGTTTGGGCTTTGGGAACCTGCCAAGCCCTTTCTATGAGGAGCTGTTATATCAGATTTCTCAGCAAGAAAGATCAGAGGAAATTAGTGTGCAGTTGAATTGGAGACTAAAATTAGCAGTATTGAAAAACAAATCTCAGATAAATACAACCAGGATTTATAGCTAAAATTACAGGCAGCACAGATGGCGTTTGATGGCATTTGATCTCAGGGGTGGGGGATGCTCCTTTTCCGTTAGAACATCAGCATCACAGGCTCGGGGTGACTGTGGAGGGTCACAGCCTGTGGTCCAGGCCACCAGCCAGGGACTCGGCTTTACAAGCTGGTTTGGAAGATGTTAGCATCACAAGGGTCACTTTGGCCACCCCACTGGCTTCAGACTGATTCACACCTTCCCTAGATCTCTTCTGGTTTGATAAGACTCCCTGGCCAAGGAGATCCACCCCGAGGAATCTCCATGGTCCTCCAACATCTTCACGGCATCCATCACCGGGTGAAAATTCCATTGGTTGGTTGTTAGTGTCTAACCTCCCTCCCTACCATGGCTTACCCCTTCCATGTCCTCTTGGCCTCCGCTGGGATTTTAGGGTGGGAGGGGAGGAGTGGGGGGCTCCAAAGACACAGCTGGGCATCCTGATGCACAACGAGGCATTGGAGTCAAAGCAAGCAGTGCCCTGCTCTACACCTTAAATGAAAAAATACATAAGACGAGGTCACTTGAGAAGAACGACGCAGCCTTCGTCTTTGGAGTCACAGCTCTAGGTTGACCGTGCTCCCCAGAAGCATCTGCAGCAGCAGCAAGAGGCCCAGAAGCACTTACCTGTGATGGGGGCTCCATCCACAAGCTGAGTCCTGGACGGGGCGGGAGCCGTAACGAGGGAAGGTGGCCTTCACCAAAACAGAGCCCACGATGAGGGTACCACTGTCTGGAGGGTCCCCCTGCCGGCCCCGCTGAATCCTGATGGCTCTGCCTCGGTGGCCTCCAGCCCCAGTGGACAGTCCAGTGGGCAGAGGAGGTGCATGGGGGACACCAGGGTGCCTGGGGCTGCAGGGCTCCCGCTGGGGAAGCCATCAGGCTTTGGAAGAGCCTGGGGGCCTGGGTCATTCTTAAATCCCACTGAACCCAAAAATCTCCCGTAGGGCACTCTTGATCCATAGTTGCCTGGAATTTTTTTCATTGTTGTTATTCCACCAATTCTTTAAGAGCACAAATGTAGGGATTATTGGAGTAATTCTATACTCGGTATTTTGGAATACTTTTAGTTTTACAGGAGAGTTGAAAGCACACACAGAGCCTCGGAACACCCTCCACCCAGCTTCCCCGCATTCTCATGTCACACATAACCAGCATATGGTTTAAAACTAAGGCAATGACTGTAATGCAAATTTTGCTGTTTGTTAAAATATTGTAAAAATTATTTCTATAGTAAACTTCTTGACAATGGATGTAACTCCTCCTGAACCCCAAAGGGGTCATGACCCTAAAGTTTGTCAATCATAGTCAGGACTTGAAAAACATTTTCCCCAGAGCCGTGTGATGGATGGTTTTCTCGCTGTAACGGACTGGACCGTATCCTCTGGCCCCGAAGGATGTTTAAGTCCTAAGCCCAGTGTCCTGCATGGGACCCTCCTGGGCTATGGGATCTTCGCAGATGTTAACGATGAGACCAAGCGGGTGGGCAACCCCTGTCAATGGCATCTTACAAGGAGAGGAAATCTGGACACAGACAGACAGACGGACAGTGAGGACGTCACTGTGACTGAGGCAGGATTGAGTCCTGGGTGGTGACACCCCAACTTTGGACCTGTGGCCTCAGCCCCTGCTTTGGGGTGGAGCTGACCCACACGACAACGACATGGGGCCGAGGAGGAGGCTCCGCAGCCTGCGGGGGTGCAGGGGTCAGGTGCTGTGACCGCCAGCTGTGGGCGTCCGGCCCAGGCAGCAGTTTGAAGAGGACATGTGGGCGGCTGGTGCCCAGTGGGAGCAGGTCGGCCCTCGGCGTGGCCAGAAGCAGGGCCTGAGGCCAGCAAGCACCCCCCACTCCTTCCACGCTCCCTCCTCTCTGTCCGGACACGGGGGGCCAGGTAGCCAACACCCAGGCTCCTGTCCCAGAGGAAGACACGCCTCCACCCGGGCCCACACACACCCCAGGACGGGGTCTTGGGCAGCTGGGCCCAGCCCAGCAGCAGACGGTGGGAAGTGAGGATGGACAGATAGACATGGCCTGCAGGGCCTCGAGCCTGACCTCCAACCCAGCCGAGGAAAAACCCAAAGAGAACGTCCTCAGGTGAGCAAGTCGCACCATCAGTCCAGCCGGCGGGAGACCCAGGCCCTGGTGACCACAGGGAGGTGAAGCACGTCCAGACCCCCTGGGGGCGGCCGAGGGAACGGGCAGCAGGACGGCCCACAGGGTGAGACGGGGGAGCCCGGAGGCGGCTCTCAGGCAAACTGAGGTCCACAGGGAAGAGAAGAGCCTATAATTTGGATTTCTAGAGCCATGTGGTACAGGAAACTGTGTCCAGTCGGGATCCAGTCAAAGAAACAGAAACCACACCAGATGCTTCAGTGGGAGGAGTTTCACACAGATGGGGATGGGGCACCGACGGGCTGACCCCCAGGAGGGGAGGGTCTCGCCCTTGGGGGGCCCAGCACCCCTGAGCGCTGTGCCCACCCTTTGGCTTCAGAAGCACTGCAGTCCGCGAGGGGCGACAAACGATGAACCTGGAGAAACCGTTCTCCCTTCCTCCTGCATTGCTAGAACCTGGGGAACCCCATAAGGGCCTAACTTAGCAGGAGAAATGCAGATGACAGCCCCAGTCCCGCATCACAAAGGAGAGGGGTGTGCAGCTGAGAGATGCCATCTGCAGCAACCTGCACGGGCAGCCAACCCTGCCAGCAGGGCAGTTACAGCCCACATTTCCACCTAACCGTGTAAGTGTCTTATCAGTCAACTCACACCTAAATCATCTTACATTCTGTATCACATTGTAGAGCTATACCACAGGTGCATTCCCTTCGATAATTGTATCACAGTGTATAGATCAGCTTCCCATGCTACACAAATTTATAATTTTATTTTTTCTATTACATATTAAGACACGATGAATATCTTTGTTCAAAGAACTTTACTTACTTTACTGGTAAAAAGTGCTTTCCAACCAGTGCAACTTTTAGATCCCAAATACTGATTTTTCAAGGTTTTTGACAACAATTCCAAATATTCTAGTAGAAAGTTTGATGACAGCCATTATTGATAAGCTCAACAGCCCAACAGCAGCTGGGTTTGAAGGAAACCTTTTTCCAACACTTCTAACAACTCTTGGTATTAATATCCTTTTGAGTATTTTCCCACTGGGCAGTCTCACTTATATCTTATTAATGCTTCCATTTGGATTTGCTGAAGTTCTCATGACATGCAATTAAGGCAGCTCCATGTAGGAACTGGAATCTAAATACAAACTCGAGAGATGATCATGGGTTGGAAATGCAGAGTATCAGGCAAAGAGAGCTCATGTGGAGGCACAGAGCAAGAAAGAACAGGAAAGAAAGTGGTGTGATCAACTAGGAAATTGGCTACACTACCCACGAAACAGGCCTGACAGACGTCTGTGAAGTGCTTCAGCCAACAGCAGAACTCACCTTCTCCCCTGGTGCACACCCAACAGTGTCCAGGACAGGCCACGGGCCAGGCCATATAACAAGCCCCAATCCATTTTAAAAGACAGAAATTGTAAAAACTATTTTCTCCAACCACAATTGAAAAAAAAAATTATAAATCTATAGCAGGAAAAAATTTGGGAAACCCACAAGTATGTGGTAAAACAGCCCACCAGTGAGTCCAAGAAGAAATCAAAAGGGAAATCAGAAAATACTTTGAAATGAATGAAAATGATACAATATAGCAAAACTCATGGGATGCAGGAAAATCAGTACTGAAAGGGAAATTGATAGCTGCAGCTGTAAATGCCTACATTAAGAAAGAAGAAAGATCTCAAATCAGTAACCTAAACTTCCTTCTTAAGCTGCTAGAAAAAGAACAAAAAACTAAACCTAAAGCAAACAGAAGGAAGGAAATAATAAGGATTAGAGCAGAAATAACAAATAGAGGATAGAAAAACAGTCAAGAAAATCAATGAAACCACAAGCTGGTTCTTTGAAAAGACCAACAAAATTGACAAATCTTTAGCTAGATTGACCAAGGAAAAAAGAGAAAAGACTCAAATTTCTGGAATCATAGATGTAAGAGGGGAATTACTACTAACCCCACAGAAATAAAAAAAAAATTATAAAGGAATACGATGAACAATTGTATGCCAACAAATTAGATAACTTATATGAAATGGACAAATTCCTAGAAAGACAAAAATGCCCACGCTGACCCAAGAAGAGATAGATGATCTAAATAGACCTGTAACAAATGCAGAGATAGAGGGAATAATTTAAAAAAACAAAAACAAAAAACCCTCCACAAGGGAAATTCCAGGCCCAGATGGCTTCACTACTCGATTCTAGGAAACACCTAAGGAAGAATTAATACCAATTGTCCTCAAACTCTTTGAAAAAATACTTAGGGCAGCGTAACAAAGCGCCACAAATGACGGGGCTCGGGCGGCAGGCTCGGGTCGTCTTGCAGCTTTGGGGGCCGAGACCACCCACAGGGAGCCGCCCGGCCGCGCTGCTGCGACACCTGCCAGGGCTCCTTCCTGCCACTTCCGGCTTCCAGGGTTTGTGGCCGGCCCTGCGTTCCTGGGTGTGGAGCACATCACGCTCCGCCTTTGTCATCTCATGGGGTCCCCTCATCCGCCCGTCTGCTGCGTGTCCAGATCCCCCCTTCCTGTAAAGACACCCGTCATGTTGGACCAGGGCCCCGAAATCCAATACGGACTCAACTCGTCTCACCTTCAAAGACCCGGGTCCAATGGGCCACGTTCATGGAACCAGGGGCAGTTCTCAAACACGTGTTTTTGGGGCACAATTCAACCCGTAATCGGAGGGAACATTTCCAAGCTCACTCCATCAGGCCAGTGTTGTCCTGATACCAAAACCAGACAAGGACACCACAAACAAGAAAGCTATACATCATGAGCAGGGATGAAAAACTCAAAAAAATGGTAGCCAACTGAATGCAGCAACTGATAAAAAGTCTTATATGCCATGACCAAGTGGGATCTATCCCACAAACACAAAAATCAGTTAATGCAATAAATCACATCAAGAGAATAAAAACAAAAAAAATCAAATGATCGTCTCAATAGGCTTAGAAAAGACATTTGAAAAAGCCAACACCCTTTCATGATAAAAAACAATTAACAGACTAGAAATAGAAGGGGATCTCCTCAACTTGATACAGGGCATCTATTAAAAGCAAGCAAACAAACAAAATATAAAATCAGATGTAATGTGAAAGACACTGCTTTACCCCTAAAATCAGGAACAGGATAAGGACAACCCCTCTCACAGTTGCTATTCAACATTGCACTAGCCAGGAAAACTAGACAAGAAAAAGAAATAAAAGACATGTAGAGTGGAGAGGAAGAAGTAAAATTATGTTTGTAGAAGCCGTGATCTTAATACAGACAATCCTAAGGACACACTAAAAATTATTAGAACCAATAAGCAAGTTCAGCAAGGCTGCAAGATCAATCACAAAGATAAATTGCTTTTCTGTACTCTTGCAAGGAACAACCTGAAAATGAAATTTAGAAATCAATCCCATTCTCAGTGGCATCAAAAGGAATAAAATACTTGTGCATAATTTTAACAAAGAAGTCTAAAACGTATACTCCAGAAACCACAAAACTGTTGAAGGAAAACTAAAATAGAGCCAAATAATTGGGAAATTATCCCAAGGCCCTGGGTCGGGAGACTCACAGCTGTGGGGTGGAGCTATTCCCCAGCTGAGCTGCAGATCCAGTGCACTCCCCACAGGAATCCCAGCTGGCTTCTTTGTAGAAATTGACAAGCTGCTTCTAAAATTCATTTGGACTCGCAAGCAACCTGGAATAACCAAAACGATCTTGAAAAATAAAAACAGAGTAGGAGGACTCACACATCCCAATTTCAAAACTTACTACAAAGCTACAGACATTCAAACCATGTGGTGCTGTCATAAGGAAAGGCACATAGACCAAGGGATTAGAATTGAGGGCCCAGGAACAAAGCCATGCATCTACGGTAAACTGATTTTTGACAGGGGTGCCAAGACCGTCCCACAGGGACGGGATCGCCTTTCAACCAGGGGTTCTGGGACAACTGTACAACCATATGCAAAACAACAAAGTCGGAATCCTACCTCACACCATCTACAAAAATTAACTCAAAATGGTCCAAGATCTAAATGCAAGAGCAAAAACTAAAACTCTTAGAAGAAAACATAGAGGCAAATCTTCATAACCCTGCAGTTGGCAAAGGATTCTTAGATATGCCACCAAAAGCACACATCAAAAATAGAAAAAGTAGACAAATAGAACTTGTCTTGGTTTTCCAGGGCTTCTGTGACAAACGGCACACCGTGGTTGACCTAAACAAGGCACTTCATTGGCTCTCAGTTTGGAGCGAGATGTCCAACATCCAGGATCCGCTGGCCGTGCTTCTCCGGGAGCCCGTAGTGTCCTGGGGCTGGAGTGCCGCAGTCTTGGGGGCCCCTGGCTTGCAGACGCATCCCTGCCTGTCACGCGGCGCTCACTCTCCTTCTCTGACTTGCACTTCTAGCTCCTTCTTCCAGGCCCAACCTCAGCCACACTGGTAATTAACAACAACTTCAGAGGTCCTACTGACAAATGGGTTCACATGTACACCCTGACTCACCTTAACTAAAGACTTCATCAGAGATCTTATTTGCAGTCAGGTTCATGCCACAAAGCCAGGAGTCAGGGCTTGTCCCTCTTGTGAGGGACAGGATTCAGTCATTAAATTTAAGAACCCTTGTGCTTCAAGGGAGCCATCAAGCAAGTGAAGAGGCAACTGCGGAGTGGAAGAGAATCGTCACAAGGCATGTATCTGATGAGAGACTTGTATCCAGAATATAAAAAGAATTCCTACAGCTTAATAACAAAAAGACAAATACCCCAATTTTAAAAATGGGGAAAGAATCTGAGTAGACATTTCTCCAAGGAAGAAATAAAAATGGTCAATAAGTACATGAAAAGATGTTTGAGACCATTAGTCATCAGGGAAATGCAAATCAAAGCACCGTGAGATACCACTTTGCAGCCACTGGGATGGCTGGAATGGTTAAGTCGATTAGTGGGGAAATCAGAGCCCTCACACGCTGCTGGTTGGACTGTAAACTGGTGCCACGTCTTTGGAAATAGCATGGCAGTTCCTCAAACAATTAAACATGGAATTACCCTAGGATTCAGAAATCCCACTCGCAGTTTCATACCCAAGAGAAATGAAAACATACGTCCACCCAAAAACTTGTATGTGAATGTTTATCACAGCATTATTCTCAGTGTGCAAAATCTGGAAACAACCCAAATGTCCATCAGCTGACAAACGGATAAACAGAGTGTGGTCTGTCCAACAAGGGAATAGTACTCAGCCATGAAAAGGAAAAAGTGCCCACATAGGTGAGGATGAACTTTGAAAATACTGTGTTAAGTGGAGAAGCCATTCACAGAAGACTATGTATTACATGATCCCAGCCATTTAAAACCCAGAACAGGGAAATCTATAAGGATGGAAAGTGGATTGTTGGCTGCTTAGGGCAGGGCGTGGGGATTTTGTTGAGATGATGAAAATGTTCTCAAATGTTCTCAAATTGGCCACGGTGATGGCTGTGTGCATCTGTGAACATGCCATTGCACTATGCACTTTAAATGGGTGAAAAGTTTGGGAAGGAATCGTGTGTCAATAAAGATGCCAAGAATTAACACAATAAAACTCAAGCCAGGCCAGGGGCACAGTGGGGAATGGTGATGGACGAGGACACAAAGGGCTCTGTGAGCCAGGTGGGACGTTGAACTTTGCCGGAGAACTGCAGGCCACCTTGGGGGGGATTTGGACAGGGAAGTGTAAGGCTCTCTTTGGGGTTCGGAAGGCAAGTCCCAGATGCTCTTGGAATCGGGCCGTGAAGACAGCACAGGAGGCTGAGAGCCACGCAGGAAGGTGACCCTGCAGGCCCCAGGGAAGCCTGGACAGCGCAGCAGCTGTTGGGCGACGGGAAGCAGACAGATGCCCGCTGCTGGGACGGGCACGGGAGAGAGCCGGCCGTCAAAGTGACCGCCAGGCCTCTCCTGGGCAGGTGTGTGGTTGGGACACAGGCCGGGCCAGGGAATCAGCAGGAAAGTAACGCAGGTGAGGAGGAGGAGAGTTGTGTTTAGACTCTGAGACACATTGGACGTCACGTGGAACCTGCAGCTCATTTCATGGGTCTGCGGCTCCAGAGGACACCGACCCAGGGATGGAGACGGGGGCCTCCCTGTGGGCAGAGGACACAGCCAAGGAGAGGGGTCAGACTTGAGCGCTGGAAGGATGAGGCAAGGGGGACACAAAGGGGCGCCCCAAGTACAGCAGGAGGTGAGGCCAGACCTGGGCTCCGGGAACGGCTAATCCTCACTGCAGCCAGCGCTCCCTCGTGGGAATATGGGCCGAATCTTGCCAGATCTTTCCATTTATCCAGGAGAAGCTAGAAATCTGGTTTTTTTTTTTTGAAATTTTTCAATTTAGCAAACTTTTAGCCAAGCAAAGAAAGTACTTTTGTGCACCAACTTCGGTTCGTTTTTGTCCTCTCATTAGACTGAAAAGAGATGATGACTTTGTGGGGAAACTCTACCAAAGAAAACTTTAAAAAGTAAAGGAATGGACAAATAAAGGAAATAGAGATGACACGGGGGGAGGTGCCTAGTGAGGTAGAAGGAAAATGAGCAGAAGCGTTAACATGCCAATGAGAGAAGTGCTTCGAGAAGAGGGGTCCTCAGCAGTCGGGGTTCCCCAGAGCGACAGAACCAAGAGCAGCTGCTCGCGGATGGGTGTGTGGTCAGCGAGTCTGGAATCCGCAGGCGGCTCGGCAGGCGGGACACCGAGGCAGGCCTGTGGTGGCAGCCTAGGGGCAGACGGTCTTCTCTGGGAGCCTCAGTTCTGCTCCGAAGGCCCCTGGGCTGAGCCCCCCGACATTATCAAGGGCGCCCTCCTTTCTAAACATCAACGGCTGGTAGGTGCTGGCTGCACCTGCTGGGTGCCTCCCGGCCACCCCTGGACCAGTGCTGACCCAACGGCTGGTCCTGCAGCCAGGCCTGTGGGTGCAGAGGACGGGCTGCCGCAGGTCACTCCGAGGTCCCGGAGCAGGCCCCAGCGGGCAGAGTGCCGGCGGTCAGCGCGGGCCTGGGGGCAGCGGGTCAGGAGGAGGGGAGGCGAGTGGCGGTGGGTGGGTGGGCAGGAGGTGAGAGGAGAAGACAGGGACTTCCACACCTTTTGTGAGTTCACGCCCAGAAAGGAAACGGGAGAGAGTGCAGCCATTGGAGGCCGTTCCCAGTGCCCCCCATATGGGCAACGCTGGCGCACTGTCACCTGCACCCGCTTTCCATCGTGCAGTGCTTCCCGGGGGGGTCCTTGTCGCGTGCCGTGTCGAACGTGTGTTTTGTTTTGTTTTGCCAACAAAAAACCTGCATTTGAAACATCCCCGCACAACAAAGATCATCTCTATCAGCATTTCATTTCTACAAGACAGATTCCCGGCTAGGTGGACACCTATTTTTGCATCCACTGCCACCAAAAAATAACCAGAATAATGCATGCAAGAGAGAAGGGGTCGCTGGCATCAAAGGGCACCAAAGGGTGTGTGCATCATCCTCCAGGCTGCTTTCCACAAACCCCACAACAATTTAAATTTAAACAAATAATATGAAAGAGGAACATCTTCCCTGCCATCAAGAGATGCCATATTATATTTTCTTCATTTGAGACGTGTAAAACCTAGCGTTTCTCTCATTTAAAGTCCTCTACTTAGCCGTGTGTTTGAAAATCTTTTTCAGGCATTTGTTGGTCATGACTTTTACCCTTTTCCATTTTCTAATTGTATTATATGCTCGTTGGCTGTTACGGCTGCTAACATTACACCTACCATCTGCATTAAAAATATTTGTCTGTATAATATTTCTGTATTCACTTCATTTATAACATCTCTTTCCCATCAAAATATTTGAATTGCCATGTGGACAAAAATGTCTTTCTTTTACAGCTTCTAAATTCCTATTAAGAATCAAGATTTCAAGATTTGCTCCTGGTTATTATTACTATTACTATTTTATTACTTAAGACTTTAATTCATCTGGAATTCATATAAATATATATTTCTGCTCTTACCTGACACAGGGGCTGATGTCGTTTCTGCAGTGCTTATTGGATGAGCCATTCTTTCCTCTAGGTTGGAACGCCACTTTTATCACAAATTGAATCCCAGAGATTAGGCTGTATTTCTGAATTCTCTATTTTCCTCTGATGTGCGTTTCCCTTCCTGTGCCAGTACCAAATTGATTTGATTAAAGCAGCTTGGAAATAAGTTATCATCCGGCAAAAGGAAATATTTCATTTATTCTTTTTCAGAGTTCTTTTGGCTCTTCCTGAGAATTCACTCTTTCATCTGAACTTAAGACCATTAAATAAGATGGCTGGTAATCTAACTGGAATCACATTCAACATTTACATTAAGAGAGGAAGAATTGATGTTTTAGGTTATAAAACTTTCCCCTACAGGGACAGACTATCTTTCCATTACTTTGGTTCCTACTTTATGTCATTTAATAAGACATATAGGCCTTGTGCCTTTCGTTTCAAAATAATTCCTAGGCATTTTATAGTTTGTTTGAACGTTATGAATGAATTATTTTCCCCTCATTTCCATTTCCAGGTATTTATTTCTAGTATAAGAAAAGCTATTGATTTTTATAAGCTTATCCTGCACCAAGCTGGCTTACCAAAGTGGTGTAAACATTCCATTTTGAATCAATATTGGTTATTTGTGTTTTCATGACTGTCAACAATTTCATTCAGGTTTCAAAATTGTCACTGTACAGTTCTACGTAGAATCCCCAGTTAGAATACCTTCTCGTTAATCCCACAAACCTTCATTGAACACCTACTGTATAATCCTATAATCTCTTTTAAAAATCCATAAGATGTATGTTGCCTGTCTCTTACTTTTTCCTTGATTAGATTTTCTATACAGTTACCTATTTTATTGGTCTTTTAAAAGAAATAGTTAATTTATTTATAAAACCTGCTTAATACATCTAGAACATTCTAATTCATTATCTCTGCTCTCACCTTTATTTATCCAGACCTCTTATTTTCTTGCTTTTACTTTGGTCCTCTATTTCCATCTTCTTGAGTTGGATGCCCATTTCCCCTGATTTCGTTTTTCCTCTCTGAGGACTGAATTGCTGGTGGCTCTGGCTGTTTCCCTGCATCGGGTTTGCCTGAGCTGCAAGTGAGCTGAAGCCTCGCATTTTGTTATGGTCAGATCAAGATGGCCGTGAGGGGCACGTGGTGCTCTGTCTGCGCCCCGGCTTGGAGCGGAGCCGCCGAGTCCCAGGCCCCCTCCGCCCCGACAGCGACTCCGAGAGCCGGAAGGATGGCCCCTCCCCGGGGCCCCACGGGGTCCCTGCTGAGCAGAGCTGGCCTCCCCAAGTCGCTGTGGGGACCGAGAAGGTACGGAGGGGACGGGCTCCTTTCCAGGCCCTGTGACCACGGACAACGGGCCACGAGGACGGAGGCCACTGAGGCCACACGGCCGGTTCTCCACGTCTCGGCCAGGAGAGAGCAGGGAATAGAGGCAGCTCCGGAGGGGAAGACCCGGAAAGGACAGAGGCGGGGGGCTCGAGTGCCAGGCACCGTCGGGGATGCAGGCAGGTCTGCCCAGGCCGAGCACCTGCCCGTCCGATTTCGATGAACCAGAAGACGGCGGCCCAGGGTGAGGTTGTCTCCAGCAGTTTCCTAAGCTGGATTGTAGTTTTGGAATTGTGCCTTTCGCTCCCAATTTGACAGACCAGAAAATTAGGTACCTTTTTTTAAAATAAAACTTCCAATTGGTACACTTTTGTTTCCTCGTTTATTTTTTTAATTAATTTCAAGGTTTTTTTTTTCATCTTGCTAAGAATATTGGCCTGTCAATTTTCTGCCTTGTGGAATTGAGATTTTTGTTGTGCCTTTTCAGTGTTCTTTTTCTCCAATGTTTCATGGAGCCAGGGAGATGCAGTGCATTTTTTGCTTTGTAAGGGGTGTTTTGGTTTGCTAAAACTAATGAAATGCAATGTACCAGAAATGGGTTGGCTTTTTCAGTAGGATTTATTAACTTGCAAGCTTACAGTTCTTAGGCTGTGAAAATGTCCAGCTCAAGGTATCTTCAGGTGATGCTTTCTCCCTGAAGACTGGCTACCGGAGAGCTTGGGCTCCTCTGTCTTAGCAAAGCACCTGGTGGCGTCTGCTGGTCCTTCTCTCCCAGGTTTTGTTGCTTTCAGCTTCTGGCTTCAGTGGCCTCCTCTCTCAGCTTCTCTGGGGCTGTTTTCTGTCGTATATCCTCTCATAAAGGACTCCAGTAAGAGGACTAAGATCCACCTTGAATGAGGTGGGATCACATCTCAATTGAAATAACTTAATCAAAAGTCCCCACCCACAGTAGCTCTACAGCCACAGGAATGGATTAAAAGAACATGGCCTTTTCTGGGGGTACATAACAGCTTCAATTACAAAAGGGAATCATTAGCTATACCTTATATCATTGCTTTATTTGTCTGCTTTTTGTGCAACTTCTCTACCAGCAATACAGCAAATGGTATGAACCAGGAATGTTGCGTGATTATTCAGTTATATCCTCAAGAGCAAGAACAGTATCTTTGCGGTCGCAGTTGATTCGTCTGGGGGAGGGTGGCGGCCGGTTGCTAAATCCTAGGCTCCCAGGATTGCTCCGAGGGTACCGGCGGCGGGGGCTCTTACCCGGAGGCGAGGGCGAGGCGGGGGACTTGGCCAGGTCCCCGGCGGGAGGCGTGCAAGTATGGAGGGCGGCGAGAAAGGAACAGGCGGGACACGTTTCTTTTAGGATGATGAAAACCAAGAGAGAGAGAGCTTTATTAGGGGAGAGTACAAGTTTATATCGGGCATTTAGAGGGCGGGGTAGCTGCAAGGGTTAAAGGCTTGGATTGGTTCTGAGAGGGCGCGGAGGTTGATTGAAAAGGGGCGAGAGTTGCTCCCGTAACGGTGTCCGGCAACAATGTATGCGCACCGGTGGTGATGGGAGTTGCGCTGGCAACGGGGAGTGTCCGGGCAAGATAAGGGGGTGGGGAAAAGGCGGATCCCTCCGGCAAGCCTCTCCTAACATTTGGTATATTTTGGGTGAGGAAATGGGGCCTGCCTCCGGCCTCACTTTCCCAGGCCCGGGGGGCTGTAGAGGGCGCACTCACCCGTACCCACTACCCTCCCCAGGGGTGGATCCGGTCCCCCAGCCCAGGCCCGCCAAGTTAAAGCGCGTAATCAGTGTCCCGCAATCTTATACAAAGTAGCTGCTCCATAAACATTTCCGGAAGGAATGACACTGTTGATCAAGCTTACTAATACAAGTAGGCATACTGTTTTTAAATATTTGTCTACTTTACAAGTCAATGACTGAAAGAAATCTTGCAATAACAGATATTAATCATTTATTCACTTAAATTTATTTTTGAATTTTCATCTAGTATCTCCTTCGTAGGTTTTCATGCCATATACTCCAACACACAAAAGTTTGTGGACAGCTTTTTCGCAATGGGTTTGCCACCAGAACACAGGTGTCGTGAAAACCATCCCTGATTCTTAAGCCAAAATGGGAAAGGAAAAGACTCATATCAACATTGTCGTTATTGGACACGTAGATTCGGGCAAATCCACCACTACTGGCCACCTGATCTACAAATGTGGTGGAATCGACAAAAGAACCATCGAAAAATTTGAGAAGGAGGCTGCTGAGATGGGAAAGCGGTCCTTCAAATATGCCTGGGTCTTGGATAAACTGAAAGCTGAACGTGAGCGTGGTATCACCATTGATATCTCCCTGTGGAAATTTGAGACCAGCAAGTACTATGTGACCATCACTGATGCCCCAGGGCACAGAGACTTTATTAAAAACATGATCACAGGCACGTCTCAGGCTGACTGTGCTGTCCTGAGTGCTGCTGCTGGTGTTGGTGAATTTGAAGCTGGTATCTCCAAGAATGGGCAGACCCGTGAGTGTGCCCTTCTGGCTTACACACTGGGTGTGAAACAACTAATTGTTGGTGTTAACAAAATGGATTCCACTGAGCCACCCTACAGCCAGAAGAGATACGAGGAAATCATTAAGGAAGTCAGCACCTACATTAAGAAAATTGGCTACAACCCCGACACAGTAGCATTTGTGCCAATTTCTGGTTGGAATGGTGAAAACATGCTGGAGCCAAGTGCTAACATGCCTTGGTTCAAGGGATGGAAAGTCACCCGTAAGGATGGCAATGCCAGTGGAACCACACTGCTTGAAGCTCTGGATTGCATCCTGCCACCCACTCGTCCAACTGACAAACCCTTGCGTCTGCCTCTTCAGGATGTCTACAAAATTGGTGGTATTGGTACTGTCCCTGTGGGCCGAGTGGAGACTGGTGTTCTCAAACCGGGCATGGTGGTCACCTTTGCTCCAGTCAACGTTACAACTGAAGTCAAGTCTGTTGAGATGCACCATGAAGCACTGAGTGAAGCTCTTCCTGAGGACACTGTGGGCTTCAATGTCAAGAACATGTCTGTAAAAGATGTTCGTCATGGCAATGTGGCTGGTGACAGCAAAAACGATCCACCGATGGAAGCAGCTGGTTTTACTGCTCAGGTGATTATCCTGAACCATCCAGGCCAGATCAGTGCTGGCTATGCACCTGTGCTGGACTGTCACACAGCTCACATTGCTTGCAAGTTTGCTGAGCTGAAGGAGAAGATTGATCGTCATTCTGGTAAGAAGCTGGAAGATGGCCCCAAATTTCTGAAACCTGGTGATGCTGCCATTGTTGATATGGTTCCTGGCAAGCCCATGTGTGTTGAGAGCTTCTCTGATTATCCTCCTCTGGGTCGTTTTGCTGTTCGGGATATGAGACAGACAGTTGCTGTGGGTGTCATCAAGGCCGTGGACAAGAAGGCTGCTGGAGCTGGCAAGGTCACCAAGTCTGCCCAGAAAGCTCAGAAGGCTAAATGAATGTTACCTATGACACCTGCCAGCCCAGTCTTAATCAGTGGTGGAAGAGCGGTCTCAGAACTGTTTGTCTCAATTGGCCATTTAAGTTTAATAGTAAAAGACTGGTTAATGATAACAATGCATTGTAAAACTTTCAGAAGGAAAGGAATGTTTTGTGGACCATTTGTTTTTGTGTGGCAGTTTTAAGTTATTAGTTTTTAAAATCAGTACTTTTTAAATGGAAACAACAACCAAAAATCTGTCACAGAATTTTGAGACCCATTAAAACAAAGTTTAATGAGGAAAAAAAAAAAAAAGTTTGTGGACAGACTCCTTCTTCCTCTTTGACAATGTAAATGGAACCAGGCTTGCCCTCTCACGGTAAACAACCAGGAAAGTGGACAAAATATGTGGAGCAATTGATTATAGAGGCCGAGTCACAGGGAGCCAGACTAGGATCCCCAAGAGGGGAAGCGGGTGTGGTGAGCCCTACTCCCGTGCAGCTCTCTGCCGAGGGTGAGGTGAGGCAGGGCACAGCTGTCCCCGAGTCGGGGGGCGGGGACTGGCATCCCTGGGCTTCCCTGCAGGAACGCGCTGGACAAAGTGCCCCAGAAATCCATATGGCCTCTCCAGAGTCTAAAGTTGGATGTGAATGTGTGCATAAGGAGAGCAAAATTCCATAGACGGAGCTCAGAACCCCTGGGATCTAGAAGCTGAACAACTCCCAGTCTACACAGAGCTGGGGTCATTCAAGTTTCCTTCACCAGAGCGGAGAGAATTTGGTGAACATATGTGGTATTCAGTAAATATCCCAGACAGTCAACCTTTAGTGAAAGGGCTAAACTACCTTAGAGCAAAGAATACTCCAGATCTGTGTTAACAAAGCTTAGAATCAAGCCTAAAAAAAGATCAGTCAGGTCTGAAAGTAATACAAATGTCACCAAAACAAAATTCATATATGTGTGTGTGTGTGTGTGTGTTTAAGAATTTATGGAACACATGACTATAATAAGGAGAGAAATATGAATTGTCAAGAAGAAGCAGATGAAAGTACTAGTACTGCAAAACGCAAGTGACAAATGCACTGGATAGTTATAAGCAGAGTAAACACTGCAACAGCAAATAAAATTGAACTTGAAAAAACACAGGGTATCCACGATCTGTGGTATAATATTGAACTAACACACATGTAAATGGAATTCCAGGAAAAGGTATACAAAAAATATTTAAAACAACAGACATTTTTTTCTAAATTTAATGAAAACTCTAAACTTCCACCCAGAGGTCTCCATTGGAAAAGACTTTCACTGTCCTCATATGGAGCAATGAGAAAACCAAAAAGAATGAAAACTACAATGGATTAAAACACATTAAACCTATAAATCTATATATCCGCAGTGATGTTCAAAGATGTATCCTCAGTGGTCAAACTGGGAGGCTGCTAGAGGCAACTCTTCACTCTGAAAATAGTGAGGGCAAAATTCAGATGCTCATCTCCCCCATATTTAGTTTAAGTTCTATGAGAGAAAATTATTCTATGTATAAAAAGCCCAGATGTTACTCAAAGGTAAAGTTAGAATTATGGAATCACCATTTTGCAACTCTTAATGAAATCGTTGATCTGGCCAATCAACATAACTGGCTGCTTGTCATCTCCATTCAGGGAAATGGCGGCTGGAGATTGGAGGGGCCCGGCTGACCCAGCTGGTCCTAACGTCACCAGGACCGACGTGTCTCCTGACGTGGGAGACAACAGGAGACGCCGGGCGCTGCTCGCGAAGCATCCCAGCCGAAAACGGAACCGGATTAGACCAAGCCTCAGAGCCGTCAGCAGTTCACGCGGCACCAGGGGGAGAGGGACGGGCCGAGTGGGACCAGTTTCTCCAGCAAATCAATGGTCTATACAGGGAGGTGAGTTGTAGAAAATAAGAACTGAAGACACCAACTGCGAAGAACAAACCAAGTTTAAAAAGACCTCTTTGAGGTTGTAGTGAAAATTTGAATATGGATTGGAAATTGTAAACCACCAAGGGCCTACAGTAAACTTTGTTACTGAGGTGTGGTGATGGCACAGTGGTTTTTGTGATAGATTAGATAGATAGATGATAGAGAATAGATATATCATAGATGGATAGATGACAGAGAGATAGATAGATAGATAGATAGATAGATAGATAGATAGATACATAGTTACATAGCTACATAGATATAGACAGCTATAGGTAGGTACAATTTAGATACAAATATAGATACAGGGAAAGTAATTCAGATTTAGCTATAGCTACAGATATAGATCTTTTTTAAGTAAATATGCTTAATGAAGGATTTATGGTTGAAATGGCCATGTCTGGAATATGCTTTAAAACAATCGTGAAAACATCCTTGGAGAAATAGATTAAGAAATTGCAGCACAACGTCAATAATTTTTGTTGAACTGTGGTGTTTGGGTGTTTATAATATTATTCTCTCTCTTCTTTGGAACTTTTCACAATAAAAAGTTAAAATATTTTCTTGGCTAAAATAATGAATTGATGAAAGTGCCGTGAGACTGTGCAGTGACACCCACCTTGAGCATACAGAATGGGGAGCACGGCACACAATCAGACACTCCACTGACACTACCCACTAAAATAAAAAATAGAAAAGGAGAGAAGAAGCCACAACAGAAATGAAATTACTGCACAGAAGGGGTAAATTAGCAGAAAAGTGGCCTCATGCTTTGGGTGTCAGGTTCCTCCTCCATGGGACCAGTAGTGTCTAAATTCCCTATTAGCGCTGATCATGCCTCTGGGGTTGTAGACTGGCCCCTCGTCAGGAGGACCTGGAAAAGAACATGAAAGAGCCTCAGGAAGGCAGCCCCGTGCTCTGCTTCATCAATGACAAGGTAGATCTCGTAAAAGGACAAAAACTAGAAACCAAGAAGTTGTCATTAAAGATGATCGTGTGATGCCCTGGTGTCTCAGTCAGGGCTGCTATGGCCAGCACCACACAATGGGTTGATTAATCAACGGAGAGTGACCATCTCATGGTTTTGGAAGCTACAAGTCCAAATCAAGGTGGACACAGGGCTTGCTTTCTCCCGGAGACCTCCACCTGGCCATCCTCTCTCCTTGCGTCTGCTCCTCTGATGAATGCTGACTCAGCTTCTTCTTGACTGGCTGCACCCGAATTTCCTTCTTTGTAAGGACCCCAGTAATAGGGACCAAGGCCTGTCCTAAGGCGGCCTCATCTGAATGGGGCATTTGAAGACCCTGTTCACAAATAAGTCCACATCTGCCCTAGAACAATGTCTTTGGAGGTCCTCTTTACAGATGGGTTCAGACCTGTAGGACATGGACTAAGACTTGAACGTTCTCTTGTGGGGGGCATGACTCGATCCCCAATACCCAGGAAGAGAATACAGAAGCCAGGAAGACCCATGTAAAATTGGGCTATATAATAGCAGTGAAAACCAGGCTGGAAGGTGACATTGCCCACTGGGACGCTGACACAAGAGTTGAGGACATCTGTCTGGCCAAGGGCTCCAGGCCCAGGTGGAATGGTTTAGAGAGCTCTGAGCAGACGCATCCACTAGCGAGTGTGGCACGGGGACAGGGGGACTCTTGGCCATTAGTTCACTGATGCTCCCTCAGCACCTGAGTGGTACCTGTCATGGTTACATTCATGTTTCCACTTGGCTGGGTGATGGTGTCCACACGTTTGGTCAAGCAAGCACCAGCCTGATTGCTACTGTGAGGATGTTTCATGATGGATTTGCATCTACGGTCAGTTGGTTGTATCTACAGCTAATTAAATCTATAGCTAATTGCATCTATAATCAACAAAAGATGAGAGAGAATCCTCATCCAGGAGGTTGTGAAGCCAGGGCTGAAGGCTTCAGCAGTCAGAAAGAAGAACTGTCTCTGCTTCAGCCAGCAGATTCTCCCAGGGAATTCATTGTTACCTTTTCTGGAGTTTTCAACTTGCAGCATGCCCTATGGATATGAACTTGCTAATCCCAATGGTTCTGTAAGCCAATTCCTGTAATGAATCTCTTACTATTTACATACATATATCTCCTGTCAGTTCTTTTTGTCTGGAGAACCCTGACTAATATAGTACTCAATAATGTTCGCTGAAGGAATTGGTGTATATTAGAGCATGTGGAATCCAAGACTCTTGAGGAATATTTCAAGGGGGCTGAGCGTGCCCTGCCCAGAAGAAGAAAAGATCAAGAAAAGGCATGAAAAAGTCCTCCAAATATTTGAAAACCTTTCAAGGAGAAGAAATAGTTTTCTGGGTTGTGTGTGCAGGTGCATATGTGGGTGTGACCTCCAGGGGCCGATCTGAAATCCAGGACTGGCAGAAAGTAAGAGACGGATTGTAGCTCAATGTTTGGGTGATATTTCTGTTTAAATTTGTGTTATTTCAGGTTGTCCCTGATTTTTTGATCCACCTGATAAGCGAATGAGCTGCTCCCTGCATTAGAGACTTGCATCACTGGAGGTTCCTAGGCAGAAGCAAAATAAACCTCAGTGAGAACTTATTGGAGGAAATTCAAGGACAGGTTAGACTCGCCAATTTGAGATTCTGGGATTCAGCTCAAAAAGCTGGGAATCATCAGGTGTGTGTGTGTGTGTGTGTGTGTGTGTGTTGTGTGGAGAGGGTGAGAGAGTGAGGGAAGGGAAGGGGAGAGAAGCAGCTGGTGTTGCCTGTTCTCTTCCAAAAGTCTCAGGCCCGGGTCCGTTAGCATCATTCCCCGCTGATATGTGAAGAGGAACCCCAGGGACTGCGAAAAGGGAGCTGAGATGCTCTAGAAAACACGAACGGATACAGATAAAACCAGGACATTTGTTTCTTAAGACCCTTGACACAGAGATCAAAGAACACCTTCTAGAGAACCTGCGCCTGTTGTATTTTTCTGGATAGAAACTGGAGGGTCTAAGGGTAACATCATCTCCTACTACCTTTGGATGGTGAATGCAGCTTGCCGTGACTGCCTCGTGCCTTGTTTGTGTTTTCATTAATTATAATTGAGTATAGTATGTTAGCTTCAGTTCTATAATCCCTAATGCTAAGGATGATAAAATAAATGATATTACAAAAACATGCATTATTAATTGGCAACTACCATCTCTGATGTTCTGACAAGCACTAAAGTGCAATGAATTAATCTCACATAAGTTATTTGTCTTTTAATTTTTCAAGATCTCTTGATAACGTCTCAGAAAGGACACTCTTGGCAGCTTCTTCTGCAGAAGGGTTTGGCTCCCCTGCGTTACATCCCACCCCACTGGCTTCCGAGAAGCAAAGGCTGGCTTCTGCCATCCCGTATTCCCCGAAGAGCTCAGCAGCCCCCGAGAGCAACACACACCTGTGCCCTCCCGGAGCCCTGGAGCCAGGAGAGAGTGTGGAAGGGTTACACCCCCTGCCCTGGCCAAGCTCCAGTTTCAGGGATAAAGGAGAAGCCAGCATGTCTGCCAGCAGTGCAGCCGCTTGCACAGGAGTCACGCTCCTGGTGACAGGCAGAATTCCCGCCCATCGGGAACGTAGGGCTCAGGAGCTCCCTGGGCTGGGGACTGGTGGGGGTCACAAGAGGGGACCAAGTCCCCACCCCCCAGGAACAAAACCCCTCAGCCTGTGAGGTAGGCAGGGGTGGACCCTGCCCTCGTCCAGAGCTGCCGTAGATTGGGGTCTGCCAAGGCCCCAGTTTGGAGACATAGAGGTTTGAAACACCTTTGAGAAACCCAGCAACCCCTACCTGGACCCTGTACCATGACAAGCTGCTCTGTCCATTGCCTCTGACTTGCTCTCGCCAGTTGGGAAACGGCCGGACGTTTCCATGTCTCTGTCCCTCCAGGCCACTTTGCACCTGGGATTATCGTGTTAATGCTCAGGTTGGTGCCGGAATGTGACGCAGCCGCCAGGACCTCTTACCAGCCGGGACTATTGGGGTCAATCCTCAGACTTGCCCAATTCTCCATTTCCCCCTAAAACATGTGAAAATTAACCTCTACCCATTAGAATGAAACCTTAGAATGAGTGATCAGGTGCAGTGCGTTTATCACCACCCCCGCCCCATCATGGAAGCTCAAAGCATCCAGAGGTCACTGTTGAAAGTGGTAACTGTTTGTGTTGCTGGTGCCTGCCATCCCAGAAGCCCTGTTACAGTTTGCTAAAGCTGTTGGAATGCAAAATACCAGAAATGGATGGGCTTTTATAAAGGGGATTTATTAGGTTACAAAGTTTCAGTCCTAAGACCATAAAAGTGTCCAGACTAACACATCAACAAGAGGATACCTTCACTGAAGAAAGGCCAATGGCATCTGGAACACCTCTGTCAGCTGGGGAGGAACGTGGCTGGTGTCTGCTGGTCTTTGCTCCCAGGTTGTGTTGCTTTCAACTTCTGAGTCCAGTGGCTTTATCTTTAAGCATCTGTGGGTTCTCACTTAGCTTCTCCAGGGCAAATTCTGGGCTTCATCTCCTAGCTTAGCAACTCAAAACATCTTTCTCAGCTTCTACCAGAGACTGGGTCTGTGTCAGCTCTGAGCTCTCTCTCTCTCCCGGGCTCTCTTAAGGACTCCAGTGAACTAATTAAGACCCACCCTGAAAGGGTGGGGTCACATCTCCATGGAAACAACCTTATCAAAGGCCCCACCCCCAATAGGTCTGCCCCTACAAGAGTGGATCAAAAGAACATAGTCTTTTATGGGGGACACAACAGATTCAAACCACCCCATAAGCCCTAAGGCAAGAGTCTCCGTTTTCCCTTCTCTTCTTTTCCCTGTGGAATCTGCCAGAGAGCTGGCTGCTGAGTGGGCTCCAGCCCAGCACTTGCCAGCAGAGCCCCTGTCCCCCCTTTATCCCTCAAGCCTCTCATGTATCCCTCATACCTAACCTTCCCGCCGGGAGCACAGCTCCATCCTCAGACTCCAGGGCCAGCTCCGAGGGTGCAGTGCGTGTGTCCCCCAGGGCAGGGCCGGCCACTGCTGCCATTCCGAGACTGGCCTTCCTGCTGCTGAAGTCCCAGCACTGCCGCCCCTGCCCCCGTTTTCACATGGCCTCTTCCCCCGGAGCCCCAAACTCCTCTCCTGATGGGGACCCCATCTCGTTGGATCAGGGCCCCAGTCAGGCCTCGTCTTAACCAGTGACATCCTCAACACTCCATTTCCAAACAATGTCAGGTTCACGGGACTGGAGGCTGGAACGGAACATGTCCTTTTAGGGACGTTCCTCAGTCACGGCAAGGACCCAGCCACACCTGGGCCAACAGCTCTGCACTGAAAGCAGCAAAGCCCGTGGCCATGGTTTATCACCCAAGGACGTGGACCTGCTGGTTCATGCTGCGAGGACAGGAAAATTCTCCCACCCCCTGCCTGGCTCAGCTCCCCTGGGTGTGCTGACATGAGGAGCTTTGTGTCCTTCTGGGCCTGGGGGCCTGTTTCATGTCTGGACCCTGGCCCATTTGCACATCCTGTCTCCAAGACTCCTGTTTACACTCAGCTATTTATACTTCTGCAGTTGACCTATTATAAGATGAAACAGCTAGGAAAGCGGCTCAATTCACAGACACACAAACCCGTTCAAGTGGCTCATGCACAGTTGATGCTGTCCTGGGTGGGCACTGCCATAGAAAGGAAACTTCCAGTCCCTGACGCAAGTCCCCGCCCACCAGGCGGCCCCAGCCAGCCTCCCCCTGCTGCTCCGAGAGCCATGCAGCCCTGCCGTCCCTCACAGCTGCTCCTGGAACTTGCCCGCCAGGGAACCCTTGGTCACTTCCAACCTCGGTTCAAGCCTCCCTGCTGGCACCTCGGGTGTAATTATTCCCTCGAGTTCAGGCTCTCTGCTGCACGCCGAGCTGTGGCAGTGCCTCTGTCACCACATCACCCACCTGCTTACCTGCCTTCCCCTCCTGCCCACTCCTCATATGTTCTAGTTTGCTAATGCTGCTGGAATGCAAAACACCAGACATGGATTGGCTTTTATAAAGGGGGGTTATTTGTTTACACAGTTACAATCTTAAGGCCATAATGTGTCCAAGGTAACTCATCAGCAATCGGGTACCTTCACTGGAGGATGGCCAATGGTATCCAGAAAACCTCTGTTAGCTGGGAAGGCACGTGGCTGGCGTCTGCTCCAAAGTTCTGGTTTCAAAATGGCTTTCTCCCAGGACGTTCCTCTCTAGGCTGCAGTTCCTCAAAAATGTCACTCTTAGTTGCTCTTGGGCTGTTTGTCCTCTCTCAGCTTCTCTGGAGCAAGAGTCTGCTTTCAACAGCCATCTTCAAACTGTCTCTCATCTGTAGCATCTCTCTCAGCTCCTGTGCATTTTTCAAAGTGTCCCTCTTGGCTGTAGCTCCTTTTCAAAATGTCACTCTCAGCTGCACTGAGTTCCTTCTGTTTGTCAGCTAATTTATATGGCTCCAGTGATTTAATTTAGACCCACCCTGAATGAGCGGGCCAACACCTCCATGGAAACTATCCAATCAGAGTCATCACCCACAGTTGGGTGGGGCACATCTCCATGAAAACACTCAGAGAATTACAATCTAATTAACACTGATACATCTGCCCACACAAGATTGCATCAAAGATAATGGCATTTGGGGGACATAATACATTCAGACCAGCATACCACCATTCTTAACGTACCTATGGGGTGTGGTCATATTCATCTCACCCAGCACACTCGGTTCAACATCAGGCGGTTAAATAAACGAGTGATTGAGGAACCAAAGTATCTGGGTTTGGGAAGTGTGATGATTTGGAGATTTGATGGACTCCAGAAAATCATGTTTTAAAGCTGATCCATTCCTGTGAGTGTAGACCTATTATGGGTGGGGAATTTTGATGAGTTTATGTCAACTGAGATGTGACCCACCCAATTCGAGGTGGGTCTGAATCCTCTTACTGGAGTGCTTTTATAAGAGGATAAACAACAGAGGGAAGACACAGCAAAAGCTCCAGAGAATCTGAGAAGGACACCCACAGGAGCTCAGAGAGGAGGCCCCTGGAGCCAGGAGCTGGGGGCAATGAAACCTGGGAGGGAAGGGAGAGCAGCAGACGCGCCATGTGCCTGCCATGGGAAGGGGTTTGAGGATGCCGGTGGCCTGTCTTCAGGGAGAAGTTATCATCCTGAGGATGCCTTGATTTGGACATTTCCACTGCCCCAGAGTTGTAAGCTTGTAAGCTAATAAATCCCCATTGTAAATACCAGCCCATATCTGGTATACTGCATTTCATCAGCTTTAGCAAACCGGAACAGGCGGTGATGATTAACCGTGCCCCCATGAGAGTTCTGAGCCAGTAGAATAAGCCACGGGGCAGGATCTGGGAGCACCCCAAAGGCCAGCTCTGGTGGCGCCCCTGGAATGGAGCCCCTCACCTGGAGGCAACATCAGATCGGGGTTCTTCTGCCCCACCCGTCCTTCAAATTCCTCCCCCAATTTAAGGCCGAGCATTTGGAAAACAGTGGCCCGGGGTGGCGGCTCCACCACAGGACAACTGACGTCCAGGGCCTTTTGTCGGCACCAGGCTGGAAGCTCCTGTCTCTCCCCAGAGCCAAGCAAAGGAAGACGGGGGCTGACCAGGGCACCCAGCGAGACATTCTCCCTGCGCCGCCCCCACTCACCTTCCACCCAGATCCACTCCGGCGGGATTTTCCGCCCTGCACGTCCTCCACTGTGGGACGAGTAGCGGTTTAGAATTCTTTTCTCATTCAGGTGGGAAACATCGCCAAATTGCACCATTTGGTAACAGTCGTGCACTCCTCCAAGCCAGGAGCAGGACAGATAGTGATCTGCAGACGGGAACCTCATCCCCGAGATGGAGGAGAGTTGGCCAAGGCTGTGAGGTTTTTCATTACATTCGTTCTGGAGCTTTTATTAATTTAGTGGGGCTTCTTAATTAAAGTCTCAATGAATAATTGAAATGTGGTTTTTGATTATACTGAAGTTGGTGCCATTTTGAGGTGCAATTGTAACTAATAAATTAGTTAAATAGGTAAGATGATGAAATTCTGTGTCAAGGGGAAAACTAATAACTTCAAGAATTTATCTACATGTCATTCAGAGAATTTATGCAGAAAAAAATAGATGATCAGAAGAAAACCAGAACCAAATCTCATTAATCAGCTAAGCCCCTCTGTAAGTGCCAGGGCTCGCTAACGATCCACTGTCACCCAGATGGAGGAAGACGGGGTGCAACGTCCTGCTCCCAGGGATCCCCGGGTGGTCCTCCCAGACTGGACGAGGGAACATCTGGGGTCCTGGATCCCACAGAGACCCCGAGCAAGCCTGTTCCCGACGATCACACGGCTTTATCCTCTCAGAAACAACGTCTGCGTCAGTCAGTAAATGCTCATTGGACTCTACCGTGAGCTGGCAGTGATGTGAGTGCTTGGGACCTGACGGTGAGCGGGAGAGGGGTGCTCCTGTGCTCGGGGAGGTGCCTTCTAGGGCGGGAGGAGCAATGAGTACAGAAGGCAGCGTCCGGTCATCCCACGGCTCTGCAAACGTCCTGCTAAGGGGCGCGGTTCAGGGTCAGGGAAGGTGCCCTGGCCGGGGAGGCCCCTCTGAGGTAGAGATGTTTAAATGGAAAGAAGAAACACCCCAGCCCCAGTTCTCTTCCCTCCACACACTGGCGTTTCCTGATCCGCCCTGACATAAAGTGAAACCCGAGGCCCACTGGATTCTAGCTCCCGTTTCACTTCCACCCACCGACCCACCGACCCGCTCATCCAGCCACCCTGGACTAGGCAACTGTAACTGCCAAGCCCTCTTGATGGGTGCTGGGTTTACGAACACAAACACGTGAGGTGTCTGCTCCGAGGAGCTCTCGGGGGCCTGGGAGTCAGAAGAGAAAGTCTCGGTGTGGGACAGGAAGATGAGCCCCCCCACCGCCCCACTGATGACCCAGTAAAGGGGGCCATGCAAGATCGACCTCCCACCGCCCTGGCATCCTGGAGCCGCCCTAACAAAGGAGCCTGTTCTAGTTTGCTAAAGCTGCTGGAATGCAAAACGCCAGAAATGGATCGGCTTTTATAAAGGGGTTTATTTGCTTACAAAGCTATAGTCTGAAGGCCATGAAAATGTCCAAATTAAGACATGAACATGAGTATACCTTCAGCGAAGGAAGGCCAGTGGTGTCCAGAACACCTCTGTCAGCTGGGAAGGCACGTGGCTGGTGTCTGCTGATCCCGGGTTGTGTTCCAGCTCCTCTCTCAGCTCCTGTGTGTTCTTCAAAGTGCCTCTCTTGGCTGCAGCTGCTCAGGACTCCTTCCGTCTGTGAACACTTTTATAGGACTCTAGTGATTTAATCAAGACCTACCCTGAATGGGCAGGGCCACACCTCCATGGAAATTATCCAATCAGAGTCATCACTACAGTTGGGTGGGTCATATCTCCATGGAAATAACCCAATCCAAAGTTTCCAACGTAATCAACACTAAATACGTCTGCCCCCACAAGATTGCATCAAAGAACATGGCCTTTTGGGGGACATAATATATCCAAACCTGCACAGAGCCCAAACCAGGTGGGTGTTGGTAGTTCTGGAAGCCAGAGATCCAGAGCCAAGCTGTCGGCAGCCCGAGCACCCCTGGAACCTGCATGGGGGACCCTTCCCAGCTTCCTCCCGCCACTGGTGGTGCCAGCAATCCTCGGCTTGGAGTCACATCACTCTATTCTCTGCCTTCATCGTCACATGGTGTCCTTCTCCCCAGTGCTGGCTGTGTCCTCTCTTCCTAAGGGTGACCTCACCTCCATTATACCAGCTCCATCCGCAGTAGTCCTATTTCCACTAGGTGCTGAGAGTCGGGGGTTCAGAATTAACATACCCTGGAGGATGCGATTCAACCCAGAACGCCCATCTTTTATTCTAACCCTGAGATGCACAAATTTAGAGGCACTCGAGAGCAGTGAGGCAGTGTCGAGATGACAGCTGCACACATGAGCAGCCCACCAGCCCACCTGGGCCTCTTGAAGAAGCCCCGACTCCACATCTTCCCCACAGGCCCCTCCCCGGGCAGCCCTCTTCCCACACCCCGTCAGCCTCCTGCTCACTCCTCAAGGCCAGCCTCGGCCAGCGGACGCCAAGGGCAGCCAGGTAACGCACCTTCTCCCAGCTGGTCCGCAGCAGCCCCAGTGCCTGAGCTGCACAGCTTTCCAGGATGAGTGTTTTCCTGCCCATGTAGAAGCTCCCATCCCTTCAGGACCTGCATCAAAACCGGCTTGTCACCTGCTCCAGCCTCCGGCCCAGGTTCCTCCCCCGAGAGGCTCAGCGCAGGGTTGACTCAAACTGGGTGGGCGGGAGATGACAGGCCTGGCCGTCCCGTGGCCGGGAACCCGGAGTGGGAGGCTGTGGCGACGGCCCTTGTAGTAAAGTCTGCACAGCCAACTGCCAAACCCGTGGTCAACCGGGGAACGGTCACTGACATGGGGTGGGGCACCACCAGTCTCCATCATGGACTCGGGGCACAACCACATTCCGTGAAACAAGCACCGCTGGCGCAGCTGCTGGTGTTCACAGATCTTGGCGGAGGACCATGCAGGCAGGTGTTTCACAGCAGGAGCCATCATGGAAAACCTGTGGGGTCTCAGAGGTGTGCAGAGAAGGAGCCGGGGACCCGGGGCCCTGGAGGGGCGCACCTGGGAGTGGGTGCACTTTGGAACACTGCGGCCTCGGGGCACAAAGAAGCCCTCGATGCACTGACTTAGTCATTTATTCTGCAAAGATTTATCTTCTAAATGGCCGGGGGCAGCAGCGGAAGGAGCACCCCCAGGTCCCTGTCTTTGTGTAGTTTGTTTTACTGGGGAAGGATAGGCACTAAACAATAATAAACAAGTATCCCATGCAGCCTATGTAAAGATGATTAGTGCTAGGGAGAAAATTAAAGCAGGGGAGGGGGGAGCGTGTGGCCACAGGCAGTAATTATAGGAAGGCAAGGAGAAGGGGTCGTGTGAGCAATGACCTGGGGGAGCTGCTCAGTCCCCACCGGGGGGAGAGGAGGCTTGGCCCCCTGCACACGATGCTCACCACCCACCTCTGTTCCTGGTGCAAATGGCAGTGGGAGAAGAGGTGCCATTCCATGTTAGATCTGGCCCTGGAAGAGTTCCAGGACTCCACGGCTTAATCAGCCTATTAGAGCTGGAACGAAGCAATAAATAATTCGCCCTGGTAAGCAGCTAGTTGCAAAATAAATTTATGCCCAGCGAGCAAGCCCTTCTCCTCTGGGTTCCCGGGGTTGACAGGCACCTCTTACCCAGCAGGAACACTGCAAGCACGTTGCTCTGCTCCACTAACCAATTAACAAGTATTTAATTAGCACCTACTGTATGCAAGACCTGTGCATAGGTGGTGCTTGCTAGTTGCATCTCCGAAAGCTTCTCTCCTACCCCACAAGTGCACCAGGCAGGTGTAAAGTCTTTGCAAGTCTTGACTGCCGGGAGCAACTCACTGTCCTAAAAATAGAAATAATAGAAAAATTACATTAGCATCAATATTAATAAAACAAACACCCCGCCGGCTGTAACAGGCGCCCTTGAGGTCACGGAGCAGGAGGCCTGTACCATGTCTCGCCCTGTCCTTCTCGGTTTGACCCTCGGGGGTCTGATGTCATGCACCAGAACCACAGAGACGTCTCATCCGTGTGCAGGTCCCTGGGTCCCCCCAGGCAGGGTCCGTCACCCCAAACCTGCAATCACGGAGCGGCCTGGGGCACCTGTGCACCCTGAGCGTGAGACCCACTGAAGTGTTCACGCCTCCTACTAAACTGCGAATTATTTCAGAGTGGGAATGACTTGTTTTGTCTGTGTGCCCTTAACGCTTTATAGCACGGTCGGCAAGTAACCTCATCACACAGGTGATTTGCCCAAACATTTAATGTTGCTCTAGCAGGTGGAATCAACTCATTGCAGCCAAGTCACCGCCCAGGACTCATCCCAGCCCGCGTGTGGGCTGTCCTCACCCGGATCTCTCCCGCAGGGCAGGTGGCAGGTGTCCCGTCCCGGCCGGGGAGCAGGGGGCAGGCAGGGGTCATGCAGGAGAGCTCTCCTGCGTGCCCAGGGAGGAGGAGAGAAAACTGCACTGTCTCAGAAGCCCTGCCCTGCTCGGATCCTCTGTTGCGGGACACTGATTACGTGCTTCAACTTGGCGGGCCTGGGCTGGGGGACCTGATCAGCCCCTGGGGAGGGTGGTGGGCACGGGCGACAGCGCCCTCCGCAGCCCCCCGGGCCTGGGAAAGTGAGGCCGGAGGCAGGCCCCATTTCCTCACCCAAAATAACACTGTTAGGGGAGGCTTGCCGGAGGGAACCGCCTTTTCCCCACCCCCTTATCTTGCCCGGACACTCCCCGTTGCCAGTGCAACTCCCATCACCACCAGTGCGCATACATTGTTGCCAGACACCGTTACCGGAGCAACTCTCGCCCCTTTTCAATCAACCTCCACGCCCTCTCAGAACCAATCCAAGCCTTTAACCTCTACAGCTACCCCGCCCTCTAAACGCCCGATATAAGCTTGTACTCTCCCCTAATAAACTCTCTTGGCTTCTTCACCCTAAAAGAACCGTGTCCCGCCTGTTCCTTTCTCGCCGCCCTCCATACTTTGCACGCCTACGCCGGGGACCGGGCCCAGTCCCCCGCCTCGCCCTCGCCTCCGGGAAAGAGCCCCCGCCGCCAGTACCCTCCAAGCAATCCTGAGAGCCTAGGATTTGGCAACCGGCCGCCACCTCCCCCCCCCAGACGAGTCAACTGCGACCGCACTCTGTGGTTTGGGACAAGCAAGCGATGTCCAATGTCCAGTGCAGGCCTCAGCCTTAGCACCATCCGCGGCTCCTCTTTCCCCCGAGAGGCAGGGCTGGAGGACGTCCGGGCTGGGATGCTGGACGGCAGGCCCCGGGTCCCTCTAACCATCCATGTCCTCTTAGGAAAGTGCTTCCAGTCTGTGCGTCCCGGCCCCTGCCACAGGACTGGGGTGACGAGAACCCCTGCCTCACAGGATTGGGTGAAAATGAAAGGCATGGACGCAGCGGACGGATGGGAGCGGTTCCCGTCCCGGGGGGGCTGCCCCCACCACCGCGTGCGTGAGGAATTTCCATCCAGTGCCCGGTCCACAGCCAACGCGGACTCGAACAAGACACGTTTCCTGCTCGCAGGAGCCCTGCCGCCCAGGGAGGGACCAGAGAGGAGGAAACGGTCAAACCGCAAGGGCCCCACGCTGCGACCCGAGGGCACCCGCAGAGCCAGGGCTGAGTCGGCACCCGCAGGGCCACCAACCCCTGTGAGCAGGAACCCGAGTCCACAGCCGAGCCCCACTGGGCGTCCGCTCTCTCCGCTGACCGTCTCTCTGCCTCTCGGGGCCCCTCGTTCACCCGAGCCGACCGCTCAGAGCCTCTGTGCCCAGCTGTGAGCCTGCCTCGGGGCGTACAGAGGCTCCCTCCCAGCCCGGGAGGGCCGGGGGCCGCTAGACGGCGCAGAAGACTGTGGGTGGGGGGTGGGGCTCCTAGAAAAGAGTCAGGGGGGTGGGCAACAGCTGCCTCGCCAGTGCGGGTTCCTAGAGGTGAGTTAGGGTGGAGGGGGCAGGTCTCCAGGAAAGGAAAGATATGAAGGTGGGGGAAGATGGGGGGAGGGAGAGGAGGGGAGGGGAGGGAGGGGATGGGTAGGAAGGGGAGATGGGGGAGAGAGGGGGGTGGACACATGGTTCCCTGGGGCCTGCATGGGGGGTGGTGAAGCAGGTCCCGGACACCAAGCGAGGAGTGGACCGTCCTCCTGCTGTGAGAGGGTCACCTGAGACGGCTCCTGCTGGAGGGGCACATGCAGAGAAAGGATCTGGAAGAGTCTCTGGCTGGGTGGAGGGGTGGACAGGAAGGAGGGGCCCCAGAAGCCCCCCGGGGTCTGCTTCGGGAGCCTGAGGGAGGCGTGGGGCTGCAGGATGCCATCGAGGGGAGGCACTGGCCGGGGGAGGGACAGCGGCAGGTGGCCGGAGGATTGAGCAGGAGCGGGAGGAGCACAGGCTCTGAGCTTGGGAGCTGGAGCAGCCGTGACCAGCCTGGCGTCCCCGCAGCCACTGAGCACACTGGGAACGTGGCCGCACAGCCACGGTGCTGGCCCTCCACCGGCCTCGGCACAGGCGAGCCCACCTTCTGGCTCAGGATACGGGGAGGGGGAGACAGATGCACGACGGAGGATTCAGGAGAAGCCGACTTGACAGGGCAATGAGTTCGATTTGGGGCGGAGGACAGGTGGGTGTCCAGGCCGAAAGCCAGGGGCTCTGGTGGGGACCACCTGGAAGCCACCGGACAGGTCACCGTGGAAGCCAGTCAAGTGCATCAAGCGATTTCCAAGGAATGTGGAGAGGGAGCTGCGTGGGGTTAGGAGACGGCCTGGAGGGGGCTGGAACATGGAACCCTGGAGAGAAGGAGGACCGGGGAGGGGTCTGCGGTGAACTGGGGGAGAGCAGGTCCAGCTGTCCGCGGGGAGAGGGCATCCTTGAAGACCGGGCTGGGAAAGGAGGAAGGGCTGGGGGGAGCCGCTCCCTGGAGGGCCCAGCGTAGAGCCCGGGCAGCACCGAGCCGGACCAGACACAGCAGGGGCACGGATGCTTGTCGGCTCCTTAGATTCACCCGGGAAGAGGCCACTGCCCACCAGGCACCCCAGAAAGCCACAGACCTACAGTCAAGGGACCGTGGAAACAGACCCTTGCCCAACTCCTGTTTCCCGGGGTGGCATAAAGGGCTGCCAACCTTCCTCTCTGCAGGGGAGAGGGGCACGGAGGTAACCAGGGGTGTCTGTTTTGCAGAGAACACGGTGTGGTACAGCATTTCACCCCCTGGGAGCAAACCCTCCGAAAGGCCACCTGCAAATGCCACGTCCTGATGCCTTTACAGGCCCTGCATCGGGGAAGATGGATGAGGAGGCAAGTTTTAAACACAAGCTCCACTTCCAGTTAATAGTTCTTTAAATCCGTGATGTTAACAGAAGGCTCTATAAATGCTTCCCCTTCTGCTGAGCCGGAAAATTGCAAAGGCACCGCTTGTGGGAGGGTTTAACTGATCTTCCATCGCGGGGATGCAGACGGATCACGACCCTCCCACCGGTTCCCTGGAACGCCACAGCGCAGGCATTTTCCAGAAGAATCCGTGCAGGTCTCCAGCAAACCGCCCCTAGCCCAGACTGAGCTAAGGGTTATGGATCTGCCTGTTTTTATCTTTACTCGTTTATACATGTTTACAGCAGTTTCTGTGACTCAACATCCTTATCTTTTTACACCAAGCGCTGTGAAGGTGCTTTCTTCATAAATGATCAGTGGGCGTACTTCCCAACATTTGCATTATCTTGGAAATCACATTGTTTATTGACCACTTTTGTTTCTAGGGTAAATTTCTTCAGGAGAGGGATTGCTGGCTCAAAGGAGCGGTAGGTTGAATTCTGCACGTGTTCTCGATCTTCTGCATCCCCGGGGGTGTGAACCCACTGTGAACAGGACTTTTGAATGTGGTGTTTTGAATATGGATGCCTGGAGGCCTTGTGGAAAGAACCCGGAAGTTATAGAGTGAGCAAGGAGAGGACATCGCCTCGCAGTGGGAGACAAGACAGAGCCAAGGACCCCGAGGATCCCCGGCGGTCAGCACCAGCAGGAAAAAAAGCCCAGGAGAGAGCCAGCCCGGACGAGATCTTGATTCTGGACATACCTGCATTCAAAACCACGAGCCAATAAATCCCCGTTGTTTAAGCCAACCCACTGTGAGAGCAGCTCAGGAAAACTAAGACCACGGGGTGTGGCTGCGTTTCTAGATGTGCAATGTGATGGGTACGTGTAGTTTGGATTTCGATGACTGTTGGCTGATTGTTTCCTGGAAGTCCGCAGGGATTCACTTTTCCAGCAGCCTTTCCTCCCCGCCTTCCCTGCGTCCCCCACAGCGGGTGTCTCCTTCCAGCATTAGATGGATGCAACGCAACAAGGGCACTGCCCTTACGTTCCAAGGCTGCTAATGAGCTGGAGCATTTCCCCTTGTTCCTTGCGTAGCTTAGATGTGCTCTGTGAATTTTCTGTTCTTATCTTTCACTCCATGTTTGTCTGCCCTGGTCTTTGTTTTATCATTTGTTGTGCAGACAATTTGCTGCAGGCTCTTGGATATTTGATATATTAACCCTCTATATTAGAAATACTTTTCCCAAATTGATCAACTGTCTATTAATTTGTTTATGGTATTTTTCCTGTACTTTGGAAAAACAAAATAGCCAAACGGGTTTATTTTATGTTTTATAATTTGGGGGGTTTCTGTGTTAGTTAAGATGGCTCTGACATTCCAAGATTTTGCATTGTGGAATTCAAGATCTCCCCATGAGATTCTCCTTATTTTCCATGTGTATGGAAAATCCTTCTCGACATTATTGTTGCAGGTGAATTGGGAATAGGGGTGCAGCACTTCCAAATGGATAGCCACGCCACCAGCAAACTTATCCAAGTCAGACTCCGAGCCCCGGGGGTCCTGGTTTCCATTCCGGCTCTCCCATCCCTCAGAACCACATGTCTACTCCGTTAGAAAAGCGTTTGGGTTTCAGGGCCTGCATATCTCCAAGCCTGATTATTTCATATTCTTCCTAGCACCACTAATTAGTCTGTGATTTTATTATCTATCCTCAGACACCTATTCTCCGTCTGGACTTGAAGGTCATTCTCTCTAATAATAAAACAATCTATTGGGGGCATTCATCTGGAATTGCAATGGATGTGTATATTAGTTTCGGGAGAATTTGTTTCTTTGTTTCTTTGATTCAAGCCTTTGCGTCTAAGAATACACAACCTCTCCCCATTTGCTCCTATGGCTGCTTGAAAGACCAAAGCCAGACCTCTCTAGTTACATAAATTTCTAGGTTAAATGAATTTTTTCCCAATTTCAATTTCCTGCTTGTTATTGCTAGTATAAAGATTATCTATTATTTTTTAAATATTCATCTTACATTCAGCAAACTTGACAAGTTTTTAGATTAATTATGCTAGTTTTTCTTTTTCTCTTTTAAAATAATTTTTGTTTTCTTAGCTGTAGAATTAGATCATCATCTGAAAAAGAATGCTTTTATCTCTGTCTCCCAATATGCACACTAATTATTGAATGTTTCTATTAGTGCCTAGCTGAAACCTCCAAATCAATGCTGAGTGATGGTGACAGTGGCCTTAAATTTAAATGAAAGGCCTCAGTGCTTTTTAATAGCCTTTATCATTAAGTATATTTCCTTTTAAGCATATTATGTTTTGATTTTTGTATTGGTTTTCCATTGCTACATGACCAATTACCATAAACTGAGTAACTTACGACAGTGCAAATCTCATCGTCCCCCAGTTCCACAGGAGGAACCTGGGCACGGGGTCCCCAAAGCTGCCATCGGCGGGCATCTGGCTGCGTGCTCACCAGGGGGCGGGCAGAGGGATGTCAGCTTCCAGCTCCTACGGGGGCAGCAGAGCCCAGTCCCTCGTGCCCTTGTGGCTGGGTGACCGAGGCCCCTGCCTTCCGGCCGGTGCTCAGCCAGGGACCCTGCCACTCCCAGGGCCACCCACACCTCCTCGCGGAGGGGTCCGCCATTCGGTTCACAACGAGGTATGTGGCCGCTTCCTCCAGGCAGCAGCCGGCTTTCCCTCTGCTTGTCCCTCTGCTGTCTACTCAGTTTTTGTTTAAATAAGTCTAAATTTTCTAAAACTCACATCTTTGTTTTTTCTCAGGGAATTTGTTGATATGTTGTATTTTGTAGCAGATTTCTTTGGTTTTCACCATTTTGTGCTTGCCAAATATTACTGGATTAGAAACAGAGGCTGCAATCTGCAATATTCCTACTTTTTCAATTTCTTAAAGTTTTCCTGATGCCTGTGTACAATCTATATTTTTTAAATATTCAAACAGTATAATATAACAAAAATGTGATTTTTCTATTTGAAGAACAAACTTCATGTTGCAGTATTTATTATTCATGCTCTTTACATTTTTTTTCCTACTAGATCAGTATAATTGCAGAAGAAGTGTATTAGAATATTCCATTATGTTTGTATTTTTTTCACATTATTCTGGTTTTTCTAATAGTTTTGACTCTCAATATTTCATTGCTGTGCTATTTATTACCTAGAAGTTTATGTCAATTAAATTAAATTTCTTATAATTTGGGCATTTTATCATTATATAATGAACTACTCTCCTCTTGAATGCTTTTATGTTCCTCCTTGTACAAAGTTAAAATTATCTTTCATTTATATTCTATCTATGTCACTTAATTTTAAGTGTTTCTTAGAGCTCACTTTTGTTTGCTAAGTTAATCTGTCATTGCTTTCATTTAAAAGAGAATTAATTCATGTAGGACCACAGGAATATTCTTGTTTTTTATTTTATTTGTCCTTTTAATCTTTTAATTTACTCTCAGTTCTACTTTATTTTCTCTTTCTCTATTTTCTCTTTATTTTACTCTTTTCCTCTCCTCTTTTCTGATACCTTGTCGAGTTGCATTTACATCTCTTATTTCTTTCGAATTGCAGTTCACTGGTGGTCATCAAGCCTCCCGACCAGCACGTGCTGGACATCACAGTTCCTGACAGCCCAGTGTCCCCTGGTGGGCATGACCAGGGTGGAGGTGGGCTGCCGAAGGAGGTGAGGCCCTGGGCTGGCTGATGGTGCCCAGGGGTTGGCCAAGCAAGCACTGGATTGAAAGTTACTAGGAGGGTATTTTGTGGATTTAAATCCTCAGCCCGTTGATTGCACCTATAGCTGATTGCATCTACAATCAACACAGGAGATTGCCTTCAGCCATGAGAGAAGTCTCATCTTCCAATCAGCCGGAGGCCTTGAAGGGCGAACTGAGGCTGTCAGCAGTCAGAAAGAAGAATTTCATCTCTACTTCAGCAAGCCAGCTTCTCCTAGGAATTCAACTTCACATTTGAGTCCCCAGCTGGTGGCCTGCCCTACAGAACTCGGACTTGCCAATCCCAGGGTTGCATGAGCCAATTCCTATAATAAAATCTCTTTGTGTTCAGGTGTGTGTGTCCTGTTGATTCTGTTTCTCTGGAGAACCCCGACTACCCCCCTCACCCCAGCCAGGGCCAGCAGCCCCCAGCCAACCCCAGATGTGACTAAGCCCAGCTGATCCCAACCACAGAGCCAGGAGCTGAAACAAATGCTCAGTATTTGGCAGCTCTGAGGTGATGGGGCCATTCGTTATGCGGCAGTTTCATAGTAACAGGTGACTGATACACCGTCCCTCTCTGTATGTACCACATCGCACAAGGTCTCCGAATTCCCTCAAAAATTTCCCCCAAACAATCAAAGAACTTACTCGAAAAGTAAGTTTTACAATTTTGTTCATAAATCAAAGAGGAGTGCTTCATTTCTAATCCACAGAGAGAAAATTAAATGAAATGTAAATTCTTAATCAGATGCCTGGAAAAGCAGAGAGAACCTCCATTCCGTGGCACTAAATTGGTCTTGACATTTACAGCTTCATTAAACAATGAAACAAAGTCACCATTTTTGTAACTCATAAAATATGACAGAATTGAAACCCAGCCCCAAATCACATTCTAAGAATATGAGACTGAGGTTTAAGGTGCTTGAGGGTTTTACATCAGACTCAGAAAGCTACTGGATTCTGTGTTTATCGAATATTTATTCAAACACAGGATGGCACTGCATTTTAGGCATGACAGGGAAGGTTCGAGGCAAAGATTATGCCGGCTCCAAGGTCCCCAGATGGGGGCTGCGTGACTGCCAGTGTCCAGAAGACACTTCAGTGCTTCCTCGGAGGATAAACTGGGCACACAATTTGATCACCCTCCAAAATGATGGTCCATAAACCAAATATGTCATGGGCTCAGATTCAGCACTTCTCCAAGACCAGCCCCTGCTCGGGAGGTGAATGCATGTCCTCAGGCCCCTGTCTGAGAGTGCCCAGGGCCGCTGGGTGGAGCAGCCCCTTTCCCTGCCCTGCATGCTCAGGCCAGACTCACCCCGGCGCCACCTCCCACAGGTGGAGCTCTGGAAGGCCGGGTGTGGAGAAGGGCTGCCTAGAGTCCTGGAGCTTCAGGAGAAGAAGGGTCCGAGGCCGTCTGCGGGGGCCGCACTGCGGCATGGAAACGAGCAGGTGTCTGCCAAGGGGGACAGTGCCCACCTGCGGGCCCAGGGAGGATGGTTCTCAGCAAAGAGCGGCCCCTGCCCACATCCCCGGTGCCAAGTCCCCCTGAGACTTCCTGGCCCTCGGGTCTCGCCCTGGCCTCAGCACGGGTCAGTCGGGCCCCTCCTCTGCTAAACCAGCCACGACCCTCCCCTCTCTCGGGAAAGGCAGAGCCCCCGGCGGCCTCGGGGCTGTGCATGACAGGTTTCCCAGGTTCTCCCTGACCCGGGCCCTCCGCCTCTCGCCCTCCCCCTGGATTAGAATGTGCCCACGTCCAGTGTGGCCTCATTGTTCCTGGATCACACCTGCAGGGACCCTAGTTCCAAACGTGGCCGTGTTCGCAGAGCAGGACCCAGGACACGGGTCAGGGCCCGGCCCTCAGCACAGTGCCTGCTTGTCTCCTCTCGAGCCCCTGGCTGTCTCCACCTCCAGCTGGCAGGGCGAAAGCGCAGCCTTGGCATCCTGGGCACCAGGTCCCTCTGTCCGGAGCGGCTGGTGGGAGCTGTGGGGATGGCGAGTGGGGCTGGGGCACATCCCCCCAGGATCCGGCCTGGCCTGGAGCTGTGGCTCCGGTGGACGCCCCAAGTCGGGGCGGGTTCCAGGCGCAGGAGACCCCAGGCACGGCTGCATGCTGGCTGTGACAGACACCCCCAGGTGGGCTCGCGGGGCCTGTCGCCACTGAGGGGACTTGGGTTCTTGCAGCGGCTCTGTCAGGCTCTGAGTGACTCTTGGTCCCCGGCCCGGCCAGGGACATGGGACCTGGCCCAGGGTGAGCCCATGGGGGTGGCTGAGCCGTGCTTCGAGGAGAGGGTGGCAGGGGCCTACCTGGGCAGTGGGCTGGGGTCTCCATGTGGTGTGCAAGGTGGGGTCAGGAACATGGGGAACCAAGCCCCCGAGAGGCCGCCGGTCACTGAACTCCCCGTCTGCTTCCCGTCACTGCAGGGCGGGCACAGGCGGACGGGCTGGAGGCATGTCCTGAAATGCAGAGAGGCCCCAGCCCAGTGGTTGGCACTGTGGGCCCGAGGAGGGGGCTGGGGAGCCGGGGTCTGGCTGAGACCTGTCAACCTCCCCCTCGTGGTCCCCTGAAGCCCCTCGCACCTCCAGACCAGGAGGGGGGCTCCAGTAGCCCTAGCAGACACGTCTGACGGCTGACCGCTGGCGAGCTCGGCCAGGCACCCCAGGGCCGGGAACGCATCCAGGACGTCTGCCAACCATGGCAAGATGCAGCCTCGGAAGCCTCCCCCCATTTTAAATCTGACCAGCCCCCAGGTGAGGGCCCCTCTGCTTGGCCCCAGACCAACATTTATCCCATGTCAAAAAGAATAACTCTCGAGCTACAGAAAGGCTGGCTGCAGGTCTACCTTTTTATTTGCATTTTTTGGTAGGAATTAAATTTTTACAATGGACAAGGATCAATTTTACAAAACATCACCGCTGATGGACCAGGTTCTTGCTCTGTGCAGCGTGGCCCCATAGGAGACAGCGAGCGTCTCGGGCCACACGTCTGCAAACCCCTGGCTGCCTGGGGACTTCTCCAGATGCATGGTCAGCAGGCTGCCCATTAGATCGCTTCTGGAGCTACCCTGGATGGCTGAGCCTCGGGGTGGACACCCGTGATGGTGTTACCCCAGCCTGACTGCCACACACCCCACGTGGGAGAAAACCAAACCCTCAAACCGGAGGAGGGTTTGTGCAGACAGCACTGACCTCTAAGGAGGCACCGACAGGGCTGGTGGTCGCTAAGTGCCCACTCTTCCTGGGGGGCTGCACCACGGATGAAAACCCCAAAGATCCTCCTGGACTATTCTTAAATACTCCAGCCAGAGCCGAGTGGTCGAATGTGTTATTATCCAATGACGGCGTGTGACCGTCAATTACTTCACTGAGAATCAAAGTACAAATTGCCGGGTTCGCTCAATTACTGCTAAAATGGTAGAAAAGCGTTTTAATTGTAATCAGAACGTGCACTCTCCAGCGTGGATGTTAAAGGAATAATGAGCAGTCATAAATACAGTGACCCATTTCTCTCCTTATCTGCGTACCAAACAGAAGCATCACATTCCAGCAAACGGATTCAAAAAGCAGAACCGAGTTAATTAGTTTTACTGAATTAGTGCAACATCTAAATTGGATTCTGTTTCAGTGTTTAGTTGAAATTTATCTTAGCTTGGAGCTGGTTTCCTCACTGAAAAACGAGTGTCAAGGAAAATAATGGACCTCATACAAAAGTATTTTCTTTGAAAAAATAAAATTAAGGTTAAAAACTCGTCGCTGGGACTTGCTCGCCCTTGTCTACCTTTTGCAAAGATGAGTTGAGAGCTCTGGAGGTGACCGTTAGGAGAATTATTCGACTGGGTCTTTTTTGCCATGTCAGAGGCTCCTCTCCTCCTCCAACGTCCTTACTTACAGGCAGGAGGAACGAGCTTGTCATGGTTTTATTGCAGGTTTCCTCTCAGTGGCCTCCCTCTTGTTCAGGATGTAAAAGGAGGCTTGCACCAGCCTTGCTGCAAAGTCCCAGAGAGGGGACCGGCTGTCAGGGGCCCTGATCTGGCCTCCTGGGGACCTGTCCTGGGGGTGACAGCCCGGCCCGGCCTCCACCCCATCCCCTCCTTGGTAACCCTGGGCCCTGGTTCTCAGCCTGGCATCTCCTTCTGCCCCTGGGTGAAGGGGATAAGGGAGAGGTTTCTGCAGAGGGTCCTGGGAAACCAGCAAGTGCAAGCAGGGCTGCTGTGGGAACTGGTATTTTTATGTATTCAGTTGAGCGCGTGTTTCCCAAGTCCAGCCTGGAGGGGAGAGGAGCCCTGGCTCAGGGCACTCGTCTCCATGCAGCACACCAGTGGCCCTGGGAGACAGCCACACTCCCACCACACCCCGTTTCTGCAGACCCCACTTCCCCAGCCCCCACTTCTGTAGACTCCACTTCTACAGCCCCCACTAACACTGCCTCCACTTCCACAGCCCCCCTTCCACAGCTTTAGGGCAGAGGCGAGGAGGACGGGTGCCCCTGCCCTCCATGCTGAGCCACCTGGGTGTGTCCTTGCAGCCCCCAGGGGCATCACGGCAGCCCCTGACCCACCAGTCCTAGGCCAGGACAGACACCAGGCCAGGCAGTCTGGGGGCAGGCAGAGGGCAGGTGCGCTAAGTGCCGAGCACAGGTGAGAGGCAGCCTGACCCAGCCTCACCTGGGCATGAAGGGGGCAGGGGATCCCCGGGCCCCAGGAGGGTCTGCAGGCAGAGGGAGCTCACCTCCAGGGGGCTGCAGACTGGGGCGTCTGGAGCATGGACCCTGCAGGGAGGGGCAGGGCCCACTGTCGGGGCAGGAGCTAGCTTGGAGGCAGAGCCTGTCATGGAAACTCTGTGGCCACGAATCACGAAGGCCAAGCACAAGATGATGCAAGTAGAGCTGTGCATCAGAGAGGAGACCTCTGCCCACGTCGATCAGAGTGTGTGCTTCAAGAGGCCGATGTGGAGAGCTAACAGTGCAGAAGTGCACATGCGGTGAGCTCCGTAGAGCAGAGGGCTCGAGAAAGGCCCTTCCGGCTGCTCCTGCTGACCTGGGTGTGCAGCATGTGCTGCTGGGATGGGCAGAGGAGCAGAGGAGGGGGAGGATGAGAATCTCCCACATGGCCACAAATAAAGGGTGAACCTTGTGATAACTAGGAAAAAGTTCTGATTGTGAATAACAACACAAATAACTGACAAAATAAAATGGGTTAATATGGGTGTTTTCACTATGCTACACTGCTCTCAAGAAAATTCAATCACAAAACAGTAAAAAAAAAAAAACAAGTGAGGCAAAGAGACCAAGAGAAGTGTTGGTAAACGCAAAGCATAAAATAAGTTGGCAGAAATCACTCCAATTATATTAGTAATCAAGTAAACATAAATGAGCTAAATTTACTGTTTTTAAAAGATAAAGACTCTCATGCCAGGTTAAACAAAGAAGCCATGTGCTGTGTATAGGAAGCTCGCCTTTGCACAGTTAGTAAGTCTGGGATTACCTGTGTGAGCCTAATCGCCTCTTCTCAACCCACACTGGAAGCTCCACGCACGTGCGCCTGCACATTTATCAGTGGTGTCGTGCACAAACGTGCAGTGGACTCCCCCTCGCAGACGCCCTGGCGGCTGCTGGCCTCTGCCTCATGCGGCCATCCTCACCTCCTCACGGTGACCCAGCCTGCTCCAGCCCCCCGGAACATCCTTTCCTCCTTCCCTGTCTGAAGCTGAGCCAAAGCTAAGACCCAAAGTGAAAGATGACAGCACACTCATGCGCTTTTTATTCGTGTCACTTTTGCTGAAAAATATTTTTTATCTGTTATTTTTAAATAATTTTAAACTTACAAGACAGATGCAAAAATAACACAACCCAGAACAGAGAACTCCAGTATATGTCTATCTCCCCGGAGACCCCAATCCACCAATTATAACATTTTGCCACCTTGGCCGTATCGTTCTATCATCTATGTATCTATCTAGCTATCTATCACCTATCTATCTCTTTTCTGGATATTTGAGAGCAGGTCACACAGCACACTCCTTGAACACATAATACTCCCATGTACATTTCCTACAAACAAGGATATTCACTTACGTGATCCCCTTCGGTGCAGTTATCAAGTTCAAGAAATGTAATATTGATATAAAGCTGACTTCTCTATTCCAATTGTTTTTGGGTCCCAATAGTGTCAGTAGCATTTAATTTGTCAGTAGCTCGTTAGCTTACTTTCCTTTTTTAGAAAAATTGTGGAAACATGTATGCAACATAAATCTTCCCATCCCAGCACGTCCCAAGCACACCATCGGGTGGGGTGAATCACCTTCACGATGTAGCATGCCCGACTTCCATTACTAGAACTTTCCCTTCCCCCCAGAGACCCCACAGTCATTCTGTGTTAATGCCCCAGCCTCCAGCCCCTGGTGACCTGGTAACCTGTACTCTACCTTCAAATCCTCTGATATTTTCTTTGTAATTGCCATGGGGCTTAAATTTAACATCCTACATCTTTAACAATCTCCTTCTCTTTGACACCAACAGAAGAACTTCAATAGCATACAGGAAATGTGTTCCTAGACCCCTCCGTCCTCCAAACTTCATGTAGTTCTTGTCACAAATTACACACTTATACATTATGAGCCCTAAATCATTGATTTATTATTACATTTTATGCATTTGTGTTTTAGATTCTATAGGAAGTAATAAGTGACGTTACAAATCAAACATACAATAGTACTGGCATTTGTATTTATCCCTGTCATTTTCTTTACTGAAGCTCTTTATTTCTTCATGGGGCTTTGGTCAATTATCTAGTGTCCTTTCCTTTAAACCTGCAGAACTCCCTTTAGCATTTCTCGTAGGGTTGGTCTAGTGGTGATGAAGTCCCTCAGTTTTTGTCTATCTGGGAATGCCTTCATACCTTCCTCATTTTTTAAATAGTTTTTCTAGATATAGAATTCTTGGTTTGCCATATTTTGCTTTCAGCACTTTAAGTATCCCATTGCACCGTCTTCTTGCCTCCATGGTTCCTGATGAGAAATAGGTGCCCTTTGTATGTGGCGTGTTGCTTCTCATTTGTGACTTTCAGAATTCTCTTTTTTTCTTTTGCATTGGACAGTTTGGTTATAACATGGCATGTTGTCTTAGTGTCCAGGCTGCCAAAATAAATACCATACGATGGGCTGACTTGACAACAGGAATTCGTTGACTCACAGCTTCAGAGACTAGCAGGCTCGCTTCCTCCCGGGCCTGGTGTCATCTGGCTGCCGGCAATCTTCGGGGTCCCTTGGCTTTCCCGTCACATGGCCACGCACACAGTCGCATCTTCTTCTCTTCCAGGTTCCACTGACTTCCAGCTCCTGGCTGCTCTGGTGGCTTCTCTCTCTGTGGCCTCGCATACAAGACCTCCAGTGACAGGACTAAGACGTACCCTGAGTCCCCCGGGCCACAGCTCACCAGAGCCACCTCATCTAAAGGTCCTGCTCACAATGGGCTCACACCCACAGGAATGGGTTAGGATTAAGAACATGCCTTTCTGGGGTGCACGGCTCCAATCACCCCCGGGGGCCATGACACCAATTTACAAAGCCACCGTGAGACGCGCAAATGGGCAAGAATGTTTCACACCGCGGTCAGCGCGGGGCCTGAAACCTGCCAAGGGGAAACAAGGTGCTCAACAAAAGTCCACTGGATTGAAGATTGATGCCTGGACTGATGGTTACTTGGGATTTTTCCATCCTGTCCCTGTTGGGTCAGAGGCCCTGAAGCTGGGGACACTGGATAAAATAAGACTTGTCCTTGCAAAGCTGAACCTGAGACCTTATCCCATGACCTGGGGCCTGACAGAAGGGAGAGCGTCATAAGGAGACAGTGTCTCCCAGGCACCAAAGGAGCAGGCAGCGGGCAGCATGTCCTCTCTCTCGCCATGACTTTGGGTCCACACCAAGTAGGTGGGTACGGAGACCCCCGGCTCAGAGTCAGAGGCGGGTCAGCCATGAGCTGGCCACTCAGTGCCCGGCTGCCAGCTCCCCCGCCTGGGGATGTCCCAGATCTGAGCTGCTGTGGGCCCCGGGTGGAGCAGGTGGGATGCTCCTGGGGAAGGCTGAGGCAAGCTCCCGGAGCTGGTGCTGGAGACCCATCCCAGACTCTGGCCTGGGGACATAGGACCCCGAGCAGGAGGAGCCACAGCAGGGAGAACTTCCGGAGGCCCAGGCTGAGGGGCACCACGTGGCACGCAGGTCAGAGTGCCCTGGAGAGCCACACCTAAGGGGACGGTGCAGAGCAGCTGCCCGGGCACACCGCAGGGGCAGGGGCTGAGGGGGACGCGGGCCGGAGGTGCACAACCCTCATCGACCTGCTTCAGGGAAGGGCGCGGGGTGGGAAAGCCCGGTGGGCAGAGCGGGGTGCCTGGGGGCCCACGAAGGTGCACACAGGGAGAGTCCGCCTTTGGCATCCCAAGGACGTGTGGGAGCAGTTCAACTGCAGTGCACTGGACATGGTCTTCATCCCATCACCACTGTCACCATTGTCCAGCAGGGGATTCTCTTTTCCTAGAACAGGGTTTCTCAACCTCAGCACCAACGATATTTGGGGGCTGGATAATTCCTTGTTGTGGGGAGCTGCTCTGTGCTTTGTAGGGTGTTTAGCGGCCTCCCTGGCCTTGACCCCTAGATGCCCGTGGGACTCCCCCACCAAGATCCAACAAGGAGAAGCGTCTTGAGGTGTTGCCACGTGTCCCAATTGGGAACCACCCCTGCCGGGCGGCTCAGTCCTGCTCAAAGTGTAGGGTCAGACATGGTTTCTCGGCCACGTGCTCCAAGGCACGATGCACTCCCCTGGTCGGCTGTGGGCGGGTGGGGGGCACCCATGCAGGAGCCACTGCAGCTCCTAGGGTCCACCAGGTGGATCTTGTCACGGGAACGTTGCATGGATTATTGTTCCACCTACATTGACAGTGGAAGCTGTAAGTCCTCGTGACACCTCGTGAAAACCCAGATAAGTTCACCAATATGGAGCTGCTTAAAGGACAGGAAGTCAAGGTGACTTGCCTCAGTGCTTATTACCCTAAAGTTACAAATCAAAGACTCACTTCAGCCACACACCAAACACCAGTTCTGGAAATCCTCTGGAAATGCTCAGCTATCTCACAACACCCACTTTTCTTTTCGTTGCTGCTGAATTCCACAAATGCATGTTTACGCGGGAAATGTCTTCCCAGATGTGGCAGCAGGGCGTCGGGGAGTTAATCAGCTCAGCTTCCCCCGGCTGTGAGGAACGTGGAGCGAAGGAGACGGTGGCATTTGAAGGGATCTGACTAGCTAAAAAGGCATCACCAAAATCGTGCAGAAGGCAGCTGTGTAGCTGCAAATGGCTGAAACCACAGGGATGCCGGCAAGCGCCCCACATCCTTTGTCTTCATTTTCCGCGTCTCTGATCTGCACTCCGATGAGCTTCTCACTTCCTCCATCTGCGCAGATCCGTTGTTACTAATGTACAGCAGCTTTCATCCGACCCTCTTGCCCACTGTGCTCCTTGACCCTGCGGCGTCCTGACGAGTCACCTCCCTGTGTAATCACCCAGGAACGTGCCTTGAAGGGGCTGGGGGCTGCACGTGACGGTGTTCCCACATGTCGGACGTGGGAGATTCGAGGCCAAGGGCCCTGAGGGGGAGAGGAAGACCCCGAGCATGGAGTGAGCAGAAGCAGCCCCCCTCCCGAAGCGGGGTGCTCCCTGCTCTGCGTGTCCTCTCCTGGGCTCACACCCTTACCCAGGGTACCACCTTGCAGGAGACATGGCAGCTCCCCACCTGGGGACAGGACTGTGCACCTGCATAAAGCTGACCCAGAGTCCAGCTCATGTCTGTCCTGGGAACTCCAAGGGGCGGACGAGGGGGCGAGCGGGATGTAAGAGGGGAAATCAAGACCCCAGGAAGACGCAGGAAGTGCATCCTTCCTGCTTCACACCAACATTTCCAGACCCTTCTGCCTTCATCTGCCTAGAAAACCCCAAGCTCTTTGAGGGACCCCTGCAGTGTGCACTCCCCATCCTTGGCACTGCCCTCCGCCATCTAAGGGGGCAGCTGGAGACCCTCACCCCCTTTCCCCCACCTCAGTGACATCTTGGGGGCCATCTTCCCATCATTCCCTACAACCCCACTGGCCCACAAGAAGACAGGCCTTCAGTGTCATGATCACATCTTACAAGTGCCTTCTAGAACAATCCACAGCCTACGCCCCAGTGCACATAATCCTCAATTTCACCAGGATGCTTTTCAGCTAGACACCCCTCCCCCAAAAAAACTACCAGAAGCACTCTCAGCTCTAGCTGAAGGACAGAAAGTTACACAATTGGAGGAAGTGATTTTTACATTGTCAAAACGGAGCACTTCTCTCCTTACCCAGCTGCCCGCCAGCTTCCACGAAACAAGGTCCAGTCAGCCTCAAGAGGGGTTTGCTCGGCTGCCTCTCGAGGATGAAAACCGTTCGAACATTTTAAATAACTGCTTTCATTTCTCGCCAAGATTTTTTAAATCTCCAATTCCGACAAAATGCAGATTAAGTGCAGACAAGGGATCCGAGGCCTGAAGTGCGCTGCTCAGAGTCGCCCGACCGACGAGGCTGGCTTAGCCTTTTAGAGCAGCTACGAAAAGTACCTGACTTGGACAACGAGTGTTCATCAGCTCACAGTTCAGAGGCCAGAAGTCCAGAACCAAGATGCAGCAAGGACACGCTTTCTCCCGGGGCCTGCGGCCTGGGGCTGGCTGCCGGCGATGCGGGGTCCCAGCTTGCCTCCCCTGTCCCCTGGCCACGTCCTCCCCTGGGTCTGCTCTTCCAGTTTCCTCTCTTACAAGGTCTCCAGGAAGATGGGATAAGACACCCTCACCCTGTTGGCCTTAACGAATAACATCCTCAAAAGGTCCTGTTTACAAATAAACTCACGCCCACAGGAACGTGGATTAAGATTATGAGCGTGTCTTCTGGGGAGCACAGTTCAACCTAGCACAGGGGCCCCTCTTGCTGGGCCTCCAGCCTAGATCTGTGGGTGCAGAGTCTGCCAGCCACCGCCCTGAACTGCTTCGGCGACCTGCATCTCCGCTGACCGTACAACACCATGACCTCCCCCCACATCGGCACCTTCCTTTTGCTCCGGAAGCAGGACAAACTGGCCATGGGGATAAGTCAGATTTATCCTCTGATAAGTCAGCTGGAACATTCAGATATGGCTTAACATAAAGCAAAGTATGACATTTTCAAGATTTTTTTTTAATTTATAGCAGCAACAACAAAAACAAAAATAATTCTACCTCACACACATTGAGGAATGTGGTGGGGCCTTCTTGTGCTCCCCTGCACCCCATCCCCTTCTCCTTCTGGGCTCAGTGGATGGTCATCTTCCCCCCCACTCATCTTGCAGTCAAGTGGGACAATGTGACCAGCTCTGGTCAATGGGCTGTGGGCAGCTGCCACCTGTGTCCCCTAGAGTGACAGGTGTTTGCCCAGCACGCCACTGCAGTCTTGGAGGCACAGGTGATAAGATGCCTAGGATCAAAGCAGCCGGGCAGGCTGAGCCAAGACCTGGGGGACAATTTGCATGCGTGAGAAAGAAGCTTTTGACACGTTAACCTATAGAGGCTTGAGGACTGCTTGTTACTAGACCACCCTACTGATACAAACCCTTACTATGTCCCAAGTTATGTTTCACCCGCTCCTACCTGCTCCCTCTCATTTAATGACACAACAAACCTATGAATCGGAGGCTCTTAGTATTTCCATTTTCTGAAATGAGGAAACTGAGTTTTGGAGAAGTTTGATGAATGTTCTAAGTCTCACAGCAGAGCTCAGGCTCTGGCCCAGGCTGGTCAGCTGGTCTGGCTCCATGGTTGGTGCTTTTTCCTGGTCTGCTATTGAGACAGCCCCACTTCAGCACTTGGCATCCCACCCCACCCCCAACACCTGCTTTACTCACCCTTCCCCTCAGTCTACCTTGACCACAGAGCCTCACCAAGTCCCTGGGCTATGTCTGCTCACCCCAGCCCTGACCACACCTAGCCAACCCCTCACCAGCCCAGCTCACTCCTGGTCGGTCTATGCCATCAATACCTCAAATGTTAAAGACCCTGCCAGTGCCCCATCAAATGTGTAAATCAACAAGACATCACAACTCAAACTGAACAGAGTAGCAGGGGCTGATTTCCAAACACTGAAACAACTGTCCTTGCTGATTGAACAGCCTTGCATTTTCCAGTCTCCAAAAGTTCCATGTTGGCAAAATTCAATTCAATTTAGAAAACAATAAATGTGTACTTGCCACCTGTAAAACCCTGAAGACACAAGTCAATGTCATATGGCTCTTGCTCTCTGAGAGCTCAGAAATTGGAGGCAAGACAGAAAAATGTGTGAATGGTTCTACTGATGATGGTGATGGTGATGGTGAAGGTGATGATGATGATGATGAAAATGATGGTTGTGAAAATGATGGTGTTGAAGATGATGGTGATGTTGAAGGTGATGGTGGTGATGATGAAGATGATGAATATATGGTGATGATGGTGATGATGGTGATGATGAATATGATGGTGATGAAGATGACGAAGATGATGATGATGATGAAGGTGATGATGATGATGATGATGGTGATGAAGATGATGGTGTGATGATGAAGATGGTGATGATGAAGATGATTATGATGGCAATGAAGATGATGATGGTGACAGTGATGATGGTAATGAAGATGATCATGATGACGATGATGAAGATGGTAATGATGATAAAGATGATGGTGATGATGGTGATGACGATCATGATGATGATACAGTTAATGTCATATACTAGGAACTCACTTACTATTCGTGACCACTTCAGTCTGAAGGTGGTGCCCGTTACCAGTCCTCATGTACACACGGAGAGGGTGAAGCATGAGGGGTCATCTGGGTGAGGTTGCCCAGCTCCTAAGAGGTCAAGACTCAAAGACATACAGTCTGACCACACAGCCTGTGCTTTTAATTTTTAAATTAATTTTTGTTTTCAAATGCTCTATAGGATCAAGGAAACACTTCCTCATCCTCCCTCTCCCTTTCTCTTGGTAACTTCTAATCTACATTCTAGATATTTCATCATACAGTATTTGCCCTTAAGTGTGTTACTTATTTCACTCAGCATAAATGTTTTCAAGCTTCTTTCATGCTGTAGCATGTCTGAGAACTTTATTTCTTCTTATGGCTGAAGAAAATTCCATTGTGTGTATGTACTACATTTTGTTTATCCTTCATTTGTTGATGGATGCTTTGGCTGTTTCAATTGGCTGTTGTGAATAATGCTGCAAGGGCATTGACATACAAGATCTGTTGGAGACCTTGCTTTCTCTCTCCTTGGGTGTATAAGCAGAAGTGGAATTGCTGGGTCGTATGGTAATCCTATACTTAACACTTTAAGGAACTGCCATATTGCCTTCCACAGTGGCTGCACCATTTTACATTCCCACCAACAGTGCACTAGAGTTCACTTTCTCCACATCCTCTCCAAAACGTGTTATTGTCCATCTTTTTAATAAAACCCAACCTCGTGGGGATGAAGTGGTCCAATTGTAGTTTTGATTTCCTCTCATCCCTTGTCCATGTTTTCCTTTAGTTCATTGATCATGTTTAAGGGAGTTGATCTAAGATTTCTGATCAGCTCTTCCAGGACTGGGCATCTTCTAGGAAAGTTTCTGTCAAATTCTTCTTTTCCTGTGACTGGTCTATACTTTCCTGTCACCTTGTACGTTTTGTCATTTTTGGTTGAGAATTAGACATCCTGAGTATTATGATGTGGTCACTCTGGAAATCTTGTTTCCTACCCCTCAATACACCAGACCAAGAAGAAGAAAAGGAAAGGAAGGAAGGAAGGAAAGGAAGGAAAGAAGGAAGGAAGGAGACTAACAAACAAAACAACCAAAAAGCAATAACCACAGATTCAAATGGGTGCACTGTCCGTGTCTGCCTTTAACCACCAGCAGTCCAGGAAGGACCATAAATTTCAATCAACTCATAGAATGAAAATGCTCTGGTTGTCCACTCCATGGAGGACACTGTCCTGGGTCTGTCTGCAGGGGCAGGTGAAGCCACCCCCTCCATTCCCAGCAGCGGGATCCGCGTCTCCACCAGCAGCTCCCCAAGGAGCCTCCTGACCGCTCGGCTCTGGGCCACTCATCTTGCTCCCCCCGCGCTTCCTGGAGATAGCACAGTTCGGGGTGAACTGTGTCCCCCAAAGGACAAGCTCAGGTCCTGGCTCTGAAACAGTCTTTGAAGATGTGATGAGCTAAATGAGGCCAGTCTGGATTAGGGCAGGTCCTGGTCCGATTGGACTGTGTCCTTATGAAAGAGGAAACGTGGGTGCAGAGGGACAGACAGGCAGAGGGAGAACCACATCCACCAGCCGGGGATGCCCAGGAGGCTGGACGAGGCCAGGAGGGAGCCTCCCCTGCAGTCTTGGAGGCAGCATGTCCCGCTGACCCCTGGGTTTTAGGAAATAAATTCCCATCATGTACTTTGTTACAGTAGCCCTTGGAAGCCAGGACAAGCACCCACATTCCTCAATCCCCGGGTGCTCACATGGTGCTCCTCCAGGAGGACGGGGACCCCTTGAGGACACCACGCCAGACAGTGTCCACAGTGCCCAGGACAGGCCCCGGCATCCGTTCTCTCCCGAGCAAGCACAGCCCAAGCACACGTCAGACTCCGTGCAGGGTAAGGGAAGAGCGTGGCAAAGGCTCCTGTCTGCTGCGCTTCTCACCTACCTGGGAAAACAGAGAAAGCAAATGGCTATTTATTTATTGTGTTCAGTGCTGCAAGAGAAAAGCGCAGCTTGCTATGAGCACTCAAAATAAAGAGAACCCTGTTGCAAGGACAAAGATGAAAGTTCTCTTGAGCTTGACATCCTAGCTGCCCCAAGACTGTGTAGGAACCAGCCACCAAAGGGAACCTCGAAGCAACCACAAAACTTTTGGAAGGAAGAAAAGGGGGAGGAGGAAGTGCTTCACGGGTGTGGGGGAAGCGTTTTAGTAATCACCCCGATCCCCAACCCTGAATCTGAATGATTACAAGAAGGGGGGAGGGGAAAACTCATCAATCTGGGGTCCTGGCTCAAGCCCACGATCTTGAACACAACACAGCACATGTTTTGATCCCAGCCCCACCTTCAGCCAGGTGAGCGAGGGTCTGTTCAGGAATCGCCGTGCCCTCCAGGCGCTTCCCCTGTGAAATGAGCCCAGCAGGGACCCCTGCTCCTTCCTACACTCGTGCAATTGTAACCGAGAAGTTAGGATTTAGGGGATGACTATGATGGCTGAATCATTATACAGATGTTCCTTTCACTTTCTGGTGTATTAGGGTGGACAGAAGGAAATACCTGAAATCTCTGAGCTGTAGCCCAGCTGCCTCAGTCTTGGGTAATGATTGTAGAACCTTTATCTCCTGCCCTCATGATTGTAAAAACCTTGTGACTGACCCCACTAGTACCCATTTATCCAGTTTTTCAACTTTAAAGTCTTATGATCACTAACAACAGCCCCTATATTTATTAATGAAGGGTCTTGGGTCAGCCCAGAGCTAACCACCCCAAGTCCAACATTATCTTGAAAACTGAGGCTGGATCTAACCAAATGGGCCTGCCTGACATGTGCAGTAGCTTAGACTTTAACCTACAAGTGACCTAAACCTCATCATAATACTAAAAATCATGCCCATCATCATATGAAGGCTGCCATTTTCTTACGAACATTCTGTGACTAAGCATGTAATCGATCTGCGCATGCTCAATCATTAGATCACCTCTAATCACATCATCTGGGTCCATTGTGCTCATTATCCTAAAACCTGCCCATCTTTTGATACCATAAGATTATCAGAGTTACTGCAGTTCACCAAGAAAGATTTTTAGGCCATCATATCTCCTGCTTCATGCCTAGCAATGAAGTCTCTCTGAAACCCCAGTGTCTCAGGAATTGGTCATTTGAGCGCATCAGGCAGAGAACCCTCCCCTTTTGATCAGCATCACAGTTATTTCACAAGTATTGACAGAGCACCTGTGCTGCTTGGCACAAGACAGAAATGGCCCAGCCCGGGGATCACCAAGTGGGACACCAAAAACTTCAACAGCTTCCGACACCACCTGCAAAGAGTACAGTCACTCAGTCGATTCAATTCCGACTCTACCTGGGGCCAGGCCACCCCGCAGGTAAAGGGCGAGTCTCGCAAGCATGAGGAGGTCTCCAACTGGCACCAGTGCCAAGCTCAGTGGCTCAGGTCACCCGTGGTGTGACCAATGGGCTACAAATCTGGGGCTCCACTGCCCCCCAGTTTTGAAAATTCACTAGAACAACACCGGAGCTCACTGAAAGTGCCGCACTTAGGATTATAGTTTTATTATAGCAGCAGGACACAAATCTGAAGAAGCCAAATAACAAGACGCCCTGGGCAAGCCCAGGAGAGTCTCAGGCACCAGCGCCCGTGTCCCTGCACGTGGAGTCGGGACACATCACCCCAGCATTGATCGGTCTCATCAGTCGTGGGAGCTCCCAGGCTCCAGGGACCGGAGTTCACGTGGAGCCTCGTTACGCAGGTGTGGTCGGTGGACTTGGTGTCTGCGTGGTTGACTCAATCTCCAGGCCCCACTCAGCGGCCAGGGAGGTGGGCTGATGGGGACGGCTCAGAGACCCTCCCCCCATCCCAGTCCCCGGTTGGTCTCCCTGGGGGCAGCCCCCACCCCAAGGCTGCAGGTGTGGCTGGCCCTGCCCTCTGCCAGGTGGGGTCCTGGGCCCACCTGAAGAATGAAAGGTGCTCCTATCACGGAAACTCCAAAGATTTAGAGGTTCTCCCTCCTCCCTGCCCCCCAGAAGCCAGGAAAAAGTCAGACTGCTTTTGGGGGGCCAAACTCATTACTACACAGAGCCAAGCCTTGATAAACATAATAAATATAAAGTGTTGGCTCACATGGTAAGTGCAGTAAGGACGTTAGGGGAGGTGCACCGTGCCGGCTAAGGATGGACAGTTGGACACTCGATGGACACACAGAAGTTGATGTGCTGTGCTGGGCGTTGCCGGGGAGACCCCCTTTCCGGGGAGGCTTTCCAGGGGACAAAAGCTGATCCGCAGGGCTTTTCCCGGACAGCGGAACCCCCTGCAGGGTCGCCGACAAGCAACGCCTGGTGATGGAACCAGCCTCGGGCCAAGGGAGAGCGCATCAGAACGGACCAGCGCCCCTCGCCCATCACCACGCACCGGCTGCCCACTCCGCAGGACCCCTAGGGAGACAGGACCTCACGCCAGCCGGGCAGTGTCTCCTCAGGGCCTCTGCAGTCGCTCTGCGTGAGCGTCCGGTTTCCAGGCCTCCTCCTTTCTCAGTCGGCGGCTTTGGTCCATGCGTCCCTCAATAAAGCCGCGAGGTCCTGGGTTGTAGGAAAAGGTTTTCTCTTGCCAGGAAGAAGGTGAAGACGGGGCCGTGGAGAGAAACCACGGGCACAGGCCTGTTGTCGGTGGTCTGAGGGCCGGGAGGAGAGGCCAGGCAAGGCTGGAGAGGACGCGGGGCCCGGCGGGCATGATGCCCAGGGCCAAGCAGAGGAAGGGCTCTGTGGATGAGGATTGGGAGTGAATTCAGGGGTGACGGGGACAGACTCTATCCCTGTCAAGTTCACGCTGCCTGCAGAGCAAGGACTGGATCTGCAGGTGCTCGACGGATGCACATAGCCCACTCAGGTTGCGCGAGCCGACCACACAGCTCCACAGTGGAGACGTTGAGGGGCGAGAGTGACGGGGCCACAGCGAAGGCCAAGAGTGTCGGGGATGCTCCCTGGCTCGCGGGCCTGACCCAGGCGTGCCGGTTCTTGCACCACGTGTGCAATGAAGGTCACTAGTCCATCCTTGGCCGTGCAGAGCTCAGTGTCCCCTGGGACACCCGAGAAGGAACGAGCAGAGGCGAGGCCTGGGCTGCTGTGGGGGGCGGGGGTCCCTTCCTCACGGGGTTGATTGGAAACGCGGGCACAGTGGCACCTGCGCGGAGAGGACGACAGCGAAGAAGAGAGGCGGCCCTGACGGCGCCACAAAGATTCCACCTTGGATGGACGGACAGGAAGACAGGGCGGGCCGAGGAGGGAGAAGAGGAGACGGGGGCTCAACCGGGAGCAGCCACCAGCGAGGAAGACGAGACGGCGGAGAAAAGCACCTGGTGGGTTTCGTTACCTGGAGGTGATGAGAGTGTGGGTGGTGAGGATGCGGGCAATGTGGGTTTAGAGTGGTTTGGCTGCATGTGTGTGTGTGTGTGTGTGCGTGCGCGGGAGAGAGACAGACAGACAGACAGACAGAAAGGGAGCCCAGCTGAAGGAGAAGGAAAATGAGAGGGCAGCTCTTTGTTACTCGATTCCTACTTTGGGTCATTCTCTTTTCATCAAATTGAACACAATATGTAAAAACCAGTGGGAATCATCTAGTGGAAGCCTGGGCTTTTGGACAAATAATTTAACTTTGCTCAGTTTCAAATTCCTTATGTGCAAAATTAAAATAATAATATTTAACCTGAGGAGCTTTACTGAAAATTAAGCAACCAAAATATCATCCACATAGCTCGGTATCAGACATTCAGTCACTGCTGGCAATTATTATTTAAATCATCCTTACTCTTTATTATCTATCAGATTTGCAGCAGATTTACAGCTCAGGGCTTGGGCTCATGGTTATTTTCATTAATTTAAATTTTTAATTATCTTATAACAAAGTGTCTATTTTGGCGAACTGTTTCATGAGTTTTAACACATTTGAAGTCGGGTGGCCCCCACTGTCCTCACCGTGATGGGGATCTGAAGCCCTCCGCTGCCCCCCGACTTTTCCTCCTGCCTCCACCCAACTGTCCGTGGTGACCTCTGACCCGTTCCCACCACCACCGCTTGGGAAACACACGGTGCGTGACCTTTTGAGACGGCGTCTTTCTCTCAACATAATGCCGTGGATCCACCCAGGCCGTGTGCGTCGGTGTCCGTTCCTTTCCATCGCTGAGTCGTGTCCCAGACGATGGACACACCCGGTTTGTTTAGCCCTTTACCTGCTCAAGGGCATCTGGCTCGTCTTCCTCCCAAGCAGCCTCTTGGGTGAACTGCTTCCTGTTTTGAGCAATATGAGTAGAGCGTCTCCGAACACGGACGTGCCAGTCTTTGTGTGAACGTCGTTTTCAGTTCATGTCTGTAAACACCTGGGGTGGATTGCTGGGACGGGTGGTAATTCCAGAGGAGCCACCAAGCAGCTGCACCACTTTGCTCTTCCAGCAGCAGTGCACGAGGGGTCTCATTTCCCCACATCCTCGCCAGCATTTAGTGCTGCCAGTGTTTTTTTTTAAATTTTAGTGAGTGGGTAGTGGTACCTGAACTCAGTTTTAATTCACATTTCCCAAATCAAATGTGAATGGTGTCAGAGAACATAATGTGTTGACTTTTACTCTTTCAAATGTGTTAGTTTTTTGATTTTTTTTTTTTTTTTTTTGACCCAGGCATGGTCTCTGTCAGTGAATGTTCCTTGAAAATAATGAGTATTCTGCTAATATTGGGTGAAACAGTTTATAAATGCCAATTAGATACTGGTCAATTGTGTTGTTCATTTATTCTATATCCTTGCTTATTTTCTGTCTACTGGTTCTATCTGTTGTTGAGAGAGGAGTGTTGAAGTCTCAAAAGATAATTGTGAGTTTTTCTAAGTCTCCTTTCAGGTCTGTCAGTTTCGTTTTCACATATTTTGAAGCTCTGCAATTGGGTACATACAGTTAGGATTCTTATGTCTTCTGTGTGAGTTGATCCTGTGTCACGTACTAAGCTCCTTCTCTATCCCTGGTGAATTCTTTGCTCAGGATGCAAGTGGGCTGCTAGGGGGGTAACCACTCCATCTCCCAAGTTCACTGGCTCCCTCCTTTGAGCCTGTGAATTTGTTCATTCAGTTGGCATATTTCTCAATTTAAAGTTTTCCATTTTGGTCTTTCTTTAGAAAAAACTTTTATCTTTCCAGTTGCTTCCAGAGTGTTCTCACTTCCTTCTTGGAGCCTTTTTACAACAGCAGCTTCAAGCCTTTGTTGGAGAAACCCCACGTGGGCGTCACCCCAGCACCCAGGCCCTGTCGTGGCCTTTCCCACATGAGCTGGGACCTCCAGGCTCTTCTTGGGTTGAGGGGCTTGGCTTTCATCCTGGGGCGTTCGAGCCTGATGTCATGAGACCCTGAGTCCTGTTTAAACCCCAAAGACAGCGTGGATGGTTTTGTTTTAGCAGATCCCGGTGCAGGTTCTAGCATGTTCCCTGGGGGCTGTGGTTTCAAGTTCGGTTCCACTTTCAGTCCTTTGGCTGGTGCTGGAGTCTGCCCCTGTGTGCACCTCCAAGAGTGAGCTCTAAAACCGCTTCTCAATGTCAGACCCAGCAGGTGCATCCTGGTGTACCCAGGAGCTCACTAGCAATGCCAGGGGCTGTTTTCCCAAGCTGCCCCTCGCTGCCATGCTCTGAGGCTCCCTTTGTCATCTCTGCTCATAACAGGGGCCTTTGTCCCCTGCTCACCCGCATCTCCTGTGCCTGAGCTCAGGCCTGCAGCAGGCAGCGGGCCGAGGATGTGGTGGCCGCAGCAGTTGGCTCTGCCCTCCTGGGACCACGGCCCCTGAGCCCGAGGCTCCTGCAGGGCTCCGGGCACAGGGCAGGGCCCCTTCCCACCCGTCCAGCCAGAGTGGTGGACTGTCCCCACTGATGCCCTGGAGGGTGTGGGCTGCTCCGAGTCGAGGCCTGCAGGGACCAGAGGGGACAGATGTTACACTCACCACTCGTCCGGTGAGACTTTAGATTCCAGGGCCTGCCCCTAACCCACCCGCCGCTGCTTACTTGTCACTGTCCTCGCAGAGCTGCCACTGCCCCCTGTCGACACTTTACGGCTGTGTTCAGTGGGAAGGTACAATGTGCGCGCCTCCTCTTACCTGGAGCCAGCACTACGTTCTTTTAGTCTTATACATTTGACTTTGTAATTACGTAAAGAGTTTACACAATTATCAAACAAAAGTAAATTGAAAAAAGAAAAACTAACTTCCACTTCTGGGTAAGATGTGACAGCTCATAATAACCCAAAATACTCATGCAAAACTGTAAAAGTTTGGACAGATGACAAAAACCATAAAATAAAAAATACTAGGCAAGAGAAGAAGGAAGATATGATGGAAAATCAGGAGACAAATACACAATAGAAGCAGACCCATATATACATACATGATGATCCATATATTAGAGTTAGAGAACAAGGATTTTAAAATAACACCAACTACCATGTAAAAGAAAATAGAGGAAAAGATAGATAAAATGGATGAGAAATGGAGAATTTTAATAGTGAACTGTAGTCTATAATAAAACAAACCAAGTAAACATTCTCAAATTGAAACTACAATAGAAAAATGTGTTTTAAAAAGTCACCTTTAAAGGTAGACAGCAAAATAAAACAAATTAATCCAACAGTATGTAATTGGTATAAACACACAAAGAGTAACTATTCCAACTGAAATTAAAATACAGAAATTTAACAATAGGGCCCATGTTAGATAGAGCCTAATGACAAAATTACTGCAGAAAGTAAAACCTTAAACCATTTTCAATTACCATATTGCCCTTAGTAGTAATCTGAGACTGCTGCACACGATCGGTGGGGAAGGATCTGTCAGTGTCATCGAGAAGTACGATTAGATAAAGACGGTGACCCTGGATTTTAAAAACAATTGTCACAAGAACTCGGGATCTGTTTTTACTCTTAGAAAATACCTGTTCACCAGCTCTGCATTCCCACAAGGCCTGCGAGCAATGAGTGGCCCAAGAATGAGCACAGATCACAGCATTTAAGTACCATTTTCCACTGACAGAAACCGCGACTCCTTGAAGAAACAGTGATTCCCATGCAGCATACATCCGAGGTGAGCCTCAAACACCTTGTCATGTCAGAACGCAGAGAAGTGATCAAGGACTGAAATACCATGTCTAGCGGACTTGGGCATCAGCAGAAGTAAGTCCACACCGGCCAGGGAGAAACATGTGGACCTCGGTAAGAATGATCACCGCCGTGCACCGAAGCACCGCGACTGCATTTACTCGTGTGAATCCATAAAGACACGACAAGCAAAATGTCATCGGCCTTCAGTGGTCTCTTGAGATGAACACGAGTTGTAAAGAGTTGAGCACGTGTCCTGCCTCCCGGTACGAACTGTACTTAATGACCAGCAGTTCACGGTGGAGGTTCTCCTTGGGACATACTCTAAGGGTTGCAGAAGTAGAATGTGGCTGGTTAACGTCCCCAGCGGGTTAATAGAGCTGAGCGGCCGGCATCATTCCTGGCACCTCGTGTCCCCGACGGACGCCCACACCATCTGCCACGAAGCAGCGTGTCAGAAAGTCAAACAACGTCTAACTCGGCCACGGAGAGCACAGGAGCAGGTCACAAAACCCAGTCCGTGGGAAAGTCCATGGAACAAATGACAGGTGTCATCAACAGCAAAGAACAAAATCTGTGGACTGAAAGGTGCCTCAGGGACACATCAACTGCTGCAGTTTGTGGACTTTTCTTAAATCTAGAGGCAAGCAAATAAACTGCAAAAAGGACAATCAAGGAAATGTGGGCACCACCTCAACATCTGATCACATAAAGAAATCACTATGGAATTTCAGGTATAAGATCGAGTCATGCTTTAAATAAATAGAACTTTTCTATTTACTTAAGAAATAAATGAGGTCTGAAATTTACTTCAAGATGATGGAGAGTAGAAGGAAGTAAGTGTGTATATAAATGACGCAAGATTGTCCAAGATTTAAAAATTGAAGTTTGATTTTGTGAGCATAGAGTTCAATATATTTTTCCCTCAACTTCTGCAAAGATGTGAAATTTTTCATAACAAAACCTTAGGAAAACTTTAAAATACAGTTTTCTTACCAAAATATCAGAGACAGTGAAAACAGCCCAACTCAGGTTGTATTTAGCCATGGCTTTGTTTCGATCACTAAGTTTGGGATCAGAAACGGGGCTGGAAATGCCCAGGAAAGGAACAGGATGGGCTGGGAGGCATCTGAGGGGCCAAAGGGCCCAGAAATGACCCCTCAACACCCCCAGCCCCGGTCCACGTGGCTCCGTGGGACGTGGCACTGGCCAGGACTCATGGGGATACGCTCCGTGGAGTGGGACACACCGCACCTTGCTAGCCACACACGATACCCCCAGCTCGGGAAATAGGACCAGAGGGGCACTGCTTTCTTCACCAACCTCCTGAAATTAAAAATACAAAAGCAAAAGTAAAAGAAAAAAAAAAAAAAAGGAAGAAAGAAAGAAAAATACACAAAACTGCAGCCAGTGTCTGTATTTTGACCAGCCAGGCAGACGTTGTGTTACAGAAGGCAGAGGGAGAACACAGATATTCTCATCCTGCAGGGAGGAAAGAACGAGCACGTCACCATTGGTAAAGCCTAAGCCGGTGACACGAATGACATACCCTTTATGGCCTCGTAGTACTTTCTCATTCACCAAAAAGTTGTATGGCCCCTCAGCTGGCGAGCCCCTGGGTCGGGCACAGGGCCAGGCCTGGACGCACCCCTTGCACTCTGGCACATCCCGGGCCACCTCCACTGAGATCCCAGGGGATCTTGAGGCCACCTGGCCTCCTGTCCCCAGCTCTGTAGGCAGCTCCCCGGAGATGCCAGAGGCACAGCCACCGGCAGCAGCCGTCAGAGCTCCCATGGTCCTGGCTGGCTCCCCTCAGTTCCCCACTCTACCCCCCACCTCCCTAGCCACGCTTACAGCAGGGGGTGACCATGTGAGCCGGACCTGGCCAGGGAGGCATAGGGCACGTCTACTGGGGGCTTCCAGAGAGCATGTACTTTCCTACTTTCCTGACAAAGGTGTAGAGGTAGCCCCTGCTTCCCTCCCTGGATGTGGCTGTGATGCCTGGAGCAGTGGCAGTCATCTTGCCTCCAGGAAGCTACCAGCAAGAGGAGGAAGAGCACACGCAGAGCAGGAAACCGGCAGGAGCTGGCCTTCCAAGAACGCTTCTCCTGAGCCTCTCCAGAGCCCCAACTGCCTGCTCAAAACCTCTGCAAATGTCTTTATTGCCCGAGATGTTGTTATTCTGGTTGTCCAGGTTGTCTATTCCTGGAGACAGATGCTTCCTACGTGATTTATCATCTTTCCTTCCACTCAACCAAATTAAGAGTAATGAGGGCTCATTTACATACATCCTGAAAATGTCACTGGGCACCTTCAGTGCTCTCCTGTGTTCCTAGGGGCTGTGTGGACCCTCAGAGATGGGTAAGATGTGGGCCAAATGGCATTCAGAGTATGCTGTGCCCTAAACCAGTGGTCCCCACTGGGGGTAACTGTGCCCGCCAGGGGGCATGTGGCAATGTCACACCTGGGAGGTGCTACTGGTATCTAGTGGGCTGAGGCCAGGGATGCTGCCCAACATCCTACAATGCACACACATCCATCCCACAGTGCATACCCTACAATGCCCAATGCCTTACGGTACACACCCTGTGATGCGCACCCTACAATGAGCATCTACAGTGCACACTCTACGATGCACACCATACAATGAGAATGAGCATCCTACAATGCACACCCTACAATGCAGACACCCTGTGATTCACACCCTATGCTGTACAGTCTACAATGCACAGACATTCTACAAGGCAAATCTGATAATGCAGAGTCATCCTCTGATGCACATCCTACAATGTCCCCACAACAAAGAATGACCTGGTCCAGCTGTCAATGTGCCGAGGCTGAGAAATCCTACCCAAAGTAAGTGTCTGAGGCGGAGAACAGCATGGGCTGCACACAGCAAGCTCTGAATGTACCGAGGGCTGGGAACGTACAGACGCTGGCCACAGGGAACGTGCAGGGCACTGTCCAGTCTGGGAAGTCTGGGAGGCGGCAGGCATGTAGAAGGAACAGACCACTCTAAAGGCCAGATCTGCCCAGTTCCTTGGTTTTCCTTAATTAAAAAATAAAATAAAAAGGCAAGGGAACCAATGCAAATACCAACCCATGGCCTAGGACTCTTTAGGGGTAGCACGGCTTGCACACACGCTTGTCCCCTTTCTCTGGGTGGGCTCTGCTCTGTCACCCGCCACAGGCCAGCCTGAAGAAGGCGCCTTGAGCCTCTGTAATTGCAGGACTTGCCTGGGCCAGCTCTCAGCTCCTGGTGTGATTCGGTGAACTTGAAAAAGACGGCAAACTCTGCTCTGGAGGCGTGTGACCTGGGCCTGGGGGCCCTCACTGACAAGATCCCCAGAAGACAGGACAGGTGAGCGGAGCTCTCAGCATGAGGTCGGTGGCTCAGCCTGTGGGACTGAGGGGCAGTGAGGGATCTAATTCCAGGTGTCTTATTATTATTTGGCCATTCTGATATTTCACAGATCACAAGCCTTCACAATCAACTATAATTTCATTTTAAAACTTAAAGAGAAAGGGGCGGATTATGACTCGGTGATAACAGCTATAACGTCTCTGTCCACGTAGATAAACGGGACACAACCGCTCGTCCTTGCCCACGACTGGCCGCACGGGCCCCCCCTCCCTTCCCTGAGCACAGGCAGCTGTCGCCTCTGCTACAGCACACGTCCCGTGAAACCAAACTCTGATTTGGTGACATTTAGAAAAGTGTAGTCCAGACTTAGAAAGATTCCTAAAGTGAAAGAGGTGGGGGGGGCGGAGGGCAAGGAGAGCGAGCAGCCCCTTCAGCCTCCCCACCTGTCCTTAAGATTCCGTCCATCTGTTCTGCTTAGTGTACCAGAGGGTGGGCTCTGGGTTGAAGATCTCTCCTGCCCTCTAACCTCTAAACCCACGCCAGCTCAAATGGGCACAATAAACACAAGTGCGTTTCAGCCGGAGCTTGGGAGTCATTGCATTACTGGACTGTCCAGCCCAAATGCTTTGGGATCTGGGATAAATAAAAAATAAATAGCTTGCAAATGGATCCTCAGTGTCCCGTTCCTGAATCCCAAATCCTGCTATTTCATCTGCATGATTAAGCAAAAGGAAGTTTGCATTAATATGCAAATAGAATGCAAGTAGTTTACATTGGAAAACAAAAGCAGGGAGCTGAGCCTATTATATTTTATGGCCATTTGACTAAAGTCTTTCTTGCTGCCAGAAAACACAACAGCAGTTATACCTGACCTACAATTTAAACAGTCCTGCCTCACACAGTTTCAGGACTAATGTTTAATAATGAAATTACATCGTCATTTGCATATGGTGTTCTCATTTATAGGTGTATTCTGAATTTATTGGGCATTTTTATTAGCCCTCGGTGATTGACTTTTGGCAATTTGGTATGTGTATCTTGTAGGGAAAACTATTGTCAGCAGAGGAGACGCTGAGAACATGAAGATAAATGAAACCCAGTGTTGCAGCAGCTGCTCACAGGGAGAATTCTACATGCACGAGTTTAGGGTATTGGGGGACCCAGAGGCTGTCCTGGGCCTAGTCAGACCTGGGGGTGCAGGTGACCCCGGCACCCTTAGACTCAGTGCCAGGAGGCCCATCAGTCTGAGTGCCACAGACACAGGCTGGATGCGTCCCCAGTCCTGCTTCCTGCACAGCCACACAGCACGGGGGTGGCGGGTACAGACCCCGTGTCACCAGGTTTCCAGGTCCTGACCCCAGGATGGAGCACAGATCAGCGGCCGGAGCTTCCGCGGAGTAAGATTCGCATTTCAACCCGCTCTGGGGGTCTGTGAGCCAGGCTTAGAGGTCCCGCTCAGGGCCAGGGACCCAGGGATGGTCGCCACATCAGCGAGAGAAGGACACAGTTCACACAGAAGCTGGTGACCTGTGGGCATCTAGTGGGCTCTAAATGAACTCAGAGTGTGACCACAGAACACTCACCAGCTCACCGGGTGAGCTCCGGTGTTGCCATCCCCTCCCCTCCACTCCTCCCCAAGTTTTGGTCACATTGACACTGTGATCTAGCGATCCACTGGGACCCAGGGTTTCACAGACACTGCTCTAGAATTTCACGTTGGCAGGGTGGAAACTCAGATATCTTGCTGAAGAAAAACAATTGCCAGATAAAATATTTTAAAATTTATCAAATGCATGTGAGAAAAGAGCTAAAACAAAATGGAGTTACTATGGCCAAGAGATTTAAAATGGGGTCAGAAGTCCCTGCGGGAAGGGACCCTTGGGCATGTGTCTGTCAGAATCACAAACTGCCCAGGTCTGCAGAACATCTGGGAGCCATGAACCAACCTCAAGATAAAGAAATCAGTCAACTCTTCTACCAAACATCCACCAGCCATAACTCTTAACAGACAGCTTATATAATGGTCTTTTTTTTTTCTCTAAAAACCCCTGCTTGGGGACCCCAAGATGGAACACAGTGTAGGTTTGTGATGGTCGGGTTCATGTGTCAACTTGGCCAGGTGATGGTACCCAGCTGTCTGGTCAAGCAAGCACTGGCCTAACCATTGCTGCAAGGACATTTGTGGCTGGTTAATAAAATCATCAATCAATTAACTGCACTTGTGACTGATTACATCAATGAAGGGCGTGTCTTCCACAATGAGAGAATGCAGTCGTCTGGATTTAATCCAATCAATCAGCTGAAGACTCACTTAAGCGAGACAGATAGAGGACCTTCACTTCTTCTGCGGCTGCCCAGTGAGGAACTTCCTGAGGAGTTCATCAAACATCTTCATTGGAGTTGCCAGTTTGCTGACTGCCCTACGGAATTTGGACTCATGCATCCCCACAGTTGCGTGAGTCACTTCTATAAACCTTACATTCATAGATATCTCTAATTGATTCTGTTTCCCTAGAGAACCCTAACCAATACAGGGTTGCTACCAGAATCCATGCTCCCTGAATTGCAATTCTAAGACCCCCAAATAAACATTTTTGTCTCCTTGCAGCTCAGCCTGTAACTTCTCAGTTGACACATCCATGACCTGACAAAAAAGCAAGAAAAACATGGATAAAATCAAGGGAAGACGAGAGCAAAAGAGGTGGACAGAGCAAAAATCCAGTTTTCACCTCAAGGTCAGTTGTGGTAAACTTGAACGACAATAGTCATGGCCTTTCAAGGGAGAGAAGGAAAAGTCCAGGATCTTCCCAAGGTGGGAACCCTAGTATGAGAGCCCCCAGGACCACAGTCTCAGTGTGAGAGTGAAGTACAAACACCCCCTCACCCCACACCCCCAGCAGACAGGGAGGAAATGTCTCTAAAGTCATGCCAGGAGGAATATTTCCCTTTAATATTCGTAACAAAAAGGCATTTCCTGTGAGTAACAGCTCAAATGCACATTAATTGCCAGTCCAAATTATGTTTCAACCAAGACTTCAACTTAAAGAGGTCCCAGGCTGTACTGCTCTCCAAATCCTAAAAGAGCCCTACAAAACCCTCTCCCAGGAGACAGCTTTCATCCCAGAGCCAAAGGATTTCCAAAGGGAAGTTTTCAAGAGCAATGAGGAATTCACTGTAAAAAGAAATCACCAACCAGACAACAGAGAAAGAAACAATAAGCAAGACATGGCAGAAAAAAAGAATGAAAAGAAAGGAAAAGGAAAGAAAATAGAAGATTCAGACCAGCAACATTTCAAAAAATAGACACATGTGAAGGTGACCGATGGGCAAGCAGATTTTACCAAGGCGCATATCTCTGCTAAAAGCAAAAAACATGGTTGTTGGAGGGTTAACGTGCATTTAACTGGAGTCCAGAAAGCGAGGAGAAAGCCAGACCATAAGGCAGACAATATTTTAAGAGAGAACACCTGAGAAACTTGCAAAAATTTTAAAAAAGGCAATTAAAGATATTGCTAATTCAAGAGGGTCAATTAACTCCAATCAATACATTCAAGCAAAATTTATGCACAGAATCCTTATGGTGAAATTAAAGAACATCAAAGACAAGAAGTTATGAAATCAGTTGGAGAGAAAAAGGAGATTGTCTTCAAAGAAACAATATTTAACCCCAAAACTTCCTTACGGGGACATGGCTGAATGGAATCTTCAACATGCTTGGGTAAAGTGACAGCGAGTGCACAAGTATGTACTTGGACGTTGCAGAATAACTGAAAATAACTTTTCCAAAAACCAAAGCCAGAGGTGGTTTGCCACCAGCAGCCCATCTACAAGCAGCATTAAGTACATATTTCAACAGGATAGTGTTTCCCAGAGAGAGGAACATCTGAAAAAGAAAGAGTTAGGAAGAAAAAAGAAATCAGCCAAGGTGGTATAAAATTAAATAATTAACGACATAAAACTATAATGATAATAGTATTTTGTAGTGTTACAAAAAAAAGGAATGTTGAATTTTGACATTTACAACTTAAGTAAATAAATCAGAGATGGGTGATTAAAGTATTATAGGGCCTTTTTTATAAATGGAGAAGATAAAGGGGATTAACTGATTTTATAATTTGATTGAGTGTATGATTGATAAAATTTCTATATTAACCACTAAAATAATAGAAATATACTGTGCATTGCCCACATTGTTAGAGAAAAAAATTAAAAGAGGACAAGAAGAAGTCAATGCAGAACAGAGTAAGAAAGGAGAGGGAAAAACAACAAAAGATTAAGTACACAGCCTAGAGTAATTATAATTCCAGATATACCACTGATTAAAATACATGTACATAGATTAAAAGCTCCATGTAAAAGGCACTGATGATCAGACTGGAATTAATAAAATCCAACTGCATTCCATTTACAAGAGTAACAAGAAAAATGTAATGGCACAGAAAAATTAAAAGACAAAAATATAGCCAAATTTATTCATATGAGAAGAAAACCAAAGGCATTGTAGTAATTAAGGGGGGCCACGATACATGCCAAAAGGTTCAAGTCACCAGGAAATTGCACTTGAAAATCTGTATACACCTCATAACATAGAATCAAGTAAGTGAAATAAAAAGGAACCCACATCATAGTAAAACTACTCTCAGTAAGTGACAGAAAATGCAGGAAAAAAATCTTTAAGGGTATAAAAGATCTGAATAGCACAGTTAACAAGCGGCACCCAACAATAGAAAAGGATATGTTAATTTAAAACGCGCCAAGGATATGGGCGAATGTTGACTGCTTTCTTGTCCATAAAGGGTGCCTTGATAACTTTTAAAAAGATGTGTATGAAATGTAACATGTTCTTGAGCACAAGGACATTTCAGTTCAACTTAAACAACAGAAATATAACTAGAAAACTCCCCATGTTTGAAAAACAAACAAACTCACAAATAGTAATTGAGTTGAATATATCATAATGGAAATAAGACAATATTCATGACAAACCAATAAAATACCAAATATCAAAGTTATGAGAATCAGCTAAAAGAGTAACAAGAGGGCAATGCATAGCCTTCAATGCTTAGGTTAGAAAAGAGAATTGCCAAACGTGAATAAACTAAGAATCTGATTTAAGTTTAGAAAACAGAAGAACAGATCTAAGGAAAATGAAGGGAAGAACTGACAAAAGGTAAGAGCAAAAATTAATGTGACAGAAAGAGACATATAATGGGGATGACCTGTAAACCTGAAACTGGAACTTTGAAAGGACTAATAAAATGGAAAAATCTTTGATTAATTAAAGGATGGAAGGTATAGATAAACAATGTAGACGGTGGCTGACGGTACATAGCCATCTATGACACTCATGTTAAAATGACAGTAGAGGGACATTTGGTGACTATTTTTTAAATGTAGTGTATCTAAATTTTTTTAAATGTAGATGAAAGCAAATTAACTCAAAATAAGTAGCACAAAATCAGATGCAAAAAAATAATAATAGACTTCCAACTTCTAATGATGAAGTAGCTTGGTCAGATAACAATTACAAAATCTGGGGTAAAATCTATTTAAAAACAACTCCTGGGAGGAACTGGAGACTAACCATCTGCAGGCAAACATTGGAGAGGAAAGAGAGGAACTTTGCTCAAAAGGTGCGATTTGGAAGTTTGAGCTTGTGGTGTGAGGTCACACCCCATCTGCCAGCAACCGAGCAGCAGAGTGGCCGTCCCGCTGGCCTGAGGGGTCAGGGGTCAGCATTTGAGGCTGACAGAGCTGCCAGCCAGATGTTCTTACCTCCTGGGGATGCGTGGCTTTGGAGCATGCACTTCGCAATAATCCTTTTTCTGTAATATTTCATCCTTTCTGGAACAATAATTGAGATTTCAGGGAGGTGGGGGATTGTCACTCTGGTGAGAAATGAATTGGGGGGCCCTAGAGAGCCGAGTGGGGGTTCACCGCCCACCCACTCCCCCACCTCCCAGCACCAGGAGTCTGGAGAAGGCAGGGAAGTTTGTCTGGAGGGCGTTTCTGAAGGATCCAGGTGGCCCTTTCCCACTCTTGGCATCCGTGCAAAACTTCCCATTGAAATCATCCATCGATCTTGCCTTAACTCTAGGCTTATCGTATTTGAGGAGAGAGAGACCAGACCAGGTTGTACCCCACTGTGTCCAAATGGCCCTGGAGTAAAATACCAACTGTTTCCGATTTGCATTGAAAAGTCACCCCGGCCTCCCTGCTCCCCACCTGGGGCCAGCCCCACCCCGCACAGACCCTGCCATCTGGTCCCAGTGTCTCCCTCCCCCTCCCCCTCCCACACCCTTGCCAGCACCTGTGACTCCCTCCTCAGGGTGCTACTCTGGCCTGCTGGTCCCCCAGCAGGGTGCAGGGCAGGAGGCTGCAGGGAACCCATGACTCCGCCAGGTGGAAGTTCACACATGCACAGGTGTGTGCAGAGCACCCACGTCCCCAGGCCGAGGGCACCTTCCCGGCCCCGGACACGCTGCCTGCGGCCGTATGGCACGCATCTAAACTGTAGCCATGTCTCAGGTGCTGCTGCGCTGTGTGGGCGCCACAGACCCTGACGGCCCAAGTGAGTCGCTAGCCTTTCAGGTGCCCTCACAGGTGGCAGGGGAGGGGCAGCGTCCAGGTGGCTCCAGACCCCAGCACGGTCCCTCCAGGCATGCAGAGGACTGGACAAAGGGCACCCCTCGGGGAGGGGGCTGCTCCAAGTCCCAGGGCGGGACCCAGGTGCCGAGACCATCGCGCGCCGTTGCTGGGTGTGGCTTCACAGAGGGCCGGCCAAGCTACCTGCAGAGGGTGCCAGTTTCGCTTGGGCTCTAAGGGAGGGAGCAGCAGCAGGAGCTTCTCGGAACACGCAGGCCCCGTGAGGCGAATCCCAGGTCTTTTGACAGCATAATCATGGGTTGTCATATTTTTCCAAAGAATACACTAGGCACACATACATGTATTCAAAAAATACATGTGTGGTGTGTGCATGTGTGTTTGTGTGTGCACGTTTGTTGTTTGTGTGTGCATGTGTATATCTATGTACATGTGCATGCATGTGTGCCTTGCACAAATGTGCTTGCATGTGTGACTGTGTGTGTGCACGTGTGCATATATGTGTACACACAGGTGCCTGTGTGTGCACACATTTGTGTGTGTACTGTGTGTGTGCATTGCTTGTGTGTTTGTATGGGTGTGTGTACATGTGTATGCCTGTGTGTACACGCATGTGTGCATGTGTGTGTGCATGTGCACACATGTGTGTTCCAGAACTGCAGTCACTATGCGTTGCAGCTGCACGGAGCCCTCCCTGCCCAGCTTCTCTGTTCACAATTGTTTATCCTTTAAGGTTCACCCCCGACCCCCCTCTATCCCCATCTGGGGTCCTGCCTACATCCCCCCTAGGGCCCCCCACATGGTCTGCATCCCCCTGGGGGGGCACAAGAGGGACTCAGGGCTATGGGGAGACAGTTTCTTCTCTTTGGATCTTCCTGTTAGGTCAGGGAGCAATTCTGTTTGGCGTCATGTGACGTTAGCTGGTGCTAGCCTTTGTAAACGTCCCTTTTCAGCAGAGCGGCCACGTCCAGGCACGAAGCCGTTCGCAGGCAGAAACATCGGCAGGAACGCAGCCCAGCACCTCATTTTCATCACTTCCGGCTGTTGGGGTCACTTTCTCCCGAGGGCAGGGACGCTGGGTGTCCACTTGCGGTGGACATGGAACGCTCCCCTTTGAAGCAAGGCGCCTGTGCTGTAAGGGCAGGCGGTGCGGGGTCAGGCACGATCCTGAAGGTCAGGCGGAGACCGCGGGTCTGCGGGGCTGTGGGGCATCGCCCCTGGGGCTCTGGAGGTCCGGGAAGCTCCCCGCTCCTTCTCGTCTCCCAGCCCCTCATCCTGCCGGCACCTGGGGCCAGTGAGCTCCTGCTCAGGGCTTCGGGGGCCACCTAAGGCCACCCCAACCCCATCCGAAATAACGCTGCTCCAGCACACGCCTGCCCATGTCCAGCCAGCCCTGCGGTCACTCAGGGGAGGGGAGGCAGCCGGCCAGCACCGAGCAGATGGGCTGGTGCCCCGGCCCCGCAGAAGGGCTATTTGCTTTTATGGCTGGGGACGCCAGACCAGAAGAGCCATTTCATGGTTTCATTGTCCCTCCCTGCGATGTAAGTCAGGCAGATGCTGCCTGACCTTGAGGGAGACGTACTGGCCGTGACGGGGAGCGACTGTGGGCAAAGAGGACGCTGCGCTCACAAAACCAGGCCACCTCGTCCGGGTCCGAGGGCGGGCAGGCGGGCTTCACCCCGGCCCCAGGGAGTCCCCGATGCAGTGAGAAGGCCGAGCGCTGGAAAGGGTATTAATCAGGTGTCACAGCCCCCAGAGGTGCGACGGGCCGTATGGGGCCACCTGGGGCAGGGGCGTGAATGTCAGAACCTGGGAGGCAGGGGCTAGACAGACCCACGTCAGGGGACAGCGCTGGAGTGCGTGGGGCACCGAGGGCAGGCACATCGAAGCTGCCAAAGTGTAAGACAGCCTGCGGTCGTCGTTGACTCGTCTGGGGGGGGGGGTGGCGGCCGGTTGCTAAATCCTAGGCTCTCAGGATTGCTCGGAGGGTACCGGCGGCGGGGGCTCTTTCCCGGAGGCGAGGGCGAGGCGGAGGACTGGGCCCGGTCCCCGGCGGTGGTGTGCAAGGTGTGGAGGGCGGCGAGAAAGGAACAAGCGGGACACGTTTCTTTTATGGTGAGGAAGCCAAGAGAGTTTATTAGGGGAGAGTACAAGCTTATATCGGGCGGTTTAGAGGGCGGGGTAGCTGTAGAGGTTAAAGGCTTGGATTGGTTCTGAGAGGGCGCGGAGGTTGATTGAAAAGGTGCGGGAGTTGCTCCGGTAACGAAGAGGGTGGAGGGTACGGGTAAGGCACGGGGGTGGGGTTTTTCTCCGGCAAGCCCTCCCCAACGATTGTACTTTGGGGTGAGGAAATGGGGCCTGCCTCCGGCCTCACTTTCCCAGGCCCGGGGGGCTGCGGAGGGCGCTGTCGCCCGTGCCCACCACCCTCCCCAGGGGCTGATCAGGTCCCCCAGCCCAGGCCCGCCAAGTCGAAGCACGTAATCAGTGTCCCACATTTCCCCCTTCTGTTTTAATTAAAGGAAGAAGCTTACCGGAGAGGTCCGCTAAGGGATGAGGGAAGGGGAGGCCGGGGAGGGGAAAAGGGGTTGACGGTTGCTCAGAGAGGCTGGAGCTCGGCGTTGGTGTGGCACCCGGGCACTCAACAGGGGCCTTGCTGCTTGCGGGATGGACGAGGGTGGTGGCGCTGCGGAGGGTCAACTTTTTCAATGGAGGCAAGTCGTTGATACTGGACTTGCACAAATGATGAAAAGACAGCATCGGCTTGGTTCTTAGCAAGTTGGACAATTCTGCGGATAATGCAGGGTCCTAAGGTGAGAGCTAGAATAATCATTAGTAGGGGGCCGAGGAGAGGGAGGAGGTATGGGAGGAGGGGGGCAAAGATATGGGACCAATAGCTGGTGGCTTCACGGTCCCTTCTGCGTTGTTCTAGTCCTTCCCGGACCTTTTTTAGGCTGTCTTCGGCGAGACCTGTGGAATTGGCATATACACAGCACTCTTCTCCTAGGGTGGCGCAAAGGCCTCCTTCTTTGAGGAGGAGAAGGTCGAGACCTCGGCGGTTTTGGAGCACTACCTCAGAGAGGGAATTGACAGAATTTTTAAGATGGGAAATAGCGTCTTGTAGGTGACGAATGTCCTCGTCAACAGCCGCCCGGAGGTGAGTTAGGGCGGAGCCTTGACTGGCTAATGCAGCGATTCCGGTGCCAGCGCCTGCAAGACCTAGGAGGGAGGCAATCGTGAGGACGGTGATGGGCTCTCGCTTTTGCAGTGGGGCTGGAGCTGCAGTTCTTTCCAGGCGGAGGAAGAAGTCTTCCTCGCTGTGGTATAGGACCCTAGGGATAAGGACAATTAGGAGGCAAGTTTCATGAGTTGTATTGAGGGTTCGCACGTTAAGGCAGGGGGTAAGTCCTGTAGAGGAGCAGAGCCATTGGGAGGAGTTATGAGGAATGAGAAATTTGGCAGAGCTGCTGGGAGATGAGTAGTTGGCACAAGCTGTGAGGTTGGGAGAGTTGCTTGAGCGAGGGCGGATGCACTTTCCTGTAAAGGAGACTGAATGAAAGGTTAGGGGGACGGCAGAGGTATTCCAATTGCATTCCGAGGGGCTGTCCTCTGTGTTTTCTGAAAAGGAGAGGTTGGAGGCAATTAGCTCATACAGGGGGGAGGAAGTGGAGAGGCAAAGCCAACAAGAGGAGGTAAGATTGGGGTTGGAGGAATTCACTGAGGTGAAGGCCACTTGGATAAGGCCGAGGAGGGGAGAGGAGTAACGAGAGGGTGGCAGAAAAGGTTGGGGTGGTGGTGTTGGCGATGCGTTGTTTGCAGCTGAGGTGCGGCTGGAGAGCTGTGGAAAAAGGGGGTTAAGGACTTGGTTGGGACCTATGCCAGAGGGTGTTTTTAATGCAGTATTTTGGCATGGTTGGCTTACAGCCTCCTTTTTTATGAGAATAAGTGATCCTCGGTCGGCTTCTTTTTCATAGATTCTGAAGCCCCAAGTTTGACCGAGTAACCAGGAGGGATTAGTGGGGAGCTGCACTGTAAGATTAAGATGTGTGCAGGATTCCTCGCTTTCTTGGCCGAGCCAGTTAACTGTAGGGAGTTTGCACCCTGTAGGGGTCCATTTTAAGGTAAGGTAATGATTAGGAACAGGAGGCTTCCAATTAATGGCTAATGTTTCACACCCCCAGTATGCACAGTAGTACTCGTTGGGGGAATTACAGTACGATTTTCCAGGATTTGAGGATGGGCACATGTAATATTGGGCCTGGGGATCACTTACCTTTCGAGCGCAGGTTTCTTCAACTCTGGAGACAAAGGTGGCGAAAGGCTCACTCGGCTCCTGGAAGAGCTTGGTGAATTTATTAGGCCGACAGGCGGAACAGTTGGCAAATGCTCGCAAGGCGATTCCCCGAAGGATAGGCCAAAAGGTGGCAGGTGCATTAATATAGGGGGATGCATTTATAAACGCTCCCGTGCCCAAGTAAGCTTCGGGGTGATGATAGACTCCAGTGGCTGCGTCTTGCTCACTTTGCCTAGCTGCTTCTGCCTGGAAGTGGGCACGTCAATCAACGAACTGGCCGGGGTTAAGGATGGTACGGGCAAGCGAGGCCCAGTCTTGGGGGATGCAAAAGTCCATGCCGAGATCCTGCAGTAATTGGGAAGCGTATGGGCTACCTAACCCGTCCTCCTTGACGGCCCTGCGAAGCTGCTTGATAGTATCTGAGTTAATGGGATACCAGTCGTACGGTTTCTGTGGTGTGGGGGTAAGGTTAAGGGGAAAGCAGCGAAAAGCACGAGAGAAAGGAGGACGCGCTTGCAGAGGGCTTGGCGCGGGAGTGGGGGTAGGGGCAGCGTTGCCCCAAGGGTTGCCTTGAGGTGTAGAAGGCAGCCAGGGGTTGTTTGCCGGCAGGGTGGGAGGAGTAGCGGCAACTGCCGGTAGCGGCTCCGAGGGGGAGCTCGCCGGAGGGAGAGGCGGGAGTGGGAGGCCCCAAGCGTCGCAAGACGGCGGCGCGGTGGGAGTGGCTAAGACACAAGATGGCGGACTAGCTCCGCCCTGTGAAAGGGCGGGGTAAAGCGCATGCGGTTTCCAGCTCAGCTTAGGGCTGACGTCATCGCCGGAGCACTTCCTCCCCTCGATGGAAGAAGAAGGAGGAAGTTCGCCATTTTGGAGAGGCTTAGTATTGCTTTGTTTTCGGGGGGCGACTTCGAGCGCGTTGTTAATCTGCTCGACTAAGGATTCTGTGTCCGAATCGTGGTCTACATTAGTATCGCTGTCTGAATCTGTTGACGGGGTTGATAGGGCCTCCTTGGATTTAATGGGGCCTCGATCAGGGGGGAGGGAGCCCTGAAGGCAGGAGCGGACAGCCATCAAGGTGGGGAGCAAGCCGGGAGGGAAGCGCCCGCTCCCATGCTCCACGGCGCTGGTGACCCGACCAACAAGGCGATCACAAGTGACGGGGCCCCAAAGACGGCAAGTGGTGAGCCACGGGCCAAAGGGCAGCAGGAGGTCCCAGCACACCCGCAGCTGCCGGACAGACACCCCGCAACGACGTGCGTCCAGAAGACCCGCCAGAGCGCGAACCCGAGGCGCCCGGCGCGCGGACAGACGACCACCCACAGCGGAGGGGAAAAGAGGGGAGGGCCGTCCACCGAGCAAGAAGAACGAGGCAAACCGCGGCCTCGAGGCTGAAGAAGACGATGAGAACAGAAAGCAGGACCGCCCGGCAACGGGAACAGTCCGGGGGGGGCGGCCACGGCGAGGCACACGGCGCCGAACAGAGAAACGAAGACACAGAGGACCAAACCAAGGTAATGAAGGGGTAGAGGGAGAATGTTAGGAGGAATGGGGGTCATAGAAAGAGAAGACGAAAGGTAGTCGGGGGCAATAGCCGGGTTAATTCGGGAAGGGAGGAGCGGCCCGGGCGCGGAGCGGCGAGGGAGAGGCGGCTCCGGACGTGGTGAAAGCTACTGGAGGAAGAGTGTTAGGAGGAATGGGGGGATATAGGAAGAGAAGACGAAAGGTAGTCGGGGGCAAAAGCCAGGTTAATGCGGGAAAGGAAGAGCGGCCCGGGCGCGGAGCGGCGTGGGAGAGGCGGCTCCAGACGTGGAGCGGCGAGGGAGAGGCGGCTCCGCGGGGCGGCGAGGGAGAGGCGGCCCTTACCTTGCAGGCGAGGAGAAGGGGAGGTGGAGAGGCGTCCGGGCGAGCGGGTGGTTTACTGGACCGCTGCGTGGAGAGGACCTTTAATCCCAGGGGCGCCAGTTGCGGTCGCAGTTAACTCTTCTGGGGGGGAGTGGCGGCCGGTTGCTAAATCCTAGGCTCTCAGGACTGCTCGGAGGATACCGGCGGCGGGGGCTCTTTCCCGGAGGCAAGGGCGAGGCGGGGGACTTGGCCAGGTCCCCGGCGGAGGTGTGCAAAGTATGGAGGGCGGCGAAAAAGGAACAGGCAGGACACGTTTCTTTTTAGGGTGAAGAAACCAAGAGAGTTTATTAGGGGAGAGTACAAGCTTATAACGGGCGGTCTGGAGGGCGGGGTAGCTGTAGAGGTTAAAGGCTTGGATTGGTTCTGAGAGGGCGCGGAGGTTGGTTGTTGGGTGTTGCACAATGATTGGTGCATGCGCACTGGCAGTAGGGGACGTTGCATTGTAACGGAGGGGTTGAGTGGTTAGACGAGGGAGGCGGTCTTACCCGGCAAGCTTCCTCCAACGGTTGGTTTTGGGTGAGGAATTGGGGCCTGCCTCCGGCCTCACCTTCTCAGGCCCGGGGGACTGTGGAGGGCACTGTCACCCGTACCCACTACCCTCCCCAGGGGTGGATCCGGTCCCCCGGCCCAGGCCCGCCAGGTTGAAGCACGTAATCAGTATCCCGCAACAGCCGACCTGGGCGGGACCTGACCACACACCTGACCTCACACCTGACCACACACCTGACATTCCCACTTCTAGGTATATACCCAAAAGAAGTGAAAGCAGGAACTCAAGTAGAGACGTGTACATCCGTGATCTTAGCATTATTCACAACAGCCGAAAGGTGGAAGTAATGTGTATATCCGTCTACAGATGGGGGATAAACAAAATGTGGCACATCCATGCAAAGGAATATTATTTAGCCACAAAAAGGAATGAAGTTCTGTTTCATGCTACAACATGGAATCTTGAAGACATGATGGTGAGTGAAATAAGGCAGACGCAATGAGACAAATATGATATGGTTCCAGTATCCAGAATAATATCTAGAATCAGCAAATCCAGAGACAGAAAATAGATTTGAGGGCACTGGGGATGTGGGGGAGCAAAATGGGGAGTCACTGCTTACCGGGACAGGGTTTGGGGTGAGGGTAAAGTCTAGTCATGGTAGGGTTGGGAGCACGGCATGATGAGGGTAATAACACCACCGAATCGTATGCTTAAAAAGGTTAAAATGGCAAACGTTGTGCTATTTACATAGAGAGATGTCACCATACCAACTTTTCAAAGTGCATTCCTTCTCATTGGGGACAAGTCACTTCAAGGGAAGGCCAACCCTGCAGACACCAGAAGGGAAGTGTGAGCCGCGACCCTTAGGCCACAGATATTCCCCGCAAACACCCCGGTTTCCCTCCAGTTCTGCTTCTGGGCGCAGGGCTCTGCCGTGACTCCGCATCCCACTTTTCACCCCATGGGGGCATTCTCCTGCTGCCCGCTCTGCGCCTTCCTCTGGCTCCTGGGTCCACTCGGGTGTGTGGGACGTGCACGGGGGCAGGACCATGTTTTGGGGGCAGCTCCTGGCTTCTTCTGAAAAGTGTGGTGTCGCTCTCCAGGGCACCGTCTCCCGGCTCTTCCTGATCTAACCAGGGCTGGCGGCCAAGGGCTGCACGTACTTCAAATCTGGCAACAATGTGTCCACTGTTCAGTGTATCAGAAGAACAGCTTTCCTGGAGACAAATGGGGAAGGGGATCATGGAAGCCCTTCTCACAAGCTCTGTCTTATCTGAGAGAGGGGTGATGCTCTCTCCCCGAATCAGAGCCCCCCGCCTTCCCAGGAGAACGAGAAACCGCACGGACACAGCCATCCTCAGCACGCTTGATTTTCACTCTTTAAAAATCTCAACTGAGCTCAGTTAATTACAAAAATATTTCACACTCCATCCCTTTGATTTGCCTCCACATTCCGGAGCCGAGTAATTAGACTCTGACATTCAGGGGCAGCCTAGCGAGACCCTGACCCCTGCTCTCCCCGAGGTGGCAGAGGCAGCTTTGGGGTTGGTGGGCTGACAGCCCCCTCCCCCCAGGCTGGGCACCAGGGCCCCACGTCCCCGCTGTCACCTCGCGCTCCCTGCCCAGCAAGTGATATGGGGACAGATTGCCCCCCAAATTAATGAGCAATTAAAAACTTTATTTATAAAGCCAACTCGTGGATACATGTCTTATTAAAATGCAAACTATTATTCCAGATGACTTTTAAATAAGAAATAGACAGAAATGCTAGAGATTGATGGTGCACCATGCAAGGACAGCTTCAAAAACAATTTGCTGAATATTGATGAACCGAAAATGTCATTTCTGGTCCAATTACTTGAAGTAATTAGTTTTCCTTAATTGTGGAGGAAGTGGAATTTTAATAAGGTCAATTTTACAAATACAGTTTAAAAAATACTAATTGTATTGTCATCACATCTTATATAATAAACGATATTAACTTGCTAACATCTGTTGGTTTTAATGTAAATAAGGCAAAGATATCATCGTGTTGAGTTCTTCGGGAAGTGACATTTTAATGAGAGCAAGATCGGGAAAAAGCGAGAGACGTTTGCAGCAGATGGCCTCAGTGCTTGCCATGTACCCCCCGTGCTCTGTGTGCACAGGGGCCCCTCCGGGCCACCACAGCATGTTTACACGCTCCCCATCCAATATCCGTGTTCTTACCAATTATTTCATGTGCTGTGTTATTAAGAATTTTAATACCTTAACCTATTAGAATACGTTACGTTAGTAATACATTCACATGATATATATTTTGTAACATATAATTATATAAATATTTCTAACAATAACCCTGATATATTATCCAAACACAACCATAAAATAATCTGCCATTCATGGGAGATCTTTTATATGCCGAGCTGGAGACGCTCCACACAAGTCTGTTATTCATTCATCAAACCCCCAAATGGAGCAGACACCCTGACTCCAGGATGGCATCTCTTGGACCAGAGAAGAAGACACCGATGGATGTCAGATTAGGGGAGCTGCTGAGCTGGATCCCGAAATGGGTTCACCCCCAAAGGTGCTGCTGGAGCCTATTGAAGAGCTCACACCGGGAAAGAGGGGGTGCGGCTGGGGTCGCCATGTGCCGCAGCTGACGGGGTGTGCAGCCGCTGCCTTCCACTCAAGGACTGCAAACCCGAACAGGGACACAGGTGCCACCAGGGACGCCAGCGTGGACGCCCTGGCTCTCTGCACCCCTGGGCCCTCCTTGAGGACCGCGATCCCTGGGGGGCCCTTTCATGCACCAGTGGAGAATAAGCATTCAGCAGAAGACGACCACCAGTGTGTGCACAATATAAAACAGCTAGAAAAACCCTGAACGTTGCAGTAGAGGGTCCACACACACGCACTAATTCTTAATGACGTGAACTCCATTTTCCTCAGTGCTGATCAAGAACTCAAATCATAAAATTGAGAGTTTTCAGGAAGGAGCCGTGGCCGGAACGCCTCCCTGTTGCCTGTGGGGCGGCTCTGCGTGGAGAGTGGAGAATGGACAGAAGGGAGGGCGGGAGGGACAGGGAGCCAGTCCTCAGTCTCAGGGCCCTCCCTGCACTACCCTTCTTGGCCGGGTCCCAGGGGCACCCCCAGTGGAAGCATGTTTCTCGGGGGAGTGGGAGACCCTCCAACAGGTCTTCACACCACGGAACCTGTGGGGTGACCACCTCAGCTCTCATTTTTGGGGTGCACACACCAAGAGGGGAGAGGGCCGAGACCCACCAGGGTCAGCGTGGGCTCGGTGATGGCCGGGCAGGATTCGACCCGGGCAGGCTCCCAGCCCCTGGGCAAGGGTCCCCTGCATGCCCTGCTCCCCGATTCACAGCCATCTGCCCTCCTGCTTCACCAGAGGCCCCACAGAGGGTTGCTCCTCACCGAGCCAACGAGGAGTCCTCTAGAGCCTCGTGAGCGTCATGTGATCCCGGCTGTGACGTCCCATCACCTCTGACGCCTTCCCTGGCTAGAATCGAGTCAGGGGTCCTGCCCACCTTGAGGGCGAGGGGATGACAGAAAGGCACAGACACTCGGCCGTGGGTGGGGACCGGGGACCAGAAACTTCACGTTTCTAATGTTTCACATCTCCAGCAGCACTGAAGCCAATACAATGCAGTGTTAGAACCAAACATGGATGTTGGGGAGCACGTACCTGTCAGCCTCTTTCTTCCACGTTTCTGATGGGTTGAAACACTCCCTGACAGGAAAAGACGTCCAGTCCCCACCCACGTGGGAGAACAGTGAAGGCATCTGTGTCCCTCACCTCAGACGTCTCCTCCCGTGGGGAGGGCGTCCACCCCTGCCCTGCGTCCGCTCCTGCTCACAGCCCTGCCCCGGGGGTGACAACCGGGAGGCTGCGCTGGCGCACGAGTCGCATCCACGTCCTCTGTGGGTTCCGGAGACGGCTTTTGCAAGGGCAGGGATGCGGTTCTCCAGGGATGCTGTGGACAGAGCTCTCCAGCTCAGTGCAGGAGGCAGTGGCCTCACCCCTCAGCCGAAACAGAGAAGCAGCTGCTCAGTAACAGCTGCACTGAGACGCGGCCCGTGTATGTAGCAGGGTCCCCAAGGCCACCGTCAGGTGTGATGATTTGTTAGCGGACACAGGGCTCAGAATATCATCACACCCTTGGTTAAGGTTTACAGCAAAAGGATCCAACCAAACTCAGCACCGGGACAGGCGCGTGGGTGGAGGCCCAAGGGCACCGGCACGAGCTTCCAGCACCCCCACCCCCCAGAGGAGCCGCAGGACTCGCGTAATTCCTCAGGCAAAGCGCTCGGACGCGGCTCTTCCGGAACCCACGGGCGACTCCCTGCCCAGTGCTCACAGAGCTGTCCTCACGGCACCTGCTGCCTGCCACAAGCCACCTTCGGGACTCCCAAAAGGAAGACAGGCTCCGTGCAACCACACCGCTGGGACAACCCGTTTAGGCCCAGGGAGCCGCTCTTCTCAGGGAGGGTCTCTCCTGAGACCCAAGCCTCCGGGCGCCGGCCAAGAGCCAACCTCGCGAGCAGGGCTGCCCGAGGGGAGCACCCCGAGCCTTCTGCGTTAAGCCTGCTCTGCACGCCAACCATAAAATTCACCCTCTGAAATGCACCCCTTAGTGGACTTTATTATATTTACAGAATTGTGCAGCCATCACCACTGTCTAACTCCAGAACATGTTCATAACTCCACACAGAGACCCCTACGGGGTACCAGTCACTCCCCGCTCCCACTTCTCCCCAGCCCCCACAAAGGCAGATCTACCGTCTGTCTCTATGGATTTGCAGACATTTCATATGAATGGAATTTTGCAATAGGTAGTTTTTGTGACTGTCTTCTTTTAACTTTAGCATCATCTTCTCAAGTTTCATCCCTGTTGCTGCATGTATGAGGACTTCATTCCTTTTTATGACAATAATATTCCATTGTACAGATGCACAGCATTTATTAATACGTTCATCAGTTGATGGACAATTGTGTTGTTTACACTTTTTGGCTAATACGAATAATGCTGCTTATGAACATTTGTACACAACTTTTTGGTTGGATGCATATTTTCATTACTTGTGGGTATATACCTGAGAGGAGAATTGCTGAGTTACATCGTAACTCTATGTTTAACTTTCTGAGAATTTCCAAACAATTTTCCAAAGCAGTACATCATTTTACCACGCCAATAGTGAAGTAAGGTTCTAATTTCTCCACATCCTCACCAACACTCTGCCTTTTAGAGCATTACCATCCTGGTGGGTGTGAAGCTATATCCAGTTGTGGTTTTGATTTGCATTTCTTTAGTGACGAATGATATTGAGCATCTCTCCATTTATATATTGGCCATTTGTATATCCTCTTTGAACAAATGTCTATTCAGATCCTTTGATCATTGTTAATGGGGTTGTCATTTAATCATTGAGTTATAAGAATTCTTTACATATTCTAGATACTAGTCCCTTTTCAGATATAGGATTTGTAAAAGTATTTTCTCCCTCTCTGGGGGTTGTCTTTTCATTCTTGATGGTGTAGTTTCCAGCACAAAAGTTTTTAATCTTGATGTAGTGCAATTTATCTAGCTTTTCTTTAGTGGTTTAGGCTTTGCTGTCATATCTTAGAAACCATTGCTTAATCCAAAGTCACAGTTTTACTTCTGTTTACTTCTAAGAGTTTTATAGTTTTAGCATTTACATTTGTGTCTCTGGCTCATTATGCTGATTTTTGTGTATGGTGTGAGATAGGGATCTGTGGTGGTTGGAAGTTTATGCCTCAGAAAAGCATGTTCTTAGACTTAATCCACTTCATCTAGTTTATTTAATTTGTTGGCATCTAATTTTTCATGATTTTCTTTATAATCCCTTATTTCTGTAAGGCCAGTTGTGATGTCTCCTTCAATTCTGATTTTAGCAACTTGACTCTTCTACTTTTTTTTCCTTGGTCAGTCTAGCTAATGGTTTTTCAGTTTTGCTGATATTTTCAAAGAACCAACTTTTCCTTTTGTTGATTTTCTCTATTTTTATTACCACTCTAACCATTATTATTTCCCATTTGGGTGTCATTTGTGCTTTTTTTCTAATTTCTTAAGATAGAAGTTTAGATTATTAATTTGAAGTCTTTTTTAAAAATATAGGAATCTGTTGCTATGAATTTCTTCCTAAGCACTGCCTAAACTAAATCACATAAATTTTGATATGTTGCATCTTGTTTTCATCATCTCAATGTATTTTCTAATTTCCTTTGTGATTTCTGCTTTGTCCTATAGGTTACTTACAAGTGTGTGGTTTAATTTCCATGTATTTGTTAACAGCCAACATTTCCTTCTGCTAGAAATTCCTAATTAAATTCTATTGTGGTCAGAGAAGATATTTTGTATAATCCAATGCTTTCAAATTTATCAAGATTTGTTTATGGCCCAATATATTGTCTATCTGGGAGAAAGTTCCTTGTTCATTTGAGAAGATTATGTATGTATTCTGTTGGTGTTGGTTGGAGACTTCTAAAGCTATCTGTTTTGTCTAGTTGGTTTTAGTGTTGCTCAATTCTATTTCTTCATCGATATTTTGCCTAATTGTTTAATATATTACTGAATAAGGGGTATTAACCTCTGTAACTATTATTTTTTAATTATCTGTTTCTCTACCCAATTCCTTCAATTTTTGCTTCATGTAATTTTGGATTCTGTTGCTAAGTGACTGTATATTTATAATTGGTATACCCTCCTGGTGGATTGACCCATTCATCATTATAAAAAAAGTGCCCTTCCTTATAACTCGCAACAATTTTTGTCTAAAGTCTATTTCATCTTATATTGATATAGCCACTCCACCTCTCCTTTGCTTACTATTTGCATAATATATGTATTTTTCCAGTCTTTTATTTCAATGAATTTGTGTCTTTGAATCAAAAATTTGTCTTCTGTATACTTCACGTAGTTGGATCATTTTTTTAATCCATTCTTTCGATCTCTGCCTTTTGATGGAATAATTTTTACTGTTTATATTCTATGTAATTACTGACAAGGTAGGAGTTACATCTGCCCTTTATAATTTGTTTCTATATGCCTCATGTCTTTTTGTGTTTGTGTCTGTACTCCTCTTCTACTGCATTTTTTGTGTTAAATACATATATTTTAGAATAGTATTTGAAATTCCTTGTTTCTTTTACTATAATTTTATGTTATATTTTCTTAATAGTTGCTCTGGGGATTACAATTCATACCTTAACTTACAAAAATTAGTTCTGATCAATACTAACAAAAGATTAGCATACACAAGTTTTGTTCCAATATAGCTCCCTTCCCTCACCCATCTTGTGCTATAATTTTCTTACAAATTGAATTGTTATGCATTATAAAAACACCAGCAGCATAAAATTATTACTTTTTAAGTTTTAAGTAAAATAGGAGATGAAAGTGCTAAAATCATGAAGGCGTTTATACAGACTCTTAAATTTTACATATGTAGTTTCTTTATCCAGTGTTCTTTTCTTCACGTGTATTTGGGTGGCTGTCCAGTGTCCATTTTAGCCTGAAGGACAACTTTGTGTTTCTTGCAGGAAAGGCATGCGAGCCACAAATTCTCTCAGCTTTGATTATCTGGAAGTGTCAATTCATCCTTCATTTTTGAAGAGTAGTTTTCTTGCATTCAGCATTCTTGGTTGACTTTTTCTTTTAGCAGTTTCAATATGTCATCCTCTTTCCTTCTAAACTCCGTGGTTTCTAGGGAAAAGTCAGCAGTTTATATAATCGAGGATCCCTGCACATGATTCATTTTTCTCTTGTCTCTTTCTAGCTCTTCTTTTTGACTCTGGCTTTTAACAGTTTGGCTGTGAAGTGTTGAACTATGGATCTCATGGGGTTTATCCTACAAATTGGAGTTCACTGAGTTCCTTGGGAGTGTAGAATAAAGTTCTTCATCACATTAGAGAATTTTTCTGCAATTATTTCTTCTATATTCTTTCCATCCATTTCTCTCTCTCCTCTCCTAGGTCTCTCATTATGCATAGATTGGTATACTTGGTGATGTGAAGACTCTGATCATGTTTCTTTCTGCTTATCACACTGGATAATCCCAATTGACTTATTTTGAAGGTCACTGTTTCTTTCTTCTGCCAGCTCAATTCTGCCTTGGAACCTCTTTAGTGAACTTCTTATTTCAGTCCTTATAATTTTTAACTCCAGAATTGCTACTTGGTTCTCTTTTTTTAATAATTTTTATCCCTTTATCTATATTCTCTATTTTGCAAGACCTAATTCTCATACTTTCCTTTAGTTGTTTAGACACAGTTTCCTTTGGTTCTTTAAATATATTTATAATAGCTAATCTGGACTTCCTCTGGGGCAGTTTAGGTTGACCTGGATTCCTGTGTATGCCCCAGACTTCCAAGGCTTTCTTGCACAATGTCATAATTGTCATTTGAAAATTGGACATTTTAAATAATATAACGTGACAATTCTGGAATTTACCCTCCATGGTTTACTGTTGTTGCTGTTTTGTTATTGCCGTTGCTGTTGCCAACATTTGTCTACTGAGTGACTTTCCTGGGATAATCCTGTAAAATCTATATTCTTTTTTGCACATGGTCCCTGAAGTCCCTGCTAAGTTAGCTTAGTGGTTGGTTACTGATTATTCAGAAATGTCTTTAAATACATTGAACCAATGAATCTCTTACTCTTTCAAAGGGGTTCTGCTGTGCGTTGGAGCACCCTTCAGAGCTCTGGGAGCCTGCAACCCTGCCTTGGCTTCATCTCCTGCTTGCACAGGCATCAAAGTGTGAGAAGTGAGCAAGCAGAGCCTGCTCAGGGCCTTCCCGGTTCACAGCCTCACACATCCTTGTCCGCCTAGATGCCCAGGAATATGCTGGAGATGTGCTTCAAAGTTCCCTGTGCACATCTCATCCCCTGTATTTTCCTGTTATGATTTTGGTCAGTCTCTTGTTTACCCCAACTCTTTTTTTTTAATTCAATTTTATTGAGATATATTCATATACCATGCAGTCATACAAAACATACATTCAATTGTTCACAGTACCATTATATAGTTGTGTGTTCATCACCAAAATTAATTTTTCAACATTTTCATTACCACATACACTAAAATAGTAAGAATAAAAATGAAAACGAAAAAGAACAATTAAAGTAAAAAAGAACACTGGGTGCCTCCCCCCCCCCATTTTTCTACTCATCCATCCATAAACTGGACAAAGGGGAGTGTGGTCCACATGGCTTTCCCATGAGCTACATTTTTATACAACCATCTTCAAGATTCAAGGGTTCTGGGTTGTAGTTTGATAGTTTCAGGTATCCACCACCAGCTACCCCAATTCAGTAGAACCTAAAAAGGGCTGTCTATGTTGTGCATAAGAGTGCCCACCAGAGTGACCTCTCGGCTCCTTTTGGAATCTCTCTGCCACTGAAGCTTGTTTCATTTCCTTTCACATCCCCCTTTTGGTCAAGAAGATGTTCTCCGTCCCACGATGCCGGGTCTAGATCCCTCCCTGGGAGTCATATTCCACGTTGCCAGGGAGATTCACTCCCCTGGGTGTCTGATCCCACATAGGGGGTGGGGTTTGCCCCAATTCTAACCCAGTCTCAGGCAGCTGCAGTTCTTAAAAATTGCTACTAATTCACTGCCAGGGCTGCCGAAGAAGCAAAAAGAGCCTAAGCAAGCATCTAAGAAGACAGCAATGGCTGCTGCAAAGGCTCCCACAAAGACGGCATCTAAACAAAAGATTGTGAAGCCTGTGAAGGTTTCTGCTCCCTGAGATGGTGGAAAACACTAAGATGCCAGATTTTTTAATAAAGATCTAACTAAAAAATAATAATAATAATTCTTTTTGACAAATACGTTGGGGTAAGGCTTCCCACTTAGCAAACTCTGAGTCAGATCAAATAATGACAAGCCCCGGGCATGGGGCTGTTCCGGGGGGGCTTTCAGGCAGGTCAGATCATGGCAGTTCTCTGGGGATGGGGCTTTGGGGAAGCTCCAAACCCACTCTGCCCCATCCTGCGGCTGCCCGTGGGCCAGCAGGCTTCCCCAGCTACGTTGGCTGTGGGACTGCCAGCTTTCAAAGCCACCGTGGAACCAGGAGAGGGGATGGGGACAGGGCAAGTGAAAACGCCACAAAACTCACTGTTCTTATCAATACCCAGCTGATTTACCTGAATGAATGTTCCTTGAATTGCTGCATAACTTTAGCCAATTTCCAGTGCTCTGAACATGTTGATTCTGACAGTTTTTATTAGCATGCTCATTGCTTTTATGGAGGAGTGGATTTTATGAGGTCCTTATTCTGTCATCTGAAAGTTCTTCCTGTCAGAGGTGCTGCTTTGATTTCCACCTGCCTCTCCTTGTCTCTGCAGCCAGAGCTGAACTCAGCAGAGAGACCAGGTTTCGCCCTCAAGCCTCCCTGCCCCGTGGACCTACCTACAGCACAGTCCTCGTGAGGAAGTCTAAAGGCACAACGAGTGTCCCCTGACATCCACCAATGTGTGTCCCTCCAAAGGTCAGGATCAGGGGGTCATCAGGCCCAACACAGCGAATTCCCAACCATAGGAAGCTGAGTGCAGTGGAGCCCTGAGACCGGACAGCCCCTGTCAGGGGCCCAGCACCCCAGTCTCCTTGGAAGCTTCGTCCATGCTGGGGGGCTGGGATATCCAAGTGAGCCCAGCCGGGAGGCAGTTCTGGGTGTCAGAGGGAGGCACAGGATGCTCAGAGGCTGGGGCAAGGCTTGTGTTAGGGGAGAAGACAGGAAGCCACAGTGGCTGGGATCTCTGGAGGGGCAGCAGGACAGGGAGGACCTGGCCGAGGGGGTGGGTTAGGGGGCAGGTGTCTGGAGGGCCGACTGCGGACTGGAGCGGCTGACCCTGGGGTGAGGTGGGCTGGGGTGGGGCTGGCCTTATGGACAGATGGCTCCAGCCCAGGGGACCGAGCTCAACACCGTGTGGCCTCGGTCCCTTGGAGAACTTTCAGCCTTTGGGTCAGTTCTTGCCACCGGGTGTGGTTCATGGATGGAGTCACAGCCTCCTCGGTGCTTGCCAGAAACATGAGGTCTGGGGCCCACGCCAGACCTGCCACTTCAGCCCTGCAAAGTCGGAGGAGAGCAGCCCCGGGCGTGTCTGTGACTGAGCCGCCTGGGGCACCCATGCAAGATGCCACCGCCTTCCCAACCCCGTCCTCAGGGGCCAGGGTGTCCCCGCACCCTCCTGCCGGGCTGCCGCTCCCCACACTGGGGAGCACAGGCATCAGTTCATCCCTCAAGATTCCCCCAAGACTAAAGTCCTGGCATGGTCGTGTATGTTGTGCACAGGTTGTCTGTGTTGTGCATGGGTTGTGTGTGTGCTGTGCATAGGTTGTGCATGCTGTGCATGAGTTGTGTGTGTTGTGCACAGGTTGTGCGTGTGTGCTATGCACAGGTTCTGTGTATGTGTATTATACATGGGTTGTCTGTATATTGAACACGGGTTGTGTGTATATTGTACATGGGCATGTGTAGTATGTTGGTGCATGGGTCGTGTGTGTTGTGCACAGCTTCTGTTGTGTTGTGCACAGGTTGTGTGTGTTGTGCATGGGTTGTGTGTGTGTTGTGCATAGGTTGTGTGTGTTGTGTATAGGTTGTGTGTGTGTGCTGTGGACAGGTTGTGTGTGTGCAAACCCCATACTTTATGTGTCCATGAACGATGTGTGAGGTGTGTTGCTCGCGTCTGCTGGCCCATGGGATGCTGGTGTCCGTTGCTTTTGGGGACAGCTTTGAAATCGGTCCAGCTGAAGTGACGCCCAGCGTTTGGGCAGCTCTTCTTGGACACACACGCAGGTAGCGTTTGAAGAGCATGTAATCAATGCCGCACATTCTTTTCTGGCTTTAACTGGCGTCCCCATGTAGTGAAAGCAACCGTATCTGCAAACAAACCTGAAGTCCACCCGGTGACCTGGAGAGAGGCCTCAAACTGCTTATAAAATGTCAAACTCTCTTTGTCATGGTGAACCAAATAATTTATAAATGCCAAAAGTAAGGAGGTTTATATTTATCACCTCTTAAAGGATTGATCAGCTATCAGATTTACGTTGCTTTAGATGTGCTTTTTTTCTTTCCTGAGCTGCTTGGTATAAATTAATTAACTGTCATTGGGAATAAAATCCAATGAAATTCCTTATTGCTTCTTAAGGTCAAGCTAAGTGGAGGACAAAGAGCAAGGCAACTTAAGTTTGAAAAGATGCAAGAAAGTTTGTAATGATGAGAACACAGTTTGCTCTGGAATTTCAGTCTCGGCCTCCTTGCAAGGGGAACGGCAGTGCCTCTGGGACGCTCATTTGAGCACACACACATGTACACACACACACACACACACATGGATCTAAGGTCAGTAAAGCCCTGCTTGGCCGTGACATCCAGAGGTGTCCTGCAGGCCCCACGTTCTGTGGGGTGACATTTACTGGGAAGCTGTTTAACCCCAGCCAGACTGTGGGGCTTCTGCTGACAGAAGGTGGCTCCCTGGCAGCCTGAGTGAGACGACTCTGTCCTAAACTGGGCAACTCCCAGTCCCCCGTGTCGCAAGGGGCATTCTCATCTGAAAGTGCAGCTTCAATCCAAGTCTGGTTAAAAAGCACTGAGTTTGAAGGGTGACACTGCCACAGCGGAAAGGAAGGATCCGAGTGGCAGGGAGCAGGTGGGAGGGCCCAGACACCTGGGCAGGTGAGCTCCGCGCCAAGGGGGAACCAGCTCACTCTGCTCCAGCTGCTGAGAGTCAGCTGGTGCTTTGATCTCTGTGGCCCTTGGGTGTGTGTCTCAGTCAAGCGAGCCCCTGGAGGGGAGAGAACAAGATAAACCGAGAACCGTCCCTACGTGCAGTGGTGCGGGCCGAGCGGTGAGCTCACGTGACGGCCACGGCCTTGTGGGACCCCAGTGTCCTCTGCGGGACCCGGCTGCCTGCCTCCTAACGAAGGCATCGGGGATTCCTGGGTGACGAGCTGATGTGTGCTCGGAGGTGCAGCCCGACTTCTCTGCCAAAACACTTTAATTAAACAAACCCCACAAGACGGAGGAAGGCCGAGCCGTGCACCTGTGCAGGTGTGTGCCGACAGCGGTCATGGCCCAGTGGCACCGATGGACACCTGCAGGGGCTGTGTGGAGCCCTCCCCACCCTGGGGGGCACTGACACCGACACTCCTGACCCTCGGGTGTCACAGTTTCATTTGGAGGAAGGAGGAGGCCAGAGGCCGTGAATGGAGACACGGGGTGGACAGCCCGTCCTTCCGAAGCACGCGCCTTACCTGCAGACCTGCCTGCCGCGAGCATGGATGTGTGACCCCAAGGCCAGCCCTCGCTTTCAGCCATTCCCGCACGATCCCGGCTGACCTCGTACGGGGCCGCCTGGTTCCAGCTCCCACGGTGTAAACCAGCACCTTCTCGTGGTGTATTCAGTGCCGCACTTTTGGCATTTTTTGTGCTTTTGGTGGGTGATTTCCCGCCTCGTGTTCCTGAGCAGGAGGCAGGGACGGGCCTCGCGGGGGAAACACGCATCGGGTCAGCTTGCCTGGGTGAGTCAGCACCGATGGCTGCGGGTTCAGTTTTGACAAATCTGCAGGATGTGCTAAGTAAGGTGTCTTCAAACTGAGCGCATGGAAACAAGGCTGTGGGCCGACCAGCTGACGAAACGCTGGGGCCAGCAGCCTGTGGGGGCCGCCGTCTTGGCTAACTTGGTGCCTGTGCGACTCGATGGAACGCGGCCTCCGCGAGGATGGAGGCCCAACCGTCCCCACGCCCAGGCCCTGGTCACACCCTCGTCTCCCCGGGAGCATGGCCTCGGCAGGGCCTGGCTGAGAACCCAGGTGGAAGGTGCTGGGTCAGGCCGGATCACTGACCAGCATCGAGACAAAGGAGGGCCAGCGGGCCCGGGGTGCAGACAGGCCTCCGATGGGGGAGACACGCGGCCCTTCCCACCACGCCTCCGGAGGATCAAGCAGAAACCCGTCAGGAGGGCCGCGTCAGGGTCAGCGCGTCCACAGGGCCGGGGGGAAGCGGTGGTCGCATGTAGGTTCAGTTCGGTTCTCGCAGAGCTAAGGACCTCAGCTGGGGACAGGCTCTGGGTCTGCTCCGTGCCGGACTTGGGGGACTGTGCTCTCAGCTCAGCCTCCCCCATGCCTGTAACTCCCTCCTGCCTGCACCCCCAGAACACCCGAGGTTTCCTCCTTCACCTTGCGAAGGCCACACGTCCTCCCCAGCCCTCCCTGGGTGTGTCGCACGGGGTGTGCTCCTCTACCGCACATGGACGACAGCACCCACGGGGCGTCCTCCCGGGCCGGCGGCAACGAGCGGCTGAGGGTCCCGGTGCCCGTGCTCTGCTCACCGGAACTTAGATTCCTTGATGGGAGCAAACCCAGCAGGCCAAGCACACAGTCAAACAGGGGGGTCACTCATGACACCCCAACCCAGACGCCCCCGCCCCCACCGTGGCACAGAAGCCAGCCCGTCCCCCTCCCCGCAAATGCAGCTTTTGAACAGGCTCAAGTCTGTGACACGGGTGGGGGCGCGGGGGGCCTGGCGGAGCAGGGAGCGGGGACACGAGCCTCTGTCTGGGGCATGGAAGTGTTCTGGGCCCAGAGCGCAGGTGTGACTCTGTAATTCCACTTAGTGTTCTTTATACAGTACATAGATTATATTTAATAAGCAAAACCAAGAACCCTTCCTCTCCCACAGTCAAGGCTCCACATGGCCTGTCCCCTCCCAGTCCACACACACACACACCAGTCGGGTTCACACAGCTGCCGTCAGACCAAACAAACAATCGCGCTGGCTCGTCTGTTGCCCTCGGCTGTGTTATCGGAGTTGTTGCAGCGGTTGCCAGACTCCGGCTCACACCCACCTGAGCAGAGCAGAGGGAGACGGGCAGGGATGGTGCAGGGTCTCTGGGGTGGGGCTGGGCATCCGGGATTCTCTTGTCCCCCACCAGGGAGGTCCCACCTCAGGCCCCTTCTCTGCAGCAGCAGTGACAGCAGCTGGCACCCACAGCAGTCATCGCACTCCCACGCTGGCCACAGCCAAGCCCACAGGACCTCAGTGGGATGCTGGGGGCATGCAGTAGGCGGCGTCTCTCTGTGGGTGTGGACCTGGAGATGGGAGGGAAGGTGGATAGAAGACCGGCCAGCACTGCAGTCTGGGGGGGGCAGGGAGCCAGAACCTCTGGGAACTGGGGGTCAAACAGTGGGTAGAAAGAAGGGGGACCCTAGAGCAGGGGCTTCAGCATCAAACACAGTCTGTCTGAGGTGCATGGAGCATCCTGGGGGACAGTCCAGCATCCCAGGAAATGGTCCAGTGTCCCAGGGGATGGTCCAGCTTCCCAGAGCCATGGAGGGTGGACCGTGGAGAAAGCAAGGAAGACGCAGATGTGGGCGTCACAGGGAAGAGCCTGCCCGACCCCAGGGGACACCCAGGGAGGGGCTGACATGCCACGCTCCCTTCCGCTTCCTCCTGTTTTGTTACTACGAGGTGTTTGAAGGAGACAAATATTAATTCTTTTAAAATGTGCCACGAATGTCTTTCCCAGGCCGGCTTTGCTTTACGTGTGAGGTTTCTCTCTGGCCAGAGGTTAAACGGTTTATCTGCTCATGTTGTCGGGCTTTCCTGCCATCACTTTTCACCTTAACGTCTCACTGCTGCGCAGATACAAAAGGGACGCTGGTTTGGAGATGGACAGAACACAAGCTCACATGCACAGCGTAGTCTAAGGTGAGGACCCGTGGCTCTCTCCGAGTGGTAACCCCTGAGCTGACAGCACATGGTGCTGGAACCCCAGTGCCCTTGGTGTCCACAGTTGCCCGCGTGCCAACCACTGCCACAGATGGCACTGTGGGCACTGACTACGTGTGCCACAGCCACAGGCTCACCCGGCTCGGCTCAGCACCCCCCCCCTCGCGGCCCACCCTTCCCAAGGAGTCCTCCGAATCCCCAGCCGGACCCTCTGTCTGCAGACATCTGAGGAGCTACCAGCAAGAGAGGGGGATGCAGAGAGAGGTTTGGGGCTTTGCCGAAGGAGGTGAGCATCACCCAGGCCCAGACCCCTCGCCGGCCTCAGCAGGGCTGGCAGTGAGGTGGGCAGAGGGGCCTCGGGGAGGAGGGGGGAGGGGGTGGGGGAGGGAGGGGGAGGGGGCAAAGGCGAGCCATTCCCTGCCTGACCTCGGCCTGCCCCAGGTTTGGGGGCACCGTCACTCGGCCTAAGACTAACGCGCCTCCAGCTCTGTGTTCTCTGCTGGTTTGGGTCCCGCTGTCTGACTCTGGAAATAGATTTCTCCATCCTGGCCCTCAGGCTCACTCTCTGTTTGCTTGAAGTGCTGTTTTATCTTTTTATTCTGAGAAAATAAACTCATGCATTTCTCTATCTTTTCTGCAGTCAACACGTTTCAACTTCAGCTACTATCTTATGCCATTTATTTTTTGCTGAAATCTTAATAATTTTCTTATGAAAACACTGACCCATCCAGACGCTTCCCAAGATACGTGAAATCCTCTGCAAAGCTGAACTCTGGGTCCTGAAACCTCGGGCTGCTTCGTACTGAGTAGTTTATGCGAGCTTGCCGGGGCACACCAAGGTCAGGGAGCAGCCAGGCTGTGCCCCCAGAGAAGGCTCACAGTGACCCCTAAACCCCTGCCTCATCACTGGTTCACCACAGCATTCCACAGGGCCCCCAAGTTCAGGGGATTAAATCTGGGGGAGCTAGTTTACACAGCACAGGCCAGCAGCCAATACACACAGCCCTTGGGCTCCATCGGGCCGAGGGGCCGCGGCACCCACGCGCGGTGGAGTCGGTATCGGTTAAAGCATTTACCCAGGACACTCGAGGGGGTGTTGGAACGTGGCTGTGATAATTAAGAGACTGCTAATCTCTTCACCTCTGCCATAAGATACGCGTCATTGTTCCTTAAATTGTAGCTGACACCAGCTACACTAAAAGAACTAATTTAATTCCTTTCTTACTCTTTTTCTGGTCTCTCTCCCCTAGGATGCTCCAATGTTCTCTGGGGTGCACTAAGCCAGGCAGGGTCTTCACGGGCTGAGAGAGTGTTTCCTTTTGCTGACGGTATTTCCTATTTGATCTCTCTCACCAAGGTGAACTGAGCTAAATACGACACCATTATCGTCCTCAACTTACCTTTGGGACAGCAGCCAGGAGCAACTGTTTGGCTTCGTGACGGTTTTCCAGGCCTGTGTGTGGCTATTACCAAGTTAACAGGCACTGAATGGTCTTCAGACAAAAGCTTCATTCCAGCCCCCCGTGCACACAACATTGGCCCAGTGAGGGGGTCCGGCCAGACCTCTGCCCCCACCCCAGCCCAGGATCTTCCAGGTGGGGCCAGACCCCGGACGGCACAGCAGGGACGTCGGCAAGCTCCATCCACCTGGGTGTACAAGCTCTTAGGTGCTGTTCTGTGTAACACCTTGATCCCAGATGATCCTAAGGACAAGCAAACACCATGCCAGGTGCAAGGTTAAAAAGGGGTGAAGCTGTAAGGAAGGCGTGTGTTCAGACGTGTTTCTGGGGTTTGGAAGGAAATAAGTTTGCACACCTGGTGGGGGCTGGAGCACAGGCTCCGGTGCCAGGTGAGCTCCAGCCGCCAAGGGTTCAGGGTCTGGACAGTCCACGGGGTGCAGAAGCCAAGGGGGTTTCCAGGTTGTGAACAAAGCCCCAGCCCTGGGGAAGCACGGGAAGGAGACAGGTAACCATGCAGGGCTAGCTACAGGACTGAACCAGGAAAGAGGCTGCCTGGGGGCAGCAATTTCCCTTTGGGGTCCCTGGCACCAGGGCCGCTTGCGTGGCTGAGCTGAGGCTGCCTCTAAGAAGGGTCATCGCATCTGCAAGGGGTCTCTAGGGGGCCTTTCGGGGGTAACTAAAGCATTTGGTCCAGAGTCAGGCACCTGGAGTAGAGCTGGGAGAACAGCTGAACCCTTAGATCATCCTGGAAAATGGGGGCCCGTGAAACCTTCTGCTTCCCGACTTCCCAGCTGTTACTTCTGGAAGATGCAGGTTTTCCCGAGAGCCTGAAGGACAGTGCTCCCGCGGAATGTGAGCCCAGAGGGTTACTCGGCACAGAGGCCCCGTGTGCATGTGTGTGTGCACATGTGTGTGCGTGTGCAGGTAGATGCAGCCTCCCCCCTGTCTGCAGTGACGCAGGTGTCAGTGATTGCTGGGCCTTCCTGATGCTCGGCCAGAGCCGTCACCCGGCACCTGCAGGTTCCTCGGTCCCTGCAAACTCCTTAAGGCTTCCCCAAGCTCTGACCCTCCTACCTGCTGCCCACCGCCACCTCCTCCAGGGCCCGCCTCTCTCACCTGTCGCACACCTCCGTCACCTGCAGGGCCCACCCTCTCTCTCACCTGTGGGCATGACGGCACTCGAGGGTTGCGGAGGAAGCAGCCCCTGTAAGACTGGAATTGGGTGGGTGATGCTGATTCACTGATTCACTGAAATGAGAGGGTGGCAGCCCAGACGTGCTGCTCATCAGTAACAGCAAACACGGGCGTCAGAGGCCTCCTCGCCAGAATTCTAGGAGACGCTCACCTCCCACGGCCCAAAGGAAGAGCCCGCGAGACCCAACGGACCCCACAAGACCCAGAGGAGACTCCACTAGGCCCAGAGGTACCCTGCTAGACCCAGGGGGACCCCACTAGACCCAGGGGACCTCTCTAGGCCCAGGAGGACCTGACTAGGCCCAGGGGGACCCTACTAGGCCCAGGGGGAACTTGCTAGACCTGGGGAACCCCACTATGCCCGGGGGGACCCCACTAGACCCAGGGGGACCACACTAGGCCCAGGAAACCTCATGAGACCCAGAGGGACCCCACTAGACTCAGGGGGACCCACTAGGCCTGGGGGACCCCACTAGACCTGGGAGACTCCACTAGACCTGGGGGACCCCACTATGCCCAGGGGGACCCCACTAGACCCAGGGGGACCACACTAGGCCCAGGAAACCTCATGAGACCCAGAGGGACCCCACTAGACTCAGGGGGACCCACTAGGCCCAGGGGACCCCACTAGACCTGGGAGACCCCACTAGACCCAGGGAGACCCCAGTATACCCAAGAGAGATCCTACTAGGCCCAGGAAACCCCATGAGACCCAGGGGGACACCATTAGACTCCAGGAGACCCCATTAGGCCCAGGGGAGACCCTGCTAGACTGAGGGGGACCCCACTAGACTAAGGGGGACCCCACTAGGCCTAGAGGGACTCCACTAGGTCCTGGGACCCTGCTAGTACTGAATTCCAAGGGAGGCAGGACTTCAGAGAAGGCTCCCCCTGCACGTAGGAGCAGCTCCAGTGTCCAGGCCAGGCCCACATGGGGAGAAGGGGGCTCCCAAGCTGTGGGGGAGGAGGCCTGGGTAGTTGCACTGAGAACCTCAAGCTCCCAGGTTCTACGGAGCCCCTGGGTTGTGGAAGCGGCCTCGCCCCCATTTTGGATCACGGGGGCTTTCTACACTTGAAGACTGTGGACCCCTGAGATGGGGCAGGTGCCTTCCAAGACCCTCCTCCCATCTAGGTTCTATCCTCCCCTCCCCTGCTGGCCACTGGACCCCCAGTGAGGCCTAATCCCAGGACAACGCGTGCTTGGCCTATGGAGGGAGGAGAGGAATTGGGCACTGAAGGAGCCACAGGATCTGGCTAATAGATCCCGGTAGGCCCAGGACTGAGCAGGTGCTGAGGCTGGTTCAGGGGCCGGACATGCCAGTGGGTGAGGAAGGGGACAGGTGGTTGGTGCCGGGCCGTCTCCTGGACACAGGGTGGCCTACTCTGCACAGGCCTGGGAAGGCTCTGAGACAACACCGAGTGGCTCCTGGAAGCCTGGAGCATGCAATAGCTGCATTAAACCAAGAGAGAAACCACAGCTGCCCAACTGTGGAGAAAGGAATTAAAAGGCCCAGAGAAGAGGGCACTCTGGAAGGGTCTTCCGTGTAATGCTGGAGAAGCCCACGTGCAGAGCAAGTTCCCCAGGAGGCCCGGGGTGCCCCATCAGCAAGTAGAGAGGACACCCAGGTGGGCTGTCAGCAGGAGATGCTGCTACAGAACCAGGCTCCTTACCTGCAATAGGGATCTCAAGGATCAGAGACCATGCAGCAGCACTTAGCTACCAGAACCCCGATGGGCTCATTCTCATGGTCAACAGAAAGTTCAGAATAGTGGCCGGGGAGTCCTGACCCACGGGGCCTGTGGAGGTGGCTTCAAGGGGTAAGAGAGGAGGGCCAAGGAGCATGCTCTCACAAACACTTGAATTTACAAATACAGTAGATCTATAAATGTATAAGCATGAAGATGGGTGACCAAAGGCTGGAAAGCCAGGATCCCTCGTTTGAATTCCATGTCCAGGTCAGCACTCAGACAGAACCTGTTAACGAAAGGAGAAGCCATGAACCTATGAAAAGAGACCCAAAACGACATGGAATGTGTACAGAAGTGGCTCCCCTAGTCCTTCCCATGATCTACTCAGGTAATCATACTCCGGGGCAAAGGAAATGGTGACAATCTCTTGAGGGCTGTTGGGTATGGGGGTCGAGTTGACACTGGAACTCAGTGACCCAATACCCCAAAATGAAGCCCCATGACTGTGGGGGACATGGGGACCAAGCAACAAGCAGAGTCCTGGACCTGGCCCACCTCACAGGGATCAGCTCTCTGGTTCCAGAAAATATGCTTGAAATGGAGACACTTCACAGCTGGAAAAGTCTCACCAGGGTTCCATGACCTGCAGACTAAGAGCTTTTGTCGTAGGAAAAGCTAAACGGAAGACTTTGAACTTCCCGTGACTCTGGTTTTCCTTCCAATTTCTCCCTGTGGGAATGGGAATGTCTATCCTATGCCTGCCCCTCCCTTGTATATCAGGAGCAGGCAACTTGTTCTCTAGGTCTCACGGTCCACAGACAGAGGGGAGCTGTGCCCCAGGACAGGCTGCTCCTATAACAAAATTTGATGAAACTTTAAACTTGGTATTGTTGCTGAAACGACTTAAGGCTTTTGGGATATTGAGAGGGAATGAATGTATTTTTCATATAGAAAGAACATCTCTTTTTGGAGTCCAGAGGGTGGAATGTGGTGGTTTGAAGTTATAGGTACCCCAGAAAAACATGATCTTACATTTAATCCATTCCTGTGGGTGTAAACCATTGTAAGTAGGAACTTTTGACAAGGTTACTTCAGTTAAGTGTGACCCACCTCAATCAGGATGCATCTTAATCTTACCACTGGTGTCCTTTAGAAATGGAATGGAGAGAGAGAGAGAGAGAGAGAGAAAGGCACTGGAGCAAGAAGCCGACATCAATGGAACCCAGAAGAGAAGGGCGAGACCCACAGATGCCACCACGGGCCCTGCCGTGTGGCAGAGGAGCCCAGGATTGCCAGCAGCCAGTCTTCAGGAAGAAAGCATCGCCTTGATGATGTCTTGATTCGGACACTCTCCTGGACTGTAAATGTGAGTGACTGGATCCCCATTGCTTAAGCCAGTCCATTGAATGGTATTTGTTTTGAGCAGCCTAAGAAACTGAAACAGTCCTGTTGGCGCCCATTGCACCGGTTGCAGAGCAGAATCTCATGTACGTGGCACATACCTATCAATCTAGCAAATATGCTATTTTCCGTATCCACCAGGAAAGAGTCAAAAGCAGCTTTCGTTCACATGGGGTGGGCAGCAACAGGCATTCATGGCCCTTCCCCAGGACTACATTGATTCCAGGACTTCTCTAGGGTCTGAAGGTGCCAGGGCCATCTGAACATCCTACAGAAGCTGTTATTGCTTGTGATGTTTACATTCACATGTTAACCTGGCCAAGTTATGGTGTCCAGCTGTTTCGTCAACCAAGCTGTCCTGATTGTTACTGTGAGGCTATTTCATGGATTTATATCATCAATAAGTTGATTACATCTATTTAAGCTGATGACAACTGCAGTCAATAAAGCAGATTGCTTTCAGCAGTGAGAAAAGTCTTATCTACTCAGTTGAAGGCCCCAAAGGGAGAACTGATGATTTCAGCAGTCAGAAGAGGGAATTTCCATCTTTACTTCAGCCAGCCAGCTTCTCCTGGGTAACTCATCAAAAACTCCATTGGAATTCCCAACTTGCCAATCCCCACTGTTGTATGAGCTAATTCCTATAATAAATCTCACAATATTTGTACATATTCTGTTTTCCTGGAGGACCACAACCAATACTTCAGTTTCCTAACTGGTTACATAATCTTAACTGTCCTGGATATCCAAGAGGCTTCCAGCACTTTTATAAGGCGCATGTGCTCCAGAGCAGAGAAATAACCCCACAAAGATTCAGGGGCCGGCCTCATTGGTGATGCTTTCAGGGGGTCAGTGACCTGAGTCATGCTGGGACATTCCTGACAAAGAGGAGCACCAGTTATTTCACCTGCACCTCCTGCTCCATCCTACCCCAAAGTAGAAGTTTCTTCATGGAGTTTTGTGAAGATTAAGTAGGGATAAGCATGTGAAAATAGCTAGCAAAGTTTTGAGCTCAGAATAAGTATTTGATCAATGCTTCTACTCTTCTGCCTTAGTTTTCTAGGACTGCTGTAACAAAGCACCACAAACCGATGGCTTAAAACAACAGAAAATGTATCGTCCCACAATTCTGGGAAGGCCGCACTCCACCCAAAGCCCGTAGGGGAGAATCTCCTTTCCTGCTTCAAGCTTCCCAAGTTTTCCAGCTTTCCTGGGTATTCCTTGGCTTGTCAACACAAAATCCAGTCCCTTCCTCCTCTGCCTTCACAAGGCCTTCTCTCCAGTCTGTGTGTCTGTCTGCTCTAAGGCATCGGTCATGCTGGATTAGGTTCTGCCCTATTCCAGTTTGACCTCATTTTACATCCTCAAAGCTCGTGTTTACAAATACAGCCACATTTGGACAGGGGGTAGGCCTTGAACACATCTTTCAGGGAACACAGTTCAGCCCAGAACACCTCCTTTTCCTTTTTTTCTCCCATCAGCACTCACTGAACCCTAATTTCTCTCTAGTCTGTGAACTCTCATCTTCTCCTGGTGTTAGATGCCACACTGATTCAACTGTATTGCAAGGCTCTAGTTATAATTATACATACTTCCATTACTAATATATTTTGAACCGGTCTTAGACATGCACGAAATGCTATTTTTGCTTTCTTCTTTTAGGGAAATAAAATATGGTAGATATTTCTATTTTACAACAATTTCCAAGTGTTTACTTTTATAACTGTGGGCAAAATGAGTAGAAAAGGCAGGTCATTGCTCCCTCTGAAGCAACTAGGAATAATTTGCAAAAACCAAGCTTTGAGCTGGCAAAATACAGTGGAATTTAGAGGAGTCTTAAATCCTCAATCTTTCCCCAACAGGGTAGAGGAGGAGGGAAGGCTGAGCTAGAAATACAGTGAAAATTCATCCAATCTTCTGGTATTTAGGAGAAAGCAGGATCCTCCTAAAGATCTCAGGACAGGACCCACCCTGTGACACTTGAACCAGAAGTGGACAGAATCTAACAAAAACTGCCACATGCCCTGACTCAGCTGGACTCCTAAATGAAATGTGATCAGCGTCTCACTCTCTGTTAACAGAGGGAAGGGCAACTTGGGAAAATATTGCTAACCCTAGTCTGCATTTTTCTTAATAACAATGTCCAGCATAAAATCAAAACTTACAAGACATAGGAGGGGGGCAGGAATATGTGACAATAGTTAAGAGGAAAAAAACCATAGAAGAAAGTTTATATAATATTCAGATATTAGAGTGTGCAGACAAGGACTTTAAAATAGTAATTATAAATAGATTGAAATAATAAAAGATGGTCAAAATGAATGAAAAGTTGAGAATATTCATGGAGAATTAGAATCTATGGAAACAATCAAATGAATCTTTTAGATCTGAAAAATACAATAACTGAACTAAAGAACTCACCAGACATAGCAAGAGATAGGAACTTGCAAAAAAAATGTACAAATAGATATGGAAAGGGAAAAGCATAGAGGCAAGTGAAACACAAACTTAATTGGACCGCCAAAAAGGTATGGGGTGAGAGAATGAGATGGAGGCATATTTGAAGAGATAATTTGATAAAATTGGTGAAATACATCAACCCACAGATCTAAGAAGTTCAGCAAACTGCAAACTAGATTAATACAAAGAAAACAAATACCAAGGCCATCACAATCAAACTGCTGAAAACAAAAGAAAATGAGTGTATCTTGAAAACAGGCAGATTAAAGCAGACACATAACATTCAATAAATCTTTTAAACAAGAATCTCCCCTGAAACTCTGCTTCTAGAGAACCCAACCAAAGATACTCAGTAAATTTGAACCAATATGTGATGTGGTGTGCTTGATCAGTTATATAGTTTACAAAAGGAAGAGTCCAAAAGAGTTTCTCAAAAACCTTAAGGGTGAATGCAAATCTAATCAATTCTTATTTGAAGTATTAAAATAAGATGGACATGTCCTCAGACCAGCTCAATAGTTTTGGCATGTCAAGAATGAGCAAACACATAACACAGACAAGGAAAGCAAAATGAAAACCTCAAATGGAGCTGGAATTACTCTGTCATATGAGAAACATAAATTTGATAAATATAGATTTCAGTTAAATATATCATTAGGCAAATTGATAATTAAGCCAATTAGTTTTAGGTAATTTGACACTCAGCAAATTGGTTCCAAGCCATCTGGCTTCCTCCCAGCAGGAGGTGATCAGAGAGCCAGGGAAAGGCGTTACAGAAGACGAAAGTAGGGGGTGCTGATCTGTGGGTTCTGAAGGCCCTGCCAGTGCAGGGAGAGAGGAGCGAGGGCAGGCTCCAGTGGCCTTGTTGGGTGGCTGAGGCATCTGTAGACCGTGCAGTAACGCAGTGTAGGAAAGTCTGGAGAAGCGAGGCTGAGACAGCAGGGGCTTCTGCCTCCTTGCAGCGCCACACCCCGGGGCCCGCCTGGAGGAGCCCCAACATGGCAGATTTTCTGAACAGCAAAATCACACAGGTCCAGGCTGGAGGAGGGCAGACCACATTCACCGTGGCCCCCGCCCACTGAGGCTGCCTGTCGGAGCCCAAAGCCCGTCTTCTCCCAGGGCAGCAAAATGGGGGTGCCATCTCCTTCCGTCCTGCTCACTCGCATTTTTGTTTGAGTCTTTGGACCATCGAGACAAGTCCCACTTCCCTTCTCTTCGTCCCCATCAGTAGCTGCCCGTACCTGTTGCCTTCCTAAAGGAAACCTGGGACCCTTTCACCAGCCAGCTCCCAGCTCCAGTCCTGGCAAACGTGCCTAAGGAAGGACAGACTGGCCAAGGGTGACCCTTAAAAAGGGAAAGGAAAACCTAATTGAAATGTACAAAACTCAGCATCTTGTGTATCTCTCACAGCACACTGGCAAGCCATTTTCAACTGTGTTTTCTAAAATAAAAACCATCGTTTGGAATGGCTCTCAACTGCCAATTTAATGTAAAATGAACACTGACAACTTGTCTGGTGAGGTAGACTTGGTTGTGTTGACTCCAGTGGCTGCTGCTCCTGCTTTCGTCCCTTTCCGACACCCTCCTCCCGAACATGACACTTCTCTGAACTTTGCTCTCCTGTCTACTAAGAGCGTTGGAAGTTGAATGACGTGGATTTAATTTACCAGTTTTAATTTGCTTGTCAGTTTTACGCTACCCTGTCAGTAAGAAAAAAACACGATGTTACTAAAATAAAAGTCACTGAAACTACTGTCTGCCTGAATCAGATAATAAATTAAAGCCTTTGGGTTTTGCGATCCAGTCAACTCATCCGTGCAGAGCTGTGAGTGTTTGTCTGCTGGTGCCCCGGGAGAAGCAGGGAGCACATCCCGGGCTGCTCTGAGCCAGGCCCCTGATCTCAGCTATCCACAAACCCGAGCGAGAGCCGCCTGCTTTATTTGGGGGTGTTGGTGAGGAGGCCGCTGTTCACCGCAGCCAAGTGAGAGCAGCGAGAAGCCGCAGTGGATAAACAGAGATGGTCCCCTGGTCTCCTGGGTGCCCTCAGTCCTGCTGCTTCCCACTCGAATCAGTCGGGGGCCGTCTGCAAAGGGCCATGGGTGCCTCACACCTCATCTGGTGGGATGAGGAGCTTCCCATGGGCCTCTGGTGGGCCATGGGAATTCTAACTCTTTTGAGTGTGCAAACACCATCCGTGGACATCGTGTAAGTAACCGGCACGTGTCCTGCGGAAGCACACGCTGGTCCCCAGGCTGCCTCCACTCAGCCAGGCCCAGAAATACGGTCCGGGGAAACGAGCCCCAAGCCGGCCCGGGTGGTGACAGAATCAGAAACTGAACCGAGGGAAGCCAGCTGGCGGCGGGCGGCTCCTGGTGATGCCCGGAGGAGCCGGGTCCCAGGCTCAGACCCAGGGAGGAGGTGGAATGGGGGCTTCTGGGAGCCTCCGGCCAGAGGGGCAGCAGGGTGCTGGCTCTTCTGTGCACATCGTGCGAGAAGCTGCTCACCCAGAAGCAGGCCCTGCGGGGCCGGGCCAGGTTGGTGCTCGGCATGCTGCGCTCGTCACTGAAGGAATGCGTTCCTCTCTGTGGCAAACTCAGAAATCTGAGAAAGTGCACTGAAGAGAGCCATCCTCTCCTCTCCCGAGCAAAGTGGAGCTGAGGATGCTGAGGCCGGCTCCAGGGACAGAGGCCTGATTCCAACCGGCCACTCTTAGCTCTGCACCCCGGGCCTCTCCAGGTCTCTGTCCCCTGTGGTCTGTCTGGATCTGTCCAGGTCTCTGTCCCCTGTGACCCATCTGTCCAGCCCTCTTCATGTCTCTGTACCCCATGGTCCATGTGTTTAGGTCTGTCCCTCCGTGGTCCATAGTCCGGGTCTCTCTGTGTCTCTGCCCCCTTGGACTGTCTGTCCGTGTCTCTCCTGGTCTCTGTTCCGCGTGGCCCACCCCTTCCAAGCACTTGTGCAGCAGTCATGCTGTCCCCGAACACTGGGGTGCAGACCCCTCCTCTCCAAGCACTGGGTTAGCAACTCTCTCCCTGAAAATGGGGAGCACAGCCCACCCCCTCCAACCAATGGGGCCGACGGTCTGTCCCTCCAAGTGTGGCGGACCTGCCCTTTCCACATGTGGGTGGCCCACTCCCTCGGCCCAAGGAGAGCTCTTCTGTCCAGACCTTGGCTTCCCCGGCTCTGCCCTAGGAGCCATTCCTCCTTCAGGTCCTTCCTCCTCTGTCCCTTTCAGTCCAGGCTGGAGTTGTTCTGCTCATACTCACTTCTTGAAAACCTTGTTGGTTTTGCGTGCAGTTCAACTGGGTCTGATTCATCAGATAGTAGAACTTTCCGCAGATCCTTTCTGGATAACTCTGTTTCCAATACCAACTTCGATTGAAATGGCTGAGGGGGTCCCTGCTCAGGGCTGCCCAAACCAACCCTCACGGGGAGCCCTGTCCTCTGGGGTTCAGGGCGGGGAAGGGTCCCTGGTTGAGCCTCTTCTGGCCCTTGGCTCAGTGCGCACCACCTGGATAGGCTGAGAATTTTCCAAATCACCAATTGCTGGTTTCTTTGTGCTTAACAATTCAATTCTCAGTTCACCCCTTTCATCTCTTATTTCACTGTGAGCTGCAAGGAGAAGCCAGGCTACACCTTCCATACTTAGCTTGGACATTTCCTCAGCTAAATATCCAAGCTAATTGCTCTCAAGTTCTGCCTTCCATCCGACATCAGAACTCTGTTTCACCAAGTTCTCTGCCGTTTATAACAAGGCTCGCCTTCCCTCCAGTTTAAAATGACACATTCACTGTTTCCTTCCAAGGCCTCACCAGAAGCATCTTAGCATCCGCATTTCCACCAACAGTCTCTTCAGAGCAACCCAGGCTTTTTTCTGTGAAGCACCTCACAATTCTTCCAGCTCTATCCTTTACCCAATTCCAGAGCCATTTCCACATTTTTAGGCATTTGTCATGGCAGCACCCCACTCTCGGTACCAAAAACTGCCTTAGTTTCCCAGCTACTAAAACAAGTATCATACAATAGATTGCCTTAACAGTGGCAATTTATCAGCTCACACTATGAGGCCAGGAGAAGTCCAAAATCAAGATGTCATCAAGGCGATGCTTTCTCCCCAAAGACCGTGGCGTTCTGGGGCTGGCTGCTGGCGATCCTGGGTCCTGGGCTTTTCTGTCTCATGGGCGTGCATGGGCAGCATCTTCTCCTTTCTCTTCTGGGTTCCGTTGATGTCTTACTTCTTTCTTCTCATGACTTTCTCTCTTTGGCCTTTTATATAATCCAGTCAGAGGGTTAAGACTCATCCTGATTCAGCTGACTCCACCTTAACTAAAAGTAACACCTTCTAAAGGTCCTATTTGCCTTGGTTCACACCACAGGGATGGGTTAGGGTTAAGAACCCATTGTTCTGGGCCCACAGCTCCATCACGGCACACGTGCAGCATTTCTGGGCAACTTAGAAACAGCACTGGGCAGCGACACCATGAGGACTCCTTGGGCAGTGCTCCTTCATGGCCACACCTGCCATGTGAGAGCCGGGCTGGCGGGAGACGCTGGCCGGGCGCTGTTAGGATTTTAGCTTTGCTTATGTAATTACATGATTCCTTTTCTATAACTATGCTCCAACATTTTTTTCTCCAGAAAATTCTCCATTTTCATTTTACTTAAGATGAGTATTCAATACCTGCAGTAAAGATAACTTTTAAGGATCAAATCAGACCTTGTGTCATCAGACGTAAGGAGCTCAGGCCTTGGCAAACACCACATCTTTGGCACACAGCTGGCAGCCTCGCTGTAGCAAGACCTTAAGTTGGCAGACCTCACCCTCAAGAGCGATGCGATGTAGGAGAGGAAAAGGCAGGGGAAAACAAGTAATCGCTGCTTTAGGAAAGAAAACACCAAGGTAATTGTATGTCACTCAGGGAAGCTGATGACTAAAACCAAAACAAAACACGGGTTCAGCAATGACACAGCTACCTCAAAATTTCATCAGCTCTCCACCCAAGACAAATAAGGCAAAAACTGGGTCCTGTCAGAAGGAAGCTGGATCAGGTGAGCCTATCTATTAGGAGGCTTAAGCCAAGAAGTATCACACAAAAAAAAAAAAAAAAAAAAAAAACTCTAACATCATGGCCTAAATAATAATGAGAGTGTGTCAGTTAGCGACTGCCATGTAACAAACCATCCCAAAATCTAGTCGCTTAAAAGAGCCACAATGAAGTATTTCTCAGGGATCTACGTGTTTGCTGCGTGCACCTTCTGCTGATCTTCCTCGGACTCACGTCAATGGCTGCATGCAGCTGCTGGTGGGTCAAGAATGGTGTCTTTCACCCTCGGGAGGCTGCACCCGACTTCCTCTCGTGGCAGCCTTCCCTGAGGGGAATAGCAGAAGCCGCGAGCTCCCGAAGGCCGAGACTTGGAGGCCGTGCAGCGCTGCTTCCGCGGCCTCTGGGGTCAGAGCACGTCACGGCAAGAGCTGCACAGAACGTGCACCATGTTTAGTCCACACAGAAACTTAGCCTCTCACAAACCAGGGCATCCGGAGGTGAGCACCCGGCAGCTGGTTCAGGAGCTCAGGGAAGCCAGCAAAGATCCAGGTCCTTTCCTTCATTTTGCTCTGCATCCTCCACATGGGTTTCGGCCTCAGATGGTAGAAAGATGACGGCAGCAGCTCTGGGCATCACGTCAGATGCAGAAGCTTCCGGAGTATAAGGAAGGATGGCCTCCCCTTGCCACCATCTCCCGGGAGCGAGGGAAGTTACCCTAACCCCGATGGTAGGCTCCCCTCGTAGCTCACTGGTCAGAGCTGGGCCACATACCCGTTCCCAGCAGCCCCCCGCCTGGGGAAATGGGGTTGCTTCACTGCAGCGGGGGGAGACGAGCTTCCCCTGACACTCACAAACACAGCGGGGGGCTGCTGGGAAGGCGGGTCGGGGACGGGCAGCTCCGGGGAGGGTGGCCGACCGTGTCCCCTCGGAGAACCCCGGCTGGAAGCTCAGGGTTAGACTGTTTGCTTTTCAGGGAGGAGACAAAGTCCACGGGGATCCTGAGAATTCAGTGGGCGTTGCGGAGTCCCACATAAACGCTGCACGTACATGAGAGCGAAAGGTTCTACTTCTGCTTCACACTTCCCCCGTTTAGCTGCGAGAGTTGTAAAGCTTAATTTAATTTGACAGCCCCCGCCATCCCCAGCCCAGAGGAGGGCCCCGAGCCGTGCCTGCCTCCCGGGGTTCCCGTGGCTGCAGCCGGGCGCATTGTCTCCCGAGTCACGTTTACACAATCGAGCAGGAAGTATGTGCAGTGCAGAGGCCGATGTTCCTTTGGCTCACACTGTGGTGCGTTGGAGATTTATCATCAAAGTGGTTGCAGTTATGGGTCTGAGACATACAGCTCAGTCACCACAGGAAGTTACCTTTCTGCTAGCAAGAAAGTAGATTTCAATGATGGTGCCAACAAGATTTAATTTCAGACTTTGGGGGTCAGTCAACCTGGGGATGTGTTGCAGCAAGGTTCATGTGCAAGCACCACTATAGCTGCACACCAGCCGGGGTGAGATCCCGCTCTCAGGTGCCCCAGGGCAGATGCCACCCACCACGGTGCCCTGGGAACTCGCCCCCAGTCAGCCCAGGCTCAGCTCTGAGGGCCAGCGGCCCCTGGGGACAGTCGACCACATCCACTGTTGGCGAATCTTGGTCTCCGCGTCCCCTCAGCACACCAGCTGCAGTGCCCAGAAGGTCTCCGGGCACCCTGGCCTCCCGGTGTCTCCAGGGCCCTCCCCGTGGCCCCCACAGAGCCAGACTCTTCCGGGGAGTAGACGGGGTCCTTGGGAGTGGACCAGCCCGGGAGCCTTCCCGCGTGCACTTGAGCAGCCCCCACTTTTGGAGGCCCTTGAGGGGTCAGAGGGAGGAGTCGCGGGCAGCATGGCAGGAGCGCGGCCGGACGCAACCCTGGGGACTGGGCTGGTCTCGGTGTGTGCCCTCGTCGCACAGAACTGCAGGACGCCTCACCAGGAGCCCTGAGTGTCCCTGTGCCCGGCGGACGGACCCCACAGTCACGCCTCTGAGGCCAGGAGGGGCCTGTGAAGGGGGGACGCACGTGACTGCCGGGTGCGGGTGTGCGGTTACGGGGCCCAGAGAGCTGGGCTTCGCTCTCCCCCTTCTTCACCCCCCCACTCCATCTTTCCCTCTCTCCCTCCTCTCCCTCGCTCCCCCCCCCCACACACACACACTCGATGCGGCCCCTCTGCCTGCTCTTCCTCTCATATCTCAACAGTTAGGGGCCGAGGGGAGCCGTGGAGGAGGCAGGGTCTCCTTGGCAGGCGCCGGCTCTGGGTCCGGTGCCCCCAGCTGCCGCCATGTGCTTTTCACCGTGAAGTCCTTGGAGCTCGCCCTTCTTACAGGTGGGGGGGTCTGGGCCCCAGGGTGGGCACTCGCTCCTCAGGTCTCAGAGGGGACGGCCGAGCCGATTGGAAGCTGTCGCCACTGCCTCGCGTCTGCATCCACCTCACTCATGCCCCGGGGAGCCCTGGCCAGACGCCCCGGATGGACGCTGGGGACGGAGGTGTGAGGGGCTGTCTCCGGGCTGTGAGGGCCTCAGGGAGGGGACCCTTCACTCGAGGAGCAAGGTGGGCTAGTGGGGCCCCCATGCACCTTGTCTGGCCTCATCCTGCTGATTCCACATCAGTGATGGGGTGCAGCCCTAGGGCGGGCTCGCAGGGGCTCCGCTGACCCCCGGGTGGTCACCTCCAAGGCTCTCGCTCTGACGTGTGTCCCCCCCCACCCCACGGATCCGTGTGAACCCTGCAGGGTGTGAATTTAATGTGGCTCCTCACCATTAGGTCCGAAATAACTGCACGGATGCCGCAGGCGAGCAGGAGAGCAGGTGACGGGGTCCTGAGGGGGCAACCTCAGCCTGGCAGGCAGTGCCTTCTAATTACAGCCGCCAACTGGGAGCCAGTGGAGGGAAGGGGGGCTCGGCAGCTGCCCCCCAATCCTGGAAAGAGTCACTTAAAGCAGAAGGGAAGTCCGTCAAGTCAAGCTCCGCGGCCAGCAAAGCCCCACCTGCAGGAGGCGGGAGGGAGGGAAGGACATGTCCAGAGCCTGTGCCAAGGACACCCCGTCGGCCAGTGGGCCCAGCCCTCCCCCACCTCCTCAGCCGTCTGCTCCGTGGCAGGCCGAGAGCCAGCACCTTCGTGCCCAGGCCAGGAAGCTCCCGGCACGGTGGAGACGACAGACATGCAGAACAGTGACCTCACGTCGGCCCACCTGGGGGCAGGATGGGGAAGGCAGGCGCTATGGGCACCAAAAGGGCTTCTGGGAGGAGCAGAGACTGAGCCAGGTCCCGGAGGATGGGGAGCAGGTGGTCACCCAAGGAGGCCGCGGGAAGGGTGTGTGCAAATGGGCCGTGGCACCGAGCCGTGCAGCCACGAGACCGTGACCCGGCGGGCTGCCCCTTCTGTCTGGGTCCTGTTCTCTGTAGTGCTCAGGACAGCACTGCTGCCTGCTCTTCCTCTCGTCCCTTCCTCGGTCCCCCTCATCACGACCCCAGGCTCCAGCTGCTCCTCTCCGAGACCTCTAAATGTCAGCACACGCAGCCCTCAGCTCTGCTCTTGCTCTAGACGATCCCCACACGTGTACCAGACTTCCAGAGGCTCACAGCGTCCTTGGTGACGCGTCCACCTCATACATGAAGGGCTTCTCCAGTTTAGCTGCACATGACCCCTCCTGCCCCATGGCCCGTCTGCTCCTGCCCGAGCCCGTCTCATGGGACAGCTCCGCCGTGTGCACCATGCTCCGGCCACACGTCGCTTCTCTCCTTCCCTCACACTCCACTTCCACACTCATTCCTTCTTGGTCCTTTGACACTTGCTTTTCACTTTGCTGGGAACTTCCCCCCCATCCTCCTTCCCATCCTGCAGGGATCTGCCTCAGTCTCCTCCTCAGAGACGCCTCCCCTGACTCCTCAGCCAAAGCAGCGTTCTCCCGACTCACGAGCCGTTGCACAACTTCCTATGGCACCCGTATCTGTTAGCTATCGCTGCATAACAAACAGCTCTAAAACCAAGCAGCTTAGCACAATGACTTGGAGCTCCGAGGCTTGACAAGCTAAGCTGGGATAAGCAGGTGGCTCCTCTGCCCCTGGCCAGACTCTCTCTGGCTGTGCTGACCCCGGCTGGCCTCTCGCATCTCCAGGGGCTCCCATGGACACCTGGGCAGACACAGCACATGGCAGAGGCAGGACGTGAGCTCCCGAGGCCTCCTGGGCCTGAGCTCCGAGTCCACCATGGCCCCGATGTCCTCTTGGCCAAAGTGACCAACAGAGCAGCCTGATCCAGGGCGTGGATGCAGAGATGGCAACACCTACTTCACAGACAGCTCTCCACCAGCACTGGGACCTCTTGGTGTGACTGTTCCCCGTCATCTCCCTGTGTCCTCTCCTTAGAATGTAAGGTCCCAAGGCCCAGAGCTCAAGCTCTGTCTTCTCCTGTGCCCTCGGCGCAAAGCAGATGCCACAGTGTTTATGAGCCATAGCGTCGGACTGACAGCCCCGAGGATACAGCGACGCTGCCGGGCCTGGTCAGCGGAAAGGTCCTCGCCAGCGGTCTAAGGACAGAGCTGCATGAATCCACCGGAAAGGATGAGGAGACAAGGCAGCCCCTTCCTCACAGGGTCCTGAATGTGGACGGGGCAGAAGGGGGGCCCTCGGCCTGAAGCTGCAGCTGCAGAGAGGCCTCGGGGGGGACAGGCCGGCACCACGGGCTGTGTCAGCTCTGGTCAGCTCTAAGCTTCGCCGCGTAACACCCACGCCCCCCGGCCGTTACAGAGGACCAGGCCAACAAGCTGCAGAGCATTTGTGCCCAGTTGATGTGGTTTGAAGTTCTTGTTAGTAATGTGAACAGTTGCAAGGTTGTGATAAAATTGTGAATCATTTAAAAAGAAAGGAAGAGGTTGCACAGTAAGCTGGGGGGCTGGGGAAGTCTTTCCGTTCCTACCCCAGCTGTCTGCTCCTGGGGTTCATTTTATTCTCCCCTGGTTGAAATCCCGGAGAGAACGGGCTGTCGCTCCACATCTCAGAACGTCCAACCACACTGGCCAGACAGAGTCACAGCCATGAGCCTCTCCTTGGTGAAACCAGCACTGAGCAGGGAACCATCCCCAGAAACAGAGTGGGGGAGGCACCAACCCCACGCCCAGGGGAGGCCAGAGGCTGTGAGAAGCAAGTGGGTTCGGTGGGCTGCAGAGCCCCAGCTGGCTGCCCAGGAGTGGGGGCCGGGCAGTGCCCTCTCCTACCCACCCGGCTGCACGGGGCACATTTAACCAGCCTTCCCGAAGGCCACGGGCTTTGGAGGCACAAGGCGTGTTTGCAATGCTCTGCTACTCACAATGCTTCACAGAATTTAGCTTATGTTGAAAAGATAAAGCCTTCGTTTTTACCTTGTTAAGGGGCAAGTCTCGGCTCCTGCTTGCCCACGGCAAGGCCAGGGCCTGGCCTTTTCCACCTGAGCAGGCAGCAGAGCAGGCACCTTCACACTCGGAGAACTCACCGGATCCTGCAACTGCTGCCTCCTGGCAGCCCTGCTGACCCCCGAGCCAGCCGAGCCGGGGCAGGGGGCCGCCTCCCCAAGGAAGGCACAGCACAGTTAGTTGGTGGAACTGGCTCCCCGTGACACCACAGACCCCCAGAGAGTGGCAGGTGAATGAAAGCCACCGGGGAGAGGAGGAGGAGCGCAGGGCTCCACGTCCACACATGACCCTGGGGTCACAGCTGGCCCTGATGGGGCGACGGCATCTGTGAAATGCAGCACGCATCTCCTGCCTCTGTTTGGTTAGTTCTCTGCTGAAGAACCAGTTTGTGCAGAATTCATGGTGCACTAAGCCGGGTGAGAGAAAGGGGCTGGGAACAGCTGCCTCGGTTTTGACACACAGATTTGGCCCCAGGGCCCTGGAAGTTGCCACAGAGAAGCAGCTCCGCTCGGCAGCCCCTCCAGGAGCACACCCCCCAGTGCCCCTGGCAGCCAGTGTGGGTGCAAACAGCAGGAAGATGTCGAGGAGGTGCTCAGACCCCAGCAGGGTGGCCGGGACAGGAGAGCGGCCCGCCACCCACCCACCCACCACCCGCAGGCCGCCCGGGCGCAGGGAGGACGGACAGCGCTGCCGCGACACCTGGGGCTGGAGCTGCAGCCCGGGGAGAAGGGACGATGGCTCCAAGACAGAGCAGCGTGGGGCCTGCCTCAGGGTCGCCCGTGTCCCCGGCCACCGTTCTCTCTCACGGTGACTTGGACGCAGGGGCTGCCCTCGGGAAATGTCTTCATTGGTAAAAGGGCTGTGGGCAGGAACTCAGTGCAGGCGAGCATTGCCAGAGGCCACGACACGTCAGTGGATTGACAGAGGGACAGTGACCGACAGCCTGGCAGGGATGTTCCGCTCCCCATGACACCCAGGGGCCCCCAAGGACCTCCCGTTAATGGGGGCCGGGGAGGACCCTCCCTGACATAGGGGACACGCAGCTCTTCTTTCCAGCGCAGGGAGGCTGGGACACAGGGGTGACCCGGGACGGAGAGGAGGGTCCTGGCAACCACGGCCATTGTGCCACAGGCTGTGCCCCCAGCAGCCCCCAGCACCCCGTCCTGATTCCACATCTGTGGAAATCGACAGGAAGGAGCAGATCCCAGGGATGAGATTCCAGCCACAACCAAGGCTCTGTGTCCGCCCTTGCCGCTGGGTCAGGCCGGGTGGGCGAGGAACTGCCGCGGGCAGCATTTGGGGGAGCGCGCCCCACGGCTCATCGCCCCGGGTAGCCTCCGCAAGTCCTGGCCCAGGTGTCAGCAGGAAAAGGGGTCCTGCCTGGCTCAGCAGGGACCCTCCAGGGCCCCGGCTGCAGGTGCTTCTGATCCGGAACCATCCACAGTGTTCTGTGAGGCCGTGGGTCTCGCTGCAAGCTGGCTGCTGCCCGGGAGTCCTCACCCGGCCGGCCTGGGCCCGGCACAGGGCTCTGCAGCCCCTCGGGGCTTCCTCCGTCCACCCGGCCCCACGTCCGAGGGTCCCCGAGCGTCCCAGCCCTGCCTCGTGCAGGGAGAGTGACTGCAGAGGACACTCCGCCCGCAGACACAGCCTCTCTGAGGAAGGAGGGCACAGCGCACAGAGCCCCAGGCTGGACGGGCCTGGACGGGTGGACCGAGAGGGATGGGGGGTGGCAGGGCCTTGGCAGTGGGCACAAGGGTCCCAGAGGGTGGACAGAGGCTGCACAGGCTAAGGAGAGGCCCTGGGTGGGGAAGCAGCAGGACGACGACCTCGGGGACAGCAAGGAGGGGTGGGACGTGGCAGGGACTCCGAGGGCTGAGTGCAGAGGGCGCAGGCACCCAGGAAGCCTGGGGGTGGGCTGCGGTGGGCTTTGGTCAGTGGGCAGGACGGCAGTCAGGAGGGTGGAGAGGGGCCTGCAGCCCCGGACAGGGCAGCGGTGGGTGGGCAGGCAGGGACGGTGGACATAGAGGTTTTCCGGGGAAGGCACGGGAGCATCTGTAGCTCCAGGAGGACCCGGGAGGAGCCGAATCCCAGCATCACCTGGAAACGGAGGCAGGGAAGGTGCAGGGAGGGGTGCCACGAACCCCAGAAGGTAGCAGTGCTCCTTTGCAGGAAGAGGAGGCCTGGGGGTGAGCTGGTGGCAGGAGGGGCTGAGAAGATCTGAACCTCCCAGAATTGCCCTGCCCAGGTGCTGCCGCCTTCTCCAGGGCAGCCAAGCCCGGCCTGGTGCTGACCGGACAGCGCCCGCCCCGTCCACCCTCCATCCATCCCCACAGCGTGAAAAGAGCGAGCACAGCCAGCAGGTCCCTGGGCAGAGGGGCGCACGGGCGACAGGGCCACGTGCCCGGCAGCGGAGGCAGCTCACCGAGGCCTGGGGCCCGGCCCTGGGGACACTCAGCATCCTGAAGCATCGCGGCGCGATTCTTGGTCTCATCTGTGTCCCTTTCCAGGCGGGTGGATGAGTCCAAACTCCAAACCGCACATGCAGCCGTCACCCTAAGAAGTCACTTAAACACACCTCTGTCCCACGGCAGCTCACCTAAAACCCACACACGGCCCTGCCGTCCACTCCCTCTCCCCTCCATCCAACCCCAAACCTGACACACCAGCTTTACACACGTCAAGCCTTTTCCTTGCTGCATGCACCACCCAGAACCTCAGGAGAACGTGGAAGACACGGGGGGAGCAGCAACCCGGGCTCTGCCCCAGCCTCAGGGGGGTGTGCTCAGCACGTCACTTGATCAGGGGGGTGGCCGGGGCCGTCCCCCATGTCCTTATTCGACTGAGAAAGCCCCCGCCTCTCCCCGCCTTCCGAGAGCTTTTATCACGAACAGGTGTCCAATTTCGTCAAATGCTTTTTCCGTGTCTATTGAGGTTAGCCTGTTCTTTTTTCTGTCTTTATTCTGCTGACCTGGCCAATGGCACTGACTGGTTTTGAGGTTGAAACAAGCGCGCGTTCCTGAGTGAAAGCCCTCTCAGTCATCGTTCAATGTTTCACGTATTGCTGGAATTGGATTTGATCCATTGCTATTTTTGTTAGTCATGTCGGCATCTGTGTTCATAAGAGATACTGTTCTGTAATTTGCTTTTCTTGTAAAGTCCCCATCAGGTTTTGGTATCGAGGTTATAATGGCCCCATACAATGAGTTGGCAAGTGTTCACTTCTTTATTTTGTGAAAGAGGGTTCAGGGGATATATGGCTCTGCCTTAAATATTTGATAGATTTTTGCCTGCAAAGCCACCTGGGACTGGATTTTTCTTTGTGGGTGATTTTTTTAAAAGTTATTACAAACTATTTCTTTCATTGCTATAGGGCTATTTAGAGTTACTATTGTTTTCTTGTTGCGGTTTTAGTTTTACGTGTTTTTGAAAAATCTGCCCATTTCATCTAAGTTGTAGAATTCATCAGGATGAAGCTGGTCACGATGTTCCTTTTAAGGTAGGGATACCATCCCTTAATTGTGGTATTGGAATTCTTCTGATTTTTTCCTTAACCAGTCTTACCTGGAATTTATACAATGCGTTAATCTTTTTAAAGAAATCTTTGACACTTAATTTCTTTTATTATGTGTCTGCTTTTTATTTTATTAATTTCTGTTCTTTATTATCTCCTTTTTTCTACTTTCTTTGGTTTAATTGCTCTCTTTTGCTAGCTCTTGCAATGGAAGCACAGGTCACTTATTTTGCATGCTGCTTTTCTTCTAACACAGGCATTTAAAGCTATTCATTTCCCTCCAGACACTGTTTCAGGGGCACATCATAAATACTGATTTGTTGTCTTTTCATTATCATTCAGTACAAAGTTTGTTCTAATTCCCCTTGATAATTCTACCTTCACCCACAGGTTATTTAGAAGTATGTTCATTAATTTGCAAATAGTTGTTGATTTCTTGATAGCTTATTATTGATAACTAATTCAGGGGCACCGTCCCTGGAAATGTGTTGAGATTCCTTTAATGGCCTTCCCCACAGAGTCTATAGTAGTCTGTATTCCATGAGCACTGGAAACCGTGTTTATTCCACATTCTCAACTCCAGAGAACTCATCAATCAAGTTGGTTGACAGTGTTGTTCAAATCTTTTACAGTTGATCCTCATTATTTGCAGATTCTGTATTTGCAAATTCACCTACTCACTAAAGTTGGATTTGTAATCCCAAAATCAATACTCACAGCACTTTCAGTCATTCACAGATGTGTGCAGAGCGGGAAAAAAAATTGAGTCACTTGATGTGCACATTCCCAGACAAGGTCAAACAAGACAATATTGTGCATTCCTTTGTCAGTTCTCATACCACAAGCAAGTGTCTTTTTGAGTATATTTAATGCCACATTTTTAAAATTTTTGTGTATCTGGGTATTTCGGTGTTAACAATGCCCCTCAAGCATGCTGCTGAAATGCTGTCTAATGTTCCTAAGCAAAGAAGGCTGTAATGTCCCTTATGCAGTAAACACATGTGATAGACACAAGCTTCATTAGGCATGTGCTGTGGTGTTGTTGGCCATGAATTCAATGTTAATGAATCAATAATATAGATTAAATAAGTTATCTTTAAACAGAAATGCATAGAACATGGTTGTGTTCTAACTGGTTGATGAAAATGTGATCAGAGATGTGCAGAAACCTAACCTTAGGAGCAATGGATGAATATTTTCTAATTCAGTGCTCACAGAGACTTTATAGTATATGACTACCATGAATAACAAGAAGTGATTGTGCATCCTTACTGTTTTTTTAATCCGCATGGTCTATTAACTACTGAAAGAGGGGTGTTAAAATCTTCAACTCTGATTGTGGATTTGTCTATTTTATAACTATCACGAATAACAACAACTGATTGTGTATTCTTACTGTTTTTTTTAATCTGCGTGGTCTATTAATTACTGAAAGAGGGGTGTTAAAATCAACTATGATTGTGGATTTGTCTATTTCTCCATTTAGTTCTGTCAATTTTTGCTTCATGTATTTTGAAGTTCTATTATTAGGTGCATATACCTATTTTGTCTTCTTGGTTAATTGACCAATTCATTATTAATGAAACATTAATCTTTAACTCTGGCAATACTCCATGTCCTAAGGTCTATTTTGTCTGGTATTATACAGTTGCTTCAGCTTTCTCATGCTGTGTGTGTTTTTGGCCATCCCTTTACCTTCAATTACCAATGTCTTTAGTGTAAAAGTACATCACCTGAGAACACTATATAGTCATCTTGCTTTGTTTTCCAACCTGGCAATCTTTGCCTTTTATATGTTTAGTTCATTTACATTTCGTGTAATTGTTGATACAGTTGAGTTTAAGTCTATCATTTAGTATTTGTTTTCTATTTGTTTTATCTGTACTTTTTTCTTTTTTTCTACTTGTCTTTTTGGGGTTAATCTGATACATTTAATATTCCATTTTATTTCCTCTATTGATATTTTAGTTAATCCTCTTTGCATTATTTGTAGTGGTTGCTTTAGAGAATTCTCTCCAATAAATCTTTCTGTGATAATTATGCTGTTCAATACAGTAGCCACTAGCCACTTATGGTTATTGAGCATTTGACATGTGACTAGAGCAACTGAGGAATGGAGTTTTAAATACCACTTAATATTAACTGATTTAAATATAAATAGCAACATGTGCCTTTGGACTAATGGCAGCCATATTACATAGCATAGTCTTAGAGATTACAACATGTATCTTTAACTTATCAGAATCTACCTTCATATAACTTTGTACTACTTCATAAACAATGTAAAAACCTTACAAAATTATAATTCCATCTACCCTTTCCATGTATTAGTACTCATTTGGCCATATATTTTTAACTCAACAAATATTGTAAATCCTACAAGCCATTTTGCTTTAAATAGCCACATTTCTGTTAGAGGGGTGTGTGTGTGCATGATAATTCCAAATAGGTTTTTTTTGTTGTTGTTGTTCTTCCTTTTTTTTTTTAATTAATTTTATTGAGATATATTCACATACCACGCAGTCATACACAACAAATCGTACATTCGATTGTTCACAGTACCATTACATAGTTGTACATTCATCACCAAAATCAATCCCTGGCACCTTCATTAGCACACACACAAAAATAACAAGAATAATAATTAAAGTGAAAAAGAGCAACTAAAGTAAAAAAGAACACTGGGCGCCCTTGTCTGTTTGTTTGTTTGTTTCCTTCCCCCACCTTTCCACTCATCCATCCACAAACTAGACAAAGGGGAGTGTGATCCCCATGGCCCCCCCTAATCCCACTGGCCCCCCTCATAAGCCACATTTTTATACAACTGTCTTTGAGATTCATGGGTTCTGGGTTGTAGTTTGATAGTTCCAGGTATCCACCACCAGCTACCCCAATTCATTAGAACCTAAAAAGGGTTGTCTATATTGTGCATAAGAGTGCCCACCAGAGTGACCTCTCGGCTCCTTTTGGAATCTCTCTGCCACTGACGTTTATTTCATTTCCTTTCACATCCCCCTTTTGGTCAAGAAGATGTTCTCCATCCCACGATGCCGGGTCTACATTCCTCCCCAGGAGCCACATTCCATGTTGCCAGGGAGATTCACTGCCCTGGGTGTCTGATCCCACGTAGTGGGGAGGGCAGTGATTTCACCTTTCAAGTTGGCTTAGCTAGAGAGAGAGGGCCACATCTGAGCAACAAAGAGGCATTCGGGAGGAGGCTCTTAGGCACAACCACAGGGAGGCCTAGACTCTCCTTTGCTGCAACCGTCTTCCCAAGGGTAAAACTTATGGTAGAGGGCTCAACCCACCAAACCACCAGTCCCCTATGTCTGTGGTCATGTTAGCAACCATGGAGGTGGGGTAGGCGAATACCCCTGCATTCTCCACAGGCTCCTCAAGGGGGCTCTGCATATTTTTTTCCTTTTTTTTAAAACTCTTTTTTTTTCTAAATCAACTGTATGAAAAATAAAAAAAAAAAAATTTAATAAAAAAAAATTTTAATAAAAAAAAAACATACAATAAAAGAACCTTTCAAAGAGACCATAACAAGGGAGTAAGAAGAAGACAACTAACCTAAGATAACTACTTTACTTCCAACGTGTTCTTACTCTACCCCAAGAAAGTAACCTAATATAGCAACATTTCTGTGAACTTGTTCCTACTATACCCATCAGAAATTAACAGACCATAGTCATTCCTGGGCATTCCCTGAACATTAAATTTACCCACGATAGCTTATCTGTTCTTCTTGGATTATTGTTCTCCCTTCCTTAATTGCTCTCTATCACTAGTTCCCCTACATTCTACATTATAAACCATTTGTTTTACATTTTTCAAAGTTCACATTAGTGGTAGCATATAATATTTCTCTTTTTGTGCCTGGCTTATTTCGCTCAGCATTACGTCTTCAAGGTTCATCCATGTTGTCATATGTTTCACGAGATCGTTCCTTCTTACTGCCGTGTAGTATTCCACCGTGTGTATATACCACATTTTATTTATCCACTCATCTGTTGAAGCCAAATAGGTTTTTATATATACATGTGTTTACCCTTTATTTTGCTCTTCATTCGCTCCTACACATTCAATATTCTGTATTGCATCATTTCTTCAACATGGAGAACTTCTACATGGTGCAAATTAGGAAGATCCAGGTGGCCAACATATGACTTAACAGAATTTCAAAGAAACCACAATAAGAAAAGGATCATTGGCTGTAACCAAAGATATCATAAGTGAAAGTTTTCTCTGACACTACAATTAAAGGGATTTACTCTGTTCTGGGTAAAATTAATAAAAGAGGACAATATCCAGACGTAAATCATTTATTCCTTTTATTCCAAGAATATAAATAATATTGTAATCACACAGAGAAGAATGAAATAAGATGTTACTCTCAGAAAAGAAAAATCTCACGGGCCTGAAATAATTTCTCTGTGTCATTTGACTATGGAGCTACAACTAATGAGTTTTGAGGGTTGTATTTGTAGCCTTTAAATTCTTAGCCCTCCCAATGGACTATTGTGAAGGAAATCCACAGACTATGAGGGTTCAGCAGATACTCCACTCACAAATCTTCTTAGAAGAATACACTCAAAGACATATTTCTATTGACTTTTATATCAAGCATTGGAGAAATCTCATGATAGGACAAGAGGTGGAATAAAGCAAATGTTTGCAAACACCAATATTAAAAGTAGGATTGGTTTACAGATTATTAAAACCTAGCAAGGCAAATGTCAAACAATTCTAAGAAAAGATAATGTTTAAACCGTAAATGTAAAATAAAGGGATATAAGCCTGAGCCCTGCCCAGGAGTTCAGAGATGACCGTGCTCTTTAGTGTCCTGTGAGAAACACCTGCTGAGCAGCCAGGACGCTCAGGGTCAATGAGAAGGACGCCTGGAAAGGGCTTGTGACCAGAGGGTGATCCTGGACTTAGAGCAACAAGGCTTCTGGGCCCTCACTCCCTGCCCACTCACTGCCAACGGTGTGTGCCGTGGCGGTCGCTGAGCCGGCAACTCGTGGAGCCGGGCACCGGGAGGAGATGGTGCCAAGCGGTCACCCCCGACAGTCAGTCATTGAACAGATGTGCGTGGGTAACCCCACATCAGGGGCTCCATCCCTGGGGACGCAGGGCCCTAGCTCCATGAGGAAGGTGATTTCAAAGCCAAGTGAAAAGCAATCAAACACACTTGGCCTCACTAGAGAGAGAAATTGGGTGAGGGAGGGACTGACAAGACAGGAGGGGTTGTGGTTTCCTGGGGCTGCTGCAACAAAGCATGAGAAAACTGATGGCCCAAAGCAGCGACATCATTCCTTCGCAGTTCTGGAGGCAGGAGTCCGGCGTCGGGGTGGGGAGGGCTGCGTGCCCTCGGGGACTCCAGGGGTGGCCCTGCCTGGCTTTTCTGTCTCCTGGTGGCTCCAGCTGTCTTGGAGCTTCTCAGCTTGTGGCTGCCTCTCTCCGGTCCCCACTCCGTCACCATGGGGTGCCCCATCTTCTTACAATGAACCCTGGTAATCAGGAGGCTCTCATCCGTGGTCCTCAACTTAAATGCGTCTTCAGGGATCCTTTTTCCAAGTAAGGGCAGGTTCACAGGTCCTGGGAGGATGTCATTTTGGGGATGGTGGGGTCATTCAGCCCCCCAAGGCTGGGGAGGATGGCTCTATTTCTGGAGCTTAGGGGAGGCCTCGTGGGGATGGTGGCCTGAGAGGCAGCGGCCATGGGGAAAGCAGGCGATCAGCAGGGCGAAGGCCCCGGGGCAGCGGTCAGCGAGGAAGGCCAGCTCGGCTGGACGTGGCGAGCCAGATGGAGGACAGTATCAGCGGCATCGGAGGAGGAGGCAGGATGGGGCGTTTCTAAAGGGGCAGGAGACATGAGCAGGGGGTGGGGTCTGCAAGGGAAATGCAGATATCAGGATGAAAGTGACACTTAGCATGGTTTGAAATTTCTTAATTTAGATATCAGCGAGTTTGGGAACAGAAAGATGTGCAGTTGCTGAAAATATATATCTTGATATTAATTCTCTAGTTATAACTTAAAGCAGGAGACATGAATTGAAAGGCTGTAACATTATTAGCTCCTGGGCTGACACTTTGATCCGTGACATTTTAGCCGGGAGCAGAATTTTATTGCCACATTATAAAGTCTTAAAACATAGTGTTTCTCATAGCTGTACTTGGCAGTAGCTACAAAATGTGTGCAAGCATAATTATGCTCTCAGAGACTCATGGTGAGGGTATTTTAAAGTCTAAAAGCAGTTATTTTCTATGTTGCCATTTCCATTTGTCTTTAAATAAATGTTTAAATGTTCATAAAGCCAGTTCACATGCAAATGCTCATGTTTTCAGCTGCAGCAAATACGCCCTCAGAAAGCAGGGTGCAGCAATGGGGGCTGGGTTGTTGCCGGGTGGTGCTCTCACCCATTGCTAAGCCTGAAATCTGCCTGCTATTAGCACCCAGGGGTGGTGTCGGTGGGCATTGCTGAGGCCAGGAAAGCCAGACTTGGGGTGATATGTCCATGGTGGGGGAGCGAGACATTAAGGACTGTGCTTGGACAAAGTGAGGGGAGCTAGAGCTCCCCACAGTGCCCAGTGTGACGGTTCGGTTCACGTGCCAACTTGGCCAGGTGACGGTGCCCAGGTTAGGCACTGGCTAACCGTTACTGCACGGACATTTTGTGGCTGGTTAATAAACCAGAAGGCTGGTTCATTAAATCATTAGTTAACTGATTGCATCTGTGGCTGATTACATCTCTGATCAACTAAGGGAGTGACTTCCGCATTGAGAGAATCCAATCAGTTGGGTTTAATCCAATCAGATGAAGACTTTTAAGGGAGAAGAGAGAACTTTCACTTCTTGAGCCAGCCTCTCCTGGGGAGTTCATAGAGGACCTTCACTGGAGTTGTCAGCTCATGACCTGCCCTACAGAATTTGGACCTGTGCATCCCCTCAGTTGCATGAGACACTTCTATAAATCTCATATTTACTGATATCTCCTGTTGGTTCTGTTTCCCTAGAGAATCCTAACACACCCAGTGAGAGCTGAAATTACTTTGGTCTGGTCACAAATGGCATTTAACCTTTCTTAGGTATTTCATCAAGGTGGATATTGAGAAACCATAATTGCTGGTGGTGTTGAGAGGCATTTATGTCTGCCCTCTGCATCCCAGACAGGTCTACAGACTCCTTAAGGAGATCTATTTCCTAGTTCCCATAATATAGGTTCCTGTCACCACTGGCATCATCACCATCGTCATCATCCTTATTGTTGTCATCACCATCAACACCATCTTCACCACCTTCAGCATCTTCACCATCATCACAACATCACCATTTTCATCATCACCATCACCATCACCTCAGCATCATCTCCATCTCGATTATCATCACCATCACCACCACCACCATTATCATCATCATTGCTATTATCTTCTTCATCATGCCCATCACCACCATCACCATCACCATCATCACCATCATCACCATCACCACCACCACCATAATCATCATCATTGCTATCATCTTCTTCATCATGCCCATCACCACCATCACCATCACCATCATCACCATTTTCATCATCACCATGATTTCCATCACCCTCATCATCATCTCCTTATTCACCACCATCTTCATCATCACCATGACAATAATAGCAATAGCAGCTCACCTAACTGGGGATCTTGCTAAGAAACTTCTCACATAAGGTGATTTGACCTAAACACAGGGCATGGTTATGATGGTGGAGAATGAGGTATCTGGCACCTAATAGGATCCATCATAAAAGCTTTTGAGAGTCAATCTTTCAAGGCTGGGACCCATGGAAGCTAAAATTATGAACAAAATCAAGTTTGCCTTTGGCAGGCTTCCTCCCTCATCTAAAACACTCCCCATTCCCTTGACTGCCCACCTATATATTCACCAAACACTGGCTGAGCAGTTGCTGAGTTCCAGGAATGTTGTAGACATGAGGGGCATCCAGTTTTCCCCAGTCCCTCTGCCCACCCAGCCAGGAGCTCCTGACACCAAGAGGCTTCAAGCTGGAGGTGGTCTTAAGACCCAACTCCCCCAACTCAGTGTGCCAAAGCTGAGAAGCAGGAGCCTGTAGGATGGGGGGATGAAAGCCACGTCTCCCAGGTTTAGATCCACCCACAGGACAACCAGCTCACCCCGTTGCAGGCGTCCTCACCCTGGTGCAGAGCCACACCCCTGCGGAGCTCCCACGGGGTCTCAGTAACCTTCCAAGGGCTTCTCCATCCGCGTCTCTTCAATTCCGTTCCACAGATGTACTGAGCCCTCCCGAGAGCAGAGAGCAAGCCAGGTTCTGTCAGAGATCGAGGGGAAAATGCAAAGTACAGTCCTGCTCTAAGGGGTTTTATGATTTGGTTGCTGAAACAAGACATCCCTGCATGAAAATTTAAACACCACAAGACAACAGCACAAAAGAAACCGTGGGGCGGGCCATGAGTTACTACCAACATTGATGGGGCTCTGCGGCATACCAGTTGCTTCCACGCGAGCTCCCGACCTGGCCAAGGAGCCACCATCTCGCTCCTTCTAACCCAGCAACTTCCCCTAGAGGCTCACCCCCACCCGGTGCCACCCTCACCACGCTGGCCACATGCAGCTCTCCCGACACTCAACACTCGGGACCCGCGGTCCCTCCCCTACACCCGGTGGCTTAGCCATCAGCACAGGAGCGGACTAATGCCAGCAGCCCCCCCCCCCCCCAGAGCACTGGGCAGCCACCAGGGTGCCCCACCCGTGGGCACCCTTAAATTAAATAATTTAAGAGTGAGGCACCGGGTGCTTGGGGCGGCAGCATGCAGGGGCCGCGGCTCCACCTCCCCTTTCCCTCGTGCCTTGTCCGTGGCTGGGAAGACCACCCGTTGGGAAGGAGAAAACGCACCAGAGGAAGGACGGGGCTGGAAGGGCCCCCAACCCACAGCAGACGTTCTGAGTGAGAAGACGGCATGCAGGTGTCCATCTACGGAGGCCCAGGGGCACTTGCACCCCGGTTCCCTCACTACCTCAGCCCTGGTGGGCTCCCTGGCTGGCAGGACCCCAGCAGCTGCTGCCCTGGGCAGGGTCCCCAAAGGAGTCCTGGGGGCAGGACGAAGCCCAGACAGACGAGCCCCTGGGCTGTACTCCAGGCTTCTAGGGCCATTTCTCTGTGCAGAGCCTCCCAGGTGGGACACGTCCAAGGAGACCCCACACCTTTACAGCCTCCCAAAGACACCTGTGTGAGAAGATGAGTCGGAGTCACCCATGACCCCTCCAACTCAGGCTGGGCGGCCGGACAGGTGCTACGTGCTCCGAGAGGGGCCTCATGGTCCCGTGGGGAAAACAGGAAAACCGACCCACAGAAAGATGCTGATGCACTGGTCCTCAAGGGGCTCCCTGTGTGGCCAAGGCCAGGTGGGGAAGCCCGTCTCCTTGCCGCCCCCAACACTGGCTGTGCTGAGACGTGTCTGGGAGAAGCCTCTGCACGGCCAGGCTGTGGGCGCCCAGGGCTGGGCCTTGCAGGGGGCAGGAGGGTGCACGAGGCTGGGGAGGGAGCCATGCGCTCCAGCCAGGACTTCCTGGGCCCATGGTCCTTCTGCAGCCAACAGTGGTGGTTTCCTCACGTGCCCCAGCCCCAGACTCCTACCTCCTGGTGCCTTCAGCCAAGGAGAAGGCAGAGCCACGAAGGACAGGAGGGAGGCCCAGCCAGCGTGGGGTCCAGCACCCGGCACCTGCAGACATCGGTGCAGCCGCCCTCGGGACACCTTCCCAGCGTCTGCATCCGCCCGGACGGGCCTTGGCCCAAACTGAGTTTTGAGCTTGAAATACACTTCGGCGTGGGGAGTGGGAAGAGTGAAACCGATCGTTGCTCCATTTGTCCGCTGCTTTCCCTGATCTAACCCAGCAGACACTTATCAGGCACCGGCTGTATGCCTGGCACCGCCCCCAGCACTGAGGCCCGGGGTGCAGGGCACAGGATGCTGCCCCAACAAGCCGATGCCCTGGAGGTGATGAGGTCAGGTCGGGTCTTCAGGTCATCTCAGCAGAGGAACGTGGGGGTTGGGGGGTCAGGGACCCCAGGAAGGCAGCAGTGGGGTGCCCAGCGCAGGCCTCGCCTCGCCGTACAGGGGTGCTGACGTGAGCAGGAAGCAGTCATCGTGCCCCCGGATTCACAGGCCACCAAACCACCCCCCAACTGCCAGAGGCCACCGGGAGCAGCTGAGCCGGTGTGGACGCAAACGGGAACAGTGCCAGGCAGTGGATGCACGTCTCCCTTAAATTTTATGGACTACATTCCCCTTTGATTTAAGCACTAAGAAATTATTTAAAGTTTCAATAAAAAAATAAAAAACCTCCTCAGGTCAAAAGCAGGGAATGACGGGCTAATAAATTGGAATTGCAAAAAGTGCTCTCGAGTTCCTCTACCGCGGGGAGCAAATGGCCTGGCGCAGCTGGAATTTGTTACAGTAAAATCCCCTCTGTGAGAGGCCGGAAGGCGCGTGGCTGACCCGTGAGGCCGCCACAGGGTTGTGGCCGCTGCCATGTGTCCGTGGCCTCCTGAGGAGCTGCCCGCTGTGCGGTGGGCCCTGTGGGGTGCGGCTGGTGGCCACGGCCGCCCCGGGCAGAGGCAGGAGGGTCAGCTCCGTGGGCCTCTCAGTGTCAAGAGAGGCCTCGCTCTGTGGCAGAGGCTCTCTGGCCTCTCTGTCCTGCAAGAACGAGCACAAGGATCTTGCCCAAATCCTGTTTCTTTCCCTTCGGTGCAAGCCCAGGCCCGTAGGCAGCACCCACCAGGCTCGCGTCCTTTAGAGCCACCTGCCAGCTGCCTACACTCGCTGGGCCCACCGAGTACTCGTGGGCACCAGGCAGATGGCCGAGATGCCCCCTAAACCCTGGAGCCAGGTGTTTGGGAAACATGTGGACAAATTAAGCAGGTTTTGCAGAAGTAAAAATGCAATTTGGCAGCTATGCGTTCTCAAACCTCAATGAGGGCGTTGTACCACCCACGTCCAGCGGGCAGCATGCCCAGGTGAGTGTTGCTGTGGGGGGTGACGCAGAGTCCCCGGGCCACACCGGGTGGGTGGAGAGGCCCGGCAGCACAGGTCCCCGCACCCACTCTGGGTCCAGCCCCAGGCTCGGGGGCCCTGAGAGCCGGGCGTGTTGTCCTGCTGCCCTGTGTCTGTTTACCAATCAGTAAACCCCAGGTAACCATCGCGTCCACTTCACAGAGCTGTTGCCTCCTAAGGCACAAGAAGCACTTAGACTTGCCCCCCAGGTAGCCCAGCATCTGCCAGGTCCTGTTATGGGGGATAAAAGAATTGGGGCCTGGCTCCGACTTCAACGGGCTAGCAATGGAATAAGAGCAAAGAAACTTAGGTTTGTTGGTGAGCCCTTTTATTTCATTTGCTTTTTTCTTAATTTGTTTTTGCAAGGAAGTTAGTGCACGTCTCCCTGGGGCTTGTCACTGGTGAGAATAGTAGACACCACCTGCCCCTGCAATCCCACGCGAGCCCATCTGCATCTGCCTTCCCCCCACTTCCCCTCCAGAAATCGGCTGGGACACCCCGAGGGGCTTCCAACCAGCCTCGTGCACATCAACGCCACAGTTACCAGACGCTCGGCCTCCACAGCGCAACGCAGTCCCTCGGCGCCACTGGCCATCACCAATATGAGGTTAGCTCAGGAAGATGTATTACAGTTTTAAAACAAATACTGAAATGTGTTTTAAAGTATATTTAAAGTTAATCATAATACCAACACTGATCTTTCCAGAGCTTATACCTTTCTCCAGAGATGCCTAAATCCAAGCAGAAGAGGAGTGATTCAGGCTGTAGGTAAGACTTGGCAGCACTTCCCTTTCTTCTTTATTTCAACTCAGTGAGACAACCCAACCCCGGTAGTGAGGGTGCTCAGAAAAGGCAGCAGGGGCTGCACAGACCCGCCAGGTTATTCCGCACGTTTGGATTTAACACACCCGGAAGTGACGGAGAATTCACCCACTAAGACCACATGCAAGTTCTGCTTCCACCCAGAATACGCCACCTGGAAGAACCTCACTCCCAACACGGCAATGACAAAAAGCCAGGGAAACTACAGAATCATAGCTTCGGGGTCCGCCAGAATACTGAGTTCTCAGGGCAACCAAGTAGCCCAGAATCCGAAAAGAGCCAGGCTCCTCCAGGGGCACAGGTACAAGTTGTCACCTGGCGGGAAGGGGCGGCCACCATAGCGACAGGTAAGGAGGAATCAGCTAAAAGTTTCCGTGTGTCATAGTGGCCAGGTGTGGCCCAAGTGGCAGTAGGGCGCCCTGGGAGCCCCAGGCCAAGGAGAGCTCACCTGCTCATGCTTGTACCTGCACCAGCTGAGCATGAGAAGGTGGTCAGGGCCCAAGAACAGACAGAGCCTCCCCAGGTGACGTGGCAAAAAGCTCCATCCCCAGCCTGCACCTTCTGTCATTTGGGGCAAAAGCCTTCAGCCATCAACAGGGAAGAGAAAGTTTTCACCTCCAGAGCGTAGGTGGGTCCCATCGCAGCTGGTGGGGAGGCAGCCCTCGGCTCAAGGTCACATATGAATAATTCAGACATGTCCTACCACTAGCGGAGGGGCTACATCCCTGCACAAAATCCACCTCAGGGAGAAGGCAGACCCTAGAAAGTCCTACCCCTGAGGCCAAGAACCAAGAGGCATGCCTAAGACTTCTGCTTGACAAGGGAACAGAAAACCACCCTGCTGTCCACCAGTCTGGCAAACGCTGAGCAGTGGGCGACGGCCATCTACTCTGGAGGAAGCGGCAAGCACAGAGAGAGGCCCCCACTTTGGTGATGATGTGTGCAAATCAGCTAAAGAGCAGGAACTCTGAAATAGTTGCCCAGGGACCCCAGTCCTCACCTAAGGACAAAGCCAGTGCAGCCCAAGGCTACAAGAATTTGAATCCCAGTGTGCACTGGAGGCAACAATCCAAAATCCACTTATGCTCTTGAGTACCTGGACTCTACGCCCAACACTAAAGACCTGACAGAGGACAAAGTGAGCCCATTTCCAGGCATAAACACTAGCTGTGGTCTTAACAGTCCTGCACAGGATGCCCAGCATGCAATCAAAAATGATGAGACACACAGTAAAGCAAATAGAATAACCCATTTTCAAGAGCCACACAGTCAATAGAACCAGACTTGGAGATGACCATCAGAAAAGGAACTTAAAATACTCATGGTGTTTAAGTTAATATGTTCAAGGATCTAGTGGAAAGGTGGGAAACATGCAGAAACTAGTGGGGAAATCCATTAGAGAGAAGGAAACTATAAGAAAGTAAAATGGAAATGGTAGAAACGAAAACACAATTTCAGCGATGAAGAAAAAGTTCCTTTGACTGTCTTATGAGTAGACTCAACACAACTCAGGAAGGAACCAGTGAACTTGAAGACAGGTCAATAAAAATTATGTAAACTGAAGCAAAGATATTTCTAAGTGTGGAAAAAAAGGACTGTGAGATATTATCAAACCAACTAACATATGTGTAATTGGAGACCTAGAGGGAAAAAGAGAAAGGGAAATGGAGAGAAGCAGTATTTTTGGAGAAAGGGACCAGGGATTGCCACAGATCTAAGAATCTCAGAGAACCACAAGAAGCATAGAAATGCACGCATACGCACATACATGCACACAAGAAGCAGGTGCAACACACGTGCCCACACATGCACACACATGCACACGCACAGTCCTACCTGGACATGCCATATTCAGACTATTGAAGACCAAAGAGTGGCTTTTTAAAATATAAACCAGATCAAGTCATAACCCTGTTGAAATTCCTCTCATAACTTCTTATCACATAAAAGAATCTTCAACCCTCAGCATGATTAACAAAACCCTACCTGAGCTGGCCCTGGCATCCTCGTTTCTCACCATCCTTCCCTTTGGGGTTCACAAGCCTGATGGTCAGCCTGTGATCCCTGATGTGCACAGGACACTCCCATCTCAGGGGATTTCCCTTGGAATTCCCTCAGATATCCACATGGATTTATCCCTCACTCCCTTCAGGCCTCTGCTTGTCAACTAGGCAGAGATGCCTTCCTTTACCCCTGTCTAAAACCAAAAGTTTGTCACAACTTATGCCCTTACCTTGCTCTATCAGCACCTGTTAGGTTATGCATTTATTCTTGTTGCCCATCTCCCCTCCTAGAACACAACACCCGGGGGGCAGGTCCTCTGCTGTCATGTTCTCTGTTGTGTCCCCAGTGTCTGGAAGGTCCAGGTGCATACACGGAGCTCAACACCTGGTTACGGAAGGTGGGTGAGGGTGGAGACCAAAGGAGCAGAACTCTGGACCCCCCAGCAAAATCAGTCAAATCAGCTCTGCCCTTGTCTTTTCACACTGGGCTCACAAGCAGTATTTTCTTTAATGAAGAGGTTCCATTGTAAATTTTTTTAAAAAGTTGGAAACCATGGATATGCTGCTCACCAAGCCTTACTGATTTAGGCTCCACGATGTTCCTCAAATGAGTCCTTCCCCCCGTTCGGACAGTGTTTGCTCTGCTGAGACTCAGGACTGCGTCCCTCATGGGCCTCACAGCTGCCTGGCTGGCTCCGGCCCCCCAGCTCCTCTCCCGGGCAATTCACGACCAGACGCGCCCCAGTGCCATCCTCCCAGCCAGTGCTCAGACCAAAACACAACCAAGGAAGAAGCTTCAACGGCTTCTCATCGTACATAATTTAATCTCAAAACTTTTTTTAAAATGTTTTGTATGTTTTGTTTTTAAATGTTTTCAAACTTACAGGACAGTTGCAAAAATAATACAAACCCCATACAGAGAACTCTAACATTCTCCCACCCACCCCAGATACCCAGATCCACCAATTTTAACATTTAGCCCCCTTTGCTGTATCATTCTCTGTCATCTGTCTATCCATCCAGCCAGCCAGCCAGCCAGCTAACTATCCATCCATCCATCCACCCACCCATCTATCTATCCATCCACATTTATATTTACCTATTTTCTTAACATTTGAGGACAAGTTGCACACATCACATTCCTTGAACGCGTAATTCCACATGCATTTCCTACAAACAAGGATATTAACTTATGTAATCTCAACTGCAGTTTTTACTTAATCACTTAATATCAAGAAATTTAACATTGATATAAAGCTTACATCCTACATCCCAATTTTTTTCATGTCCCAATAATGTCCTCTTGAGCCTTTTATCCTCCATTCTTACATCCCATCCAGTATTGTGTATTGCATTTAATTGTCATTAGTGTTTTGGTTTACTGTTTTTTCTTTTCCAATTGTGGATACATATATATAACAAGTCTTCCCATCCCAACCCCTCCCAACATAACGCTCCAGTGGGATTAATCACATTCACAATGTAGCTGTACCTCCACCACCATCCATCACCGGAACTTTCCTTCCACCAGGAACAGAAACCCCACAAGGTGTGGTGTCCGAGACCCTGAGGAAACTGATTCCTGGGAAAAAGGGACATTGGGGTCCTTGTAAATGGGGAAAGTCCCAGACAAGGTGCCAGAGCCGAGAGGATGAGGGAGGTCCCTGCGCATTGGCCTGGAGCTGTTCTCTAAACTCATCGTATGGATGGGCTCTGGAGGAGAGCATGTGCCCTCAGGAGCCACCAGACAGATGGCACCAGGCACACCTGCTCCCAGCACGTGCAGGAGGGTCACTCTGTCCCTCTGGAACCAGGACCTGGGTCTGCACTGGAGCGTGGGCTGGGGCCGTGCTGAGGGGAGGTGGGGGGCAGCCAGCGCCACAAGATCCTACCACTTTTAAGTGGCCTTTTCTTGATCCAGCACTTTCCCATTACTACAGTCCTTTCATTGTCTTCTGGAGCTTTGAAAAAGATGTTTCTGCCAATTCTTGCTGGTTGTTCAAAGTTTCTGTGGGAGGACAGAGCCCTGAGACATCTCACTCCACCACCTTGATTGGGAGGACTAATGTCCAAACTTTCTTATCACAGGCAGTGTGACCTTCTCCAATTTAAATCTCCAGATTTATCTTCCATTTCCCCTGATGCTGTCCTCTGCTCCCAGCTCAGTGCCCCACCCATTATTCTGCAAACACAGCAGGTGTAGCTGCAGCAGGTGTAGCTGCAGCTGGGAACGGCGGCTCTCCTCTTGGCTCTCTCTGCCTAAATCCACCTGAACTCCCAGGCCTCAGCCAGGTGTCACCTCCATGAAGCCTTTCCTGGCTCCCTCGGCCCTCAGGTGCATCCTGGTCTGACTCCGTGCTTCTTCATGGCTCAGCTTTTTAAGTTGAGCCTTTCCCAACAGATGGTAAACAATTTGAAGGAAGAAAATCCCTCCTTACTAATTTAGCACTTTTTATGTTCTTAATCTTCAGTGTCCTGTACACACTCCCTTTCCTTCTTTGGGCCTCGTGATGTTCAGGTCAGAAAGGACTCACGTGCTTGTCTCTAGATCGGGCTGGTCTGTGGAGCTCCCGGCCCACACGTCTAAATCTACCCACATGTGCATGGGAATCTCAAGGAACGACAAACTGTGGACGCCAACAAGTAAACTCACACCGCACCTGATTCTTGTCTGGTAGCCAGGAACAGAGACTAGCAATGAAGATGGGAAGACCTCACTGCTGGAGCAGGGCTGCAAGCTCATGAGCCGTCTCCTCACGTCCCTTCCGGCTGGTCACATCCGGCCTCCACGTCCGGACACCCCTGCTCCACACACACTTGTCCACTTCTGCGAGCTCCAGCCACGAACCCGCATGGGCTGCCCCAACACTTCCCTATTTCCTGCAGCTCCCTGCCCCCCTGGTTAATCTCAGATGGCCCCCATTGCCCTTTGCCAGGACAGAAGCACAGTCCATGACCCACAGAGCAAGCCCAGGTGCCCTCCTCCGCAGAGCCCCGAACCGTCAGGCGAGCTGGGGTCCGCAGCCCTCCACATCAGAAGCCCCTGGCCTGCTTCCACCTGGCGCCCATCAGAGTGGTCCTGAGCTGCTCCAAGACCTCATCGACATTGCAGTGGACGATAACCGCAAAGGACCAAGAACTCTCAGAGCCCAGAAGAGATTCCCAATGCCCGTGAGCTCTTTGAACAGAGTGACTCTCAGCTCTTCTGACCTTTGCCCTTCTCTGGGGTTCTTCCCCAGTGGCACTGGCTGGATGTTGCAGACCTGTCTCCAGGGCACAGGCTCAGTGGGATTTTACTTAACAACGGCAGCTCCGCAGCCTCACCTGTCTGCACCCTCACCTGCACGTGGAGGTGTGCCAGGACCACCTGTTGACTGCTGAAAGCGCAACACTTGGAGCATGCCCCATCCTTTCCTGAGCAAGGTTCAGGGTGCCCGGCTGCTTCACCAAAGCTGGGTGGCGTCTTTGGGAAGGCGAGGGTGGGAGGAAAGGTGTGGAGACAGGGGCCAGCCCGCTCAGGGCTCCACCCTGCTCGACAAGGTCTGCGGAGGTGAGTGGGAGCAGCGGCCCCTGGGAGTCACAGCCTGGCACACCCTCGGCTCCACAGCTCACCCGACGTGGCCACCAGGGAGCTGAGCAAGGTGCTCCCGTCCCCTGAGCCCGGTTTCCTCCGAGTAATCTGTGCTGTGTCTGCATCTCGGTCTCACTGTGAAACACAGGAGAAGACAGTGGATGTGCACCATTAATGGGCAAAGGACTTGAATAAACATTATACTCTGAATATATATTCCATACATTGAAATATTCTAAGTTCTATATGTATTACAACATACACTCTATGTATCAAACATATATATCAAATATCATGACCAATAAGCACAAGAAAACTTGCTCCACAGCATCAGCCATTAGGGAAATGCAGATCAGAACCACATTCAGATGCCACGTCGTGCCCTAGGACGCTAGGATCAAACAAAACACATGGAAGGAAGTGTTGGCGAGGGTGCGGAGAAATTGGAGCCCTTGTCCACTGTGGTGGGAACGGAAGGCCGTGCAGCCACCGTGGCTCAACAAGTGAAACAAAACTACCAAAGGACCCGGCAGCTCCACTCCTAGGAATGTGCCCCCGAAGGACTGAAAGCAGGGACTCGGGCAGAGATCTGCACACCAGTGTTCATCGCAGGAGTATCCACAGACAGAAAGGGAAGGACCCCGATTTCATAGGAAAAGAGGGGTGACAGGCAAGTGAGCACAGTCAGGGGTAATTTCCAATGAGGACAAGTGCCAGAGACAACCGATGGGCTGCTGGGATGGCGAAGACAGGGAGGGAGCTTTAGGTGGGTGAGGACGGGCACCTGCCGCTGGGCTGGGAATGATGAGGAAGACCCGGGCCCTCCTGGGAGCCGTGAAGCAGGAGGTGAGCTGTGAGCAGCTGCCACCGCTGTGCAGAGAGTGGGGGACTGGGAGCCCCAGGGCCTGGAGGCAGCCGTCCCACCCTGCAGGGCTCATCCTGGGGGACAGGAGGGCAGGAAGAGCGGAGCAGGACCCAGCCTGGGAGAAGGGGAGAGGACGGAGCCTGCAGAGGCTGATTCTGCTGGCCTGTGCCCCACACCCCACAGACCTACGGCTCCGAGGCCCACGTTGGGGCTCCAGACAGTTTACAGAACACAAACGAAACATGGGAAGTCCACCGCAGGTGCCCCTCTGAAGCCAAGGTTTTAAGTAGCTCGAGACAGCAGCTCGGGGGCCAAGCCTGGGCCCAGCCGGACAGGCCAATGGGGAGTGATGGGTGGGCTGGGGGCCGGGGACACCTCCCCAGAGACTTGCTGCCATGTGCAGGCAACCAGGGGGCGGGGGCAGGGGCGGGGGCGGGGGCGGGGGCAGGGGCGGGGGCGGGGGCGGGGGCAGGGGCAGGGGCAGGGGCGGGGACCAGCCCAAACACCGACGACACGCCAGCCCCTGGCCACGCACCTGTCCCGGCGGCCTTCCTCGCGCCCATCAGACCCCCTGGACAGTTGCCCATCCTAGACCCCAGATCCCACTCTGCAGTTCTGGAAAGGGGGTTCCCCAGTGCCTCCACCTCTCCCCTAATTAAACGGATTTCTCCCCAATCCTTGTCCAAAAGGCTGACACACGAATTCCTATTCTTCGTGACCGCATGTTGAAATCTTTACATCACTGAACCCTGACGAGAAGAAGAGTCTCCCGCCAGTGGACAGGAAGCCCGGCGGGGACGGGCAATAAGCTGGGGGCTGTGGATGTGGAGGGCAGGGGTCCAGCTGCTGGGGCCGAGCTGGGGAGATGCACCAAGTCCTGGGGGCTCCCCAGGGCCAGGACAGAAGCCCGGGGCTCAGGGCCTCCACCCTCAGTCTGTGCCATCACAGGTCTGGGGGAGCTGCTTGGGCCAGCCGGAGAGCAACAAGGGCCCCTCACAGTGGGGAGCAGTCCTGGGGTGCAGCTCGGGCAGGTTTGTCTTGACCACCAGACCATCCAGGAGATCCTGTCGGGGCGGCTCCCTCTGGGTGATGGAGAAGTAGTTCACAGCCTTTTACTCACGGCAGGGGTCTCTGCTCCCCACCAGCCACCGCTCCCCCACCCTCCCAGACAACAGAGTCCAATGTTGGGTGCGGAGGTGCCCAGCTCCGAGGGGTGACGCTAAGTCGCAGCCAGCCCTGAGCCAGGGGTGGTGACCCCACTCCCCTTTGGGGGAGGCGTGGAGGAGCTCCACTGAAAGGAAAGCTCAGGAAAAGTTTCCTTTCCAACAAAGTGTCAGCCAAAAGCAGTTCTGCCACCCACCGTGGTCCAGCCTGCTGAGTCTCTGCCCTGCACGGCGCCGTTGTCAATGAGCCGTGAGTGACGCGTCTGTGACCCCTGCTGGGACCTCCTGACATCCGCGTGGAAACAGAACGTCCTGGTGGCACAAGTCACTGGAAGCCAAACTCCACCAATTACAGCTGAAAGCAGGCACTAATTTTCTGCAATTTCTCTTATTTTCCTTAATAGATCTTGTTGGATGGAAGTAATTTTAAGATGTTAATTTTGAAAGCCTAATAATAATGTTACTCCCAGTGAAAATGGGAAAAGAATATGAATAGGTAACAAAGTAAAGAAATACAGAAAAAAAATGAAGACACTCAGCCTTGCTATAATTAAAGAACTAAACAGAAAAAGTATTGCCGTTCTATGGAATCCATTTTTTTGGCCAAGGAAAGCATTTCCACGAACACGTACTCTTTTCAAAAGAGCTGCCACGCAAAGAACATCTGTAAACACACCAGGGACTGTTCTGGGGAGGGGCGTGGAGTTCTGGGGGTTTATCCCAACCTGGAAACACACAGTTCACGATGCACAACGAAAAGCGTCTCCTTCCCTTCCCCTGCAAGAGCAGGGAGAGATTTCCGCAGGCCCCGGAGCCGGGCACCATCCGGCCCGAACACCTCCAGCTCCAGCCCACAGGGCGCGTCCACCGACCAGGGCTGTCAGCCTGCCTGATGGCGTGTGGGGGGTGGCCGGAGAAACCCTCGGGCAGGGGGAGCCGGGGTCGCGGTACCAAGCGAAGTCCAAGGCAGCTGCCTGGGGTCTGCTCCAGCTGAGGCGCCGAGTCAGCCGTGCCCACCAGGAGCAGCGCATGCCCGACAACCGTGTACCCTGTGACGGCGTGACTGGTGATCACATGCCCAGTGATGGCGTGCCCGGCCACTGTGTGCCTGAGGACTATTTACCCAGCCACTGCGTGCCCGATGACCGTGTGCCCAGGCCCTGAGCTCAGGGCTGGTGATGGTGTACACACCTTCATCCTTAAATCTCCTGGGTCCCAGGACTGCTCGGAGCAGGCTCCTCAGTGCAGTTGGTCAGATGTAATTAAAATACCATTTACTGTAGAATGCCAAGACCCCTTTGGCATGTGAATAAGGGTTAAAGTTGGCAAAGGAAACAGGGTTGACCTGATGCGTGAACTAGACAAAGACTAATTGATTACAGGCTGCGTATCTGCCAGGCTCAGCCATCAAGGCCTTTCCACCCTGGGATAGGCCTGATCCTCTCTCATCCAGAGGGGGAAACTGAGGCAGATTGCCTGCACTCCCAGCAATGCAGGGGAAAGGTCTTCACGAAGCCCCTGCCCGCCTTGCCACCCCTCCCGGTCAGCAGTCCCCAAGCGATGCAGCCTCCCCCCAGGCCTCCCACCTCCGGGACCCTCTAGGTCCCACAGCCCCCCAGCCCCATCTCAAGGAATCCACCCCCCAACTGCAAAGCCAGAGGGGTCGCTCTGCCTGAGGCCTGGCCCTGCCTGCATTACCCGTCTCATCTCCTGCAGGACAAAGTCCACCTCCATGGCCAACAGCCAAGGCCCTGCGGGGCCAGCCCCAGCCCTCCTCTCCCGTCCAGAACTCTGTACCCCACACGTGCTCCCCTGAAGAAACAGGGCCCCCTGCTTCCCTCCAGCCCCTGCTGCCCACTCGCCCGGCCACCACTCCCCAGGAGGACCCTGTCCCCGGAGCTGGCCGCTGCCCGTCCCCACACGCCCCAGCACCCCGGCCGGCGGCCCCTGGAGACTCCATTGGGCTGACTCAGGAGAGCGTCCCCGAGCTGCAGCCACGTCGCGTCAGCCCAGGCGCCCCTGCCGTCGGGGCCGGAATGGGTGGGGAAGCACCCCAGCTCCTGACCTGTGAAGAGGGTTTTTGGTCACACCAGGCACAGGCACTGGAGCCCGGCGTTCCCCGGAGACACAGGGCTCCGACCCCCACAGCTGCTCCCTGACGCCCCGAGCGGGCGAGCCGACACCCCCCGGGCCCCGAGCTCCCGCGGAGCCCCGTCACGGTCCGGACAACACTTCCATACAATGACCGTTTCCCACCAAAGCTCGCTAAGTTAATGCTCTGACAGGGGTTTTAGCAGCCACCTCCCCAGTGTTCTCAGTGACGCGTCCACGCGGGCAGCACCACGAGGGACTCACGCCAAGTCCGCGACGTGCTCGGATGACCCTGGGCCGAGGCCGGCAGCCCGCAGGAGCTGGTGAAGCGGCGGGAGCCGTGTCTCTCAGAGCCTCCTCTGTCTGAGCTCTCGTTTCATTTCTAATGCAGTTTAAATCAGGATGACCAAGAGCCCCTGAGGGTTAACGAAGTGCTGGAAAAGCCCAGCACACACAAGTCATGGCCGAGCCTCCGAGCCTCTTTCCTGGAGCTGAAGCTCCGTCCCGTCACGTCTCACACACAAACGGCATTTATTCACTTTGCATCACTGTCTATGAGAAAGATAAACTTGGTTTGGTTGTTCAACGAGTATATTTTTTATCTATGAAAGTTGCTTTGATGCTTTGGGTTGAAGCGAAATGCATCATGCTTTTTCCCATTAAAATTAATGGAAACCTCTTATTTCATGTTTTTTTTGTTTGTTTGTTTTGTTTTTTACCTTAGGGGCAGGTGGTGGATGTAAAGGCACAGACAGTCTTGCCCTGCCCAGGTGGAGACAGAAGGTTACTGTAGCCAAGAGCTTGGAGGTGCCCCAGTGAGGGCTGAGCTCACACCTGGGCTGCAGCCTGCCTCGGTTTACCCAAGGATTGTGCTCAGGAAGTGCTGGAGCTGGGACAGTGCCCTTGGATGGAATCATGAGTCCAGGAGAGGAAGTGAGGGAGACATCTGCAGACCCCCAGAAGGCCTGCCCAGGAGGCTCTGACCTCGCCGTGGCCCAGCACGCGCAGCTCAGCTCTGCCCTGCCCCAGGCCGGCCCCATCCACCAGGAACCTGTTCTTCTGCAAACCTCGAGCTCCTGCAATCTCCAGTCTAAGAGGCTGAATCTGGGGAAACTGAGAAACAAGAATGCACCCCATCTCCTAGGGGCACCCCATCTCTACGGGGGCACTTTGTCTCTCCTGGGGTATCCCATGTCCCTAGGGACAGCTTATCATCCCTGGGGCACCCTGTCTGCCTTCAGGCACCCCTCTCCCCTGGGGCACTCCATCTCCCCTGGAACATTGTCTCCCTGGGACATTCCATCTCTCTGGGGCACCTTGTAGTCTGGAGGCCCTGGGGGTCTGTCAGGGCTGTTGGTTCAAGCAGATGGCAGGGTCCAGCCCAGAGCAGGGCACGTCCCCAGCCGTGAAGCCCCTCTGCACCCCTGCAGCAGCCCGAGTCTGAGGGAGGGTCCCCAACCCCATCCCTCTGGGGGAGACCTGAGCATCCTGGCTGCCAGCCCCTCACCCACCAGCCCAGGAGACTTCAGGGGCAGCCTGACCTCCAGGGTCCCCAGGCTTGTGACTACTGGGTGCCGAGATGAATGTGACATGCTGCGGAGCAGGCAGAAGGGGAGATGCGTGGGCACCCACGGTGGCATTTCCTAGAAGCGGCACTAGCCCCGGGGGAGCCGAAGCAGAAAGCCACCAAAGGAAAGCGCCTTGTGGCCACCTGCGGCACCTCAGGGCCTCGGGGTCACCACACTGGGGGCGGCTCCGAGCCCCTGGAGGGAAGAGCCGAGGGTCGTTCTGGCTCACCCGGTCCCGAGGCAGGAAGCAGCGCCGCGCAGACCCTGACGTGCATCGCGGGCCATACACTTGCTTTAGGGGCACATCGGCCAACAGCACAGCTCACAGGCATTTCCCTGTCCATCGGTTACGGGACGGCGCTTTAGGGGAGTGGACTCGGTGGCCCAAGACGGTGCTGGCTGCTGCGGGGGTGCGTCAAGAGGGAAGGAGGTGGGAGAAGAGACTCACAACCTGTGTGGAGACAGCCAAGGGAGGTTCCAAAAGCCAGAGAGAGGCAGTTGTACTCTGGCACAGTGGAAAGCCGTAGAAGCTTCCAGAACACAGAGGTGGGACAAGAGACGGCAGGGCCAAGACCTCCTCAGGGTCCGGTGTGGGGTCCAGGCTGCCGCAGTAGCCCGGGAGGGGACTTCTCTTGAAACTGCATGGGAATTGCACTGATGCAACTGAAAGTTGCATCCAAAAGGTTTCTTTAAAAACCACCCTCTTGGCTTCAGAAGAAGCTGATTGTTTTCTCAGAATTGACTCAAGGTGGGAAGGGACCAGAACACAAACATTTCAAAATCCTTTGTGCAGGTAAAGGAAAACAGCCCCTTCCGGAACTCAAAGGTGGGTCTCATCATGCACCTGTCGAAGGAAAACAAACCTGCAGTTGGCGGTGACTTTACCAGGAGGGTTGTTGCCACAGAGGGAGAGGCCCCGCGCCGGGCACGGAGGGCGTCTGACACAGAGCGGCGACCCCTGCAGCAGCTGGGACGAGAGGGCGCCGTCAGCAGAGAGCGGATCTGAGAAGCTTTGGGGCTGACGCAGCTGCTTTTCCGGGAGGCACTGAAATCTCGGGGTCCCGGGGAAGGAACGCAGCTTCACCATTCTGATCAACAAGCATTTGGCTCCGACTGGTCGGCGGGACAGACGGTTCAGCTGATCATTTACGAGGCAAAGAGTGAGGACTTGGGGTCTGCTCCCGGCCTCCTCTGGCAAACTAATAGAGGGGGGCTCCTGGCCGGGGGCTGTTCCCCAGAACGCAGTGGCCGGGACGCTGCTTCACCCTTGCTCGTTTCCGAGACCGACTCTCAAGTAAAATTAAACACTGTCAGAGCTGTACAGAGTGAATTGAGGGGAGACAGCTGCTGGGGGCTGGAATATTCCACGAGAGCAGAGGAAATGAGAGCCCAGCTTTACAGGGCAGCGCCTGGGGGAGGAGCTGCTCCGGAGAAACGCCGTCGCTGGCATCTGACCCCGGCAGTGCCCACCTGCTCTCTGCCCTGTGGGAGAGGATGGAGGAACCCGGAGCTGCAGGGAGCTGGGAGCCTGCGGAGCCCACGCCAGGCCTCAGGGCCTCTGTCCCCATGAGCGTGTGGCTGCACAGTCCGTGGAGACACTCAGAACCCACACCAGGCCCTTCTGCGGGGACTTCATCCGGAAACCCGGCAGGTGACCGGGAAAGCGCCTCCTCCCCAGGCCCTGGGGCCCGAGCCCGATGGGTGCCCCTGCCCAGCACAGGTGGGCATCGGCTCCGGGCCGTGGTGCCTGTCAGTTCTCACCCGCTCGTGCATCGGAAACATGCCCACGGCCCAGGAGTGAAGGGAGCCCCAGGCCCGGGAGAGTTATGAAAAATCCGAACTAATTTTCCATTAACGTTTCCTATTTTGGCATCTTAAAGAGAGTCGAAGTTGATTTCAGTTCAACATCCTGTGGGGAAATTAGTGCATTTTGCTAAAGTAGCTTAATAATTGCAGTGACATGAAGGTTAATTGCTTAATCTGGATTGGCACGGAGCAGCCCCCCGCGGTCCCGGTGCAATCTGTGCTGTAATTAGTGCCGGCACTCTCGCTGCGATGCAGAGCCCGGCAAGGTGATCACGGACGTTGCTGCGAGCGCGCTTTGTGCTCTGTGCAGGTTGCCGGACAGGGGTCCGAGGCACCTCACGAGGGGCCAGCCCTTCCTCCCTGCACCTGCTGCCTATGAAAGACCCCGGGAATGCAGTGTTCCAGCACATTCCATCTGCACCTGCAAGTCCCCTCAGCCCTGGGCAGCAGCTACCTGCAAAGAGCCTGGGGACACCTGGGGACAGGCCAGTAGTCCTCGGCTGCAGATGCGGTGACGCGAGCCAAGGTGTCCCTTTGCACCCAGCAGCCCATGCCTCAGATGCACCATCAAGTGTCGTCACAGGAAGGGCGTGACGGAGGGGGGCGGCCCACCCTGGGCACACAAAGACTGGCTCCCAGCCGGCAGCGGAGCTCCCTGGGGTGGGTGGTCTTGCAAGCCCCTGTGGGCCAGCAGCTCGGTCCCACGCTCCGAGGCAGAGATGCAAACACAGCTGAGCGGCTCAGACCCCGGGAAGGCAGCCCCGTGCCACATCGCAGGACGCCTGCAATGTCACCACCAGTGGGTGCACGTCACGTGCGTCCGACTCCGTCACTTCTCAGCAGCTGAACTGAACTTGCTCCTGAGCCCCACTAGGGACATCCCAACTGGCAGGAAAGGCGCAGGGTGTGGTGCGTTCACCACCAGGAAGCACCTAACAGTCCCAGAAAGGGGAACGGAGCCCTAAAGAGAAAAGCAAGTGAGTCCATAGTAAATGAGCAAATCACACTTCGCCCTCACCCGTTCCCCCACATCCGGCTTCAGAAACGACGCCCACGAAGCCCCCGCCACAGCCGCCCCCACCCCACGCTCCTCCCCCAGCACTAGCCCCAGCGCCGAGTCGCAGGTGAGTCATGAACGCGGGGTCAGAGGCTCGTTAGATGGCTCCCCACGGCCCGCTGCCCTCTGGTCACCAAGCAGGTGATCACCCTGCTGACGCGTGCGCTGCCTCACCTCCCGCTGTGCTCCGCCCCCACACTGCGCTGCACCTGCTCATCTCCGCTCCGCCGCCCCCAGGGCGCCGCTGGGCGCAGTTTCACGTGTGTCTCCGGGGCATAGAGGCGAGTTTCTCCAGTCGTGGATCTAGGCCACGGGGTGTTGCATCTTCAAGTTCTCTAGGTAACATCAGCCTGCCTCGCAATGCGGCAGCACCGATTTACAGCCCACGGCACCGTGTGCGCGTCTCCTGGCTGTGCTGTGTCACGTCGGTTGACAATCAACAGGGAGACGAGGGTCTCTTCAAATGTAGGCCACCCATATTGCTGACAGGGCAACGCAGGAATGAGACACGCACACAAAGCTAAGAGTTAAGGGAGCAGGGGGCCCGCTGCCTCCAGGGCGAGTGGACGCCAATGCATTTTTGCTCCAGCTATTTATTAGAGCAGATCACGTGCATATGCTAAAGATCCTCGGGCTCAGGAGAGCCCACCAGATACCTACGTTTACATCAGATGCATTCACATCAGGTGTGTACATCTTGTTTACATCAGGAACGTCAGGCACAAGACTTACATCAGGTGTACATCGTCATAGTCACAAGACTTACATCAGGTGTTTACATTCATCATCATAGTTACAAGTTAGTTACAAGTTACACATCTTTACAGGGCGGGCCTGCATGGCATTCTATGCAGGCCTGCAGCTCAGCATTCTCAGCCACCACCCTAGATATGCCTCAGGCAGCATGGAAAATTCAGTTTCCCACACACCCACGTTTCCTACTCTTTCAAACTCTCTGCATAGCATTTTCTAGCATTTAATATAAATGAGGTCATACTGTACCTAGTCTCTGTGGCTACATTCTTAAACTCCAAATTAATTTTTCTGGTTTTGAGGTTGTTGCCTATTGCACCATTACCTTCTTCACTTCTGTACAGTAATTCATACAAATATGCAAAATTGTCCTTATCTGCGGTCGCGGTTACTGCTTCTAGGGGGAGGGGCGGCCGGTAGCTGAGCCCTCAGCTCTCGGAGCTGCTTAAAGGGTACCGGCGGCGGGGGCTCTTTCCCGGAGGCGAGGGCGAGGCGGAGGACGTGGCCGGGGTCCTCGGCGGGAGGCGTGCAAGGTATGGAGGGCGGCGATAGGGACAAGACACTCTTCATCCAGTAGGAGTATGCGCCAAAGAGATTTATTCAGGGGTGATTACAGGTTATATAGGCTGGTAAGAGGGGCAGGGCTGGAAAGGAGGTGAAGTAGCCTAAAATGGCAATGCTGAAGGGAGAGGGGCTAGGATTGGTTCTGAGAGGATTCAGGAGCCGTAGCAGCGGGGCGGGGGTTGTTCTGGCCACGGTGCATGCGCGCTGGCGGTGGCAGGAGTGGCCTTGGCACCAGGGAGTGAGTGGGTAAGATAAGGAAGTGGGGAAAGGGCAGTTGGGAGAAAGGCGGTTTCCTCCGGCAAGCCTCCCCTGCCAGTGGCATTTTGGGTGAGGAAAAGGGAGCTGCCTTGACCTCGCTCCCCAGGCTCGGGGGGGCTGCAGAGGGCACTCACGCCCGTACCTACTACCCTCCCCAGGGGGTGATATCAGGTCCCCTGGCCCAGGCCTGGTAAGTCGAGGTACAAGCTCAGTCACCCGCACTTATCCACTCCAGCACTGGTGGACACCGGGCTGTTATCAGTCTGGGGCTATTGAAATGATGGCGTTATGGCTTTGGAGCCTCCTCACTGGGTACATGCATGGGATAGATGTGCTGGGTCGGACGTATGTATGAGCAGAGCTTTAGTGGACTTTGCCAACAGTTCCCCAGTCTGGCCGTATCTATTTACTCCTGTACCCGAAGAGAGTTCTAGATGCCACGAACACTCACCAACACTTGGGATTGTCAGTCTTTTCAATTTTTGGCAATTTGGCAGACCAGTGTAATTTTAATTTGTGTGCTCTGGAGAACTCCTGAGATCAAGAACTTTTTCCTGGGCTTATTGCCCATTTGGATGCCAACTTGTTTGCGGGGCCTTTTCGTGTCCTCTGCCCTTATTTCTGTTATTAGATAGACAGAGATTTTCTTATTGCTTGTTGGTTTCACATATTGCAAATAATCCTCTCCTGCTCTGTGACTTTGTTTGTCACCCTCTTGAAGATGTCCTTTTCTAGACAGAAGTTCCTAATTTTCATGAAGATCAATGAATCAATCTCTTTATTTCCTTGTCTGGTATTGCACTGGCTTGGATTCCAGGAGTGTGTTGGAGACCTGGTGAGAGACAGCGTCCTAGTCTTGTTTCCCGTCTTTAAGGGAAGATGTTAGTCTTTCACTGTTAGCTATGATGGCAACTGGAGGTTTTTAATGCTTTCTATCAGTTTAAGGAATCCCCTTTCTATCGTCATTTTGCTGAGTTTTTGTTTGTTTTTTAATCATGGGTGTTGAATTTTGTCAACTTTGAGTGTATGGGTTGAGATGATCGTATGTTTTCTGGCATGGTGAATTAGATCGTTGGTTTTTTTAACATTGAACTGGACCCTGAGTTCCCAGGGAAGCCCCCTGAGACGTGGTGATGTATCACCCTTTCTAAATTTCCCCCCAGATCCTCAGTCCTAGCTGGGAGATTTTCACACACACACACACACACACACACACACACACACACAGAACGCCTTCTTGACCAGGAGCAGCTGCACGCGGTCTGGTCCCCCCACTCGCCCATCACCCCCTCCCTCCACGCGTAGAGCTCAGCCCTGCCTTGTCCTCCGCATCCAGCTCCTCTGGGTAGGCCACACTGGTTCTGACATTCTAAGAAACATTTTCCTAGAGTCAAAAAGAATTCCTCTCCTCTCTCAGATGCGTGGCTGTGGCAAATCAAAGCCATCTTGGTTTTTAGGCCATTGTCCCGGCTTCGACACACACACTTGGTGCCGAGCATCAGTGCCGACTCCAGGGCTGGCTCTGCCCCCTCCTTCCCGGGGACGGCCCTAGAAGTGGCCGCGTGCCGCCCGGAGGGGCTGGGGCAGGGGAGGACCAGGAAGGGACAACGCTCGAGGACCGTCCGGGTGCACATGGTTCCACCTGCCTGACGGTGAGGGCTGCTGACCACCCCAAAGCCACCTTCAGGACCAGGCCTTTCCCCTTGCTCCCTCATTAATTCACTCATTCATTCAGCAAATGCCTACAGAGTGCACCTGACAAAGCCCGGCAGTGAGCACGAGGCAGGGGCTTGGCTCCGGAGCTGCCCCCAGGCTCCCCCCTGGTGGATGTAACCTCATTCAGGCAACGTCCACTTTTGCCTGGATTCAAGCACAAATCCTGTGTGAACACATTCCACGGAGCATCCTGTGTCTGGAAAAGCCAGAGAAAGGAGGCGGTAGGACGCTGCCGGCCTGCAGACCCACCGCCGCCTGGGAATCGGCAGCAGCGCTCTCTATAATGGAGATGGACACGCGGCCGTGGGGTCCCTGGAGCTTCTCCGGGCTGTATCCATGGCAACAGGGAAGAGCACACGGGGTACCACCCACAGCAAATGGAGCGCTAATTTATGAAAGTCACCACTGTCTCTCAGAGGTCTAGGGGTTTCTGGAGTCCCTAAAGCCTGCTCTTGCCTTAGTGCCCAGAGAAATTAAGAACGTTTAGAGACGGCCTTCACCACTCTCCTTTCCCATGCAGGGCAAAGCCAGTGAGAAGCTAAAATAAAATCAAGTGGGAGTCTGTAGCCTCAGATATCGAGAGTTGAGCTGCTTTCTCTGCCAGCTCCTCGGCCTCGCACTTTTCCTGCAATGCCGAGATAAAGCGGCCGGGAGCGGCTCTTTCCCAGGCGATGTTGAGAAGAGATCTTCATTTCCGATTAGGAAAGCAATTGGTCTTTCTGTCTTCATTTAAGAATAAGCAATATGCCAGGCTGTGTATAAACCCACGGCCATCCCTCTGCCTAGATATACACCCACAAACCCTCAGACACACGGCTCACCACCTGCAGGATGCAAATTCTCCAGTGAAGACGTAAATGGGGAGAAAGCTGTCTCCAGCCAGGGAGTGGCGAGCCAGGCGGGGCCTCGGCCTGCTGGGCAGTTTGCTTCACTTGGTGCCACATTTTCCTCAGGCCCTGGTGCCCTGGCAGCTGCGAGAAGGGAGTGAGAGCAACTCAGGGGCTGCTGGCACAGAGCACTGCACAGGCTGGGGCCTGTACCTGGGACGCCTGGAACGCTGGGGCATCTGGAAACCGAAACCGGCTTTCAACCTGCTCACTGCACGAGACCAGCTCGAGAGCTCGCTCCCCCATCACTCACCACCTAACTCCCCGCTCCAGCAAATGAAAGTGGGAGAACATTTACACGTTTCCTTCTCCCCCTTGCTTTGACTGCCCAGCTGGAGCCCACATCCATCTCCAATCCTGGAATACAGTGATCTCCCTCCACGGAGAAGGACAGACCAACTTCCAAAACCAAAGACTGAGGACTTCAGGCAGAAAGTGTCATGAGGTATTAGTGGAAAACTATCAGAAGTCTCAAACTTAGGGAATAATCATCTCAGGAAGGTAAAACATACTTGACAATTTTTTAAACATAGTGAAGAAAATGGCATATATTGAATGATGCAAAAAAAGTTGCTATTTTAGAAGTTAAGCAAAATAAACAAAATTGTCTTAGATTTCAAAAGAAGAGATAAAGCAACAAAGAAGGTGAATTCAGAGAATAGAGGTACGAGCAACCAGGAGACAAAATGTCCAGAAGGGGAGGCTGAGCAGAGGCTGAAACAGGGGCCCCGGCTCTCCGCACATCCTTAAAGTCAGAGAGGGGCCCAGTAGCTCCTGGTGTCAGCCCCACACGGAGGAAGAAGCACGAAGGCTAACGAGCACGTGTCCTCTTTCTCAAGGATGATTCTCCATCTTCAGGCAACTGTTGCTGGCAAGGAGAAGTCTGCTGTCAGTCTAATTGTTCAAGTTTTAGAATTGATCTTTTTTGAAGCAAATGCATCAAATGCAATATTTGAGAATAATTTGGGGTTGATACTCCACGTAAGTTAAATAAATTCCTTCTATTCAGAGAGAGAAAAGTGTGTATGTGTAAGTGTATGTTTGTGCATATACATGTATATATGTACATGTGCATGTGATGTAGATACATATACACACATATACATCTATAATTACTTATGAACACAAAAACCAGCTGTGACAAAAGACAATTCTGTATCGTCAATAATTAGAATTTATGCTGACAATCTGATATTAGTAAATTAAAGGGAAAATATTATTTCAATGATGCCTTTTATTGATACTGTTTACACTTGATGTAAATGTAATATTAGCATCATAAAATTCAGATTTTTATCTTTCTCTATCCACTAAAATAGGTTTTTCTTGGACTTGAATCCCACAGCTTTGATTTGAGCTGAGTTTCTGGGCTCCCTAGTGCTGACAAGTCCTTCCTTTTCCCGTGAACATGACCTTGTGCTCCTCGTCAACTGAGATGGTTTCTTTTTATTCCAATGGCAATAGGTTTTATTTGCAGTATTTCTAATTGGTTCTTTTTCATTTCAACCAGATGGACAGAGATTTTTACAGCCCTTTTCCACATGGTTCTACTAACTTTATTTTTCTTGGAGTGAAGGCATCTCCTGAGGATTGAGTTCATGGTTTTCTTTTGTGTGTCATTTTCCCTAATGCACTTTGGAGTGGTTTGCAGAGGCATCATGAGTGGAGCTTGGGGGTGCCTTCTCTTCCTCTCCCCCTTCGCCCCTCCTGACTCGTGTTTTGGGGTTGCTGCCGGCTGTGTCCCCAGAGAGCCGAGGACCCCAGATTAACACCTGCCTTCCGGGCCATGTCAGGGCCGCTGCAGTTTGTGGGAATGGGGGGTGTTGACCCTGGCCCTGTCCGTGAGCCTGACCTTCTCTCCCGCCCTCGGTGAGCAGACTCGGGGAGCAAAGCCCCAGGCCAGGGTCTGCCTCTCCTCTCTCTGGCTGTTACTGCAAACAGCAAGCTGCTTGGACCCCTCTTCTGGGGAGCACTTGTTAGGCCCTTCCCTCCCGGAACGCCAAGTCCTGGCAGCTCGCACCCACCTCCAGATTCGGGGCACCAGCCCCCCAACTTCAGCCTGCACTGCCCTCCAGTATGAGTTCTGCTTTGGTCCACAAAGACATCTATCTTGCTTTCGTGTGTTGCTTGTTGCTGATTTTTGCAGCATTCTTATACTTCTTATTTTCACTTTTTGCACATTATTAGCCCTGCTGTGTGTTTGGAGCAGAGGATGCACTCAAAGCAAGCATGGCTTGCAGCACCGTCTTGAACACAGGCTGGTTTATAATTGAAGATAACAAAAGGTAAATTATCAGTAATGTTTCAAAGTGACAAATAGCACAAAAGGCAAGTGACTCTTGAGGACTATAATGAAAGATAGAGAAGAAACAGGAAACGTAAAACAGAAAGCACAGAAAAGGGTGATAAAGCCAAAACCCAGCATTTCTGTAATCGCAGTAGTCCTAAAGGGGGTGAAGTCGCCCACTTAGAGAGGAAATGAGCAGGTGGAGGAAAAACTGACAGACCAAGGGGCCCGGCTCCGTGCCGCAGAGTCAGAGACCAGAGGCCGACTCGCTGCACCTGCTCAGGCCACCTGTGGGCCAGCCCATCCGCAAGGCCTTGTCCTCCGCGCCTCGGTCCCCTACATAAACCAGGAGGAGCAGCCATTATCCTCACGTATAGTTTTACACTTTCACCATCTCAGGAACCACCCAGATCCCACGAGTTCACGGGCCCCAGTGCCTGGACCAGGCTGGGCCACATGTGTCGTCGATACTGCTATTCTCAGGGTGCCGGTTTGAATGTATTGTGTCCCCCAAATGCCATTATCTTTGATGCGATCTTGTGTGGGCAGACCTATCAGTGTTGATTAGACTGTAATTCTTTGAGTGTTTCCATGGAGATGCGCCCCACCCAACTGTGGGTGATGACTCTGATTGGATAATTTCCATGGAGGTGTGGCTCCGCCCATTCAGGGTGGATCTAAATTAAATCACTGGAGCCATACAAATGAGCTGACAAACAGAAGGAACTCAGTGCAGCTGAGAGTGACATTTTGAAGAGGAGCTACAGCCAAAAGGGACACTTTGAAGAATGCACTGGAACTGAGAGAGGAGCTTCAGCTTACAGAGACATTTTGGATACGGCCTTTGAAAGCAGACTTTTGCTCCACAGAGCTAAGACAAACACCCCAAGAGCAACTGAGAGTGACGTTTTGGAGAGAAGCTGAAGCCTAGAGAGGAACGTCCTGGGAGAAAGCCATTTTGCAACCAGAACTCCGGAGCAGATACCAGCCACGTGCCTTCCCAGCTAACAGAGGTTTTCTGGACACCATTGGCCATCCTCCAGTGAAGGTACCCAGTTGTTGGTGACTTACCTTGGACACTTGTGGCCTTAAGACTGTAACTGTGTAACCAAATAAACCCCCTTTCATAAAAGCCAATCCATTTCTGGTGTTTTGCATTCTGGCAGCATTAGCAGACGAGAACACTCAGCAACAGGATCAATCACTCCAGCTGCCCCGGAGACGGCAGAGATGAGCGACAAGTGTGGCTGGAGGTGAGTGCACAGCTGCAATGCGGGGACTGGGAACGCTGCCGCAAGGGCGGCCGGCCACCTCGCCACGGAGGATGCGGCAGCGAGGAGAAACTCAGTGACATCAGCCCAGGGCTCGACACGGAGCCAGGGGCAGCCACGATGGGCCCCGGGGCCCCAGGACAGAGCAAGGAGACGGAGCAGAATGAGGCAGAGGGAAACCACTCTGGGGGAGCAGATGTGCCCCAGCAGGCTGAGCAGGCAGAAGGCAGACAGGGGAAAGCATCAGATGAGTGCACTGTCCATGGCCACCGGATGGAACGTTATGCTAATAAACAGCAAGGACAGCGCACTGCCTCTGAAATAGCCCTGGGACACTTAGAAACATTGATCCCCCCCCCCCCCATGACATGAGAAAACATCAGCAAACACCTGCAGATTTGAAATCGAGCAGGCAGCTTCTGAACACAATTTAGTAGCGTGAAGTTAAACTGCCCAGAGCTTCTCTTTTAAGACTTTTATTATGTAATGAGGCTAATTCAAGTGTTTCCTAAAGTGGGTTCCCTGGAGCACCCCAAATCTGCCAGGGATGAGAAAGGTAAGATGGCCTGAGAGTTATCCCTATTTGGGGTCAGACCAAGCGGAATTGAAATTCTGACTCTGAAGTTTCTGCTAACAAGTGTCTCATCTGGAAATGGGGTGGCAAGGGTGTCAGCCTTGCAGAGTGATGCAAACCAAATGCAATCGTGTGCGTGCACCGGTACCTGGCCGTGTTCATGGTTATGACTTTTTCCTCATCCCAGAACATTGCAATTTTTGGGCTTGTTTGTTTTCACTTAAACGTATAACTGAGCTTTGTCGTCATCCATTCTTAACCCACCTGGCTGTGGAGGAAACCAGGCTAATGGTTTGTATCTAATAGGAAAGGAGAGCCAGGTGTCCACCCCCCTGCCGCGATCACCCAGAGCCAACACCTGCTGGAAACTCGGGCACAGAAGCTGGGTTTGGATTTCTGCTCATGTCTCCGAGGGGGAAGCCTGTTGGGGGGCTGTATTCCAGGGTCCGTGGGCTCTGGGCCCCTGAGTGGCTGGGATGGCTGTGACCCCGTGGTGCTGGCGCTGGGCAAATGGGCTGCTGAGGGGGGTCCTCAGCTGCCTCCCACCTGCCCGCTCACACTCAGCTGCACGACTGCCATCCTCGGGCCCTTGCATCCTCAGGGGACGCATCTTGGCTTATTTAAGGTAAACACTGTATCGAATCGTCTCCTCCAAGCCAGCTCCTTGCACCCTGCGGTTAAAGTGCAGTTTCCCTCCAGCACCCCAGGACCCCCGCAGTGTCCTTCCCCAAAAGGGGCCACGCCAGCCACACCTCCAGCTCCCTGCCACTCCCTCCCCCTCCTCACGGGTGCCTCAGGCCAACGCAGCCTCCTGCGCAGCCGGGGGGACCCCAGCCTCTGCCGGAGCCAGATGAGAGCAGAGTCCGGGGGTGGGGGGCTCCGGCTCTGAGCTCCCCCCACCCGGTGCACACGTCACTCCTGCTCCCGGACGCTTGGCGGACCTGACGTGTGTCCCACACCTGCCTCCAGGAGGTGGGCACGTCAGGGGCACAGGGAATGCCCGGGGGGCAGAGACCCTCAGAGCACAGGTGAGAAAGCAAAAAACAACAGCACCTGCCCCACATGGACGGGAGTCCTGACAACAGGAAGAGAACTGTGAGAGATTTAGGATAAAATTTAAGAAAGTATCTTAATAACATTATATTAAGGAAATGTTTCTTGAAGATACATGCACAGCCTATAAAGCAAAATACTGATATGAATTTAACATTAAACTTTTAAATTCCCATATAAAGTGGACACCATAAACAAAGTGAGAAGGCAAGACACAGGCTGGGAGAAGTGCAACTCCAACCTTTATGCACTTTGTTTGGGAACAACCAACACATGGAAGGAGGGTTTCTGTCAGGGCCTGGGACAGTCGGGGGTCCCCCACCCGCAGAGGCTCAGGCCCCAGGGGCCAGCGGCCATGGAGCGGAGCTGAGAAGCAGCGGGGCCTGCAGCTCTGTGGGGAGCCCGGGACCCCGAGCGGCAGGCTGAGCAGGGCGTCCTCCCCAGGCTCGCTGTCCTCCCCGGCCACCCCCCTGCGTGGATGCCGTCTACTCACCCGGGCCGAGCCGGCCAGGCCCAGGGCCCTTTCCCCACAGCAGGATGGAGGCCCCAGCACCCCAAGAAGAGGCACCCGGGGGCCAAGGGAAACCATCCAAAGAGAATAGTTATTTCCAAAGGAAAAAGCAAACCAGATTACAAGTTCCCTCCAGAGCAGGGCTCGGGAGCAGACAACCACGATTTCAATTAATCAGAGCAGATTCTAGTGAAGCAGAAAGAATGAGAGACTATAAATGGAGACCCAAAAGGAAATATTGGGTAAGAAAAATGTTTCACGGACATGAAGAAGAAACTGCTCGGGTTCATAGGAGAGCGGACAGACAGCCGAGGGACAGGCAGGCAAATCAGAAGGTCGGTTGAGAACCTCCTGGAAGCAGTAAAAGAAAATAGAAACACTGGGAGCAATAAAGACAGAAACAGGGGTGACCACATCTGGAAAACAGGAGTTCTGGAAAGAGGCAGGATAAAAAACAGACGGGAAGTGACGTCTAGAGATGTAATAGGATGACCCTCGGGATTCAGGGGGGATGGAAAATCTGACCCTGGGACCTGCAGGCTCTAAGGAGGACACTGGGGACAGCATCTAAAACTCAGGCTGAGACTGAGCGCCCTGAGCAGGCGAAGGTGTTCTGATCACAAACCGACTCCCAGACAGTGGCCCCTCTCCAGAGGACGGCGAGGACAGTGGCGGGAGCGAGTGGGGGCCGTGGGAATTTCAGGGTTTTTCCTAGGATGAGAGAGGAAGCCAAGAGTCAGGACGCTGCACTTGTCACATCTGGTGGCGGGTGTACACATGTCCGTTATGATATTTTCTGTTTCTACAAGGGACAAGGCTTCGAGTGCGGACAAGAAGCTCCACCAAGCTCCTCCCTGATAAACCCCTGATCCCGGGAGTCCAGGGAGCGTCAGGGGGCTCGGGAGCAACCAGGCCCTGGCCGAGGACTTGAGGGTGCAGAGGTGGGGGTGGGAGCATCTGGGCAGGCCCAGCACAGAGGCAGCTGGGTGGGCCGTGGCCGGCAGCAGGAGGACTGCCGGGTTGAGGGGCGCAGGTGTGGGTGGGCAGGGCCGGGCAGGTGAGGGGGGATGATGGGGTCACCCCTCTGCTAACAGCACAGCCTGGCCGGGGCTCGGCCCTCCAGGTCCAGGGCGGCAGCTCAGGCAGTGCCTGCCCGTGGTCAGTGGAGACCCGCAGTGCCCTTCCTGGAGGGGTGGGGTGGACACAGGAGGGGGGACAGCCCAGGCCACGTGCCAGAAACAGCAAGTGAGCATCTGTCAGCTGTCGGCTCTGTAAGTCGTACTCTCAGCACCCACGGTGCGCCCGGCCTGGGACCAGGCACAGGGGCGCAGGGAACTCAGAACCCTCTGCACTCCCCAACCCCACACGGCCCTCCGTTATCCACCCATCCACCCATTCATCTGTCTGTCCATTCATCTATCTATCCATCCATCCATCCACCCACCCATCCATCTGTTCATGTCTGTCCATTAATTTGTCCATCAGTCCACCTACCCATTCATCCGTCTATCCATTCATCCATCTGTCCATCTATCCATCCATCTATCCATTCGCTCACCAATCCATCCACCACCCCACTCCCACCCATCTATCCACCCATCCACGCACCCATCCATCTATCTATCCATCTTTCCATCCATCCATCCATCCGTCTTTCCATTCATCCACCCACCCACCCACCCATCTATCCACCCATCCACACACCCATCCATGCACTCATTCATTAATTTTTCAAGGTTGACATTTGCTAAGGTCTTGCGTGTACCCGGCACTGAAAGAACACGGATGGAGGTAACATTCTTTCTCCATCTTAATTACCTGTTCCTGCAAGGACCCTTCTTTCTGCAACATTCCCTTCTTTCCACCCGCTCATTGGCACCAGCATACAACTGTGCTGTGAAACCTGCTGGCCTTTAAGGACCCACCCTGACCGCACCTGCCCCCCGCTACAGCTCCTTTTCCGTGCCCTTCGCCTTGAGCTGGAGCCCCTTCCCCTCCCTCCCCTCCCCTCTCTGTGCCCCACCCCTGAGCTGCTCCGGCCCACCCAGCCCTGCAACGTCTCTGACCTGCCAGGCCCTCCGCCCGCCCCTCCTTGGGCCGGCCTCTCCTCGGGGCCCCGCGTCAGCTGCCCCTCTAGCCCCCCGGAGCTTCTCAACTGGTTTCCCCACAGCCCCCACCACTTGGCGATGGCGCCACCTCATTTATTCGGGGTTTCCTTGTCGTTCTCTTCCCACAGCGCGTGACCTCTGAGCGGGCAGGCCCCGTGCTGGTCCGCTCGACGCTGATGGGACCCGGCACTGCCAGGTTCTCAGGGCACTTTTGCTAAGTGAAGAGCAGGGGGTGGGCCGACATCAGAAGGACCCACTCCCCGCTCCTGGAGATGGGGTCGGAGCCCAGAGGACATGAGGTGGGCAGGGCAGGACGGGCGCTGTCGGGTGTGCATGAGCCCGAGCAGGATAGCACCGCAGGAGGGACGGAGGTGGGAAAGGCCCCGAGCAGGCAGGGGATGGGGCGGGCGGCCCAGAGTGTGGCGGAAGAGGCTGCAGGAAACAGGAGGCGGCCCCACTCCTGGAGGCCCATGAAGAGGCCCCAACCCCTTCATCAGAGGCGCCCCCATCCCCATCACCCAGGGCCTGGAGCACCTGCTCTCCTGGTGCAGCAGCAGCCCAGAGCCTCCTTCTCGGCTCACAGCCTTGAGGCGTCCCTGTGCTCGGCGGGGAGCCTTCTGGAGCCCCCCACATCGACAGAGGGAGGAGACTGCCTGCCGGGACCCAGGAGCCCAGGCCCACAAGTCACGACTTCAGGGCAGAGACAGGGCACGGGGAGAAGGGAGAGCCCCACGGGCAGCTCTGGGGTCACCAGCCACATCTGAGACTCAGGGTGCCCCTGTGGGAGTGGGCGGCCCCTCCACACACCCCCTCCCACAGGCAGCAGGACCCCAGATGCAGGATACGGAACATTCTAAAAACCCTCCCTTCTGGGTCAAGCAGCATTTCCCAACGGGATGAGGAAGCCAGAGCTGGGACCAGCGCGGGGAAGGCCAGAAGGTGCCCAGAAGCCCCCACGCGGAGTGACGGAGCAATGGGGTGGGGGGGGGCTGACGCCAGAGGCTTCACGGGCACGCGCCGCCCGTCCCCTGCCTGCGAGGAGCCAGGTCTCTCCCCGCTCCTGCTGAGTGAGCCCCTGCGCCCCCTCCTCACAGCGGGGTCCCTTCCTCCCCTGCCCCTGCCCCCCAGTCGCATGAGCCGACTCCTTATGATGAGTGCACACGGGTCTCCCATTGGCTGCCCCTCTGCAGACCCCAACTCAGCACTGACACCCAAGCAGAGCAGGAGCCACCGCAAGCCCCTGCTGGTGCTCACTTCCCTGACCCCCCAGAGTCCTGGGAAACAGGTGGCGTCTCCCCTTTCCACAGAGGGGGCTGTGAGACCCTGAGACCCACAGATCCCAAAGCCAGATGTCCCCAGCCCCCAGCCCCTTCAGCCAGACGGTGAAGCGGGGGCCTCTCGAGCAGGAAGGTGATGACAACCAGGGGTCTTGGCTGCTGAGACGCAGCGTGTCCCACGGGGGTAAGTTAGCGAACAGCACCCACTGAAAGAGGGAAGGCAATCATTCTTCCTAAGAAGCATAATTAATCGCACACCAAAATAGGAAGCACCTAGAGTTTTGAATAAATGCAGAGACACAGTTATAAAAGCAAAATATTATCATTTGTCTAACATAATTATTTTCTCAGAAACAGTCGGTGATTAACAAGGCACTATAAATAGGCTCCTGCACATCCAGCTCCATCTCTGCAGCCTAATTAACGTGCCAGGGGACCGCCCTGGGGTGGGTGAAGACAAGGAAAATATATATTTCATGGAATCCAAGTTATTTGTCATAACCTCCAAGAAGAAAAAGTAAAATATGAAGAATGCTGCAGTCATTTAGGTGCTTTATTGCAGGGCTGCAATCAGACAAATCAGCTCTTCCAGCTCTGCCTGGGTGGCCGGACGTCACCGGGCGGGTCCTGGGGGCCGGGTGGGCTCCTGCTCCGCTGTCCGGGAGCCTCCCTCCCCCGGGCGGCACCTCCTCATCCCCGGGGCCAGAAAACAGGCCGAGCATTTCCAGCCCAGTAAACCCAAATGCCCCCTTCCAGGGTGGCTCCTCACTCGTTTCCATTTATGTCGCGTTGACTGGCACATTGAGCCCGACTGGGTGGGGCTTCGTTAACCCCACTTCACAGGTGAGAAAACCGAGGCAGCAGGTGCACGTGTAGCTGCTCGGAGAGAGGCAGCTTGGAGCCGCTCTCCAGGTGACACGGCCTTGGCGCAGACACACGCAGACGACAGGCCAGGTGGAGACCAAGGTTGTCTGAGGTCATGAAAAGAAGGTGGGTTTTAGGATGTGTCTGGGGCTAATGGCTGGGTGTGTGCGTGTTTGCACGCACGGCTGTGGGTGTGGGCTGTGTGGGGCGCGAGGGGCGTGTGTGCGCTGAGGCTGGGTGGACGGCGCTGGGTCGGGCGTGGGAAGACACGTGTGCTCCACCCTTTGTGCGCCACGATTCAAGAGCCCGGGCCAAAGTCCATCATCTTAAGCACCTTCCGCTCACACCTGTCGGCCGGGGGCCACCCACTCTGCTGAGCCACACGGCCAGGTGCTGGGACACACGGGCGACCCAGGCCTTGCCTCCGTGAACCTTACCAACTTGAAGGGAGGCAGCTAAAAATGCAACAGGAGGTGGGTGTCATCAGGGCGAGATGTGTCAAAGCCTGGCATCCTGGTAGAAGGGGGAACCCGAGATGGGGGTGAAGGGAAAGATGGAGACGCCTCTTAGGTGCGGAGCCGGCAAGCTCGGCATCAACTGGGTGTGGTGGAGGGGACAGGCCGGTAAGAATCCGGAAGAGCCCTGGGACTGGCGGCAGGGGAGGAATAAAAGGGCACAGCAGCTGAAGCTAAACCTCGGTGGGAGCAGGGGCTGCCGGCCGGGGTCTGCGTGAGCTGGGAGGCCCCGGTGCAGCCCCCTCCTTGGGTGAACAGGGACCTCCAGGCCTGCCGTGTGCCCTTGGAGCTCGTCCTGCTGCTGCCCTGGCCATCGGGGGCTCCAGGAGGGGGTGCCCACACCTCAGCGTCCTGCCATACACTGAGTGACTCGGTGGCCTGGCCCAGCCCCTTCTCAGCAAGCCCCAGGAACCCAGCCAGCAGCAGGGATGGCCCCTTCCCATCCAAGGGACACACCTGTGGGACAGGTTTCCAGTGGCCGTGGGGATGGAGTGGGTGGGAGCTTGTGTCCGGGATCTCGAGACTGAGGCCGGGTCAGGTGCCTGGGGACAGGCTCCATGGCTCTGGGGCTGGGGCCACCCTTCCCGTGGTGCAGGGTGTGGGAGACCCCGTGCCCACTGCTCATCCACGGCCCCCACTGGCCTACAGGTGTCCGTGGACACACCAGGGTGGGACAGGAGCCCAGGAACCAGGCCAGGGGACCCTCTCCCAAGAGGCGGTACAGCTGCTCTCTGCAGCCCCCCATGTGCCCTCTGCAGCCCCCCACAGCCCATCTGTTCCTGCTGATGGGGTTCATCGGGGGCTTCCAGGCCACTCAGAGCCTGGCAGCGTCCTCCCCACCCACCCCGGGATCCCTGCCACCCTCTGCTCAGACCCTGAGTCCATCCCCAAGCCTCAGACCGACCCTCCCCTGCTTGACGTTTGGGGTGCTCGCTCCCGCTCCCCCTCAGCCCCCCACTCCAGCCCTCTCTGGGCACCACGCCTCGGGGGCCCACCAGGCCAGGCCCAGCAGCCCTCACTCACCTCGACATCGGGGCCATTTGTCCTCCCCCATTAGGGACAAATCACAGGAGGTGGAAACTGGATTCTGCCCAGAAACCGAGGACAAGTCTCCAGCAGGCCACGGCTGGGCCACCGGGGCTTGACCGAGGCAAGCAGATGAAGGGGGCCCAGAGGACAGGCCTTCCTCCCCGGGGCGGGGGCCGCCGGCGGGGGCTGGTGGAAGTCGCAGCCGGTCCACCGACCCCCAGGGGCTGCATGGACGGCGCCTTCCGCTCCCTGGGACCCATCGACGGGAAGAGGCACAAGCAACCAACAGCCCAGGCTGGGGAGCCAGGTTGTTCTGGGGAGACGGGATGGCTCCAGATGGGGTGACCCTGGCCGAGCTCTTCCTCCAAATCCTCTGGAACCCGTCGCCTTCCTCGAATTGTGGGGGAGAAATGAGCGTCTTGTCCAGAACCTTCAGACCGCACAGCTGCAGACCTGCTTCCTGTCTCGTTTTGCGGCTTTGCCCACCCCTCCCACCCCCTGCCACCCTCTCCCACCCCCGGGCAAAGCAGGATTTGAAAAAAAAGGTGAAAAACCAAATCTTGTTGTCTTTTTTTAATTAACGTCTCCTGCCAGCCCTGGGGTGAGGGGGAGCCTGCCGGTTGGCTCGTGCTCCAGCTCTTCCTGGAGGTGGCAAGTGGCCTTCATGAAAGGAGACGGACCCATAACCGCCAGCCTGTGACGTGTCCCGCCTCGGGGCCGGGGATGACGGGAAGGGGGCAGCTGGCACGGGAGTCGCCCGGGTGGGGGCCTGCTCCCGACAGCCACTGGGCCCTGCAGGGGCGTCCAGACTCGTGTGGCCTCCCCCTTGGGGAGTTTTCAGAGTGGTTTCTGACGGTTTTACGTTGTTTGAGTATGAAATTCAAGAAGGAGACTCTCCAAGAGACACCGGTTAGAAGACAAGCTGCCATGTTACAAGAGCAGGTTGGGGCAGCTGGTGTACAGCAGCTGAAGAAACAAACGAAAGAAGGGGTGAATGAATGAGGGAATGAGGGAATGAGGGAATGGATGAGGGGATGAGGGGATGAGCGATTGAATGAATGAAGGAATGAGTGAGCGAATGAGGGAATGAGACATTGAATGAGGGAATGTGTGAGGGAATAAGCGATTGAATGAATGAATGATGGAACGAGTGAATATGTGAGTGAATGAGAGAATGAGTGAATGGATGAGTGAATGAGGGAATGAGTGACTGAATGAGTGACGGAATGAGTGAGGGAACGAGAGACTGAATGAATGAATGAGGGAAGGAGGGAACGAGCGAGTGGGTGAGTGCCTCAGCACGGAAGAACTGAGCCCTGCCCTCGTCACGCCACTGCCCCAGTCCCGCCGGCTCTGCCAGCCCCGGCCCAGCGCCGTGTCGGCCGAGAGCAGGAGCGCTAGTCCCGGGCGGAGGGAGCCCTTTGCCGATCCAGCCTCGCCCTGAAGAGGCCGCAGCCCCGTCCCCGACGGCTCTTTCTCCGGGAAGGGGGAGAAGTTTCCTCGCTGTCTTTGGGCAGCCAAGGGTAGGGGATCTTCCTGGAACACACCACACCGGAGCACACGGAGGGCAGGCGTCTGAGACTGGAGGACAGACGGGAGGACAGACGGGCCCACTGGACACTGGACGGTAAGAGACCATCCGGCCCAGAGAGGCAGGGAGGCTCTCGGAGGACGCCGAGGTGGAGGACACCGGGTGGATGGCCGGGTCCTGCACAAACCCGTCTCCCTACGTCCCTGCGGCAAACACGCCGCTCCGTCCGTGTAACTTGCTGCGTCCGGAGACCCACGCACATCAGAGCAAGCAGGGGAGGCCCAGCTCGGGGCAGCCCAGGGCCCCACAGCCCCCCGTGGGCACCTGGACATTTCCAGACGTGAGGCCTCTGCACAGGGGTCTCGGGACACAGGCCCGCCCTCCTCTTCTCCCTCCTCCCCTTCTCTCCTTTTCCCTCCCTCCCTCCCTCCCTTCCTTTAATTTGTGCCTTTTCCATTCTTTCCTCAGCTTTAACCGAGTGTTTTTCTGGGTCTGCCCCTCACTGTGCTCACACTTCCCGGCCGGCTCTCACAGCCCAGGTGCAGGGAGCACCCCGGATAAGCACCCCGCAGGGCTGGCTTGGCCCACACTTGCTGTGAGGAAACGGCCTCTTGGTCCCCGGGTGGCTCTTTACCAGGCAGAGGCCCCGTGTGTCCCGGGGTCCTCTTGGCTTTCCCGGCTGCTGTGTCTCCTGAGCTGGGTGTGAAATCCCAGAGGTGAGGAGCTAAAGCCAATGGGCTTTGCCCAGCGCTGGGTGTGGAGGCAGAAGCTGAAAATTTTTCTCCCCCCACCTCCTATCTCAGTCCTCTGAAAACTCTCCATTTTATTTCTCCTGAAAACATGGCACGTACGTTCCCACACAGTCGGCCCAAAGACTCCATCATGACCTCAGGTCACCTGTGGCTTTGGTTTCCTCCTGATGGTCACGTTGTCATTTACGGTGCAAAGGTTGGATGATCACAAGCACCAAAACCACCCTTACAACGGAGGAGGAAGGCCACGCGGGACCCCGGGACCCCTGGGGTCTGGGTTCCAACAGGACAGAGGAGGGGCCACCTCACATCCTCACAGAGCAGTGGGGCATCCGTTCACAGGTGAGGGACCCGTCACAGGTGAGGACCCCATTCACAGGTGAGGACCCCGTTTACAGGTGAGGGACCCTTCATAGGTGAGGACCCCGTTCACAAGCAAGAGCCCCATTCACAGGTGAGGACCCCATTCACAGGTAAGAGCCCCATTCACAGGTGAGGACCCCGTTCACAGGTGAGGGACCCATCACAGGTGAGGGACCTGTCACAGGTGAGGGACCCATCACAGGTGAGGGACCTGTCACAGGTGAGGGCCCCATTCACAGGTGAGGGACATGCCACAGGTGAGGACCCTGTTCACAGGTGAGGGACCTATTACAGGTGAGAGCCCCGTTCACAGGTGAGGGACCCGTCACAGGTGAGGACCCCATTCACAGGTGAGAGACCCGTCACAGGTGAGGGCCCTGTTCTCAGGTGAGGGACCTGTCACAGGTGAGGGCCCCATTCTCGGATGAGGGTCTGTTCCTAAACCGAGATGGAACCTGAGGCTGGGAACCAAGCCCTCTGACCAGCATAAGAGCGTTTCTGCCAGGAATCATAGCCGACAAGTAGGACACAGAGCCGATGACGAGCAGGTATCCGGTCGCCACACCAGTCTAATCCTCGTGGGATCTCTGGGCCCAAGTATAGTTGCTACGGGTAGTAAATCACAGGGTTTTTCCATTTCAAAACCACAATAAACCATCAGAACCAAGCTAACCAAAAGACAAGTTTGGAATCCGGAATTGGTGGGGCCTCGGGGACAACCGCACAGCCATCCCAACCCGGCCAGAAGTAGAGCCAGGACAGGGGTCAGCCCGAGCGTGACACCGGCCGCGGGACGTCAGCCCTGGGTCCCAGGGTCTCGACACGCAGACGTTAATTCCACCCTTGGCCGTGGTGGGACAAGCAGGGCTCCTGCTGCCGGACCCCCACTGCCTGCCAGCCGCAGGGCCCTGAAGCTCCTACGTGTCGGCGTCAGGCCCAGAGACAGAGGGGGGGCTCCAGGGCCATGCAGGGGTTCCGTGGGCCAAGGGTGGGGGCTTGCGTGGCTTCTGCCCCCTTTCGCTGCCAGGGAGCAGGGAGACACAGTCCCTCGGCACACCCAGGAGAGCGGCCAGCTTGGTAGGGTGGGTAGCCAGGCCTGAGGAGGAGAGGACTCTGGGTTTTACAGACGCTCTCTCACCAAGAGGTGACCAACACTGGTGGGTGACCCCAGAGACAGGACTCGCTGCCTGGCCTGGTTTATCACCCACCAGTAGCCGAGCTCACCAAGTCCCCACAGGAAGGGCCGAAAGCCGGGTCTAGGCCACGACTCACCCATCCACTCTCTCTCTTCTCAGGAAAACACTCCAGACACTTCGAAGCAAACAGGAGGCCCGGCATGCAAGGCTCTGATGGGGGTGGGTGCTGCGAGGGTTCTGGAAGAAGTAGCAGTCGGGGACAAAGAGCATCCCAGGACACCTGCTGCCACCAGCCCTGGCAGCCATAAAATGGGGTGCAGAGCGCCCTGCCAGCCCAGCACCTGCTGCTAGACCTGCCCTCCACCCTGCGTCTGGCTCAGACATGTGGATGCTCGTGGCCAGCAGAAGTGAGCTATGGGACAGCCCCTGGCTCCTGGGCACATGGAGGAGGGACAGAGCCGTGGGCGTCACCTCCCGGCGTCCACAGCAGGTAGGGCTGCCCACCACCCAGACCCCGAGCCCTGGGGAGCACAGGAGGGCACATGGGGGAGAGTCCTGGGGAGCCCTGGGGAGCAGGGGGAGGCCCGGGGAGCCCTGGGGAGCCCTGGGGAGCAGGGGGAGGCCCGGGGAGCCCTGGGTGGGACGCATCCACCAGCCACCCGAGGGGAATCAATGACACCCCCACTCCACCAAGGAAGCCTGGGAAGGAGAGAAAGGAGGAGGAGAACACGCGTTTGCCAACACCCCTGTTTACAGGAAGGCCCCTCATTCCGTATTCTGCCAAGTTAGGAAAAACTGTTAATGAGTGATTTTTTTACACTAAGGATAGACCACACACTTTCCGAACCCCGAGCATCATAAAGACAGAGAGCACAGCACACACCGCAATAGGGAGGAAACAGAGGGCGTTATGAGGAAAGACCAGAGAGGTTTTTTTAAATGAATCAGATTTAAGAGCAATTATTTACCAATTATTTTTAAAATAGTGTAAAGAAATGTGTCAGAACTCTACAATAAATAGTTTTATTAGGATTCTCATAGTTCAGCTCCCCTAAAGTGAACTCAAAAGCCACACTGAGGCAAAATGGAAGAAGAACACAAAGAAAGGATAAGAAATTTCAGAGAATTCAAACAACAATTGCAAAGGAAAAATCAAACATGAGAATTCAAAGCACAGATTTTTGAACAAGAAAAGTAAAGTGTTTCAGACTGGGGAAAAGCATAAATATTGCAATAAATCTATAGCTTCCCTAAACCACTTTACAAAAATAAGAATATATAAAAAGACACCAAGCAGAAAGTGTAGAAAAATGATAGGAGCACAATATATGCTAGAGTTTACCGTCCTTCCCACTCTGTGAGAACGTACGCAGAAAAATTAAACTAGGAAATAGGATACACAAACACCAATATTTGTTATATCCTTAACATGAAGCATCCCTGTAAGTTGAGAAGATGCTTTCACAGAACATCGCCAAAAAAAGGGGCTTGGAGTAAGCAACGAAGCATCTCACCAAACTCTAAAACGAAGTCCTAGGGGCTGCCTTAAATGAAGTTGGAACGTCATGAGTGAGGACAAACTACTAAACGATAGAAAACTCCTGGAAGCTACCAAAACCTGCCCACACAACTCCTAGGTGGGAGAAGAAGCAAAAAATTATCATTAGAAACAGTTTAAAAATGAAGGACGAAGTAAGAGCAACGGAAGAGCAAAGCGCCTGGCAAGCAGAGCCTCAGCCAGGTGTGGGGTCAAGGGCGACAGGTGACGCTGCCTGTGTGGCCCTGAGGGGAGGGAGGAGAGCCTCAGCTCTGGGGTCTCCTCCCCGAATCCACAGCCCGGTCTAGGCAGGAGGAAGACACCGGCCCCGGAGCTGAGCTGGGTCTTCCTCATCAAAGCGGAAATAGAAACACACTTAGAACCGCCTGCTCCTCAGATCTCCACACATGAAACCTTGAGGTCCGTGCCCAAAGTACAATTACAAGGGAAATCTACAGCCTTAAATCTTGGAAAGAAGCAACTTGAAAATCAGTCACCTGTGTGTCCAATCTAGGAAAGTAAACTAACAGGGAACAGATTAAACTCAGAAAATAAAAGAAATGAAATTACAAAATTGAAAATAGAAATTAATGAAACAGATATGCACATTCAAGAGATTCAACACCCTTGGTTAATTGTCTGAAAAGACTTTATAAATAATCATACCTAAATAGTAGTAGGAGTAAATAAGATGCAAACCTGCAGATGCATTAAAATTTAAAATGAATACATGAATATGATAAAAATATGTCAAAGAAGAGCACTTAGATTAAATGGAAAAACTCCTTGAAAAACTGTAACTTACCAAAGCTGAGTCAAGGGGGAAAAAATAGAAAATAGAGGGAGTAGTCATAAAACTTTAAAGAAATTGAGGCAATAATCCAAAATACTCCCACAAGAAAACGCAAAGCCCAGCTGTTTTTAGAGGTGAGCGTCAAACATGTTCTTCAAAGAAGAGACAAAGAGGGACCCTCCCAACTCTTTCTACAAGAGCAACACAAAAACCAAAGAACATATGAATAATGGTCAACTTCACTGCTCCCTGAATTAATGCCTAGATTTATTTTATTGTCAAAATGCTTTCTCCAAGGCGGCATCCGCGAGGGGACTGCTGGCCGGGGCCACGACGGGTGGTGAGGCCGAAGGAGGAGGACTTCTGCCCCGCTCATCACCCAAACGGGGCATTTAAAACCGGCCGGCGTGGAGCGCAGCCCACCTGGACCCCGGGGACGGCTGCAGGTGTCGGCCTCCGAGCCCTGAAACCGCCCGCACGGCCTGGCTCGCCCCTTCTCCCCCCAGGCCCCACTCACCCAGCGAGTGCAAAGTGGGAGGCACTTGGGGGTCTCCTCCTTCCCCATGTGGGAAAGGATCAGGGCCACGGAGAATTGCCACTTGTGTCTTAATAGACGACCTCCCGCTTCCACCTAAAGGCCCCTCCAAACAGGTATGAGGGCTCACGGAACTCTAACCTTAAAAAACAAAACTAAAGCTCCCCTTGGGCCCTGCGGTCCGACTGATGAACACATCCTCGGAAGTCCCGGCTTTGAGGGGAGTGCCCCCCCGGAGCGGCACCTGCCCCCGCCACCCACCTGGGGGCTCGGCTGTCTCTGCTCCCCGACGCCTGTGAGCCGGCCACACGGGCGGCCTCTGCAAAACTAGCTCACTCGCCACACCCAGGACGAATCCACCCAAAGCACAGCTGTGCTGACGGCAGCCGGCACCACCTGGGAGGTTAATGAGTTTGGGATGCCGCAGAAACCTCTCGAAGGTTGGCAGCTCCGAAGGGGCGTTACTTGTGTGGCGCTGCCCTCCTTGTCCCGCACGCCGTGACTGCAGATCCTGAGCTGGAATCCCACCACCACATGTCCGATGCGGAGCCGGCTCCACAAAGGAAAGCAGGAGAAGGAAGTCGGGTGAAGCCAAGAGAGGCCTTCGCGGGGATCCTGGGGGCTGGGGGAGAAACGGGGCCTCTGGAGGTGGAGGCTGCGTGGAGACGAACGCAGCTGGGGGGCGGCTTCCCATCCTGCGGCAAAGCCGTGCGCAGAGCACAGCAGCGGTCGGGCCGCGGGTTTCCCCCGGGGCCGGCTCCTCAGCAACCCTGCAGGTCTGTTCCCTTTGGAGAAGGGACAGCGAGTCCACACACTTTGCAAACTGGGTCGTTTTAACCTGGAATGAATCGTGGATGTGAGATGACCGGACAGCAGTGGTGCCCACCGGGCATAACCCACCCACCGGAACTTCCCATCCGTGGCCAATGGTGGGACCCAGTCTGGGGGCTCATGTATGGAGACAAATCCAGAGAAGGAAGTATCAGGATGAAAGTCCTTGCACCAGTGAAGGAGAAGATGACAGAAGTCTACGGAGCCCGTGTCTTTTTATCAGACTCAGTAACACCCCATCAATCATTTTTTCTTGCAGTTCCACAGGTTAGAAATTTCCCAAGTAACCTCTGCAGACTAGAACACAGCCGGGAGGTTTATTTCAGCTGGTCTTGGGTCCAAGCTGCTTCGCCTATAGGTCCTTGGGCTTGTTGGAAAAGTCCCAGGTGTGTCGAGAGGCTGGTTCTGCCAGGGCCACTGGTCCACTGTCCTGTTCCTCGGTCTCCTGGGCGCGTAAGGTGCTCCTAGGGGAGCCTGCTCCTCTCTGTCGGCACCGCCACGAGGATAATGACAAACAGCCGAAAGACCAGCAAACACACGGACCTACACCATCCCCAGCTTAAAGCCGAAAGTGTCCATCCCTGCAACCCTGGGTCGCTCGAGCTACTGCGTTTAAAACCTGGCAGCACATCGGAGGAGCTTGCCTTACACTTCATGTCTCGGTCCGAGGCAGGGGATGCCCCTGGCCGCCGCAAGACCCCCCTGGACGTGTGTCTGAGGGAGAGTGTCTCATTCAGGAGAACGTTTCCACCCCTAAGTGTTGAGTGAACCAGCTTCCGACACACCAGGGCAGCCTTGTTGAAGAGAAATGTGCTTTGAAATGTAAACACACTTTAATTTCTTAAGAGCCCGTGGGGACCTGGCCCACAAATGTTGATATTTCTGTGCTGCGTGTGCTTTGGCTAAGACATTCTCTCCACTACAGTCCCCGCTGGCATCTCAGAGGTTTGCCAGAGAAAAACACTTCCAACAAGGCAGAAACTTCTGGGAGGAAATTAAAGCCCAAAGCACATCCCAGACGGCGCATCCGTAATCTATTTCAATCACTCTCGCCTTGGGCAGGCGATGGGACACCAAGGGCTCCCTGAGACAACTCTCCAAAGACGCGCTGGCTCTTTACGGGGTTGTAAAAGCTCATCTGCCCGGCTAACGCACCCGCTCTACTTTCACAAATGCACCGCGGAGACCTCGGGAGGAAATCCACAGAAACCCTGAAGAGTGGGGCCCCCGGGCTTCCGGCCGCGGAGGGAGGAGGTGGGGTTTGGAGGCAGGGACATGTTGGATCAGAGAGAATCCGGTTAGGCCCTCTGCCCTGCGCCCACCCTTACCCCGCTCCGCATGCAGCTCCAGGTTGGCTTTCTCACCAACGTCCCCCCTCAGCCGCCCGCTGCCCCCACGGGGAGCCTGGCTCTCCACAAGCCCACCTGCCCAGCCCCGTCTGCACCCTCCAGGCCCCTCTGCTCGGGGCTGCCCAGCCAGGCCCGTCCTTCCATCTTCCCCGGAAGGTTCTCTCGCAGGGACCCAGGACTGACAGCCAGGACAATGCTGAACGCAATGATAAAGAAGCGTCCTCGCTGCCCACCAAGACAGACCCCGCTCGACGGGTCAGCTGAGAGAGCCCACGGTGTCAGAGGCCGGGGGTCCACAGCATGGTCTTGGCAGGGGGCCGGCTGCTCCCGGGGCCGTCATCTCCCCCTGCCGGCAGCCCCCGTGTCCCTGGGTTTTCCCATCACACAGCGATGTCCTCTCCTTTGTCCTCTGGCTCCCACGTCTCCCCGTGGCCCTCTCTCCCCTATGTCTGACTTCCTTCTGCTTCTGCAGGAATCCGGAATCCGGGTAAGGGCCGTCCTTGTCAGCTGGGCAGCACCTCACCTGAAGTAACACCCTCAGGCCCTGTTCACAGGGGTCAGCCCTCGGGGATGCGGGTGGAGACGGGAACGCCCCTGAAGTGGGCTCATCCAAGCCGCCTGTCAGTGGGGATGATCCCCACAAACGGAGCGCCCCACACATCCTCCCGTCACTGCAGGGCCGCGGAGATCCAAGGGTGCTGGGGGTAAGGGGGCCGAGTGCCCGGGCCCCGGCTTGGCCCAACGGTCAGCGCGGCCTCGGAGGGGACTTTCCCACATGTGGGTGGACACAGCAGAGGATGCAGCAAGCGTCCGTCCTTCCGCTCGACGAGGCCGAGGCGTTTGGGTTTTGTCCCCGCTGGAACAGGCGCCCGAGCGCAGAGGTGTGTGGTGGGCGCCGCAGTGAAGACTCAGCCCTTCAGACGGAGCCCCGGGGACGGCTCCGCGAGCGGCTGGGGCTGAGCCATGGGCTCGCCGCCCTCCACGGAGATCCACGCGGAGTGTCGCGGCTTCACCCCGGACGCATCAGACTCACAGGCTGGGGGGGCCGCCCTGCCAGGGGGTGCACTGACCAGTCAGAAGCACTGGGGGCTCCCGGGAGTCAGGATGAGCGGAGACTCCCAGGGGGTGGGAACGCGGAGGGAGGGGTGGGAACGCGGAGGCGGGTGGAGGGGCCACGCAGGGCTGTGACAAGGTGATGACTGGGGGGTCGTCAGAGCTGTGGGAGGCTCTACAAGTTGCCGGGAGGCAGGTGGGCTAGACAGGCTTCATTTTAAAAGGGCCTCTGGCCACACAGTGGACATTGGACTGGAGGAGGCAGGGGTGGAGCTGGGGGACAGATGGAGGGAGGCAGGGTCCCCAGATGGAGGTGCTGCGGCTGGGACCAGAGTGGCGAGAGCTGAGCTGAGCCACCAGGGGTCAAAGCAGCCGATGGAGACGACAAGCCTCAGAGAAAGCATCAGTCACACTTTCCTCGCTCCCTGAGAGGGCAGAAGTGGGGGTTTAACCCAGAGAACGCGCCGCTCCCCCAGGCCCACTTCCCCCGTGGAACGGCACCGCCGGGCGCGGGTCGGATGGATCAGCGCAGACGTGGGGCCGTGTCTCTGCCGAGGGAGCCCTGCAGGAAGGCTCCTGTGGTTTCAGGGCCCGATGGCTGGGGAGGGAGGGGTCCCGGGGTGGAACAGCACTGGGTCCTGATCAGAGGGGAGGAAAGTGTCCCCGGGGTCTCCCTCCTCCCAGCAGGGGCGCCTGGGGCGGCCTGGGTCAGGGACAGGGCCGTGTGAGTGTGTCCGGCCGGGGCCTGAGCCCTTCCTTGCCTGCAGCTCCCCGCAGAGACCACGACGCACAGCTGTGCCCCAGGTCTGGAGGGACGGCAGCTCCCCTCCAGGTGACGCCTCGGGCCCTGCCTGGGGCAGCTGGAGGAGCCCACGTGGGACAGTGGCGGGAGCCGGACCCCCCCAGGGAGGCCAGCGGAGCTGCGCGATGCAGGCGTATCTGGAGGAGAGACGCAGGATTGGAACTGAGCAGCTCTGAGGGGTGAGGGGACAGGTCAGTGTCCTCAACCAAGGGGTAATGGTGCCCTGACAGGGTGTCACCTGTCCGCCCAGGTGCGGGACTCGGCAGGTCCCGAGGGAAGGGTGAGGCTGCTGACGACGTGGCTGCACAGCGAGCCATCCCGAGCTCTCAGACAGAAGGGAGAGGGGGCTGGGGGGTCCCTCCAGGCACCCAGGGGACAGAGTCCGGGGTCTTCCCTCATCACATCCTGCGACAGCATCCTGAGGACCGACAGGACGGCCTGACGCCAGGTGCAGGGGTCAGAGGACACCCCACGCCGTGCTGCAGGCCAAGGCCGGAGGAGCAGACGGGGCCTCCAGCCTCCTCGGAGTGGTGGCCGGGGACGTGCTGGCTCTGCCGGGCTCAAGCCCAGAGCCTGGAGCCCCTTTCCTGGCTCCGAGGGGCAGATGAGGATGGAAGTGATGGCCGCGGGCAGCAGCACAACTTCCCCCAGTTGTCCAGCACTGACCGGGGACACTGTGGCTAAGGCCCCCATTGCTGGCTGAGTGGGCAGAGGGGACGAAGCCTGGGAGGGCCTGTCTTGGTCAGTGGGCAGGCCTGGAAAGGGGGGGGCTCCCCTGAGGCCACAGAGGCCCCCCAGCCCTGGGCCTGTCCCCTCTCCTTCCCTGGACTGCCCTGCTGGACGGCTGTCTGTGGACAGCAGGCCGCAGGCCCTGGGGTCCTCCTGTCCTGAGCCCCTGGCCGTGGACTTCCAACCTGCCCGGAGGCCAGAGGGGATGTTTTAAGGCCTCACTCCTCTTCTGGAAACCCCCAAGGCCTGTCACACTCAGCACGAAAGCCGACAGCCGAGCGTGGCCCTCGGGCCCTGGGGCCTGGCCAGCTCCCCGACCAAGGCCCCTTTCTCCCCTCCTGCACTCACACCTGCTCCTGTGCCTCGCCCCCCACCCCCCTTTCCTAGACGCTCTCTTCCAGGACCCCCACGGCTGCCCCCCAGCTCCTTGCGTCTTCTCTGCAGTGAGGCCCCCCAGGCCATAACTTACAGGCTCTGACCCATCCACCTGATTTTGGACGTTCTCCTGGGGTCCAGCCCCTGGCTGTGCTGCAGAGCTCACTTCCTTGTAGAGACCCCCCTCCTCACTGCAGCAGTGGCCCCAGGAGGGCAGCGGTTTGTGTCCCTTCCTTTCACAGCAGAGTCCTCAGTATCTCAAGCTCAGAAAAATATCTGTTGGACAGATAAATAAAGGAATTAGCATAAATGGATGGCTCTTACCCAAAGAGCCAAGCTTTTGCAAATTAATATTGGGTCCAATACAAATAATAATTCAATGGTGAGTGCTGGTGGCAAATTGGTCCAAATAAAAGACAATATGTCTGAAAAGAGGAGAATTTTAAAGATGAAAATCCATGAGAAGGATGTGGCCTTACCAGGAATTAAAACTTATTATAAAATCCTAACAATCAAAATGGTGTGGCTTTGGAACATGCATAGGAAACAAAAAACAAAACAAAACAAAATAAAATAATAAGGCAGCAAACAGGAAGTCCACAAACCCACCCGAATACACAGATGAACATAAGAAAAATCAAGCATCTGATTCACTGGCAAGAGTTCAATCCTCAGGTTGCATGTTCGATTTTCCATCTGGGAGAAAACGAAGTAAAACTATTCATACTTTATTTAAAAAATGAACGACGGGTGGGTTGAAATGTGAAAATAACAAACTGACAGTACAATTAGACAATTTGAGACTGTCTGTATATGTATGTCTCACGCACAGAAGGAAAGCCAGAAGCCACAAAGGAAATGGGAAGGCAAGTGGTACCCTGGGAAAACTGAATGCACGTGGCAGATGAGTCACAGTCTAACAGGAAAATGAGCAGAAAGGCCAGCGTCAGAAATGAGGCCGCGGCGGATCAGCAACCCCGAGGGCTGCCAGCAGAAGACACGACGAGTCTCCGGTGCCGCGGAGACGCCACCCGACGGGACTGAACTGCCCTTTCCGTCGTCGTCGTTGTCAGAGCGCGACTGCCCCTGGGGTGGGGGACCCCGCGAGAGTCTCACCTGGGAGAGTCGCCTGCGCCGCTGGTGGGTGCCTAGGGTGGGCTCCTGCGGCCCCGCGGTGCCGGGTGCAGCCTCGTCCTTGCACGCGATGGCCATGGTCCGGGAGCCAGGCCCAGCCTGCGGAGGGGCCTCCTCGCTGCACGTGGCGCTGGGGGCAGCACGGGGGGCACAGCAGTGCGGGAGGAGCTGCAGGGTGCCCCAGGGGCTCGCCCCACTGTGGGTGGAGGGGCTGGGGCAGTGGGCAGGAGGCACCCACACTTCTCGAGCTCCGGGCAGTGTGCCTGGCCCCATGTTGTCCCCCTGCCTCGGTGCCTCATCCCAGACCCCAGACCCTGTGTGTAGGTCTGACCAGCCTCTGCGCGCATCCTGCACACAGGTAGCTCCTGAGACCCAGCCCACCTGGTCGCGGACGGGGCTGCCTCCTTCTCCGACTCTCGGACCCCTTGGTGGCAAGTCACCAACATCTGGCCATGAGTCCCAGAAAACCACCAGATCTCTTCATAACTAAAGCCACCTTTTTAAGGAAGCCTTCCAGTGCCCTGCAGGTGCCAGGCATCGGGCCGGGCACCAGACGGGGGGACCCGCTCGTTTCCTAAGGCCCAGCACGTCCCTGGAGGAGATCAGCAGGAAGGCCGGCACTGGGGAGCCACTGAGGGAGCCCCAGAGAAGCTCCTGGAAGACGACGAGGGGCATCGAGCCAGCCTGGGGGTGCAAGGTGCTCAGGGCAGGGGGACGACTGCCCCCGGCTGGAGCCCACTCAGCAGTTGCTGGCCGTGGACGTGGAGGGGGCAGTGCGTACCCAGCTCGGGGCAGAGAGAGGCCCGTGGGATTATTGTCCAAGATCCCTGCACATGTGCGAGCCGCTAGTGACACGAGGGCCGTGAGGGGCCACCGACCACAGCAGGTGCCTGGGCCCACGCAGCCTGTGCCCGCGAAACCCAGCCCCAGCTTGCTGCAGTTCATTCACCCACAGCCCTGTTTAATTTTAGAGTCCCCCACGCAAGTGATGCCACCTGCCCCACTAGCGCCCACTCACCCTGCCTGGCTCCAGGAGCAGGGGTGCTTTCATTACGTAGCATTCTGGGTGCCTGCTAGGCCCCGGGGCCCAGCCAGGACCCTACACTGGGCCTCACCCTCCTGATGTTTGGCAAGCGGTGCCGCTATGCATCGGAAGGCACCTGCAGAGCCGGCCGGAGCCCGAGGGGCAGGGTGGACGGGGTCTGAGGGAGGCGGGGGCAGTGAGGCCAGTCCTGGGAGGTTTCCGTGATGCAGGGCATGCAGGGTGGCTGGGGGCCCAGACCGAGGCCAGGATGCCGGGCCCGGTGAGGACAGCTCAGGGCCTCCCAGGGGTTTGCTCTCTGCTCAGCTGGGCTGGGAGGCTGGGTCTAGTCCTGTGGGCTGTGAGGCATTATAATAAAAGCCCATCCCCACGTCCCTGGGGAGACACCAACGCCATGTCTCCTTCAAGGACCCCACCCTGCAAGCCGTCCACGGACAGCAGAACAGAACGACGTGAGGTCCAGCCCAGGCCTTGCCCTGCCCTTGTTGCCAGCTGATCACTGAAACGACACCAATGCCTGGACAGAAGAGTGACCCCCGAGGACTGTCAGCCCCCAGCCCCCAAACCCCTAGGGGCTTCCCTGCCAGGAGAGAGGACTGACAGCTCCTGCAGCTGCTCAGGTACATTCTGAGACTGACACACACTGGACAGAATGTTCCAGAAATGCTGGTTGGCCAGAGGGTGAGATGCATGGTCCAGGGACCCTGTGAGCCCAGCTGCAAAGATGAGCTCCTCAGGCAGACTCACTACACCCCTCCCCTCGGGGGCACGGCCAGCCCCCGCCTCCCTGACTCTGTCCTTCCCCCCTCTGACCTCCCAGGGGCCTGAGCGTGTCCGGGATGCACCAGAGAAGAGGGTCCCCTCAGCCTCTTGCCGTCCTGGGGGCTCTGGGCTGGAGAGCTTTCCAGTGGTATGTGGGGAGAGGGCAGTGCTAGGATCTGCTCTCTTCCTCTGTTTGTCCCGTAGGGGCTCGGAGGTGTCCAGAAGAGTTTTGGCACTAACGAGGGACACTGCAAACCAAGACGCTACAGCTACGGCTCACTGAAAGCAAATAAGGTGGCAGGACCTCCAGATCCAAACGCCAAACCCACCCTAAATTCAGGGTGATTTCCACATCTGCAAATACCCATTTCCAACAGGTTCACACTCTGAGTTTCTGGGTAGATGTGACTTTGGGGGAGACACTTTTCAACCACAGGAGCTGATGGCACCGTTGCGGTCTGTGTGGAGGTCGAGCTGCGCCCCATGGCCGGAGCCCCAGGCTGAGCTTAGACCGTCCAGCATGGCCGAGGTCCGGACACTCCAGGGCTCAGTGGCTTCTCCCGGAGCCGTCCAGGGCCAGCCCTCCCAGGAGCAGATCACCGTCCATCCTCCCACACCCGGGCCTGGGGCGGCGCCAACGTCGATCTCAGCATCACCAGGGACCGTGACAGCTGCGTCGCAGACGGGGTGACCTGCCCTGGAGCCAAAACCTTCAAGGCCCGGAAGAGGCCAGTGGCCAGCAGAGGCAGCAGCGGGTGAGAGGCAGGTGCCAGGAGCACCAACACCAGAGGGTGAAGCTGGGAAGCAGCCATGAACTTGCCAAATACCTCGGACTCGGGGGGAAGTGGAATGTTCTGGAGCAGCTGGTGTCCGCCCGGGCTCTCCAGGCTGAGCTGTGTTTAGACACATTTGACGGAAGTTCTGCTTTCTGCAAGCAGCTAGCCGGTCCCTCTGCCTGTCGTCTGCTTGTCCCTTCCCCATCTGAGCCATCCATGCATAGTTTTTGGTGCAGTTTGCACTTGGACGTTCCTTCCAAGCACACAGACATGCATAGCTAACTGCAAAACCAGTTTCTCATCTATGACACTTGCCAATTCTGTTAAAATCCTTTTGAAATGCGTACCATCGCCAGCTGCACCAGGAACCGTGGCCTCTTTCCACTCAGAATCACCCCTAGATCAATGAAGGGAAGGCGAGACAGGTGAGCCACTGACTCCCCATGAGCATGCACAGATGCACATTTCAAACAAACAAAACAAGATAAAAACTGGCAGGGGCATGGCCCAGGGCTGTGGCCGGACCAGTGTGGTGCAGCCAGAGCTGAAGAGTTCGTACTGGTCTCCTCCCAGCATTGCTTTTATTATCGACACATTAATGACCAAACCTGGCAGCAAACGTAGTTTTCCATCTCCATGTCTGGGATCCTAAGGGACGCAGTTGGAATAATCTTTGTATGTGCAATAACAAAATGTCAGTAAATGCATCATACAAACATCTGTAAAGGAGAACTGATCTAAGGTTAATTAAAGGCATATTTTTTAATCGTGTGTTTGGGAGATCCACATGTTTCTTTAAGACATTAATACAATATAGACACAGGAGTGTGAGGTCAATGCATTTTAAATGCGACAAAAGGTTCCTGCTTGGCACTCCAGCAGTTTCCCAGGTGTGCTGAAACCACCTGCACACATGCAATGACCCCCTCCCCTAGGTGATGAGATGCCCCATTGAGGCATCGCCAGCCATGAGTGCCTGGATCACAGGCGCGGTGACAGGGTCACCGTAGGGGCCTGCCATGTGGGGGGTGGCCATCCCCTGCCATCCAGGAAGGCAGGGAGTGCATAGGTTTCCTGCATATCTCCAACTGGCCCCCACAGACATCTGTGGGATTGAACCAAACCAAAGAAAAGAGGAATCAGCTACATCACTTCTGCTGGATGCTTCTATTTTCATCCTGGGGCCCTTAGTTTCCCTCAGAAACAGAGCAAGTCACAGCCCGGCATGTGCTGTGCCTGGGACTGTCCCACGTGCTGCTGGAGTGTGATCTTGCTGTGTCTCCTGGGTACACTGTGGAAAAGGTTCACAAGGCAGGGGCTTAAAACAATGGTGGTGATGCTGATGATGGTGATGGTGGTGATGATGGTGATGGTGATGACGATGATGACGGTGTTGATGGTAATGATGGTGATGATGATGATGGTGATCATGGTGATGGTGATCATGGTTATGGTGATTACGGTGAAGATGGTGATGATGATGGTGATGATGGTGATGCTAATTGCGGGACACTGTTATCGAGTTCCGACTTGGCGGGCCTGGGCCAGGGGAACTGATCAGCCCCTAGGAAAGGTAGTGGGGCACGGGTGGTAGCACCCTCCACGGCCCCCCGGGCCTGAGAAAGTGGAGCCGAATGCAGGCCCCATTTCCTCACCCCAAAGTACAACCATTGGGGAGGGCTTGCCGGAGAAAACCCCCCCCCGTGCCTTACCCGCACCCTCCACCCTCTTCGTTACCGGAGCAACTCCTGCCCCTTTTCAAACAACCTCCGCGCCCTCTCAGAACCAATCCAAGCCTTTAACCCCTACAGCTACCCCGCCCTCTAAACCGCCCGATATAAGCTTGTACTCTCCCCTAATAAACTCTCTTGGCTTCCTCACCCTAAAAGAAACGTGTCCCGCCTGTTTCTTCTCGCCGCCCTCCACACCTTGCACGCCACTGCCGGGGACCAGGCCCAGTCCCCCGCCTCGCCCTCGCCTCCGGGAAAGAGCCCCCGCCGCCGGTATCCTCCGAGCAATCCCGAGAGCATAGGATTTAGCAACCGGCCGCCACCCCCCCCCAGAAGAGTCAACAACGACCGCACTAATGATGATGATGATGGTGATGATGATGATGGTGATGGTGGTGATGACGATGGTGACAATGGTGACAATGGTGATGGTGATGATGGTGATAGTGATGGTGATGATGGTGATGGTGATGGTGGTGATGGTGATGATGAGGATGGTTATGGTGATGATAATGGTGATGATGGGGATGGTGATGATGATGAGGATGGTGATGATGGTGATAGTGATGGTGATGATGGTGAGGATGGTCATGAGGATGGTGATGGTGGTGATGGTGATGATGATGATGGTGATGATGGTGTTGATGGTGATGATGGTGATGATGATGGTGATGATGGTGATGGTGATCATGGTTATGGTGATTACGGTGAAGATGGTGATGATGATGGTGATGATGGTGATGCTAATGATGGTGATGATGGTGATGATGATGGTGATGGTGGTGATGACGATGGTGACAATGGTGACAATGGTGATGGTGATGATGGTGATGGTGATGATGATGATGGTGATAGTGATGGTGATGATGGTGATGGTGATGGTGGTGATGATGGTGATGATGAGGATGGTTATGGTGATGATAATGGTGATGATGGGGATGGTGATGATGATGAGGATGGTGATGATGGTGATGGTGATAGTGATGGTGATGATGGTGATGATGGTGATGAGGATGGTGATGGTGGTGATGGTGATGATATTGATGGTGGTGATGGTGATAATGGTGATGATGGTGATAATGGTGATGATGGTGATGATGAGGATGGTGATGGTGGTGATGGTGATGGTGATGGTGATGATGAGGATGGTGATGGTGGTGATGGTGGTGATATTGATGGTGATGATGGTGATAATGGTGATGATGGTGATAATGGTGATGATGGTGATGATGAGGATGGTGATGGTGGTGATGGTAATGATGAGCCAGATGGCATGGGAGGGGCAGTGATTCCCAGGCCCTGACTCCAGGTGCAGGTGGCACCTGTGCAGGTAGCCTTGGACTTGCTCACTCACACCCTGTTCCACAGGCCCAGGGAATGTGCCTTGAAGGGTGAGGGCAGCACCGGCAGGGCCTTTGCCCCTGTGATGGTCGGGTTCATGTGTCAACTTGGCCAGGTGATGGTAACCTGCTGTCTGGTCAAGCAAGCACTGGCCTAAATGTTGCTGTGAGGGTATTGTGGCTGGTTAGTAAACCAACAGCCTGGTTTATTAAATTATCAGTCAATTGGCTGCAGCTGTGACTGATGACTCACCAAAGAGTGTGCCTTCCACAATGAGAGAATGCAATTGGCTGGATTTAATCCAATTAATCAGTTGAAGACTTATAAGCGAGGCAGATAGAGGACCTTCACTTCTTCTTCGGCTGCCCAGTGAAGCATTTCCTGAGGAGATCGTTGAATTTGCTGGTTCGTTTCCTGAGGAGTTCATCGGACATCTTCATTGGAGTTGACAGTTTGCTGACTGCTCTACAGAATTTGGACTCATGCATACCCACAGTTGCGTGAGTCACTTTTACAAATTTTACAGTCAGAGACACCTCTCGTTGATTCTGTTTCCCCTAGAGAACCCTAACTAATACATCCCCTAAAGGCTGCCCGCGGTCCCACCATCTCAGAGGCAACCCTTTTCTAGGAGATGATTGTCGGGGGGGGGGGGATTCATTTAAAAACACATTGTTCAAGTAACAGAGTCTTTTTGGAAGGAAGCAAGGAGGAGCGGTGGGTCTCAGCCTTCGCAAACGCCGTTGCCCGGAAGCCCTGCCTGTCCTCCTCATGCCTCCTGGTCCCTCCCCCTCCCCCGCTAGTCACACAACACCAGCCTCCCCAGCTTCGTTTACTTTTGTTCTTAGGACTCACAGACTGCCTCCCGCTCCACCTTCTGAGCCAGCTCATCGTCCCTGTGTCAAATGAGGGGGCATTCTCCTGCATGCCCCCAGCTCTGCCCAGATCCCCACCCCCAGCCCTTCTCCCGGGACAGCCGGGATTCGGTTTCTGCAGTGGCCACCTGCCCTGACCCAGGGCTAGTCTGGTGACCTCAGGAGACCAGGCCGGCTCACCCACCCGGAGCGGTGGTGTCAGCACTGTGCAGGAGACAGAGCTGCTGCTACTGCTGCTTAAGTGTCAGAGCCTAATGCAGACGCCGCACACTGGAGCCCGGACTGAGAACGTGGTGAACGATTTTCACGGTCTTTTCATGCCTCACACTGCAAGTCAACTTAGAAATTGAAGGCTAGAAGTAGAAATGACCATGTGTCCGTGGTTCCAGGATGCGCTCACCCTCCGTTCTCCCACTTCCTTTATCCCAGCCCTGTCCACGAGCTCTGCCGCCACCTCGGCCAGGGCTTGCTTCTACAGGTACCTGCCAGATGGCAGAAAATTTCAGGCTAAAACTGGAGCACTAAGAACGCTCACCCCTTCTTGCCCTGGAGCTAAGCAAAGAACTCAGGCTAGAACTCTGGGGTGAGGGTGGGGCTGGAGCCCCCCAGGTTCTGTCTCAGAGGGGATGCAGCGGCAGGGATGAAGCAAGGTCCCGGGGACAGGACTGGATGCCAAGGTCCCGCATGTCCGCCCCTCACCTTTGTCCCACCCCAGCCCCGGCCGCTGTGCTGCGTGTCCTGGAGAGAAGCAAGTGGCAGGAGCTCACTGGGACCCCGGTCCCCCAGGACTGCCACACCCCCTCAGCTCCGCGCAACTGTGGGGAAGTCGCGGTTCCCGGGGTCACAGATCCTTTATCTAAAGAAACAGAACTGCCGACAGCAATTCTGCAGCGAGGGTTAGTGCAGGACTGTCCCTGTTGGACGTGGGGACAGACGGAGCCACAGCCCAGGCCGGGAACAGCAGATGGGGCTCACCAGGTGGGAACGTGGCCGCACTGGGTGTCGGTGGGACTTTGAAGGAAGTGCACTGAGCGGCTTTATTTAAACCCTCCCCTCCCTCGAGAGGGTCCTTCCCTCGCAGACGAGCTCTGGCTTCTTGTCCTGACCAGGTGGCAGCCTGCTGCAGGGGGTCCCGTGTGCAGCAGGGGGTCTTGGTGGAGAGATGAGGAGGGTCCCAGACCCCACATTGGGTCAGAAGCCAGGTGAGGCCAATCGGAGGGGCCAAATTAATTATAGCCTAACGAGCGCCGATGCTGTGAAGACGTTCCCAGGAGCCCGGATGTCGGGCGCAGCTGCCCCCACACGGCCCTGCCTCCCCTCGGTTCTCCAGGGCCCAGCAGCGCCTGCCCCTGGCCCCCACCCCACCCCAGTCAGCGCCGAGGAGCACAGGAAACTGTAGTCGAAACTCCTTCAGCATCCATGTCACACAAGAAGGGGCATCACCTGTTAGGAACTGGGGGGGGTTCTGCACCACAAGATCCCCAGGTCCAGGATTGCTCTATGAGGAGATGACTTCAGTGGGGAAGATTTTCCAAGCCAGCAGGAAAACGCAAATCCCTTCGACTGAAAGCAACAAGGCACATGGCTCATGACATCGATTTTCGGGGATGGCTGAGCTATTATACTGCACATATTTTCAGGTGTGGGTCAGCACGAAGCAGCCGATGAGCGGTTCATGGGGCTGCCCGTCCTTCGGGGGACGGCCGGGGTGGCCACGTCCCCGTGAACCGTGCACACAGGGGGCTGCCACCTGGTCAGGACAAGAAGCCAGAGCTCGTCTGCGAGGGAAGGACCCTCTCGAGGGCGGGGAGGGTTTAAATAAAGCCGCTCAAGTGCGCGTCCTTCAAAGTCCCACCGACACCCGGTGCGGCCACGTTCCCTCCTAGTGAGCCCCATCTGCTGCTCCTGGCCTGGGCTGTGTCTCCGTCTGTCCCCGTGTCCAGCATGGACAGAGGCTCTGGGGGAGGCCTTTGGACACACCAGGGCACGAGGCCAGGGGGAGGGACCGCAGAGGACAGGGCGGGTGCAGCAGGAGGCCAGGAGGCCAGCGGTGGGGCCAGGCCCCTGACCCAGCCACAGCTCTGGCTTCCAGCTCAGCCAGGCACCCCAGGCCCCGGGGAGGCCCTCTTTGAGGCCCAGCATCTGGGCTCTGGGGCTCCCGAGCAAAGGGTGAGGCCACCCCTGGGGCTTGGCCTCATAGAACAGGGCCCACCCACATGGAAATGAACACTTTCAGACCCAGCTCTGGGGGCTGCACCTGGGTCTCCCCTGCAGGGTTCAGACCCAGGAGCCAAAGCTCAGACAGAGCAGCGTGTGACTGGGCTGCAGGGACAGACAGACAGGCAGAGACTGACCCCTCCTGCCACCTCCCCACCTGGTGCCAACCACCGGTGGGCATTTCTGCTCAGTGCCATCTGCTAGTCCATAATAAGCAGAGCCGTCTGGAGTGGGCTGAATGGGGCCCCCAAAAGCCACGTCCACGTCCTGGTCTGAGCCCATGTCTGGTGCCTTCCAGAGCAAAGGACTTTGCAGAGGTGTGAAGGCTCCTGAGATGGGGACGCCGTCCTGGACCACCTGGGTGGGCTCCCAGTGCAGAAACGCGGTGCCGATAAGAGGGAGGCAGAGGCTGGTGGGGGGGTGGCCACAAGCCTGGGGAGCTGAAGAGGCAGAGGGAGCCTCCCCAGAGTCCCCGGAGGGCAGGGCACTGCCCACACCCGGATGTCGGACTCGTGGCCTCCAGAGCGGTGTGATGATGCACGTTGTTGCTCTAAGCCCTCAGGTTTGGGGTCCCTGGTGAAGGCGGCCCAGGGACCCTCAGGACTTTGCCACCAGCTCTCCTGGGACATGATCCCAGCACTGGCCCCGGCTCCTCCGGCCCCTCGTCCACAGCCGCCAGGGACCTCTGGCCTCCTCACGGTCGGCACCAGCTCTGTCTCACTGGGAAAGGGCAGAGCAGACACCACCCCCTGTCCCCCCACTTCGTGAGTGAGAGGGGCCCCTCTTGATGTCGGGGTGCCCGGCTGCCCTGCCCACAGCCCTGGCACAGGGCCCAGCCTCCCCACAGACTCTGGTCTCGGCACCACCCCGTGCCTGAACAGCTTATCTGCTCCCTGCCTCAGTCTCCCTAACCGAACAATGAAAAGACTGACTCCAGAGGCTTTAATTCTTTCAACTTGAATCCTCAGTGATGCTGGAGAGAGCCCCTCGCCCACCCACTCACAGAAGGCTGAGATCTCCCGATTCCCCTTTGGGGTGACCGTCCTTTGAGGCGGGGATCAGCAGCAGGGAGGGTGGGCGTTCTGGATGGAGTGGGTGGGTACAAGGTCGGGTGTGCTCCGAGGAGGGGAGGACGCCCCCACCAGAGGAGGGGCTCCGGATGCCCACCTGGCCCAGCCCTGCAGGGTGACGCAGCTCTTGGGGGGAAAGATGCTGACTGTGCGCAGTGCTGGGGGGCCGGGGCTGGGGCTGGGTCAGGGCAGCTCTGTGGAGTGGCTCTGCTGCTGGGGTCTGTCAGCATTTTTCCTCTCTCTCGGGAGGTGGAATCCATATTCCGTGCCCCAGGTGGGTGTCACCAAACCACCTTACCTGTGGGGGGACAGCCAGTGGCCCCACTTGCTCCCCAGGCCAGACCAGCCTCCCCAGCCCCGAAAATGACCCAGCGGAGCAGGAAGACAGGAGGCGGGCAGCTGCCAGGGTCCCTGGTCCCACCACCCCACTGGGAGCTACATGACAAATGAAATCCTTTTCTTTCCTCCTGCGCAAGTGAGCTCTATTTAGGACAGCGGGGCAAGCCCTGTCAGTGAGAACCCAAAGGTGCATTTCTGTTTCCCACCCTCAGGTCTCTGCAGAGAGCCCAGTCTCGGGGTCGGGGTCCTGGCCTGGGAAGTGGGGACAAAAGTCCTGCCCGGGAAGCTCCAGGTGGTCACGGGAAGTTGGAACACGGGGGCCACGCCAGGGTCCCCTGGTCAGTGAGTCCGGCTGCCCTAACCCACAGACCCCACTGCCGACCTGGCATTGTGGGGGGGCACCCGGCACAGCGCCCTGGAAGTCCCCTGCTCAATCCTGAGGACATGGGAATGGCCCGGCCCGAGCCCACGGTGGCCACAGCGGGCAGCCCAGTGAGGGCAGAGAACAGCTGGGGGAGGAGGGGGCTCCGGGGGTCAGCCATGTGAACCGGGCAACTCTGGGTGCGGGCGGGGTCTGGGGGTTCTGGCACCTCAGATGATACGATGATACCCACTCGGTCATCTAGCAAAGATTCATGGAGCCCTGGGGGGGGTCCTGATCTCTGTGTTGCCCCCCCAGCCCAGGCGTCAGGGCCTGCGTGTGACCCCCCCCACCCACACCCAGGGCCCTGCTGGGGGTCAGCACCTGTGTCGCCAGCGGCTAGTACATCCCGTCCCACAGTGGCTAGGAAGTGGGGGACCAGTTGCGCACCCCATCCCGGGACCCAGGCTCTGGGAGAGTCCGGGGCCTCCCTGGGACCCCCTGTTCCCTCGCTCCCACCGGCGGGGTCTGGGTGCAGACAGGAGGCAACTGGGTGGTGCCGCCTCCCGGGGGCTCCCAGGCAGGGCGGACCCCATGGCCCCCACGGCCCCCACCCAGCTGCCCGCACGCCGCTGCTTCCTTCCCTGTCCTCCTGCTCCTAGGTGGAAAGTCAGAAAGCAGGAGCCAGCACCTCCGCAGCTGCCAGGCGGAGAGGACTCAAGGTCTAAGTGCAGCCACCCGGCACTGGTCTTCAAGACAGAAAACAGGGAAAGAAAGGGAAGGGGCCATCGCCCTCCACCAAGAGCCCCTGTCGGTGTCTCCAACGAGGCCCACGGGGAGAGGGGACAACTGAGGGTGGACACTGCCGCCCTCCCCGACTCCACCCCAGCACTCTCGGGCCCGTGGCCCTGGCCAGCAGGGGCCGAGGCGGGCATGGTGGCTCACGACTGACCGTCCAAGGCCCCCTAGGAAGGTGGGCAGAGGCGGAGGGTGGCTGTGCCGAGCGAGAACCGGCCTCACCCCCGCACCGCTCAGCCACACCCGGCTACACACGCTTCCTCCTTGGAATCGGCCGTCCGCAGAGCCTGCAGAAGTTTGCAAGAACCCATCAAAATAAAACGAAAAAAGAGGGGAAGCCGCTCAGTAAAGATAACTGTGACTGACTCCACGCAAAATATTATGTATTTGGGAAAAGCCTATTAAAATAAATCAGTATGGTTTTAGAAAATTATTGGATAAAAACTCTTAAAATTCTCAGAGATAAACAAAAATGAGAAAAATCTTAAAAGAGAGAAAAATGCTTAGCCAGATTAAAAACTGACCTATGGAATTCGGACCGGCCGACATGGAGCAAACGCGGTCAATTGCACTGGGTCGGGCTGGACGCCTGGCAAGGAGCTGTCAGGTGACTTGTCTTCACGGCGCAGCTTTGGAAGTTCTAGAAGTCACTCATGCAACATCACTTAAAAGGGACTTTGCGGTCCCCCTGGAACCTCCCTTTCCGTCTTCCTGCCCAGTGTCCGGGTCTCACCAACAGCCTCAAAATGTGGGTCCTGGTAGGGGCAGCCCCAAGTGGTAACCTCAGCTAAGCCTCAGGGGTGGCTGGAGGACAGCCCCGCAGTGAGACCCCTGACCCCCATCCTAGGCCACAGGGCAGTGGGGGGGGGGTGCAACCCGAGGCTCCAGGGCAGGGGTCTCCCCACATCAGGGGGTCAGACTCACTCCAATGGGGCAGCAGTAAGGAAGAAGGGTCAGCTCAGTATGAAGAAGTTGGGGCGTCTTGGTGCTCCCGGCTGGTGGTCTGCTGCTTAGGACCCAGAGGCAGGGGCCACAAGCCAAAGAATGTGGGTGGTCCCTGAAGCTGGGAAAGGCAGGGAAACGGATCTCCCCAACCCAGAGCTTCAGAAGGAGCTGGCCCTGCCGACACCCCGATTTAGCCCCGTGAGATGCTTGTTGGACTTCTCTCCTCCAGAGAGCTGTAAGACGATGGCTGTGTGCTGTTTCAGGCCCCCGTGTCTGTGGCTCTTTGCTGTGGCCACCACAGGACACTGAGGTGGAGCTTCTTGGTGCCTGCCCTGCCCTGGTCTGGGGTCCGGTCACCCGACGCCCACCGTCCCTTTGTGCCATCATCCTCTGAGAATCAAGGAGGGGGGCTTCCCAGCCGTGATCCCATGGGACACGGCATCCTCCTCACAGCAGCCCCTCAGGGGAGGTTTGGGGCCGGGGGTCCAGCACTAGCTGCCCTCTGCCCCGTCCTCAGCCTGGGGATTCCCGTCCATTCCGTGGGCTTCTGCTTGTCTGGGAGCCTGGAACTCACACCCGGGAACGTGCACAGTGGAGCAGGGTTAAATCAGTTTGCTCTCTGCTTCCACATGGTGAAATTTCACCACCCAGGGAAAAGGATGGCAAGAGTGGCAGATGAGAACACCCCCCAATTCCAGAGCTACACCCCAGCGCTCCTCTACCCCCAAAAGCAAAGCACCCCTGATTTGGAAGAAGGGAGATGAGCTGGTAGGAGGTCTGGGTGGAGAGTCCCCTCCCACCCATGAGCACGGGGAAGGCATCACCGGTGGAAGCAGGGAGGGGGGGACAAGGGCAGGGGATGGAGGACAGGAGCCCTGAGCTGGGGCCGGGGGGCCCGGGCAGCAGCTGCAGGGACAGCACGCGGCTTCTCGGAGGGACACAGACTCCTGGGGTCACCAGTGTGGGTCACCTGGGGTCACCACAGTGCCGATCGGGGTCCTAGGGTCACCACACTGCTGATCAGGGTCCCGGGGTTACCAGGTGTGGATTGGGGTCACCAGGGCACCCCGGGCCCTTTCATCTGCTGGCCCCTGTCCCAGGTGCCTGAAGCCCCCCGGGAAGGAAGTGGGGCCCCCTCAGAGCCAGCCATGCTCCCCGCAGGCAAACAGTTCCCGGCTATCTCCCGCCTTCCCCTGCTCTCCCCTTCCTCACATCTACCAGGGTGTTTCCAAACGTGGAAAGTGATCTCTCGGCACACACAGGTTGGTGGGCTTCCGTGGGCTAGCCTGGGACCCTGGCCTGCAGCTCCAAGTGACCACCAAGGAGAAGGACACCTGGTCCACCTGGTCCACTCCCAGGTGGGGCAACCGTGGGTCCCCACCCGCTGCCCCCTCGGGCGGGTGCCGGCCATGCCAAGGGTGGGGGCGTCTGCAACTCAGAAGGAAACCCGCAAATGCAGGCCGCGAGAAACCACGCAGGGAAAATGCAGTTTCTGCAACAAGCAAGTTGCAAAGGAGGGAGGGAGAGAACAGGGAGTGATGGGGAGAGCATGGGGCTTGGAGAGCTCACTAAGGTCACCAAGCTCCACCCAACACAGGGTGAAGATCAGGAGAGAGAACTGGTTTTCAAAGTTGGTGCCACGGAGCAATCAGCTGAGGCCCTGGGGGAACGGACTCCCTGGTTTCATACGGTGACTGCTGCAAAACACGCCACTAGCTGGATAATATCCATTAACCAGTCAGGAGAAGGTGCAAATAAAGACTCCATTCATAATTTCATCAAAAATACGAAAAGCCACGTAAAAAACTCGTGGGTAATAGGCAGGACCCAGAGTGAGAAAATGCACAATTTTACAGAGGAACAGAGCATACCACGAATTATCCTTTGGATTGATCTGCCGTGTTCCTATGTGAAAAGACTTAATATTATGATTCATTATTTATTCACCTACAAATTAAATACAATTTCTATGAAACTGACAGTGGGACTTTGAGGGGATTTCACAAAATGATTGTCATTTTTATTGTTAAAAAAAAGGAATAAAGAGGAAAATATTAAAAATAAGAATAATGAATGGAGACAAGTTTGCTACCAGATTTATCAATTATAAAATGATGATAATTTTTACATGTTGATTCTACGGATGTGCCGATTCTGATCAGTGCAGGAAATGGCACGCGCGCCCCGCCGGCACCTTCCGCGACAGTTTAGACACAAGCAGCTGGGGAGACACCCAGCTCCCACCTGCACAAACCTGGACTCCCGATGGACAGGTAAACGTTAAAGATTAAAACACTAAATCAGTCAAAGGTATAGCTGATTAACGCTTGACCTAATCTCATAATGGACAATCTGTGCTTTCAGGTGGAGACTCAGAACAGAAGGCAAAGGACAAACTGGGATAAAATATTTGCAACCTATTTGACAGCAAAATACTCAATGCCCTTCAACAATAGAAATGGACAGATGGTACAAATAGCCTATTAACTACAGAAGAAATGCCAAAAAATCACAATAATGTTCAAAGGAATAGCACTTAAAACCTTTGGATATTTTAACATTAAAAATAGAAACATTAAACTGAATGATTAAAAAAATAATATTTTAAAAACTACGGTTGTCCAGAGCTTGGCAAATCGGCCCCATGGTGTACTAGAGGTGAGCAAATAAATGGATTTGAGATTGGACAATGCAAATCCAATTGCATGTGTCTAAAGCCTTAAAAGGTGTTTATCTATTTGACAAGCCAATTTCATTTCTGAAATTTTATATTAAGAAAATGGTCAAATATACAGACTGTCAATAAAGACATATCAGCATTATGAAAAATAGTGAAAAACTGAAGTGACGTAAATGTCCAGCAATGGAGAGCTGTGAAATAAATTCTTATACACACGTATGCTAAATAAGATGCAGTTACTTTAGTTTATATCAGGGAAGAACGTGTGACAAGCACAAAATAACCACAATGTGTTGTTAAAGGAGAAATAGTGTACAATAGCCTGTTTATGATAATTCTCATTTTGCAGATGTAAATTACAAGTTTATTTACACAATGGGGGGGAGACTGGAAGCAGAAGTCCCAAGAAGCCAGTGGTTAGGGGGTTGATTACAAGCAGGCCGCACTTTCTCAGGTGCCCACACATGCTCACCTATATTTACACACATACTTATAATTATTGGGGGATTTTTGGACTGACAAGCAGTCCCTTCAATCGTCACATTAAAATAAGTGAACACCACTGTGGATCGCCGGGCAGTGAGCACGATCAGGTTTGTCTCCCGTGACGTGGCTTTTCCCGCTGCCCCCCAATCGGAAGTGAATGGGGTGCAGTCACTGAAGGGTGCGATGCTCCGTGGCTGCGGCCTCCAGACCCCAGCTTCTCAGTGCTGCCCGCGGGGCCGGAGCTCCCACCCCACCTGTGTGCTGCAGGGCCCAGGCAGGTCCCAGAGCCCCACCTTCCGCTCCAGAGCCGGTCCTGGCAGGTGCGGTTTCTGCTTCCCACACCTGTGGACACCAAGGGGCAAAGGATGGAGAGGACGTGCAGGGAACGCTTTGTTTTCCATGGAGACCCAAGGCACAATTCAGATTTTGAAAATTGCATGTTCCTTTTTATATAAGTAGCCAATAATATTTGTAGAAAATACAGTGCATTGAGAAAAGTATACAGGATAAAATGGAATCTTTCTGCATCCCCTGAATCCTGCATTTCCACCTCGAATAGCTTGGTGTATTTCCGTCCAATATCTTCTTTAAGTTAACTGTGAACCACGCCGTAAGAATGACGCTTGGCACCTGTTTTCCATGCTCCATGCACCATGATTGTCCACACTGAATGTGGACTCGTGCAGGCTCTGCGGGTGGGTGGGGGCTGCTGACCTCACCAGGTCTCTGTGGCAGACTCCAGGGTGTCCCCAACCTTAGGCCATTGGTGATGAAGTCGGGAGCCCCTGTACCGAGCTCTTCGTGCAACTCTCAGCTTGTGGCCATATGTTTGGGAAATTTGGGGGGTTGACAGCACCCAGTGGCAAGGAAGGAGTTGAACCTGATGGAATCTGGCCTTGGTGAGCGGTGACCATGCCTGAGCCCCTCTGCGTTCCTAGGCCTTGAGGTTTCCACCTGCAGATTGGGGGCAGGACACCAGCTTCCACCTCTTACGGGAAGACTGAGCTATTTAGGTCATGCAAACTGCTTAGAACAGGGCAGTGAGAGCAAACTGATAATGACTAGCATCAGTGTCACTACACTTGTCACAGGCCAGGCCATGTCCTGGGCACTGGGGATGGAGCTGGGACAAACCGGACCACAGTGGGCTGGGTGGCCACAGGATGGCATTGGCCGGAGCTGATGGGCCCCCGTGGACAGAATCGCTGCCTCCCGGGCCAGGCCAAGAAGAGACGGGTGGACGTCAGGCCCTGTGTGCACCAGCCCTGCCCTCCAGCAGGATGGTTCCGGGGACATGGCCGGGTGACTCGGCACAGCCTGGGCACCTCCACTGAAGCCCCAGCCTCAAGACACCAGGAAGCCTGGCTCAAGCTCGGCACCCGAGGGTGGTCGCCTGGGGGTGTCTCCTGCTGTGGCCCACACCACACTCCACGGCCTCTGGGCACGAGAAAGATGCTGCACCGTGAGCCCGCACAACGTCCCCTGCCTGCAGGTGGGGACGGGGATGGGCACATGGCCGGGAAGTTTCAGCAATGGAAACAGTGAGCAGATGTAGCGTAGTTCCTGGTGATGGGATTGCCAGTCAACGGATAAAGGTTCTTGGTGCCTATTTCTGGAGGCAAAACCACCCTGCAGAAGCACCACGTCCATTTCCACTTGCACCAGCTCTGTGCAAAGTGCCCGAGGCACCACATCCCATTGGCAATGGACATTTGCGAAAAAAAAAAGAAAAGGATTGAAGAAGTAAGAAAAGAAAAGAAATTACTGTGACAATTAGGCAGCAATGCTATGTGCTATCTCGTTTAGATATTTTTTAATTTCCAGCCATCCATTGAATGACACGTTGCCAGTGTCCTCTGTCGTCCGTGCTGACAATTACCCTCCAAGTGCTCCGGTTGGGATGACAACATGTAAATCATCTAATAACAAGAGGCTCTGGGGGCATCCTCACATTTACGGACCTCATGGATATGATTTTTAGAAACGATCTGACTCTTCATGCTCAGGATTCCACTGTTGGGTTTGCCTTTTTTTCTTAGTGTTTGCAAAACACTTTATATATGAAGGCTAACAACTCATCGCCAAGGTGAGCACTCGCCAGCTGTTCAGCCTTTGGTTGGGACCGCGTGGGAGTCTATCGAATGTGCAGGGTGGCTGCCGCCCCGTCCCTGCCCTGGGTTTCCTCCACATGAAGCACCCACACGCCTCGAGGCCCCGGATCCTAGAGTTGAGGCTCCCGCCTGTGCTGGGGGCCCCGGGGTGCTCAGCCAGGGGAGTGTATTTCCCAGAACTATGGTGACACAGAGATGTGCAGACAGAGCACACCAAGGAAAGATCCAGTTTGTCACAAGTCCCAATAGTGGCCTGTGAGTGATCAGAGTCTGTCAAAAAAGATTCCTACTTCACACCGCCCAAGAAAACTGAGCCTGTGGGGCTGGCCTGTGAGACTCACGTGGGATTTTTCAGAGGCGTTTCTGGAGGCTGAGTACCCTTCTCCTGGGAGGCGAGCAGCTTGCCTTACGAGTGTATTCCGGCCGGGGGAGGAGAGGGGAAGCGGCTGGGCAGAGCCCGGCATCTGGGAGAGAGTAAATCAGAGCCGACCAGGTAGCCGTCTTGTCACGTTCTCACCTGTCACAAATGAGCCGCTCAGGGCAGTGGTTTGTTTCCGCGGGTGTAGACGCATCACCGCACATTCAGGGACCACAGCACACACGTCCTGGAAGTGACAGCATCTGAGATCAGGGAAGGGAATGAAAAACACCTTCCTCTGCCTAAGGTTTTGAGGGAGACTCGAGGACAACTCTGTATCCCTAAATCTGTGATATAAACACTGTCGTTGCACTGCTGATTGTGACCACATGGCAGGTGTCTGGTCCAAGTCAAAGGCACCGGGTGACGCAGTCACCACAGTTGGCAGGTAGGAGGCAGAGAAAAATTCACATTAATTTATAATCTATAATCTGTCAATCTACAATCAATCAAAATTTATAATTTCCCTTTATATGCTAAACAAACCTCTATGATACGTAAACATAATTTCCCTTTATAATATACATGAATATGTGTATATACTTACATATTATATGTATATGTTTACTTGTGTGTGTGGCATATAAGTATTTGTGGAACAGATCATTTGCCAATCATTTTAGTTATTTCCAAATCATTTGATATCAACTTTACTGAGGTATGATTTACATAAAATAAAACACATCCACTTTCAGAGTACAGATTCCTGAGTTCTGTTAAACATATGCAGCTGTGAAATCAACACTCCAGTCAAGACACAATCATTTCCTCTGACCCAGAAAGTCGTCTCGGCCCCTTCCCGGTCATTTCCCCCAGCCCCGGATGCAGGCAACCACAGAACTACTTTCTGTCACCACAGGTTGGATTCCTCTTTTCTTGAGTGTGATGTAAACAGAATCTGAGAGCATGTACTTGTGTGTCTGGCTTCTCCCACGTGGCATGTTTTTTGAGTCTCTATGTTGACGCATGAATCAGCCTCTCACTCCTGAGAAGTGAAGTTTGCTGAATCGTCTTCCATTGTATATAACCCATACGCAACTCTCCGCAGGCACAATAATGAGTGTGTTGCACACAGAACAATGTCCTTACCCATTCACCAGCTAATAGACATTAACCCTTTGAATCAATCTGCAGTGAATGTTTGTGCACAAGCTTTTGTGGTAAACATACTTTTCCCCTTGGGTAAGTATCTAGGAATAAAAATAATTGTTTGGTTATATTGTAACTCTACATTTAACTTTATAAGGAAATGCCTGTGCCGGTTTGAATATATTGTGTCCCCAAACGCCATTATCATTGATGTAATCCTGGTGGGCAGACGTTGTCAGTGTTGATTAGATTGCAATTCTTTGAGTGTTTCTGTGGCAATGTGCCCCACCTAGCTGTGGGTGATGACTCTGATTGGATAATTTCTGTGGAGGTGTGGCCCTGTCCATTCAGGGTGGGTCTAAGTTGAGTCACTGGAGCCATATAAATGAGCTGACAGACAGAGGGAACTCAGTGCAGCTGTGAGTGATGTTTTGAAGAGGAGCTACAGCCAAGAGGGACACTTTGAAGAAAGCACAGGAGCTGCAGATGAGAAAGAGTTTGAAGACGGCTGTTGAAAGCAGACTCTTGCTCCAGGGAAGCTAAGAGAGGACAAATATCCCAAGTGCAACTGAGAGTGACATTTTTGAGGAACTGCAGCCTAGAGAAGAACATCCTGGGAGAAAGCCATTTTGAAACCAGAACTCTGGAGCAGACGCCAGCCACGTGCCTTCCCAGCTAACAGAGGTTTTCTGGACGCCATTGGCCATCCTCCAGTGAAGGTACCCGATTGCTGATGTGTTACCTTGGACACTTTATGGCCTTAAGACTGTAACTGTGTAACCAAATAAACCCCCTTTTATAAAAGCCAATCCATCTCTGGTGTTTTGCATTCCGGCAGCATTAGCAAACTAGAACAGATTTTGGTACCAGAGAAGTGGGGTGCTTTTGCTGCTGAGTTTGCAAATACCAAACATGTTGGAATGGCTTTTTAAATGGATAAGGGGAAGATTGTGGAAGAATTGTGAGGAGCTTGATAGAGAAGGTCTAAACTGCTTTGAAGAGACTGTTTGTGGAAATATGGACTCTAAAGATACTTCTGATGAGGCCTTGAACTGAAATGATGAATGTGTTGTTGCAAACTGGAAGAAAGGTGATCCTTGTTTTAAAGTGGCAGAGAATTTGGCAAAATTGAGTCCTGGTGTCAGATGGAAGGAAGAATTTGAAAGTGACAACCTGGAATACTTAGCTGAGGAGATCTCCAGACTACGTGTGGAGGATGTACCCTGGCTTCTTCTTGCAGCTTATAGCAAAATGCGAGTGGAGAGAGATAAACTTAGAACTGAACTCTTGGATTCAAAGAAACCAGAAGCTGATGGCATGGAAAATTATAGGCTTCCAGGGGGTGGAATCCCAGAAGCTACAGCCCAACATGAGGATGTAGTCAAACATGGAACCCAGCCACCATTTCAGTACAAGCCAAGATTGGAAAAGGAGTTAAGCAGAAAGGATTTGTGGAAAGTCCTATTGTCTGATGGCTTTGACCCCTGTGTGCTTCATGTGAAGCCAACAGAAGTTTTGCAAGATCTTTATAGACAGAGCCACTATCATTCGGGATTGGAGGAGAAAGACAAAGAACACATTGAAGGAAAAATTTCTTCAAAGACAGAGCCATGGAGGTTGAGGTCTGGAGTCAAGAGGCCTTGGGCTGGGAGAGTGGAGCAGCCCACATGCATGGAAAGGGTGAGTTTGCCCTGGAGGTCGAGGGTGGGCCTTCCTCCTTGATGCTCCGGAAGAGTTTTGCCACCTCAGGTCCCAAAGAGGGCGGAGCACATTCCCAGGGAATTGGGGAGAGCCTGGCTGCCACCGCACTGTTCTGAAGGAGTTGAGCATGTGCCCCAGAGATGGAAGGGAATGCGGGTGCTGCCCCGATGTTTGAGGAGGATGGAACTGAGAAGATGGTCTCCCTAATGTGTGGATACGTTGGAGCACTCACCTAAGCATTTGGAGAGGAAAGATCTGCTGCAAAGGCCCTTAGAAAGGGTTAAACTCCCGCTCTCTCAAGCCCCAAGGATGCAACGTCATTCTGTAAATGATTCTCAGACTTTGAAATCTAATGAAGTTTGTCTTGTGGGTTTTAGGAACTGTTTCAGTCCTGTTAACCCTATTTTCCTTACTCTTTCTCCTTATGGCAATGGGAATGTTTATCCTATGAATGTACCTCCATTGTATATTAGAAGCACATAACTTGTTCTAAGTTCACAGATCCACAGCTAGAGGGGAATTATGCCTTAGGACTGACCACACCTATAATTGATTTTGATGGGATCTTGTACTTAACTATTGTTACTGAAATGATTTAAGTTTCTGTGATATTGTTGTAGGATGACTGTATTTCGTATATGGAAAGATAATGTCATTTTGGGGTCCAGGGGGTGGAATGTGCCAGTTTCAATATATTGTGTCCCCCAAACGCCATTATCTTTGATGTAATCTTGTGTGGGCAGACGTTATCAGTGTTGATTAGATTGTAATTCTTTGAGTGTTTCTTTGGAATGTGCCCCACCCAGCTCTGGGTGATGACTCTGGTTGGATAATTTCCATGGAGGTGTTGCTCCGCCCACTCGGGATGGGTCTAAGTTGAGTCACTGAAGCCATGTAAATGAGCTGAGGGACAGAGGGAACTCAGTGCAGCTGAGAGTAACATTTTGAAGAGGAGCTACAGCCAAGAGGGACGCTTTGAAAAAAGCACAGGAGCTGCAGATGAGAGACACTTTGAAGACGGCCATTGAAAGAAAACTCTTGCTCCAGAGAAGCTAAGAGAGGACAAATACTCCAAGTGCAACTACGAGTGACATTTTTGAGGAACTGCAGCCTAGAGAGGAACGTCCTGGGAAAAAGCCATTTTGAAACCAGAACTTTGGAGCAGACGCCAGCCATGTGCCTTCCCAGCTAACAGATGTTTGCCGGACACCATTGGCCATCCTCCAGTGAAGGTACCCAATTGTTGATGACTTACCTTGGACACTTTATGGCCTTAAGACTGTAACTGTGTAACCAGATAAACCCCCTTTTATAAAAGCCAATCCATCTCTGGTGTTTTGCACTCTGGCAGCATTAGCAAACTAGAATAATGCCACACTGCTTTCTGAAGTTGTGAACCATTTTACATTCCTACCAACAACAAGCAGCAGTTTAGTTCCAGTGCTCTACATTCTTGTCAACACTTGGCTTTGTCAGACTTTTATTTTAGCCAACATGATAGATGAGTGGTGGTATCTCCTTGTATTTCCTGATGACTAATGATTCTGAACACCTTTTCATGTCCCTACTAGTATTCGTCTATCTTTTATTGTGAAGTGTCTGTTAAAATCTTTTGATCTTTTTGTAAAATAATAGTCTGAGTTGTGCATGTTTTAATATATTCTGGGCAAATGTCTTTTCTCAAATACATGTAGTACAAATATTTTCTGCTAGTTTGTGGCTTGCCTTTTCATTTCCTTAATTATGTCTTTCAAAGAGCAAAAGTTTTAAACTTTGATAAAGAATAATTTATCAATTTTTCCTTTTATGATTTATGCTTTTTTTGTGTTCTATATTAAAAACGTTTGCTTACTTCAACTTCACAAAGTTCTGTGGGGTTTTTTTGTATGTTCTCTTGTAACAATTTTTTAGTTTTAGGTTTTTCATTTATGACCATGATACATTTTCAGTCAGTGTTTGCATATGATATGAGGTAAGTTTACAAGTTTTGTTGCAGGTTTTTTTTCCTTTGCAAATATCCATCTGTAGGTCTATTTATGGAATGTTTATCCCTTTACACTGATGTATTGATCTACCTTTATGCCAACCAACACCTTGGTTACTGTATTTTTATTGTAAATCTTGAAATCAGATCGTATAAGTCCTCCACCCTTTTTTTTTTTTCCAAAATTCTTTTGGCTACTTTCAGTGCTTTATATTTCTATGTAAATTCTAGAATCAGTTTGTTGTTTCTACAAAAAGCCTGCTGGGCTTTCAGTTGGGACTGTGTTGGATCTATAGACCAGTGTGGGGAAAACTGGAATCTTCAGAGTACTGAGTCTTCTTGTTCATGAACACACTATAGCCCTCCACTTAGTTATTTTTACATTTCTCTCAGTGATACATTATAGTTTTCAGTTTATATGTCTTGCATGTATTTTATTAAGTTTATCTCTAAGTATTTCTTTGTTTTAGGATGCCATAATAGATTGTTTGTTCGTTCATTTTTAGAAGTTGTTATGCAACTTTTGCTAAATTATGACCCTGTCTGCATCACAGTGTGACAGAGAGACCTGCACCAAACTTCCACAGATGTTCCTACTGAATTTACAGTTGCTGGGTCCTGGGCCAGCCAGAGGACATCCAGAAATACTGCCCACACTGGCTTGGCCCCCTCCCCAACACCACACTGAGCATGGCCTGCCGGCTCCCTGCTCCTTCCCACCAGCCCTGCTGACCCACGGCTAAGCGGCCAATGCCCCCAGCCCCCGTCTGCCCACTTGGAGCCCAGGGCTCCAGCCAGCACGGCTCCAAATCCCACACCCACTGCCACTGACTGTGGTGGGAGATGTCACCAGCAGCCTGCAATCTCCTGGCAAGAGAGTGTGTCTCAACACCACAGTGCCAACCCCTTCTCAGCTTCTGCTGAACCAACAGCTGCGGGATACTGATTACGTGCTTCAACCTGGCGGGCCTGGGCCGGGGGACCGGATCCACCCCTGGGGAGGGTAATGGGTACGGGTGACAGATTACGTGCTTCAACCTGGCGGGCCTGGGCCGGGGGACCGGATCCACCCCTGGGGAGGGTAATGGGTACGGGTGACAGCGCCCTCCACAGCCCCCCGGGCCTGAGAAGGTGGGGCCGGAGGCAGGCCCCAATTCCTCACCCAAAACCAACCGTTGGAGGAAGCTTGCTGGGTAAGACCGCCTCCCTCGTCTAACCACTCAACCCCTCCGTTACAATGCAACGTCCCCTACTGCCAGTGCGCATGCACCAATCATTGTGCAACACCCAACAACCAAAGACAACCTCCGCGCCCTCTCAGAACCAATCCAAGCCTTTAACCCCTACAGCTAACCCGCCCTCTAAACCGCCCGATATAAGCTTGTACTCTCCCCTAATAAACGCTCTCTCTTGGCTTCATCACCCTAAAAGAAACGTGTCCCGCCTGTTCCTTCTCGCCGCCCTCCACACCTTGCATGCCTCCGCCGGGGACCGGGCCCAGTCCCCCGCCTCGCCCTCGCCTCCGGGAAAGAGCACCCGCCGCCGGTACCCTCCGAGCAGCGCCGAGAGCCGAGGGTTCAGCAACCGGCCGCTCCCCCCCCAGACAAGCCAACTGCGACCGCAACTGGCGCCCAACGTGGGGCGACCCTGGGATTAAAAGCCGACCCTAGGATTAAAAGGCCTCTCCACGCAGTGGTCCAGTAAAATCACCCGCTCGCCCGGACGCCTCTCCAACCCCCCTTTCTCCTCTCCTGCAAGGTAAGGGCCGCCTCTCCCTCGCCGCCCCGCGGAGCTGCCTCTCCCTCGCCGCTCCACGTCCGGAGCCGCCTCTCCCTTGCCGCTCCGCGCCCGGGCCGCTCTTCCTTTCCCGCATTAACCCGGCTTTTGCCCCCGACTACCTTTCGTCTTCTCTTCCTATGTCCCCCATTCCTCCTGACACTCTTCCTCCAGTAGCTTTCCCTCTTCCCCTCCATTACTTTGCTGTAGTCCTTTGTGTCCTTGTTTCTTTGTTTGGCGCCGTGTGCCTCTTTGCAACCGCCCCCCCAGACTGCTCCCGCTACCAGAGGGTCCTGCTTTCTATTCTCGCCGTCTCCTTCGGCCTCGCGGCCACGGTTTACCTCATTTTCTTTACTCGGTAATCAACCCCCCTTTTTTTTTTTTTTTTTTTTTTTTTTCTTTTCCCCGTCCGCTATGGGTAATCGTCTATCTACATGCCAAGCACCTCAAGTTCGCGCTCTGGCGGGTCTCCTAGACACATATCGCTGTAAGGTGTCTGTCCGGCAGCTGCAAGTATACTGGGACCTCCTGCTGCCCTTTAACCCATGGCTCACCACTTGCCATCTTTGGGACCCTGTTACTTATGATCGCCTTATTGATCGGGTCACCAATGCCATGGAACATGAGAGCAAGCGCTTCCCTCCCGGCTTGCTCCCCACCTTAATAACCATCCGCTCCTGCCTTCAAGGCTCCCTCCCCCCTGATCGAGGCCCCATTAAATCCAAAGAGGCCCTATCAACCCAGTCAACAGATTCAGACAGCGATACTAATGTAGACCACGATTCGGACACAGAATCCTTAGTCGAGCAGATTAACAACGCGCTCGAAGTCGCCCCCCAAAAACAAAGCAATACTAAGCCTCTCCAAAATGGCGAACTTCCTCCTTCTTCTTCCATCGAGGGGAGGAAGTGCTCTAGTGATGACGTCAGCCCTAAGCCGGGCCGGAAACCGCATGCGCTTTACCCCGCCCTTTCACAGGGCGGAGCTAGTCCACCATCTTATGCCTTAGGCCCCGCCCTTTCACAGGGCGGAGTTAGTCCGCCATCTTATGCCTTGGGCCCCGCCCTTTCCCAGGGCGGGGCTGGTCCGCCATCTTATGCCTTAGCCACTCCCACCGCACCGCCGTCTTGCGACGCTTGGGGCCTCCCACTTCCGCCTCCCCCTCCGGCGAGCTCCCCCTCGGAGCCGCTACCGGCAGCTGCCGCCGCTCCTCCCACCCTGCCGACTAACAACCCCTGGCTGCCTTCTACACCTCAAGGCAACCCTTGGGGCAACGCTCCCCCTACCCCCACTCCCGCGCCAGGCCCTCTGCAAGCGCGTCCTCCTTTCTCTCGTGCTTTTCGCTGCTTTCCTCTTAACCTTACCCCCACACCACAGAAACCGTACGACTGGTATCCCATTGACTCAGATACTATCAAGCAGCTTCGCAGGGCCGTCAAGGAGGGCGGGTTAGGTAGCCCATACGCTTCCCAAATACTGCAGGATCTCGGCATGGACTTTTGCCTCCCCCAAGACTGGGCCTCGCTTACCCGTTCCATTCTTAACCCCGGCCAGTTTGTTAATTGGCGTGCCCACTTCCAGGCAGAAGCAGCTAGGCAGAGCGAGCAAGACGCAGCCACTGGGGCCACTCATCCCCCCGAGGCTTACCTGGGCACGGAAGCGTTTATAAATGCATCTGCCTATATTAATGCGCCTGCCACCTTTTGGCCTATCCTTCGGGGAATCGCCTTGCGAGCTTTTGCCAACTGCTCTGCCTGTCGGCCTAATAAATTCACCAAGCTCTTCCAGGAGCCGAGTGAGCCTTTCGCCACCTTTGTCTCCAGAGTCGAAGAAACCTGCGCCAGGAAGCTCTCCAGCCGCACCTCAGCTCCAACCAGCCGCACCTCAGCTGCAAACAATGCATCGCCAACACCACCACCCCAACCTTTTCTGCCCCCCCTCTCATTACTCCTCTCCCCTCCTCGGCCTTATCCAAGCAGCCTTCACCTCAGTGAATTCCTCCAACCCCAATCTTACCTCCTCCTGCTGGCTTTGCCTCTCCACCTCCTCCTCCCTATATGAGCCAGTTGCCTCCAACCTTTCCTTTTCAGAAAATACAGAAAACAGCCCCTTGGAATGCAATTGGAATACCTCTGCCGTCCCCCTAACCTTTCATTCAGTCTCCTTTACAGGAAAGTGCATCCGCCCTCGCTCAAGTAACTCTCCCAACCTCACAGCTTGTGCCAACTACTCATCTCCCAGCAGCTCTGCAAAATTTCTCATTCCTCATAACTCCTCCCAATGGCTCTGCTCCTCTACAGGGCTTATCCCCTGCCTTAACGTGCAAACCCTCAATACAACTAATGAAACTTGCCTCCTAATTGTCCTCATCCCTAGGGTCCTATACCACAGCGAGGAAGACTTCTTCCTCCGCCTGGAAACAACTGCAGCTTCTGCCCCACTGCAAAAGCGAGAGCCCATCACCGTCCTCACGATTGCCTCCCTCCTAGGTCTTGCAGGCGCTGGCACCGGAATCGCTGCATTAGCCAGTCAAGGCTCCACCCTAACTCACCTCCGGGCGGCTGTTGACGAGGACATTCGTCACCTACAAGACGCTATTTCCCATCTTAAAAATTCTGTCAATTCCCTCTCTGAGGTAGTGCTCCAAAACCGCCGAGGTCTCGACCTTCTCCTCCTCAAAGAAGGAGGCCTTTGCGCCGCCCTAGGAGAAGAGTGCTGTGTATATGCCAATTCCACAGGTCTCGCCGAGGACAGCCTAAAGAAGGTCCGAGAGGGACTGGAACAACGCAAAAGAGACCGTGAAGCCACCAGCTATTGGTCCCACATCTTTACCCCCCTCCTCCCTTACCTCCTCCCTCTCCTCGGCCCCCTACTAATGATTATTCTAGCTCTCACCTTAGGACCCTGCATTATCCGCAGAATTGTCCAGCTTGTAAGGAAACAAACGGATGCTATTTTCTCCTCGTTCGTGCAAGTCCAGTACCAGCGACTCGGCACCTCTGACGCTCCCTACTCCGAGATGACAACCAACCCTCCGTGACCTCACCGCCACCGGTCAACCCGCCGACCGCGAGGCCCTTCTCGATCGCCTGAACATCGCACCAACCTCGAGCTCCAGCTTCTCTGAACCTCCAACTTTAAACCCCCCACCCTCGTCCATCCCGCAAGCAGCAAGGCCCCTGTCGAGCGCCCGGGCGCCACACCAACGCCGAGCTCCAGCCTCGCTGAGCCACCGTCAACCGTGTCCCGCCTGTTCTTTTCTCGCCGCCCTCCATACTTTGCACGCCACCCCGCCGGGGACCTGGCCAAGTCCCCCGCCTCGCCCTCGCCTCCGGGAAAGAGCCCCCGCCGCCGGTACCCTCCAAGCAATCCTGAGAGCCTAGGATTTAGCAACCGGCCGCCACCCCCCCCCCCCCCAGACGAATCAACTGCGACCGCAAGGCCACGTCCTGCTTTTAGAATCTTTCTGGCTGCAGACACTAGAGAAGGAAAATCATTTATTTTTCACCCCAGCAAGTCCTGTCCCCTCTGAGGAAAGCAGAATTCTTTCCTTGTCTCACCTCTATCTTGTACCCACTGTGTGCTGTGGAAACAAGTCAACTGACCATTTCAGCAATTGTCCAGGATATTATCTTTCAAGATCCATAATTATTAGGTAAATTTTCCCTCTTCCAAGTCAAGACAGGCAATACTTTGTTGGTTGTTTTGATACTAAATTATGTGGGTCACCATTTTTCCAGCTTCTGAGGACATTTTCTTCACCCTCCTTCTAGCTGCCAACAGCTGGCTGTTTTTCTAGCCATCACTAGCCGTTTTCTCACTGCGTTGCCAACCCTTACTTGCTTCTTAGCTCCAAAGTCAATGTCACATATTTTAAGCTTTTGTTATAGCAGTGACTCCCTTCTAGTTACCCATTGATATATCAGTTAGTTTTGCATAAGGAACTGCCTCAAAATGTAGTTGCTTAAAACAAAAATCCATTGTTCAGGTGGTGGTTCTGTGACGGCCGTTTGGGCTGGGTTCTGCTGGGTTCTCCTGGTCCTGGCGAGAGTCACACATCTGCAGGGAGAGGGTGGTAGGCAGATGGCTGATGTCGGCTGGCGTGGGGTGGCAGGGCCGAGTGGCTCTTGCTCCACTGGCCAGCCCAGCTGTGTCCCCTGGAAGTGGGGCAGGCCTCCGAGAGAAGCAGAACAGCGCACGGACTCCCGAGGCCACAGCACAGCATTGTGCCTGCTGCCCTCCACAGGTCACGGCACGTCACAGGGCCTGGGCTCGGGGGACGGGGACTGCACAAACAGTTTGGGGAGAAGCTTACATTTCTTTCTTGGGTTCTCAGCTGTGCCTCCCGATGAGGAGATGGAGCTCAGCATGACTTTCCAATGTCTCAGTGTTCCACGGTTGTGGGTGGGAACGTCACACTAGTCGGGGTCTCTGCCGCTCCCAGGAGGCAGGCGTGGGTCCCAGGACCCAGGCCCAGGTCACACGGCCGTGGGTGTGGGGGCTGTGCTAATCCACACCTCCCTGTCCAGGTTAAATGGCCTGAGGCCTCCTGGTGCCAAATTCTAGCACCTCACCAAGAACGGGTTAAAGCAGATCCCTGAGGCTGCCCTGGCTCTACCTTCCGGAGACCCCATCTCCCCCCAGCGCTGCACCTCCTATGCAGGGATGACGTTCCAGTGCTTTCAAGAGGCTTACTTTCTGGATCTGAGCTCAATTCCACTCCGCCTGCAGGCTCACAGCCCCAGCGTTAGTTTCCCACAGAATTCTGTCTAATTCCTGATGCTTCCCCTGCTGTCAGGGTCTCACCCAGCCGGTCCCAGGTGTCATGATGCCGAGGCAGGGACCCGAGCCTCAGGAAAGCAGAGCCAGGCAGCTCCCTACCCTGGAGCCCACAGCCTCCGAGCGCCTTCGATTATTTGTTGGTCTGTATCCACCTTGAGCTCTTCTCCCACCATAAAATTGATACCGGAATAACATTCCTGAGCTTCACCTGTATCTGATGCTTCCCATCCCCAGCCCCTCGTGGATGCTGGGGGAGCCTGAGCTCCTAAGCCTGGCGTCTGGGTGCCCTCCGTCTGTCCAATGCAGCAGCCTGTCCCCCCATCCCTCCACCCCACCGGCAGGATTTTCCGTGGAGCTAGCTGCTGTGTGTCTATGTCCCCGACATACCTTGCCAAGATGCGTCTCTGTGGCCTTGGCCGGAGGATCAGTCACGTGTGGCTCTCGGGATGCACACAGGCCACGCACATTCACTCTGCTTCAGGGAGGTCATCCCATGTGCCCTGAGCACCCAATGTGCCAAACAGGACCAGGAAAGCCCTCGTCCTCGTTTGTTATTTCCAGCGTGTCCTGTGACCCCACCCAGGTTTGTAGACTCAGAAGTGTCCTGTGAACACAAGATTTTTATCCTCACTATTATATATTTCTGGAAAAAAAACCTTTATGCTAAGTCATGCTTCCCATATGCAGATTGCGTGCGTTCTCCAGCTCACAGGGGCATATTTCTTGCTTCCAGGTGGGACCCAGGAGCAGCTGCGATTTGAACCACAGCAACCTTCCACGCAGCATACGGGAGCAGGTCCATCACCGTGAATTACAGACCTGCTCGCACACAGATGGACTAATTCATCCACGTCCCCAAAGACCTTCAATCACTGCAGCGTGACCCTCCGGGACGTGGGCCAGGCGGGGGAAGGCAGCCCAAACGGCCACCCCAGTGAATACAGCCCCACTCTCGGGAGTGTGCAAAGCCAGACCCGGTATGTTCTGAGGCAACGGCCCCATCTTAGAAGAGATGCAAATGCCCCGAGTGGCAGCGGAGGGCCTGCGGTTTCCCAGAGCAGATGGAGAGCTGCTAATAGCTCAGGCTTTGCAGTGGGGAGGGACGGCCCATTGGAGCACATCCCCTGCAAACACACTAGAAGTGCAGAAACAGATTTGTCATGGAATTCGCCACACAATGCCCCGGTGAGGCTGTGCGTTGTCCGCTCCTGGAAGCCACTTGGGGTGTTGACGACAGTCAGCTCGCGAGGTTCTGGGGAGCGCTGAGTGCACGGTTTCTAATGTCAGGGCCCAGGGCGTCTGTCAGCTGTAATTAGCTCCACCCCTCTCCTCTTCAGAGGATGAGACTTGGAAAGGCAGGGGCCCATTATTGTGAAGACAGGAGCACTGTAGGAACAGGTAGAAACGGGAAATGGGGGTTGGCCTCAGCCTGGAGCTGCCTCCGTTGTAATGAGAGGTGGCTGGAAGCGATTGGCTTTATCACCCATGAATTTGAGTGTGGGGGAGCTGTGGTGGCGGTGGGTGGGGACACCGGGCCCTCAGCCCATGGGTGCTGGCAGTGGGAGAAGAATGCAATTCGAAAAAGACAACAAGGCGGGTGGGATGTGAACCTGCTCCCTCCCACTCTGTGTGCTTGATACGCAGCCAAAGCCCCACAAAAAGTGTGAGATACGGGAGAAAACCTTATCCAGAAAAGGCAGCACCTCATCCAGCACCTGCAACCCTGCAGAACTGGGGGTCAGAGCAGGAGGGAAAGGAAATCACCCCAAACAACGCCCCTGGAGTTTGGATGTGTGGTCCTGCACACGGGGAGCCTGTGTCCCCCCCACCCCTCACCCTCCCCAGCCGGGCCGGGCTGAGAAGGAGGCAAACTTGCTCGCACTGGTTTCCTTCTCTGCTCTCTGGACCCCACTTGCAGCCTGAAAGTCTGGAAATCTCGCTGTCGCCCTGGTCCCGCAGGAACTGCCCTATGGCTTTGGCTCCGTGGGAAAGCGCAGCTCACTCCTCATGAGTTTGCCCTTCGATGGTGGGTCATGGGGAGGCAGGGCCTTGACCTGGGCTGATGCCTGTGAGATCCAGCCACACCAGTCCAGGGAAAGATCATGTGGAACAGGGAATAATTTTCTGTTCTCTCCCCCGAGACGACGAGTTACACGTCTTCACTGCCATCCCTGATCCCGGAGCACACGTCCATGTTTCCAGAGGGGCCAACCCCGACTGCCCCATGGCCCTTTTCCCCGAGCCAGAGAAGGTGCCAGTGGCTCCACTGACCGCCCATTACCAACAGCCTCGAAATTTACCTACCCGAGGCCTCGTGCTTCCGGGAAAGGCTTCGACACACCACACGCGTGAGAGGAGACAGGCCTTATGGGGTCAACGTGGTGATGAAGACACGGGTATTGGGATAGGAGCATTACTGCTGACCACTCCCAGAATGTGTGTTTTCACAATGTCATGAGAAGGAAGTGGACTGGTCTGATTTAAGAATCCCAAAATATTGCCTAGTGAATGCGGAAAAAGTCACTGGGGTCTTTTGAGCAGGGAAAATCACTCAAATGGTTGCAGTCAAACTTAGCTCACCGCGCAGGGAGTGAGTCGCGTGCACTCTGCTCTGACGTGTATCTGTGACGGGTGTCTATGCTTGGGTAAGCATATTTACCTTCAGGAGACGGCAATTTCTGCAGTGGTTAGAAATAAAGCTGCTTTAAATACCAGGTTTCTCAAAATAGCAGATGCCAAGCCACATTAAGTAACATGTGCTATCAAAATATTATTGTTTGAAGATTTGTCTTATAATTTTCGACAATCACTTTCTATTTTTTAACCTTCCAAGGCCATGAAGTGTTAAGTAGGAGACTTTAGTCCCATAAATAAGAGAGTTCTTTATGATAACACTGGTGTTGAATCAGCAACCAAAGCAGAGACAATTATTGAGAATTATGGAGAATTACTGAGTACAAGTTTTTAGGTTAGGTTCACAAGATGTGAATTTTTCATTTCAACTATTACACTTTTCAACTCCAGAATTTCTATCTTTTCTTTTTTTTAAATAATTTCTATCTCCTTATTGATATTCTTTACTTGGTGAAACATAATTCTCATACTTTCCTTTAATTCTCTCTGTGCCAGTTTGAATGTATTGTGTCCCCCAAACACCATTATCTTTGATGTAATCTCGTGTGGGTAGACATTATTAGTTTTGATTAGATTTCTTTGAGTGTTTCTTTGGAGATGCGCCCCACCCAGCTGTAGGTGATAACTCTGATTAGATATTTCCACGTAGGCGTGGCCCCACCCATTCAGGGTGGGCCTTGATCATTGGAGCCATATAAATGAGCTGACAAACAGAAGGAACTCAGTGCAGCTGAGAGTGACATTCTGAAGAGGAGCTACAGCCAAGAGGGACACTTTGAAGAATGACAGAAGATGAGAGAGTAGCTGCAGATGAGAGACAGTTTGAAGACGGCCATTGAAAGCAGACCCTTGCTCCAGAAAAGCTAAGAGAGGACAAATGCCCCAAGAGCAACTAAGAGTGATATTTTTAAGGAGCTGAAGCCTAGAGAGGAACATCCTGGGAGAAAGCCATTTTGAAACCAGAACTTTGGAACAGATGCCAGCCACACGCCTTTCCGGTTAACGGACGTTTTCCGGACAGCATTGGCCATCCTCCAGTGAAGGTACCCGATTGCTGATGTGTTACCTTGGACACTTTATGGCCTTAAGACTGTAACTGTGCAACCAAATAAACCCCCTTTTACATTCCCTATGTTTGAGCCGAACTTTCTTGTTTCTTTGTTTTTTTATATATATGTATTTTTTGTTGTTGAAAACTGGCTATTTAAAATAACACAGCAGTTAGAAGACCATACCCCTCACACACACGTACACATTGCAGATACAATGTTAAACAACTGCTGCTGATTGTTTACAACAAATGCCCGAGGCATAGGTCTGTCTGCACAGAGTGAGCTCTGAGTTGGGTCAAATAAAGACAAGCTCTAAGAATGGAGCTTTCTAGGGGACTCCCACATAGGTCAGAGTTACAATTCTCTGGGGCTGGGGCTTCGGGGAAACTCCATCTCCATTCTGTCTATTCCAGTGGCTGCTAGACTGCTGGTTTCCATAGCGACCATAGGTGCAAGGTTGTTGGCTTACAAGGTTACCACAGACAGGTGAGAGGGAGATGGCATGGGCCAAGTATAAATGCCACAAAGCTCACTGTTCTTGCCAGAAGTCAGCTATTTACCTTGAATAAATCCTGTTTGGACTAGTACACATATTAGTCATAATGTGGAGAAGTCAGAGCCACTATAAACTGCTAGTAGGGATGTAAAATGGTACAGCTGCTTGGGAAAACAGGTTTGTAGTTCCTCAGAATATTAAGCATAGAGTTATGGTGTGACCCAGTAATTCCACTCCCAGGTATATATCCAAGAGAAATGAAAGCGCACGCCCACTCAAAGCCTTGTACACAAAGCTCATGGCATTATTCCTAACAGCCCAAAGGTGGAAACAATCCAACCGTCCATCAAATGAGGAATGGTTAAATACAACGTGGTACATACAGAGATTGGAATATTATTTGTCCATAAAAAGTAATGAAGTAACGATACATGCTACAACATGGATGAGCCTTGAAAGTGAAAGATGATTGTATGGATCCATGAATTTGAATGTCCAGAGTATGCAAATCCAGAGACAGAGAGTAGACTAGTGGTTGCTTAGCATTGGCAAGGAGCATGGGGTGGAAACATGGAGTGGTGGTTAACAGGTAGAGTTTCTTCTTTGTGCTGTGAAAATGTTCTAAAATGGATTGGAGTGATGGGTCCAAAACCCTATAAATATAATAAAAACCACTGAAGTTTACTTATTAAATGGGGGACTTTTATGATGTTTGAATCACATCTCAATAAAGCTGCTAAAAATTAAAATGGTTTTATTATTGACTTCTAGAACAGTAATTGCTGTTGACTTTCAGGCAGTTAGAGCCTCATAGTGTTAAAAAAGGTCCAGATAATGTTTGACTCCTTCTAGAAGTCAAGGAGTCAAATATTCCGCATAAAATTTTTCTAGACACATTTTGAATTCAATGCTGTGTATATTCTTGGTGAAAGTGTAAGAAAGAAAGCAGAAAGGAGCTGTTAAGAGGGCCAAGTCTGTGCAGACCCAGAAGCTTCATAGCTATAAACCACAAGCAAGAAGGGCCTGGAAAACCCAACAAGCTCCTGGTAAAGATCACCCCTGAGGACGGAAATCCAGGTAATGGCAAACTGGGAACGGACCAGCCAATACTGAATCAAGGTTAACTTTTCGTGCTTTACCTGTGAGATTAAAAATAAACCCCCTCTGGAAGAAGATGACACATCTAATGTCTCTCTAATGTTAAAAAAATTGGCTAGAATTCAATTAAAACTCTTCAGGCATGCAAAAAAAAAAAAAAAAAAAAAGAAAGAAAGAAAGAAAGAAAAAAAAAGGACCAAATGAACAAAGTCCCAGAGTGGAAAGAGACGATGGAAACAGATCCCAAGTTTGTAATATTGAGATTAAAACACAGATGGAAGAAAAGAAAAGATGAACTATAGAGGGGAAAAAAAGAGAAATATATGGGAGAAAATTAAATGACTTACTTATGTATAGCTGGACTTTCAGATGAGGAGAAGAGAGAAAAATTGGGCAAACGCATTCTGTGATGATATTCAGGCTAAACGTTTTCCAAAACTACAAATAAATCAAGCCAAAAATTCAAGAAGATTTATGAACCCACAAAAAGATAAAGTAAATGAAACATCCATCTGGGCATATCATAGTAAAACTCAGTAAACTGGCAGAAACACATAGAAATATAAAAATCATAACAGTATCCAGAAAACATGAATCTAAAAAGTGCAAAAATAAGACAGATAGCTGATTACTTAAAAGGAAACAATGAAAAGCCAGAAGACAATGACATAGACATATTTATCAGGCTGAACATACATTTCACCAAAGAAGATACCCAAAAGGCCAATTGCATACACATAGATGTCCCATTTTGTTATCCATCAGGGAACAAAGTCAGGTTGAAGCCTATCAATATCTTTACATTTAATTTTGGTTTCTTGTAGGAACACTTATTTGGAGCTCACTTTTCTATCCAGTGTGACATTCTATGTAATTTAATTGGTGTTTGTACCCATTATATTTAATATCCTTACTTGTAAGGTTGAATTAAATCAACTGTCTCTTTAGTTGCTTTCTATTTGTTCTATCTTTTTTTTTCTTTTTGATTTTCATCTCTCTGCCTTCTTTTTGATATTTTTTGTAATAGTATTTTATCTACACGATGTCTTATTATTTACACAAATTTATAAAAATGTTGGTGATTGCACCAGGGTCTGCAATATGTATCTCTAACTAATCACAATCTACCTTCAAATAGAATTACAACACGTCACATATAGTTAAGAACCTTACACAGTATATCCACATTCCCTTCTCCCATCTTTGTGCTACTTTTGTCATACATTTTACTTTTGCATTTGCTTTAAACACTCAACACATTACTATATTTGTGCTTTAGAGGGTCAATTATTTTTAGAGTGATTAAAAATAAGAAAGCAGTAATTTTACATCACCTTCCTTTGGGAAGGTCAGGCTGTCCTCTGCAGGCGTGGTTGATGGGGGCTCTCAGATATCACCAGATTCCAGAACAGAGGAGATGACAGCTCTCAGTGGTTGGAAGAGGGCAGGCATCACCCCAACATCCGCTCCAAAGCCAGACAGGGGATCAGAGTCACTGTGGGAGCCTCTAATGGATGGTGGTCTTCCCGTGGTTGAGACAGAGGGGCTGCTTGCTTGCTGCTGCTCTGCTGACATAACAAATAAAAACTGAGATGTCATAAGCAGCCAGATGATGTCAGCCCCTGTTTGGTTTGCTAAGGCTGCAGGAAGATGGGCTGGCTTTTACAATGGGGATTATTTGTTCACAAATTTACAGTTCTGTGGCCATGAAAATGTCCAAATTAAGGCATCAACAGGATGATACCTTCACTGAAGACAGGCTGCTGGCATCAGGGTTTTTCTTTCACATGAGGAGGCACACGGCTGGCGTCTGCTGGTCCTTCGCGCCCAGATTTTGTTGCTTTCAGCTTCTGGCTTCACTGGCTTCCTCTCTCAGCTCCTCTAAGGGCTTTTTCTCTCCAGACTTCTCTGGCTGTTTTTCTCTCAGCTCTCTGGGCTTTTTCTGTGTCGTCTATCCTCTCTTGAAGGACTCCAGTCAAAGGATCAAGACCCACCTTGAATGAGGTGGGCCATATCTCAGTTGAAACAACCTCAAAAGGTCCAACCCACAACAGGTCTACACCCACTGGAATGGAGTAAATGAACATGTCTTTTTTCCTTTGGTACATAACAGCTTCAAACCAACACAGCCCCACACAATGGAAAATTATGATCCACCACCGAGATTACGCATCTAAATTGGCACCCAGGTGCAGAGTCAACTTATTGAAAGAGGGGCCTTGATGGTAAATAGTTCCCCGAGACTTCTCCAAGGGTCCCTTAGACACTCCAGGGTCACCTGCAATGAGGAGAAAAATACTCACTCCCCTCACGGACCGCCGTGTACAGGGTCTGTGCTTAAACGTGCATGAGTGGACTCGAAAGGCCAACATGGTCTCCCCACTGGCATGGGGGCTTTGCGGTCCATGGACCAACTTCTTCATCTCCCTGTTTCCCAAACGCCTAATTGGGAGGAATGTTCTTAGTTCCGTGAGTGTGGTTCTGTCGGTTCCATAACTTACAGAGTAAAGGCTGTGGCTGCAGGAAGGGCCAAGTGAAGGCCCCGTAAATGCCCCACGACCAAGACAACGCTGAAGCTGATGATGAGGATGACGACAATGATGACAACCTAACCCCATGAGGAACCACCGAGCCTGGAGCCAACCCAGACATTGTGAGGAAGGGAGGAACGGCCGTCTCCACCACATCCCCACTCAGTCAAGTATCTGTCCTCTGCAAAAGCCAGATGCACCAAGGCGGAATCATGGACTCAGCTAAGCCGAGGTCCCAACTTCAGAGTTTCGTCATCAGTCATATTCAACGGAGCAGGTCAACCCCACCCCTTGCGCCTGGCACATGGCTCCTGATTTGGCAAATGCTCTTTTTTCTTTATTACCAACCTCCACCCATGGGGAGGATCAACAGAATCGATCTTTACACGGCAAACCTTGACTGTGTTGTTTGGGGCTGTGTTAGCTTTCCTGCTTTCTGACACAGGACTCTGCACGTGCATCCTTGCCTGGCCATCCTGGTCCACTCTGCTGAGGCCAACGCACTGACCAGACCTGCCGTGCAGGGAGAGCAAGGGCCCCTGAGCCCCGTGGGGCAAAGGTATTTTTATTTCTGATTTGCTGACGGATTCTCATTTCAATTAGAATTTGCATCCATAATTGTAAATGAGCTGGAAGATTTTTATAATTTCGTTGCTCCTTATTTTTATTCAATTTTGTTTTAAAGCTACACTAACTAAGCAAAATTCACAGAAGAGTTTTTTTTTAATGCATCCTTTCTCTGGAATATTTTAAATGAGATTGTTTACTCCATTTTTGCTTTAATGGGTTATATGAAATTCAGTTTGAATGCCTCTATTCCTGGTGATTTTATGCAACAGTTGATCATTAATCAGTTTCTTATATTTTTATGGTATTTGGTCTATTCAAGTTTTTCAGTTCTTGGATGCCTTTTGTTAAATTTTTATATTTCTAATAAATATTCTATTTTTAAATTTCTAAATATGTTGCCATAGAGGTAAGTGTGTTATTATCTTACAATTATTTTAATTTCTCCTTTATATGGGATTACTGTTTATTCTCATCCTGGTTCTCTCTCTACTCTCTCTCCCATAATTATTTTATAAAGGTTCAATTTTAAAAAACAAAATTTGGATTAAACTATGCTTCTTACTTATTTTGTTTGCAATTTCATTATGTTTAACTTTCATGTTTATTAGGTTTATTCCTCCTAATTTTTTGAGCTTATTTTGTTATATTCCTAACTTGTTTAGGCAGAGGACCAAATTCCCTTATCACTATTTTTCTTTATAAATAATGAAGCCTTTTGAAGGTAATGTCTGTTCTTCTAATAAAGCTTTTCCTGTGTCCAGTCAGTTTGGACATGGGATGTTCTCCTTTTAAATGCTTTTAGGTATTTATAATTTCTTTCTTGATTCACTCTTTTATCCAAGGATTCTCTATGAGTTTCTTATTTTCAAGCACTTAAGTTAGTTTTGGTCACATTTTCATGGTTATTTCTAACATTAGTGTTTATATTCATATAATATGACCAGTAAAAACTCAACTTGCATTTCAGTTTTTTTTTTTTTTTTTAAGATTTTATTTGCAGCCAAACACATAACCAGTTTCCTGTAAATAGTTTCTACAAACAAAAAGTTGTTTCTTCTTGAAGGATATTAGTGTGTAAAGTACTTAGTGTGAAGGACTTAGGGTGTCAGAACTCGATTTGATCAAGTTTAGAGGCTGGTGAATGCGATTTCTCTCTGACTCTATCTAAAAATATTTTCATTATCTTCTAAAGCAGCACGATAATAAAACGGGTGAGGGAGCTTCCCTGCAATGGTGGGTTTACCAAACCTCCTTGCCTTTCTGGCAGCTTTGACCATAAGAGCTGCTGACACTTATGGTGTGTAAGAGCTTTGCAGACAACGTCCCATGATCCTCAGGCCCTCGGTGTGGCACACCGCGCAAAACGGACAGAGACAGAGGATACTGCACATTTGGTTAAGCAATGGCCACACTTCACAGCGAAGCACATGGGGGGCCACGACCCTTTGCTGCAACCGCAGCTTCTCCTGCAGCCTTTTAGATGCCCAGAGGTTTGAAACTCACTTCTTCATCTTCACCTTTTATTATTACGTACCATCTGCCCCTCTTTATGTCATTTATTATTTTAACCTTCTGTTACTTTTGCGTATTAAGCATTTTCTTATTGTTCATTTACCTGAGTTTGCATTAGCAAAAATTCGTCACTGCATTTTCATTGATTTTTTATTTGCTTTCTTTTCCCTTCCTTTATTTCCAACACCCTCTTAGAGCTGTTTTGCTTCTGTTTCTCCTGTGTTCCATATGGCTTGGTTGTGTTTTTAAATACAACTGAAAGTCATGCTGCTCTTTTGTGGGGGAAGACTGTCCTTTTGCATAACTGATATCCTTGATTCTAGTCTCTTCTGCATGTGTTATATTTATCGTTCATATAATTTATTCCTGCTGGTTTGGTCAAATTATTATTTCCTTCTTTTTTTTCCCCCAGTTGTCAAGTGTTTAATGTGAAGATTATACTGTAATTTATTCCCTTAGAGCTTATCTTCTCTTTTGGGGAAATTTTTTTTAACTATTGTTTGAAAACATGACACTACCTTGTCTACTAGTCTTTCTCCCTTTTACAAGACTTTTACGTACTTGCAGTCCTTTCGCAGCTTCACTCCCACTAACGAGGCCTTTGTTTCCCCTTTTCCCTCTTTCTTCCCCTCAACCTCTATATTTTGCTGAAATAGTTTAAAATCTTTTATTTCTAGACTAATGGAGTTTTCATTTTACTTAGCAACTTCTTTCCTATTCATTTAGCCTACAGATATATTCAGGTATAAAAATAACACAGAAACAAGTGAGAAGCTAATTAACACAAACAACCCAAACGTCCACCAATAGGAGACCAGTTATATACGTTACGGGACACGCATGCAATTGGACTCTGTGCAGCTGCTAAACAGAGTCAGAGACTTTTTATGTCCTGCTGCAGAAATCTGTGCCAACTTTCAAGGGAAAAAAGCAAAGTCCAGCAAAATGCATACAGTATACTTCCATTTTATTTCGTTTGGAAAAGGGGGAGCATCTGATGATGGGTTTGCTTTGTGTGCCAACAGGACACGCAGAAATGGACCAGGGTTTGGCCTCAGTCTTGGATCTGAGGCATTTGCTGGGTACTGCAGTGTGTCATCGAGTATTTCCTTCAGCTGACATGTACAGGTGGTACCTGCTCTGCGAATTTTCCCAGAGAGCTTTCCACAAGAGCTCTCCATGCTGGGTGTGGGACTCCGGGGGTACGGGGAGGTTATCCCTTTGGCTCTGACTTCAAGCGTTGCAGGTGAGAAGGTGAGAAGTCTGGTGTAAGTGTAACTCGTGTTCTTTCCCCCAAAGTGAGCACCCCCTTTCCCATCTTTATTATGCAGTGATTCTCCCAGGGGACCCCCGGCCGTGTCTCGCCTCCCTCGGGGCCTGTCCCAGCAGCTCTCCCGGCCGCAGAGAGGGGGTCTTGTGTTGTTTTTCCGGCGGTTGCCTCTTCGTGTCTCCTCCCGGGTTCAGCTCACTAACAGGCTTGATCTCAGGGACTTCTAATCTCCATCCTTTTCTCTCTCAATGTCCCTGTGTCTGTGTTTTTGGTTTTATTTTTGATTTCTGCCTGGAAGTGTCACTTCCACTTAACTTGGCCCATCACTGTGTCAAGAGCGCATCTTCACCTACAACTGTGGATTTTGTTTTTTACACTGAAAGTCATCTTCCCCCTAGCAAGTGTTTTTCAAGCTTTACCTAAATCTCCTTGAGGATTCCTATTTGTGTGTCTGTGTGTGGGGGAGGTAGTTCTTGTTCAGGATTTTCCTGGCCTGTGGCAGGCCTAGTTCCTGGAGACTCCTGGGATTTCCCTCTGGTTCCTCCCTGGATGAAAGGGGGTGTTTCCTTGGCCAGGTCATGGGTGGGGGGCCGTGGCAGGGCCAGTGCTGGATGGAGGCCGGGGGTCTCGGGGTTGGGGGTAGCAGTGCTGCACCCCAGCGGCATCAGGCCCTGCAGCTCCTGGGTGAGGCCCCCACCAGTTCACCTCCTCCTGGGCTCCGTGGGGCCTGGATGTCCAGAAACACGTTGAGCCTGGTACTGACCCAGCCTTGGGTTCCTCAGTTCTGTCTGGGCCAAGGTCTTCCCTTCACCTCCTGAGGGTCCAGGCTGCCTGCTGGCCTCGACTGCTGCTCCGGATGGGGAGGGAGCCCGGCCCACCGGCCCAGGACCCAGGCTCTCCTGCTTCCGCTTGCTCATGGCACCAGGCAGCTCCTGGGCCCCGCAGAGAGGACAGACAGGAGGCCGCCATCCATCCCGCTACCCGGAACCAGGCAGAAGGGCGAACTTTGGGTGAGGCCTTTCTCCCCGCACTGCCATCTGCACGGCGTGCTGTCCCCACCTGCTAGGGAGGCATTTTGGCACAGCCTGTGCCGCCCGAGCCAGGGAAGGGTCTGAGGGCCATCGGCAGCTCTCATGCCCCCAGGCCTCAGGGTGCTTGGGAACCAGGGGGTGCGCAGCTGGGCAGCGAGAGCCTTTCCAGGAGAAACGAAGGGCAGCTCCTGGTGGTCACTTCCCCAGATGGCCACTGGGACTGCTCTGCTCTCCCCTGTCGCTCTGCAAAAACGCAGATTATTCCTGACCTAGAACACAGCCTGAGTCCCCGAACACATCTCCAGACGTGCCAGGTTGCTCTTTTACTGTTGCCATTAAACATTTATTAAATCCTTAGTAGCCGAAGCCCGAAAGGCGGGTGATCCGGGACAAGTGAGAGGCCAGTGCTCCCGCAGGCCACACCCAGGGTGTCCCCCAGCGGCTGGGGTGGGGAGTGTGGCCGCCTGGAACCTGCCACTGCTTTCAGGGCTGCAGATGGAGTTTGGGGGAGTTTGAGCCTAGGGCAGCTGGACCCCAAGTGGCACGAAACAAGTGGCCTCAACTGGCCCTGAGAGGACAAGACCCAGGCTGAGGAGGTGGGGGGGGGCAGCAGAGGGCAGAGGGGCCACCACCCGTCACCCTGAGCTGATGAAGAGAGCAAATGTCGCCGGGCCCTTGGGGCCACTCCTCCGTCCACCAGGGGGGGGGGCTCTGAGGGGTGGGGCCCTGGGAGCCACGAGGAGGGTGCCCAGGACAGAGGACAGAGGACACCCCGGGGCTGGGGGCAGGAGGAGAACAAGGACACCTGCGTTTACCCAAAGCCATGGAGGCACCGCTCTCCTCCTGCTGGGCTGTGACATGGGGAGTGACCTCCCACCCGTCGGGGGAACCAAAGGGTGCAGGAAAGACGGCCTGTGCACGCCTGGCAGAGGAAGCCCTCGCAGCCCTGGACCCCTGCCCGCGGCCGTCCCTCTCACGCTCTCTCGCTGCCCGCTGCCCCAGGTGAGTGCCCTCTTGGCGGAGACGAAGGCTGCATCCAAATCATCCTACAGTGGCTCCCAGCCAGCCCCCCAGAGCCTCCCCGGTGGACCCCACCCTGGAGGCAGCCCTTCCCTGGGCTCTCCCCTCCCAGCCTCAGCGCACCTGGTTCCACCATCTGCCCCCTTCCAGGTGCTTTCCCATCAGGGCTGCTCCCATCCAAGAGTGCCGGGCTGGACCGTGTGGCCGAGGGTGTGGCGAGGCTAGGCCCCATCACCAGTGACACCCCACCATCTCCAGGCCACTCACGGCAGCCGAGCAAGGCCCGTTGGAGCCCAGGCCACAGGGCTGAGCCTCGACCAGCCGCACGGCAGCCGAGCATCCTGGGGGTCCTCACCGGGTCAGATAAGGCTCGTGGCTGCCTCTCTGAGTTAGGACACAGATACGGTGGCTTCTAAACCACCCAGTGAGCCACCCTGGCCACTGGCTGTTTAACTCGCAGCCGCCTCTCTGGTCAGGGGATTACCCAGAGAGTGAGGGGTGGGTTGTTACCGCGGCTGCGTGGTGGGGGCAGCCCCTGGCCTCTGTTCCCCAGAGGCTGCCCCTCCTTCACCCACCCACAGCTCACCTGGGAAGTGCTGCCTCCACCTGTCAGTGCTGCACCAACCTGTCCATCAAAATATCCAGCAGTTGGTGAAATTCAAATGAGGCGCTGGCTCACGCCTTCCTGGCCGTGGCTAGTCCCAGTTCCTGCAAAATTGAATGACCTGCAACTTTGTCCTTTGCTTCATTTGGAATTTACTCTTAATATTTATTTTTTTTTAGCCTTGGACATTCCACCTTGGTCACACATTGCAGCAGATGCTCACGGGCTGGAGACAGTCCGACGGTGAGGGGCGGCAGGGACAGCGTGGAGCCGGCATCACGGCGATTTCCCGCGGTGGCAGGTTTGCTGCTTCCATCATCTGTGTTGGGTGCAAGACCTCACGGGGGTCACATCACCTGGCAGGGGACCCAGAAATATCCCCTACCACAAACCCGATAGAACCCAAAGCTTTGGCGAGTCCCTGGCTGTACGTGGATACAGAGATGATAGAGGAGTGAGGGTGGGATTTGATTATTTTTTATTAACTTTTAAATGTTGGGTGCTATAAGATTTATAGGAAAGTTGCAAAGATAGTGCAGAGGTTCTCCTGCCCTCACCCCATTTTCCCTGCTGTTACCTTGTGCATAACCGCAGCGCAGTTTCACTCTCAACTAAACTGCAGACTTTGTTTGGCTTTCACCTGTGTTTTCATCAATGTTCTATAGATTTCTTTTAAAGAAAACAAAGTAAACAAGCGCTGGAGGGGAAGCCAGAGCCCGCACCCAGGAAGCAGTGAGCTCAGCACAGGGGAGGGGTGGGTGGGCTGCCCGCCTTGGCGAAGGCAGAGAGGACACGGTGGAACAGGGCCATGGGCAGAGGCCCCTTCCATGCCTGGCTGGGCTGGCTCAGCTGCATCCCGGCTCCCAAAAGGGTCTTGGCATCGGGGGGTGAGGGGTGGCATGGAGGGGCTGTGGGCTCCACGGGGAGCCTCGTGCATGGCCCATGCCAGGTCCAGTGGGGACTGATCTGCTGCACCTGCAGGATCGAGGCTGCCATAAGGCTGCCCCTGCACCTGGCCATCGACCCAGGCCCCCCTCCAGGACCCCTGGCCATCGGCCCCCACCTCCTGCTCCCTCCTCGTTCTGTCTTGGGATCTCGCACCTGCAAAGCTGCCCTCGGGTGCAGCCTGGACTGTCTGAAACCATCCCCAGCGGCCACTCAGCTGCTCCACAGAAGGGGCCAAGCCGTCTGTGCCCCACTCAACTCTCTTGTGGGGCCCCTTGCTCGTCTTAGGGGTGCCATCCCTCCATATAAGAACCCTGTTTGCTGGGCACCATCTCTCTGCCAGGCATCATGGCCAGGCCCTGGGTGCTGGGTCCCCACCCTCATGCAGAGCTGGGAGAGTGCTCCACCAGGTAAACCGAGTCCCAGGCAGGTCAAGCAACCCGCTGAGGCCAGGCAGGAGTGAGGGTCCGGGACCTGGGGCCCTGCTGCAGCCACCATGCCCCCCGCCAGGAAACACGTCCTGCGGTGGCCTCCGACCCCGGGCACTGGGCCTGGGACCCTGCCGGCCCCTTCTGCCCCGGGGAGCCAGCTCCTTCTGTGCACCCTGCTCTTTCTCCCCTGGGCCTTTGCCCCCAATTCCTCCATATCAGGGGGCCCGCAGCCCCCACCCCACCCCTTTGCTGGGTGAATGCCCCTGAAACCTTACAATCTCAGCTGGGGGCAGCTGCCCCAGGAAGCCCTCCCTCAGCCGTCCAGGCCGGTGGGTCGTCTCCGGGTGCCCTCAGGACGCCAGTCCCGGCCCCTGACCCAGACACAGGAAAGGGCAGCCTGGGAGCTGCTGCAGGGTGGGCCGGTTCCGTGAACCCAGGGCGCAGGGCGGCCCCCACGGCTCCGCTGCAGCCTCCGCTCTGCGGGCCCACCCTGGAAGGGCTCCCCTCTGTCCCCCTGTCCCGTCTCTGACCCCTGTCCCCCTGTCCCTGCCTGCCCTGGCCGCCCAGCCAGAGACGCCGCTCTCCTTACCGCGGCAGAGGCGCCGGCGGCCACCGGGGGTCAGTGTTGGCCAGTTCTCGGTGCCCCGGACCCCACCTGGGCTGTCTGGGGATGCCGTGGGGGGTGGAGGGGCCGAGGGACCAGCCCCGTGGGAGGTGTGGGCTCCCAGAAATGCAGCTGGGCCCCTCCGGGCTGCAAAGTGCCTCCTTGTGCTGGGGGCTCCGCCTCCCTTCCTGTCCCTCCCCCACCTCCTGTGCTCAGGGCAGCTCCCAAGCTAGGGGGGATGTCGGGGCGCAGGGAGGGTCTCCCTTCTGCACAGCTCTGAGGGGCGATCTTGGGGTCCCGAGAGGTGTCCCTGGGAGTCGGCTGCTTGGGCAAAGCCTGGAAATGGGGTGATGAACAAAGCATCCCCAGGACACCCAACCCTCCCCATTACCCCAGGAGCTGCCCAGGCCAGCTGGGACCCTGGGGGTGGGCAGAGAAGAGCCTGTTGGGTCACAGGGTCCCCAGGCTCCCCCTCCATCTGGGGCTGGAGGTGTGTGTGGAGAATGGAGCCGGCCGTGCACAGTCCCCGCTCCCTCAGATGTCCCTGCCAAAGGGGAAGGGACAGGTGGGCCTGACCTGGAGGTCGAGGGGGTGACGAGGGCTGAGAGGCACCCAGGGTTTATCAGTCTCTCCCACGTCATATGGAAGAATCCACACTGCCAGGCCGGGCCTGCCGCGGACAAGGGGTCAGTGCATTCATTTCCCCACCTTTCTGTTCCTGTGTTTTCCAGTGTCCACGTGGTGGATTCGTAAAGCCTGTGCTGATCATAATTAAAATGCAGGGCCCACAGCCACGGCGCGTGGCTCAGAAGGGAGCGGGCTGGAGGGAAGGAGGCAGCGGCTCTCGGGGTCGGTCCCCAGCTCCGCCTCGGCCGCTGCTTGCAACGGCTGGGACTTTGCCCCTGGGCCCTCACCTGGTCGGATGGCCACCCCTCCCCGCCTCCTAGGGGTCTTACCCTCCCACTCCCCTCGATTCTGCTGGAATCCACCAGAACTGGGGCCCAAGGCTGCACCACGGAGCAACTTGTCTTGGTCACACACGGCCGGCTCGGTGTCTGCCTGCTCCTTCCTTCTAGCCCTGCTCCACCTGAGCCGCCTCACCTGAGCCTGTCCTACCTGAGCCGCCTCACCTGAGCCTCTTACCTGAGTCTGCTCCACCCGAGCCTCTTACCTGAGCCTGCTTTGTCTAAGCCTGCCTACCTCAGCCTGCCTCACCTCAACCTACCTTGCTTGTGCCGCCTCACCTGAGCTGCCTCACCTGCGGCTGCTGGAAGCCCATCCCTCAGGTCCAGAGCTCCCTCCTGCCACATAATGAAATATGACCCCCTTACTCCCCCCAGACGCCTCTTCTAGTCCTCCAGCCCCCCTCACCCCCCCATTTCTCCACGCCGCTCCCCTGGCCCTAGCTCTAACACTCGCTCTCACAGCCTCCCCGATGCCCCCTGAGATGGGGCAGGCCCCCTCCTCTTATCCCCAAAGCCTCTCCGTGACCCCTGTGGCACACGTCTGGTCTGCATTGTGCCCTGCTCCCCATAAACACGGCCTGCTCTCCTGAGATGGTGCCCGGTCTGTGTGCCAGGGGCCCACTGCCCGTTCTTGTGACCCTGTGGGGCCCAGTCAGGTGGGGGGGTGGTGCGTGGACCTGGTGCGGGTGAGCATCGGCCCTCACCTCGTGCCCGTGACTACCCTGACCCCCCCCCACTCCTCACCTTGGGAAGAGCCCCGGCTCCAGGGGGCCACCTGCTGTCCACCCCATGGGGCTGTGATCTCGGTTCCAGCGAGGGCCCCGCTCACTGCCCCGGGGCAGCTCAACCAGCCTCAAGGCTGCCTTGTGATCCCCTGTGACACCCCAGCCCACCCCCTCCTGGGTCAGTACTGATTGCCCTGCGGCTCCAACACCAAGAGGTCCTGCCCTGGACTCTTGGGCATCCAGACATCCATGCCGCATTCTAGCCATTGGCCCAGCAGGCTCATCTCCCCGTGTGAGCATGTCACAGCAAGTGCTCACTCCTTCCTGTGGCCCAGGCTGCCTCCGCTTCTCCCCTGGACATCCTGCCCCTAACCAGGCCACCCGCCCTCCCAGCTTCACCTCCGCCCTGCACCCCCCATGGCGGCTTCCTCCCCCGTCCCCTGGGGGGAACTATGACCTCTGTCCCAGGAGGGACCCTGGACTCTCCTTCCTCCCAGCCCTGGGGGCCGTCCACTGCCGGTCCACCCAGCCTGCTTCATGCCTATCAGCTCTGTGGGGACCGTCCCTCCCAGGGGCCTCAGTGCCTCTCTGAGGACCCTCTCCTCGTGGGGTCAGGGACTTGGTCCTTTCCTGGCCCCACTCCAGGGACAGCTGCTAAGGAGGTCGCCACCTGCAGCCCCTCCCCTCCTGGAGGAGAGGGACACAGAAACGAGATCCAGTCTGCAAAAGTCTCTCTTAATTCACTGCAGTTTCTTCCAAAAATAGAGCTCTCAGATCTGCAGCAGTTCCTTAGATCCCACGGCTTGTGCTGGGGCCGGCCCCTTCTCTGGGGTCTTAGACTGGGGTCCCCATGGCAGGTGTGCGGGTGCCACCCCTGAGTGCTGGGAGTGGCCACGCACTGGCCTCCCACGTGCAGGCCTGGTGGCCCTGTATCACCTCTTCCCAAAGCCACCACAGGGAAAGACACGTCCTCCTGCCAGGGACAAATGGTGCAGAGCAGGCTGGCAAAGAAAGGGGGCGACCCCTGGCAAGTGTTTCCCAACTCCTGGGCTGTCAGGTGTCCCCTCCCCGGAGCCAGCCCCTCCTGTAACAAACCTGAGGACAGGTCCTTGCCCCTCCAGCTGCTGCCCCCAAGAAGCCCTAAGGGACACCCCTGCGGACCCCAGCCCTTCGGCCTCTTCCTCACTCCCCTCTTCCCCTCTGTCCGCGTGGCTGCTGCTCAGGGGTGACATCCTCGTGAGGCCGTGCCCAGGTGGGGAGGGTCCCCTAAGCCCTGAGCCCGGCCCTGCTGCCCATCTCCTGTGCTCTATCCCACACGCGGCCAGAGGCCCCTTTCCAGCGCTGGAACCTGACTGGCCTTTCCACCAGGACCTTCTGTGGCCCTCCGCTGCCCACATGCCCTGTTGGTGGCTCCCCTCGCACCTGGGTCACGTGTAGGAGCTGTGCTCTTTGTCCCTTCTGCATTTGGCATAAGCAGGGTCTCAGGAGAGCAGCTGCCTCCACCCCGGCTGCCAGCAGCGTTCAGATTTCCTTTATCGACGATGCACTGGCGTCTTCCGGCAGTGTGGGTCTAAGTAGGGCCTCTGGACTGGCGGCCTCCACCTGCTGGGCTCCCCTGGTGCCCCCCCGTGCTCTGTCTTTTCATGCCCAGGCTCTCTCATCCCACGAGGGAGCAGGCACCGGGGAGGAGGGCCTGGCTGGTCGGCCTGTGTCCAGGGCCTGGCCCAAGTGCCCTCGAAAGCTTTGGAATGACAGCTGGGCTGAGGATGGCACTGCCGGCCCCATGTGGCCCCTGTGGCAGCTCATCCCCAGGAAGGCACCTCGATTCCCTGCAGACCGGGAGGGTCTGGAAGGCAAACCTGCAACAAGAAGGAAAATCACCGCAGGGGCTCACCCTCCACGGCGGGCCCTTGTCTGTGTCCACAGTGACTGCGTGGCCTCAGGGCGCCCTGGGGAGGAGGCAGGCTCTGGAGGGTGGTGGGCAGGGCTGGTCGAGGTGAGGCCATGTCCATCGAAAGCCCAGGCCCAGTGTGGCTCCTGCCTGTCCTTAGGGAGGGGCCTCCAGGCTGGAGCTGGGGCTGACCTGACCCCGAAAGTCCAGCTGGCTGGAGGGCCGCGGGAGGGAGAGCCTGTGAGTGTCCTTTCAGTGACCGGAGGACTTGTCCCTGCAAACTATCACAGCCAATAAAAATATTGCCAAGCTTCTAGAAGGTTCTGGGCCCACACTCACTGACCACGGCCTGTAACCCCCAGGTCCTGCTGATTCTTCTTCACAATCCCTCCTGCAGGCCCTGTCAGCACCCCTCCTTGGCCACCTCCTGCCCCGACCCTCCCCGACTCTTCCCGCTGCCCTCGTCTGAAGGCTCCGCGGCTCTGCACCCCGAGGATCCTCTCCCCTTTACGACTTTCCACGCAAAGAAGGAAATTCATGGCTTGGACTGGTTCCCCGTCTCGGGACCTGTGGGCGCCTCACATCAGGAGGGGCCCGTTCATTGGGTTTAGGGCAGGTGCTCTGGGTTCCAGGTGAGGAGCAGCTCCTGACCTGCTGCCTGGGAGGGCTCGGGGGCGGGGTCCCCAGGTCTCACAGCTCAGGGGCGGGGTCCCCTCATCCCACGTGCTGCTGCCCAGCACAGACCCTCCACGTGCCAGCAGAGAAAGAAAAGGGAAACCTGACATCTCAAGGCTAGGAACCGCCACCCCGGGACCTCGGCCCCAGGTGTGATGCCCAGATGGTGGGGGAGGGTCTAGGCTGAGTCTGACCCGCGGGAGAAGGCTGAGCACAGGGGGACACAGACGGCGGCCACCGTGACTGACTTTCTCCATCTGCCGGACCATCAACTTGTCTGGGAAGAAACGTCCTGTTCCCTCCCCGCCCGGAATCAGCAGTGATCTGAGGGGGGCGTCCAGCTGGGAAGGGCCGGTGGGAACCACCACCCACCCCCACCTGTCCCCGCCGAGCTCTCCACGGACACTCGACCATTCCGGATGCATGGCCTCTGCACTGGCCCAGCCCACGGGGGTGCTGCCTCTGGAGGGGCGGCAGGAGCCCCTTCCTTAAACTGCAGCTACGCCTGGAGGCAGCTGAGCTGCAGCAGCAAGTCGGGTTAGGGACGGTGGGGACGAGAGTAGCTGCCCCAGCAGGATGGGGTTGGGTCCCAGAGATGTGGGGGCGGGGAAGGAAAGGAGGTGAGGGCACCAAGGCGATGAGTGGGGGTCCCTGGCTTTGCTGATGGGTCCCCAAGTTCTGGGGCGTTGATGGCTCCCGGTTCAGAGCTGCATGTGGAGCGAGCTCTGCAGCAGGGGCCCTTGGGGACCCTCCGGGGGCCCAGGTCACTCGAACCCTTGGCTGGTTTCCTTCCTTCCAGCCACAGCTCTCTCTGGTGGAGACCCCGTGGGGCACCCGATTGTGGGGCGGGGTCTCCTCCCCAGGGAGAGTGCCAGGGCCCGGGGCCGGGGAGCCAGCCTCTGCCCACCCACTGGGACTCGGCCAGCTGTGGCTGGGGTCTCAGTCCCCTGCCCCTCTGCACTCCTGACGGTTTGCTCCCACAGATGTCTGCCCTGGTGGCTCTGACTGGCCCCTGTCGGCTGCTCTCAGGATGCCCTTGACCCCGAGCTCCAAGCTTCAGATGCCCCAAACACCCCCGAGTGACCAGCCCCTCGTGCCTCACCCTGTGATGAACCTGGACAGGGCCTGTGGGAACTTCCGCTTCATGGAAGGTGGAGAACTTTCCTGCACAGAAGCCACGGTCTTCATCTTCACCGGGTCCCTGCGGGTGGGAGCCCGTCCAAAGAGGACCCCCTGGAGATGCTGGATTAGTCCAGGAGGGGCCCCACTGGGTCAGGGGGTCTCAGTCCCTGTTGCTGGAGGCCTCACAGAGGTCAGAGAAGGTCCCCGGGAGACGCTGGAAACGGCAGAGGATTTCACCACAGGAGGGGACCCCACGACTGCAGCCAGCCGGCCCCGGAACCAGCAGACCCCCCGAGGAAGCGGGGCCTCGCGACGTGTGACACTGGACTCCTCGCCCCCGAGCCTGAGCCTGCCAGGGTGTGCCATTTGTCAGAACCGCCGGCCCACCAGACACCCCACTTCTTGGTGTGGCCTCAGAATGCCTCAGGGTGGGAGCGGCCACCCCTGGTGGGGAGGGCCGGGCTGGTCAAGCCCTCCTCCCTGGGCGCGGAGGCAGAGGACCGTCCCCGATGGAGCCTCCTACCCGGCCACCCTGGCGCCATTCCCTGCTTCCATCCGTGCCGCCCCGGCGCTGGGGGCGTGCGCTGTCTGCTGTGCGGCCCGGTGGCGAAGGGCATCTGCAGCTGGGCAGCAGCTAGGGGTGCTCTCCAGTGTGTTCCTGCATGAGCCCGGAGCAAACAGGCGTGAGGAGCAAGGCTGTTTGGTTTTGCGGGACACTAATTACGTGCTTCAACTTGGCGGGCCTGGGCTGGGGGACCTGATCAGCCCCTGGGGAGGGTGGTGGGCACGGGCGACAGCGCCCTCCGCAGCCCCCCGGGCCTGGGAAAGTGAGGCCAGAGGCAGGCCCCATTTCCTCACCCAAAATACCACTGTTAGGGGAGGCTTGTCGGAGGGAACCGCCTTTTCCCCACCCCCTTATCTTGCCCGGACACTCCCCGTTGCCAGTGCAACTCCCATTACCACCAGTGCGCATACATTGTTGCCAGACACCGTTACCGGAGCAACTCTCACCCCTTTTCAATCAACCTCCGCGCCCTCTCAGAACCAATCCAAGCCTTTAACCTCTACAGCTACCCCGCCCTCTAAACGCCCGATATAAGCTTGTACTCTCCCCTAATAAACTCTCTCTCTTGGCTTCTTCACCCTAAAAGAACCGTGTCCCGCCTGTTCCTTTCTCGCCGCCCTCCATACTTTGCACGCCACCCCGCCGGGGACCTGGCCAAGTCCCCCGCCTCGCCCTCGCCTCCGGGAAAGAGCCCCCGCCGCCGGTACCCTCCGAGCAATCCTGGGAGCCTAGGATTTAGCAACCGGCCGCCACCCCCCCCCCCCAACGAATCAACTGCGACCGCAGGTTTTTTTTTTTTAAGAGTTTTTTTAATTAGAGAAGTTGTGGGTTTACAGAACAGGCCTGCATAAAACGCAGGGTTCGCACACGCCACCTCCACCAACACTTGCATTGGCGTCGGAAATTTGTTACAATTGATGATAACAGTTTTTTGTAGTTCTATTTTCTTAACAGTAGTTACATTTGTTACAATTGATGAAAGATTATTGAAGTAGTACTACGACTATTGTCCATAGTTTATATAGGGGTATTTTTCCCCATCTTCCCTACCTATTATTAATACATTTTTTCATGCATGTCTATTTTATTTCTCATCTACGCACACACCACATAAAGGGGATGAGAACAAGACCTTTTAACAGGACCCCCTGGATGGACGTCAAACACTGGAAGGGCAAATTGGCTTATTTTTATTTTTAAAAGTTTAATAATAGTAATTTACTTTGCAAAAAGTATTTTAAGACCATTTTATTCTTTATGAAATAATTTTGAATTAAGTAGTTGATATTCATTATTGTTACCATTTTGGCTTTTAATTTCACTACACAGCTTTAAACATTTTGGAACCAATATGCTTTCTGAAAAATATGTAAAATATTTTCATTTTTTATTTATTAAGCTCCCTTTAATTGGCATTTTTATGAATATGGATTTAAAATATGTGTGCTTTGGAGACACCACATTTTATTTTTAAATCTTTAATTCATTACTCTCTGTAGAACCCCAAATTGGTGAATCTTGATGACTTGGTGTTGTTGCTGGAATGAAATTAAGAAGGACACACTTGTGCATGATGCATGTCTTCATTTTATAACTGAACCAAACCTGCAGGCCACCCTGAGTCACAGGCCTTTTGGATATTTTGGAGACTTTACGTGATTTAAAAGCCAAGGTTTGGCCTGTTTCCTGCTGTGTCATCAGGAACACTTAGGGGTCAGGGTCTGACACTATTTTATCCAGTGTTGCTGCTGGGGCGCACCTTGTCAGCGTCAGCGTGTGGCCTCTGGGTCCCTGTCCGGCTCCCGGGCTGCAGGAACCCCCTCTTCCCGGGAGGATGTTCCCCTCATTGTATGATTTACCCAGCCCTGGGCTTCCAGAGGCTGCTGGTGCCCCCGACTTGGTGCGGGGCCAGCAGAGCCGTGGGGTGTGCCTGATGCTGGAGCGATCCCCAGGGAACCCCAGCGAGCCCCCAGGCGCGGCCTTGAAGGGGAGCCCAGCACGGACCCCCGAGGACCCGCTGCCTCCCCGCCTCGAGTGGGACCGAGGCCCCTCGCTGGCTGCTGGGCCCTGCCCTGTGATGGAGGAGCTCAGGGGTTGGCGTGGAGCTTGGAGGAGGGGACAGACCCTTCAGAAGGCGCCACAAGTCAGCTGTGACTATAGGGCTTTTTTTTCTCTTATCTGTAGTCTCTAATTTTTCTTCAGCAGCCATTTAGTATTTGTTTCATTCAAAAAGAGACCAAGGCGGGTATTACATTTTAAAAATCAATTTCCTGAGTCATTTATTCAGAAGTAATGTGATGGAAGTTAGCTGAAATTATTAGGCAGAAAGCAACACAAAAGGCTTCCATGATAAAGGTAAGAAAAAAGTCAGAGTCTTCTAGAATCTTCTAGAAGTGAAGCTCCTCCAACAAGCAGAAAAGGCATTTCAAAGCAACAATGATGCCAACACGTCCTCCCTGTGCTCATGATGGTCTCCAGTGCAGCTGGGCCCGTCTCAGGGAACTTCAGGCTCTGGAGGACCCTCTGAGGGGCTGAGCTCACCCCAGAAATTATCCCAACAAACCCAAGGGGAAGGGGGAAAAGAAAGACAACAAAATAAGGTTTCAGTGGCTAAGAGAATTCAAATAGAGTTGAGAGGCTGTCCTGGAGGTTACTCCTATGCAAGTTTCACCCAGATATGCCAAATCACCACAGGATGATAAGCCCAAGTCAACAGCAGTCCCGAAAACCTTAAAGAATATCCGGATTCCTATCTGAGACTCTATAAAGCTTTCACTCACTAAGTTTATTCTTCAGAAACTTAAATCCTTCAGAGAACTCCTATGCCAGCTAAGTCCCCAAACCCAGAGGCTACAGTCTCTTCAAGAACATCAACTAGATGTGTCCCCTTTTCCCATAAAGTCAACACCCCTTTTCAACATGAACAGGTTAGGGTGGTCACCGTCTAGACATCCCTGAAGATCAGGAAAGTGATTAAACTAGAGGAAGAGGTAGCAACAGACAAGATGGAATTTAACAAAGGATTATGAACACTGAATCACTATATAATTTGCTTTTTCTTAGTTGCTAGGGTATTAGAATAGCTAGAAGGAAAGAATTGAAATGGTGGAACTGTAACCCATAGCATCCTTTGAAATTTGTTTTATAGCTACTTGTTAAACTGTAATTTGAAAGCTATCACCTTTTTGTATATATGTTATATTTCACAATAAGGAAATTACTGAAACTATGGCACTGTAACTCATAACAATAACTTTGGAAATTTCCTATATGACTACTTGTTAAATTATACTTTGAAAGATATTACCTCTTTGTATGTATGTTATATTTCACAATGGGAAAGTGACAAACTGGAACCGTAACCTATGAGAGTCTTTGAAGTTTGCTCTCTAACTGCTCGTTAAATTGCACTTGGAGAGTTATCGCTTCTGCGTATACATGTTATATTCTACACTGCAAAAACTATGGGAAAAAAAAGACCCAGGGGATTCGATGAAATGCTTTCCTCTGTGATCATGTTCCTTCTCTTCCTGCTATGGTTTAATTTAAATATTTTTGTTTGCTCAGTGAACTAGGAACATAAGCTTTATGTTCAAAGCTGTCATCTGCGTACGACGGCCCCTCTCACAGGCGGGACAGACTCTCTGCTGAGACTTCCGAGGCTGTCACAGTTCACCTTCCATCGACGCTCATGTGTGGTTGGAGTAGAGGCCAGACCGTCCCTTCTGGGGTGTCCCAGGCGAGGAGAGGCTGCCCCTCCCCCTGAGCTCTCCTGGGGTATCTCCACCCTGGCGGACGTCGCCTGGGAAGCCCCCCGCTTCTGCTGTCCTTCCGGACCCAGAACAAACTATGCCCAAGCAGTGCGCGAGTCTCCAGGAAACAGGCAGTGTCTCCCACAAAGAGCACGGGGGCCATGTGGGTCGCCACGGTGAGAGGGCCGGGGGGCTGGACAGGAATGAAAGAGGGAAGTTGAGGCACAGGGCCGGCCATGAATGGTCATGGGTAGAATGAAAGCAGGTGAATTGAGTTGAATTAATTGATGCAAACTGCACTGGACCGACCCTGGCTTCAATGTTACAGTAAATAACACAAACCTGGACTTCCCGGAAGCTGAGCTCCTTCTGCAACGACGGCTTCAGTCACCGCCAGGCCCCAGCCTGGGCCCTCCCTCCTTTCCCCTTTCTGCCTCCAGGGTCATCTTAGCCCGTCCAGCCCTCACCCAGAAACCCTCCCCGAGAGCTCCTTCACTAGTCCACCCCGTCCAGCTCCCCGAGACCCTCCTCTCTCGGCTGCCCAGGGCCACCCTGACACAGCTCCACCGGCCGAGCGGCTGCAGCAGCGGACGCCCCGTCTCGAGCTCTGGAGGCCGGAGCCCAGGGGTCCGCGCCCGCTGCCCACTGCCGTCTGCAGGAGACCATCCCTGCCTCCCTCTCGGCCTCGTGGCTGCTTCCTCCATGTTGCTTGGCTGGTGGCACTACTGTTTCCTTCTCCGTCACAGGCCTGTCCTGTCTTCTCTGTCTGTCTGTCTGTCTCCCTCTGCCTGTGCACAAACCTTCTCCTCTCAGGACACCCGTCGTGGTGGATGAAAGCCCCCGCCCCATCCTCCTCCAGGATGGCCCCACCACAGCTGGCCTATTTCCATCTCGATGACCCTGTTTCCAAGAGAGTCCCCCTCTGAGACCAGGTTGGACTTCACATCTCTTTGGGGAACACGGCCTGACCCCCGCACCCTCCTTCCTCTTCCTGTGCCTTATATGTGGCGTCCCCTCAGTGGAGGCTCCCTGCCCCCGTCCTCCCGATGGCCAGGCCCCCTTGGCAGACCCTTTCCCGTCTGTCTTCTCAGCGGCTCACATGTCCACACGTTCTGAGCAGCGTCCGAGTCCCACCCCACTGCACTCAGCCCCCAAACCCAGGGTGTGCAGCCACGCCTGTGCTCCATGCCCAGCCCTCGGGAGCAGGTGGCACTGGTCCCTGGGGACCCAGGTGCCCTTGTGGCTGCAGAAACCCACCAGGGGCAGCCTCAGGCTGCTCCTGAAAAGCCAGGTTGGGGGATTTTGAAGGCTCTGGTCTTTTATTATTGGATGAGTTACTCACCTGCCCCTAAGTTCCCTGACTCCTCTGCCTCCTTGCAGGGAGATGCCTGGGGACAGGGGCCCTGGGGGTTTTGGCTGACCTTCTTGGTTCTGCTCTCATGTTCCAGGACTCTGGGCTGTGGGGGCTCGGCTGGTGGGAGGAGCGGAGCCTTCGTCTTCAGCACACTCGGGGGTCACCCCCTTGGCCTTCGGGGAGGGCTTCGACCTGGCCCGAGGACAGCACGACTCCACTCACAATTAGCTGCTGGGCCCAGCAAGCACGGGGCCCCCTAGAAGCTTCCCCGGCCAGTGCTGACCTTGAGAGGCGTCCGGGAGGGGTGCCATGGTCCCCACGGAGCCCAGGGTTAAAGCTTTCCGTGCAGGGGATCTCGCTCTGTCTCTAACCCCTGTCAGATGGAAAGTTCTTTGCGCAAGATCCTCCCACGTCCCTCTCTCCCCTCGCAACACATAGAGCCATGTGATGTGACAGCTCATTCCATTCAAACGTTTCTTACCCACTCCCCGTTTCTAGCTGGGAAATTAACAGGAAAACATTACAACTTTCTGGAGGACAGTGACCTGTGCCAGCGGGCACGTTGGCTTAGGCAGGTTTGATAAGCTGATGACGGAAATAGAGAAGGGACGGCCCTAGTAGGTACCGGGAGCTGGGTGTATTAGTTAGGGCTCTCTAGGGAAACAGAATCAACCAGAGATATCTAAATATAAGATTTTATTAAAGTGTCTCATGCAACTGTGGGGATGCAAGAGTCCAAATTCCATAGGGCAGGCAGCAAACTGGCAGCTCCGATGAAGGTGTTCGATGAACTCAGGAAACACTTTGCTGGTCAGCTGAAGCAGAAGTGAAAGTCCTCTGTCTGTCTCACTTAGAAGTCTGCAACTGATTGGATTAAATCCAGCTGATTGGATTCTCTCATTGTGGAAGACACGCCCCTCATTGATGTCATCAGTCACAGCTGCAGCCAATTCACTGATGGTTTAATAAACCAGTCACAAATGTCCTTGCAGTAACAGTTAGGCCAGTGCTTGCTTGACCAGACACCTGGGCACCATCACCTGGCCAAGTTGACACATGAACCCGACCATCACACGGGGGGTTTTCATAAGCTCAGCTACAGGCACAAACCCATGGCTGAGGAGAGGGCAGGGGCTTGGCTGGTATAGCCGAAAGCTCGGCTTCCCCAGGAGGAGATGGGGCTGCCCGGGGTCTGTCCCAAAGCCCCTTGGCTGCTGCCTGCCCTCCACAGCTCTGTGGACCCCTGTGGTAGGGTGTGCTTGACCCGGCTGGTTTTCCCCTGTTCTCCTCACCTGTCTCTGAAGGTGAAATTGTCTTACCTGCGTTCTTCTTAGTGCCTCCCAGAACATGCTATGTGCTGATTAGAGTTTTGTTTTGTAATAAATCAATGAATGACAGATCTGCAGAATTCATGAAACCACAGCCAGTGAACAATTAGTGGAGAACTGAGTTCCTTCAGGTGCTGCCGGGAGCGTGGGTCTGAGAGGGTTCTGCTCCACCAGGGCGCCGGCCCATGGCCCTGACCACTGAGCCCACCCCTCGGGGGCAGGTGCTGCAGTGCCTGGGGACCCCCCAGTCGAGGCCTCCTCGGGTGGGCAGGATGCTGGGGCAGCCCCAGGACAAAGCAGGGGGCTGGTTGCCAGACTCCCCTCCCACGATGCCCCGCTCCCAGTCTGAGCCCCATGTCTCGGAGCAGCTGCTCTGCAGTGACCTCAAAGGGTCCCAACTGCACAGGAGCCTCTGCAGGGATGGCCCCAGGGATGTCTCTCCTCTCCAGAGGCCTGGTGGGTCACCGTTTCCAAAGTGGCAACACTGTCCTTGCCCATGAGCTCCCGGCTTCTTAGAGAAGGAATTTTCTCATCTCTGGGCATGTTGCAAAGGGTGATACATGGAACACAAATTCCATAAGATGCTCTTGGGAGAAAGGGTTCTGTGGCTAAATACATTTATTTAGTTAGTGTGCTCTGCCCCCCTTTTATAGCCTATTAAACCCTGCAACAAACGCCTCTGAGCCGGTCTCTTTAACCTTGCAATTCCCAATTCATCTTACCCAGGAACTCAGCTGTCCCAGGGACGGACACTGGGAGAGCTGCTGTTTTCGTTCTCGTGTTTGGGAGTTCTCAGGGTGGTTCCCATGTGTGCACAAGTGTGTGCTTGCACACATGTGCATGCATGTTTGTGTGTGCTCACACATATGTGCAAGGTGCTGTGTGAACATTTGCATGCACATATGCATATGGATGTGAGTACATCTGCATGCATGTTCATATGTGTAGGCATGTGTGCATGTGTGTACATTTGTATGTGTGTAGGAGTGAGTACATGCGATAGCATGTGCATGTGTGTGCATGTGCATGAATGCATTTGCATTTGTAGATATGTGTGCACACGTGTGCACATACATAAGTGTGCATGTGTGTGCATGTGTGCATGTGTGTATGTGCCTGTGTGTGGATGCATGTGCATGTGTGCATGTGTGTGCATGTGTGTATGTGCTTGTGTATGCACATGGCAAGGAGGTGGCAGAAAGGCGGAAGCAGCAGAGAAAAGCGGGTGGCTGCCTCCTCTGTGGGGAGGTGGGGAGGGAGCATCTCTGGGTCTGGTGTGCACGTCTGGAGGGCTCATCTGGAGGGCTTGTCTCTCCCGGTTTCAAATCAACCCTCTGGGAAGATGGCCCTGTGAATTCCTCTTGCAAATCCCAGTGCCATGGTGGAAGCAGCTGGGTGCCTGGCAGGTGTTTGCTGGGTGGGGGGTGAGTGTGGTCTTCTGAGCTCCATGGTGTTTCCCCAGTGCCAGGACAACACACGGTGAGGCCAGGGCCGAGGGTGGCCAAACTTCTGCTCTGGGACCTTCCCTCCTGGAGACAGCAGGAGCCGTGAGGAAAGCCGCTGATAAAGCTGCTGGGCTGTGACCCTCGAGTGCTGGGGTGGGTGACGCCTGATGAGACGCTGACTCCTTTGCCCTCCAAGTGGTACATGACGGCCCCTTCTAGAGATCAGCCCCAGAGAGGGGCCGGGAGCGGAGGGGAGCTAAACCGTGGGCCTGGCCTCGCCCCCAGCTTGCCAAGCCTTGGGGCAATTGCCTCCTCGCAGGGCAGCTTCCCCAGGTCCAGCCCCAGCCCTGTTGTGCCAGTTTGAATGTATTCTGTCCTTCAAACGCCATTATCTTTGATGTAATCTTGTGTGGGCAGACCTATCAGTGTTAATTAGATTGTAATTCTTTGAGTGTTTCCATGGAGATGTGCCCCACCCAACTGTGGGTGATGACTCTGATTGGATAATTTCCATGGAGGTGTTGGCCTGCCCATTCAGGGTGGGTCTGAATTAAATTACTGGAGCACTATATAAGCTCAGACAGAAGGAGCGAGCTTGCTACAGCCAAGAGGGGCACTTTGAAGAATGCACAGGAGCTGAGAGAGAAGCTTCAGCTTACAGAGACATTTTGGAGAAGGCCTTTGATAGCAGACTTTTGCTCCGGAGAGGCTAAGAGAGGACAAACACCCCAAGAGCGACTGAGAGTGACATTTTTGAGGAACTGAAACTTAGAGAGGAACATCCTGGGAGAAAGCCATTTTGAAACCAGAACTTTGGAGCAGACGCCAGCCACGTGCCTTCCCAGCTAACAGAGCTTTTCCGGACGCCATTGGCCATCCTCCAGTGAAGGCACCCGATTGCTGATGTGTTACCTGGGACGCTTTATGGCCTTAAGACTGTAACTGTGTAACCAAATAAACCCCCTTTATAAAAGCCAATCCATTCCTGGCGTTTTGCATCCCGGCAGCATCAGCAAACTAGAACAGCTGTGCTGGTGGCCTTGCAGCCGTGCCGTCTGAGCCCACCTCCCAACGGGCCCCTCTCTGGGCATGTGTCCCCGGAGAAGGTGCTTTTCTGCAGTGAGAGTGTCCTCAGCTGCGTGCATGTTCACATCTGTCTTCCAGTTGCAATTTCTGGCGAGTTTGCCATGAGCTCCCCTGCATGCGCTGCCTACGGCCACAGCGAGGAGTGTCCCCGTGGGGCTGCCGCCGGCCTCTGAGGAGCCCTCTGCATCCCACGGCGGCCGCCGCAGCAGCCACTTCTGTGTATCGCTTGGCTGGACAAGTGAGAGGCTTTCTGTGCCCAGGGCTGGAGCAGGTTGGCCATTATGTAAGTGCAGCACAGAGAGGGCAGATGTCCCGGGGTGGCAGGAAGCAGCCTGGCCGCCTCCACCTGCAGGCCGAGCAGGCAAGTGGGGTGTGTGGGGGGGGCAGCTACCACCAGCCCCCGAGGCCCAGAGGCCCGGCCTGGTTCCTCCTGCCAGGCCCTGCCTCCATTTCTGTGTGCTGTTGCCCCCTCTGCCTCAGTGCATAAACGGCCATGAGGAGGTCCCTACCGGGTCAGCACCCATTCTCGGAGGGAAGCTGGTCCTGACGAAGAGAGAGGGGGCTATGCTCGCAGTCTGGGGCTTGCTTCCAGGCTGGAGAAGACCGTTCTCTTCACGAGCCTCTGTCCCCTGCAGCTCCCGCCCTCTTCTCAGGGAAGGCAGCCAGCCAAGGTGGCGGGTGGAGTCCCTAAGAGATGTGTCACTGCTGAGAGCAGTCGGCCTTTCATGAGGCCCAGGAGAGGGGGGGAAGGCCTCTGAGTGGGGAAAGAGAGTGGGGCAGAGTCCCCAGAAGGGGAAAAGGGGGGCAGTCCAAGGGTCTCTGGCACTGGGGTCCACACCTCTCCCCAGCCCTGTCCTGGGAGCCGGCAGCACCTTGGAGAGCGGTGGCCCGTGCTGCGTGCAGAGGACCTGGGGCCTGGGGCTAGGGCTCCCCAAGGACTCATGCACTGAGGCAGCCAGGGACCACCCAGCTCTGGTGAGGGAGCCCACCCAGGAGGGGCAAGGCACCCTCAGCCCTGGTGGAGCGGGAGGAAACGGTGGGAAGTAAAACCGACACAAACACCAGAACATTCAAGGTCGAGTCGTGTTTAGAAATAAATAGACCTAAACTGGGATGACAAACAGACTCTGCCCAGAAGCAGAAGCTGAGGCCCAGGCCAGAGAAAAATAGGTCAACTCAACAGCGACGAGCTTCCACAGGCAAACACAGGACCCACCCACAGGCACCCACCCGCCACCAAGAAACATTCACCCAGGAAGATGGCGTTCCAAATAACTGCGTTGTTTGCTCCAGGTACTTCCTGAAAACCCACAAATCTAAACCACAGACGCTCAGCTCATCATCAAGGTGGAGAGCCTCTCCAGGAACTCTGGTCAGAGCTCTCAACGGGGTTTGTCAGCAGCTGCCCGTCCGTCGAGCCCCTCGCAGTATCCTCCTCCAGCCCTAAATCAGCTCATCCCGATGACCAGTCCAGCTGCCTGCCCTCCCCACCCAGGCAGGCCCCCAGTGCTTCCAAATGCATTGAATGCCCTCATCTGAGAGGCCGCGGGTCTGTCCACGTGGTGGGCTCCCTCCCCACAATGTGGGGGGTGCAAAGGCACCAAGTCCTGAACTCCAGAGTCCTCAGAGGGGCGAGGCGGGTGGAAGAGAGTGGGAGAGAGGCAGCCTGGAGAGGCTCAGCCGATGGACGCTGCTGGCACTGTGGATGGAGGAAGAAGCCCCGAGCCAAGGGGTGCAGGTGGCTCTGGACCTGCAGAGGCCAGGGACCTGAAAGGAACGCAGCCTGACTGACACTTTGACCTTAGCCCGGTGAGACCGGGTCTGATGTCTGACCTCCAGAGCTGCAGGAGAATAAATCTGCGTGGTGATCAGCTGGACGATCACGGCGGGTGCAGCAGCAGGAGGCTCCATGCCCACAGTCAGCATCCGGCTCGGCTTTGCTGGGAAGCGGGTCGTTGTGGTGGGCTCGTAAGGCAGCCGTCCGCAGTAGCTGATGGGAGACGTGGATTTGGCTGGAAGAAAGTCAATTTGCACTAGTGCCGTGACCGGGACACCTAGTGTAACCCATGGAGAAGGTCGTCTGGGACTCTAACCCCAATCCTCGGCACAACTCAGCACTGCACACGCGCTGCTGCCCCTGACCTGCCCTTTGACCTCCTGAGCAGCAGAGTCGGGGCCGAAGCTGCCCTGGGTGAGCTGGAGCACCTGGGACACCAGAGGACTTGGGGCCTGAAACCCGCAGTAGTTGTCCACTGGAGATCTGGGTGTCCAGTGTTCTGCTCAAAACTGGCCTGGACGTGGCTGTGACGTACTCCACTGGTGGGTTGGCATCGAAAATCAGTGACTTTAAGCAAAAGAGCTTATTTAGGTGTGTGGGCCTCGTCCCAGGGCTGGAGGCCGTCAGAGCAAAGAACCGAGAGACCCAGAGAGAAGAAACTCTCCTCAAGGCTCCGGCCAGCCTCACCTACCCTTGGAGTCAAGCCTGCCACGTGGCTGTGCAGCCTTAGACGGCCGGACCCCAGCCCCAACCCTGTGAGCCCACGCCTTGAACTGTGGATCTCCTGTTGGTTCTGCTGCTTCTCTTTCTTGGAGAACCCTGGCTGATGGCCTACTTTTTAAAATTTCTAAATAGCCTTTTTCTTTTGCAATGGTCTTAGATTTATAGAAAATTTGCAAAGACAGTAGAGAGAATTCCCGGGTACCCCCAGCCAGCTTCCCCTGCGGTCAAGCGTCTTACACATTAGTGATAAGTTTGTTACAATGAATGAACCGATATTGATACACTGTTTTGAGCTAACGTCCTTGGTTTTTCCCTGCTGCCCTCCTCCTGTTCTAGGACCCTCCAGGATCCTACGGGACATTTGGTTGCCATGTCCCCTGAGCTCCTCTGCACCATGAAAGATTCTCAGAGTCTCCTTGTTTTTGGCGACCTGGAACATTCTGTGGAGGACAGTTGGGTTCACCGAAGGATGGCTCACTGTGGGGATTTGTCCGCACTGAGGTGAGGCTCCCTTCTCATCCCCCCCTTCAGGGCCACCTGCTGTGAGCACCACTTATCTCTGCTGATCGCACCGTGGTGCCCAGTTTCCCACGGTGGCCTCCTCTTCGCCCCTTTCCACACCGTCCTCTTTGGAAGGGCGTCACTGCACCTAAGGGTAGGGGCAGTTGTGCTTATTTGGAATTCTGCACAGGAGATGTGTGTCTTCTCACTCATTTATTTATTCAGTCATCTATAGCAGTATGGACTTAAGGGCATTTATTTTATACTTTTGCTTATAATCCAATTCTACATTGCCTACTGTGTTGCTCACACTGTCCCCATTTGGCCCCTGCGCACTCTTTCATTTGGTTCCGGGTTCCCTTTGAACACGCCCTTCCTGGATCTGTGTTCTGGGACCATCTCCGTATCCCCTGCCCCAGCCCTGGAAGCTGCCCCTGCTCCAGGGGGCCCTGGTCCTTGTATGGAGGATGGACTTGGAGAAGGTCTGGGCTCTGTGTGCTCCCATCCTGGGGTGTGGCTGCTGTGGGGCCCCCAGTGGACAGAGCTGCTGCCCCCAAGTCTGCACACACACGCTCTCCAGAGCTACTGCTGCGGGCAGCCATCTGCTTCTACATTCAGTGAGGCACGAGTTCACATGGACGTCTCTGACTTTAATCCGTGACGTGGAACATTGCAGCTTTCTCCCTTTGCTAGTCTGTGACTGCCCAACAGCGAGGAGCCCCCATCCATTCTCTTATTTGTCCAAAGCCCGTATACGGTGATAGTGACTCAGAAATAACACGTATCACCGTGAGCAACAGTTTTTACCTTCCTACCTTTTAATTTAAACAAAAAGTAAACAATGGCAAAATGGAGAAATAATTCACTCTGAAATTTTGGAGGGGATTTTCCAGGGAAATTATTTTACCTCAAGATAGAAATTAGAATAAGGTAAATGTAATGGTGCGGGACACTGATTACGTGCTTCAACTTGGCGGGCCTGGGCTGGGGGACCTGATCAGCCCCTGGGGAGGGTGGTGGGCACGGGCGACAGCGCCCTCCGCAGCCCCCCGGGCCTGGGAAAGTGAGGCCGGAGGCAGGCCCCATTTCCTCACCCAAAATAACACTGTTGGAGGAGGCTTGCCGGAGGGAACCGCCCTTTCCCCACCCCCTTATCTTGCCCGGACACTCCCCGTTGCCAGTGCAACTCCCATTACCACCAGTGCACATACATTGTTGCCAGACACCGTTACCGGAGCAACTCTCGCCCCTTTTCAATCAACCTCCGCGCCCTCTCAGAACCAATCCAAGCCTTTAACCTCTACAGCTACCCCGCCCTCTAAACGCCCGATATAAGCTTGTACTCTCCCCTAATAAACTCTCTTGGCTTCTTCACCCTAAAAGAACCGTGTCCCGCCTGTTCCTTTCTCGCCGCCCTCCATACTTTGCACGCCACCCCGCCGGGGACCTGGCCAAGTCCCCCGCCTCGCCCTCGCCTCCGGGAAAGAGCCCCCGCCGCCGGTACCCTCCAAGCAATCCTGAGAGCCTAGGATTTAGCAACCGGCCGCCACCCCCCCCCAGACGAGTCAACTGCGACCGCATAATGGGTAAGTCACATTATTTTTGTCAATCTTTCAAATGCGACATGTGTTTCACTTTTATGGTAGCAACGCAACTAGTAAATACAAAGGCCGCTGCAGGTGTGGTGTGTCCTAGTCTTACCACGACTTTGCGTTTCCCACCAAATCTTTCCAGAACTGTAACTTGGTGACTACAGGGAAATTGAAACAAAATACCTGTGGGTAACTGCCAGAAATACCTGGGAATTCTGCTTAAAGGAATCTGGGACTCTCTGGGGTTGAAGGAAAACAGAAGGCAACTGAAACACACTGAGCCTGATCTGTCTTATGTCGTGTACATGAAAGTTGCAGCCTGGGAGAGCCAGCACCTGGGGGTCACGTAGGCTGAGGCTGTTCTCGGGTAAATCCAGGGATTTAAGTCTTCACATTGTGGTATATGGCCTATTCATCCCACAGCTCTCAGTGCCAGCCAGGGTTAATTTTCTGGCAATGCTGATTGTTTTTAAGGGAGGGCATAGGATGATGTGATATTCCAGGGCACTGGCCTGTAAACAGTCAGACTTCTGCACTGAAAACCCCTGAGAAGCCCCTTCCCACACACATGCACACACATGCACACCCAGGGCCCCTCTCAGAGAAAGTCACACATATAAACAACACCAGGAGGAACGCTGCGAGGATGAGAGCTGAGCTTGCCACCAGCCCATAGGGTGGAGACTGGAGCCAAAAGGAAGCAAAATTGAGGCAATAAGGAGTTAATTTTTCACACCTGTGTGTGGGCTAAGCTTCAGACATACAACCATGAACTTGAACATTAAATTTTTCAAACCAATGACTTTCAGGGGCTACACAAAAATGCTTGCAGTCATTTCCTGATGCTCTGGAAGAGAAACCAGCTGTTCTCCTGTATCTTCCTAACATCCTCTTTCCTTTCCACCTGCCCAGGGAGGTGCGAGGGAGCCTTTCTCAGCCAGGAGGGCTGGCTGTGCTCAGAGCCGTGTTCCTGGCCCACAGCCTCACCCGGGTGCCTGGGGGAGAGACAGATTCCCAGTCTTGCCCCCACCAACTGAACCAGAAACTCTGCGGAGAGAACCCAGGAGTCCTGGGGTTCCAGGGCATGAGAGTTTGAGAACCCCCTGCCCATGCACCTGCACAGCCCCCATCCCCCGGAGCTCAGGGCTAAAGGAGGGAGGCAGGAGATGAGCCTGCGGGAAGGGGGGGTGTGGGCAAGGGGCCCTGTAAGCAGTGGGGTCCTCGGGAGGTCTGGAGCCAGGGGAGGGAGCTGGGAGCGGGAGAGTGTGTGCAGCGCCCAGAACCTCAGCGCCTCTGAGCACGTCCCCCGACTCCCCTTCCCATCCTGGCCTTCCCAGACCAGCACAAACGCCATGGGGGGCCTCTGACCCCGTCCCCCAGCAGCCACCCCGGGGGCTCCTCAGGAGTGACTCTGCCCTCTGGGAAAGAAGTCCGCGGAAGGGACCCCACAGGCCAGCTCGACTCCAGCACAGCGAGGGCTCCAGGCAGAAGCTCTGCCCTCCCACCCGTGTCCCTGGGCTTCACATCGGCTGTACAAAGTGACCCCCACCCCTGCCCCAGTGCACCCCGACATCCTGGGCCCTTCGCAGCCCCCTGGCTGTTCGTACACCTCTTTCCTTCCACAGACTGCTGTTGCCTCCAGCAGTAATTGCTCCCTACTCTCTCCCCAGTTATTCCAAAGCCAGTTTCCAGTTATTTCCCAAAGGCCCTCTTGAAATCAACTTTCTCCGCTTTCCAAATCGGCAGAGATGGAACGAAAACGCGTGTTTATCTTCCCCGATTGAACTGCTGCTTCTGCCGGCGCCGGCCCTCAGTGTCTGCCTCCCTTAGGTCTGGTTGGATTCCAGGGGAGCCTGTGGGGGTGGGGGTCACACAGGAGGGGTCCTGCAATAGGCTCCCCACACCTGGAGCCCCCGGGGAAGGCGGGGATGTTCGCAGGATCCCCAAGGCCCCAGGGATGGAGGAGAAGAGGCAGGAACCTGATTTTAAATGAAGAAAACGGCCGTCTCACGGAGCCCCAAACAAGAAAATACCAATACACGTGCAATGATTTCCTGATGGAAGCTTCTGGAAATGCCTGCAGTGCCAAGGAATTACAGGGGAGTGGTTGCCTGCCCCAAGCACTCTACTGAGGGCTAGGCTGAGCCAAGAGCTGCCTCTCCTGGGAAGGGGAGGTGGAAAAGAGAGGGGTGACACACACTGACGTTAAATCGGCATCGCGTGCAAGACTTGAGAGCTGAAAGTGCCCAGATGTCCGTCTGTCCATGGGGACTGGGCACGTGAATTCTATTCGGTGGCACCCAGCAGCCACGCAAGGGAATGAGAAGGGTTTTACAGCTGAGTGGGAATGATATCCAAGATACCTTATTAAATAAAATAGAAAAGCAACATGCTGTCCAGCAAGTCAGCGGGCAGCCATTTGTGAGATGTGTGTAGAGATATAAAGAGAGAGAGAGAAAGAATTGTTTTTGTTGGCTGCTGTCTAACAAATTACCATAAAGTTATGGGGTTAAAGTTGTACAAATCTGTTATCTTACATCCTGTGGGTTAAACGTCCAACACGATCTCAGGGGCTGAAACCACGACGGTCACAGGCTGCGCTCCTTTTCTGGAAGCTCCTTACCTCCTGAAGCCCGTGGCCCCTCCGCCTCCAAAGCCACTTCACGTCACCCTGTCCTCCTCCTCTCCCCCTCTTCCACTTTTTAAGGACCTTGGTGTTCCATTGGGCTCACTGGAATAACCTTCCCATCTCAAGTTGAGCATCAATTAGCAACCGCCCTTCCATCTGCAAGCTTAATCTCCCATCGCCGTGTAACCTGCTCCCAGGTTCCAGGGGTTTGGACATAAGTCTGAATATATATCAAAGAGGCACGGGCTATTTTCAAAAACTCGTTCTAGCTGCTGATTTGGGAGAGAGAGGAGTAGGTGGGTGAGGGGCCTTGTCCCGGTTTGCTAATGCTGCTGGAAGGCGAAACACTAGCGATGGATCAGCTTTTATAAAGGGGGGCTTATTTGGTTACAGGGTTACAGTCTTAAGGCCATAAAGTGTCCAAGGTAACACATCAGCAATCGGGTACCTTCACTGGAGGATGGCCAATGGCGTCCGGAAAACCTCTGTTAGCTGGGAAGGCACGTGGCTGGAGTCTGCTCCAAGTTCTGGTTTCAAAATGGCTTTCTCCCAGGACATTCCTCTCTATGCTGCAGTTCCTCAAAAATGTCACTCTCAGTTGCTCTTGGGGCATTTGTCCTCTCATAGCTTCTCTGGAACAAAAGTATTCTCTTGACGGCCATCTCCAAAATGCCTCTGTAAGCTGCAGCTCCTCTCTCAGCTCCTGTGCACTCTTCAATGTGTCCCTCTTGGCTGTAGCAAGCTCGCTCCTTCTGTCTGAGCTTGTATAGTGCTCTGGTAAACTAATCAGGGACTATGCTGAATGGGCGGGGCCACGCCTCCATGGAAATTATCCAATGAAAGATCTCGCCCACAGTTGAGTGATCACATCTCCACGGAAGCAGCCAATCAAAAGTCTCCAACCCAATCAACACCAATATGTTTCCTGCCCACACAAGACTTCATCAAAGATAATGGCGTTTTGGGGGATATAATACATCCAAACCAGCACAGGCTTGGAGAAATGGAACTTCTCTTTTATTATGTACTTATTTGGATTGTTTGCATCATTTTTAATTAAAAATATTTATCTATTTTTATTTTTAAGGGAAACAAGCAAAGCCTCTGAGCAGTTCTAGAAATGGTGGCTGCCTCACCCCTTCTCCAATGCACCCCAGTCACTGTGCTGAGTCTGTCCCATCACCAGGGGACAGTCCAGGGATGGGCAGCCCCAGCCAGGGTGAGAGGAGGAGATTCAGGAAGAGGATTCTGGGGTTCTGGGGAGTGAGCAGCCCTCTCTCTTTCCACCTGGGTGTGAACATATGGTGCTCACGGCAGCTGCCCGGGGCTGTTAGGAGCTCAGGGCACCTACCTCACCCCTCCCAGGTGTGGCCCCTTCTCTCAGCAGAGAGTGTGCACGTGGGTAAGACTTGGAGGTTGGAGGTGGGGTACACCCTGGAGCGGCCGGGAGGGGCTGGGCCACAAGTCCCTGCTGCAAAACCAAATGAGAGAAAGGATCAGAACGGATCCTTAACTGGAATCCCCAAGCCCCATGCTGGTTTGATTTTTTCGCCCTCTCTGGACTGTTGCCAACAGCTGGGGCTGTGAGGGGTCTCTGCCAGGGGCGTTGGGGTGCACGATGCCAACCCAGCCTGGGGAGAGGCCTGAGCAGCAGCCCCCCAGGCCAGAGCACAGCTGTGACTCTCGGGCACCAGATCCAGGGGAGCGGCGCATGGAAGGAGGAGGGGGTGGTGATGAGGGGAAGACAGGGAGAGAAGGGTGTAGGCAGCGTGAGCTGGAGCCGGCCACTGTTCCTGGCAGGAGCCCATCAAGCTCCTCCTCACTCAAGTCAGTGCTCACGTTGGGGTGCTGGGTGGTGGGAGAGCTCCCACCCGGAGTTGGCCAACGCTCCCTCGGTGCTTTTCCCAAAGAACTGTCATTAACCCTGCACCGGCACAGTGCTGGGAAAAGGCCATCTTAGCTCCAGATTTCGGGTTTTTCCAGCCCTGAGTGTGTACGGATGCATGTGGAATTCTCTAGAAACAGGCATGCCCCTATGATTTGTTTTTAACCAGCGGATTTTCAGTTGTAATTACAGTTTTCACATACTTTTTGACCAACACCCATGATTCTTTTGCAGCCGGAGGGGGATGTGCCCCGTGGGGCTCCCAGCGAACTCTCTGTCCTCCTTGCTCCCATGGCTGACCAGGGAAAATCACGTTCCCTCTTTGGCTGTGCTCTGCCGTCCATCGGGTGCCGTCATGGGTTATCCCGGGAGGGTTGTTCTCTCATTCAAAGGCCTGGGAGTGAAGGGCGGGAACGTCCTCCTCCAGCTAACAGAGCCGCGTCCTCGCAGCCCCCGGCCCTCCCTTCTCTCCACCCAGCGAGCTCTTGGCTCCTCCAGGGCTGGAGCTGGTGCAGACGCCCCTCCCTCCACGCCCAGCTCCAACCCAGGAGACACTCACTGAGCATCTCTTAAATAACGTTTAAATCCGCTGCGATTTCTCCTCTAAATTCTGCAGGAAGCTCGCTGTACGCTTAGGCTGGCTCGCCTGGGCAGGCTGTGGCCCTCAATCCTGTGGTCAGATGAGCTGAGGAGGCCATGGCTGAGCTGCCTGGTCCCCCAGTGAGGCTGCGGCCTCGGGTTGGAGCTCGCGTGTGACTCTGGGTGAGGAGCCTTGTGCCCTCGTGGAGACCTGGCCCCGGGGTCAGGAAGCCGTGAGGAGACGGGTGAGGCCTGGGGCACCAGCTCTGCCTGAAGACCCTCGCCCCCTTTTCTGAGAACAATACCAGCTGAAACCAGTGCCTCAAAGAGAGGAAAAGGGAAGACAGAAAATAGCGAACCTCTAAATGAAGAAAATCACCCTGAACTTCTGGCCTATTTTTCACAATTTGCAAAGCCTCTCACCACCATTAATGACTTCATTGAATCCAGCAATAGCTCTGAGAAGTATGGCCGTGATGGAGCTCATTGTACCCAGTTCACGGATGGGAGGAAGTGGATTTTCTAGGTTTTCACAATTGGAGTGGGTTTGGAATAACAGCTAAAATGGTTCCTTCTCTTTCCGCAGATCTGTAAACATGGAAACCCCTCTGGATTTAGTCTCCGCATCTTCTCTTCAACAGCTCCACTGTCTCATGGTTTTAAACCCCTTTCGCACTCTGGCCACGCTCAGCCCCGACCTCTCCGTCTTCAGGGCCCTCCCCCCAGCTGCCTCCTCCCATCCCCCCTTGGGCGTCTAACATGCGTCTCCCACCCAGCTCAGCAGCTCCTAGCACAAGAGGTTCTCTCCCCAAAAAACCCCCTGCCCTCCTCTCATCCCTCTGGTCACTCAGGACAAAACAAGCTTCTCTCACCACAAACATTCAATCCATCAGCAAACCCCAGGGGACCTCCCCACCCCCAGGGCACCATGCTGGCCCGAGCCCTGCCCTCTCACGGGTCACTCTAGTGACCTCCTGAACTGCCTCACAGCTTCCACACCAGCCCTGCCTGCACACGACTTCGAATGCGATTCTGGCCACTTGCTCCCTTATCAAAACCCTGCATGGCTCCTGCTTTCTCCTGGAGTAAAGTCTGCTGGGTGACGGTGAGCTGGATGTCCTCTCTGCCCTCCTGTCTCACTGCTCCAGCCGCACTCACTCTGCTCCAGCCACCAGTTCCTTCCTGGTCCTCAGACCACTAGGCCCACCCCCTCCTCAGGGCCCTGGCACGGCCGTTCCACTTGCAAGGCTCCTGCACTCGGCTCTTCAGGTCTAATGCGACAATGGTGACTCACTACAAAGACCGTGCTCCACCACCTTCTTGAACAGAGCAGCCCCCTGCCCCTCTGCACCATCCCCTCCTTGGTGCATCTGACACAAGAGATATTTTACTTGTGTATCTTCTGTCTTATACATTGGTTTGTCAGCAACTCGATGGCAGAGATTTGTCTGTTTTGTTCATGGGTGTGTTTCCAGTGACCACAGCTGTCACTAGATGCTCTTTACATGGTATTGAAAAATTAAATTGATGTATAGTGCTGAGACTTTATGCTTTTCATGCGTTCTTTCATTTAATATTTGCAAACACCCAGATAAGTAGGCAATGCCATTCTTCCTGTTTACAGATGAAACAAGAGAGATGTAGAAGTAACAGGTGACAGGATGAAGATCCCACCACCCCGAGGGACAGGGACTCGAACCCTGACATTCTGTCTTTGGGAGCTGGGGGAGGGTGGTAATGCCCAGGAAGAGAGAGAGGGAGCCAAAGTTTTAGGCTACAGAACAGCACCTTCCCTCTGACACATGCCACTTAGTGCATGGTGAGGAGGAGATGATGCATGCGAGTTGCAGTATGCTGGGGAGACCACTGAGCCAGGACATGGAAGATGTGCAGGAGAAGGGGATGGACCCCAAAGATCACCCAGGCCTGCCTGGGCCTCAGGGTATCCAAGACACACTTTACATTAAACACACTGTAGATCAAAGGGCACAAATAGTTTTAAAGGACAGAATAAGATGGACCATGTGACAATACCCAAGTGGGAGCTGGAGTGGCTATCCTACTATCAAACAAAATAGACTTTAAGAACAAAATTGTTACTAGATGCAAAGAAGGACATTTAATAATAAGGCTAAAGGAGACAATCCATCAAAATATGTAGCAATTATAAACATACGTGCACCAAACAACAGATCCCCAAAATACATAAAGCACAATCTGACAGATTTGAAGGGAGAATCAGAGCATTCAACAATAATAGCTGTAACCATTATACTCCACTTTCAATAATGGATAGAACAACTAGGCAGAAGATCAATAAAGAATGGAAGACTTGAAGAGCATCATAAACCAATTAGACCCGACAACATCTACAGAGCACTTCACCCAACAGCAGCAAATTATACATTTTATTCTCAAGAACACTTGGAGCAATCTCTAGAATAGTTCATATTCTAGGCCTTAAAAAAACACAACTCAGTAGATTGAAAAGGATTGAAATCATATAAAGTATGTACTCTCACCACAATGGGGTAAAATTAAAAATCAATAACATGAAGAACTTTGGAAAATTCATAAATATGTGGAAATTAAACAACAACAACAACAACAACAACACATCCCTATATAACCAGTGGTTCAAGGAAAAAATCACAAGGGAAATAAGAAGATACCTTGAGATGAATGAAATAAAGCGAAAGCACATCACAACTTACAGTGTACAACAAAAGTGCACTTAGAGGGAAATTTGTAGCTGTAAACACATATATTGAAAAGAAAAAAGACCACAAATCAATAGTCTGACTTTACATCTTGAGAATCTAGGAAATAAACATCAATCTAAAGCCAAAACAAGCAAAATGAAGGAAATTATAAAAATTAGAGCGTAAATAAATAAAATAAGGAATAGGAAAACAATAGAGAAAATCAACAGAAACAAAAGTTGATTCTCTGAAAAGATCAAGAAAATTGACAATTATGTAGCTAGACTGAACATGAAAAAAGGATAAAGGACTGAAATTATTAAATTAGGAATGAAAGAGGGGACATTATTACGGAACTTACAGAATTAAAAGGATTATAAGGAAAAACTATGAAAAACTGCATACTGCTAAATTAGATAATCTAGATTAAATGGATAATTTCCTAGAAAAAACACAACCAATATTGACACAAGAAGAAATAGAAAATCCAAACAGACCCAAAACAAGTAAAGAGATTGACACAGTAATAAAAATCTCCAAATGAGGAAAATACCAGGACCAGATGGCTTTACTGCTGAATTCTGCCAATGTTTAATGAAGAATTAACACCAATCCTTCATGAATTCTTCCAAAAAAACAGCAGAGAAGGTAACATTTGTCAACTAATTCTATGAGGCTTGTCTTACCCTGATATTGAGGCCAGACAGAGACATCTGAAGAAAAGAAAACTTAAGACCATTATCCCTCAAAAATGTACACTCAAAAGTCCTCAACAAAACACTAGCAAACTTAATTCAGCAATACACAAAATGATTATACACCATGACCAAGAGGGATTTATCCCAGAATGCGGGGTTCATTCAACATCTGACAATCAATAATGCAATATACCTTCTTTGTTTTTCAATTTGTTTGTGTCTGTGTGTGTGTGTTCTAGTTTGCCAATGCTGCCAGAATGCAAAACACCAGAGATGGATTGGCTTTTATAAAGGGGGTTTATTTGGTTACAAATTTACAGTCTTAAGGCCATAAAGGGTCCAAGATAAGACATCAATAATCGGGTACCTTCACTGGTGGATGAAAACCTCCAGGGGGCAAAAGTCACACTGTCTTCTCAATAGACCCATAAAGACATGAATCCCAAATCTGCTCACAATAAAAATACTCAATAAATGAGGAATACAAGTGAACTCCCTCAGTCTGACAAAGGGCATATATGAGACATCCACAGGTGACATTATACTCTATGGTGAAAAACTGCAAGATTTTCCCCTACGTCAGGGATGACATGAGAATGCCCACTCCTTACCACTCCCACTCAACATTGTATTATAGGCTGTATCCAGAGCAATTAAGCAAGAAAAACAAACAAAATGCATCCAAATCGGGAAGGAATAAATAAAAATGTTTTCAAACGCTATGATCTTACATATAGAAACTCCTAAGGAATCCGCACACCCTCACAGACTGTGCCAATTTGGATGTATTATGTCCCCCAAAACACCATTATCTTTGAAGAAGTCTTGTGTGGGCAGGAAACATATTGGTATTGATTGAGTCAGAGACTTTTGATTGGATGTTTCTGTGGAGATGTGATCATTCAACTGTGGACGAGATCTTTCATTGGATAATTTCCATGGAGGTGTGGCCCTGCCCATTCAGCGTGGGCCTTGATTAGTTCACTGGAGCCCTATATAAGCTCAGACAGAAGGAGTGAGCTTGCTACAGCCAAGAGGGACACTCTGAAGAATGCACAGGAGCTGAGAGAGGAGCTTCAGCTTACAGAGACATTTTGGAGATGGCCTTTGAAAGCAGACTTTTGCTCTGGAGAAGCTAAAAGAGGACAAATACCTCAAGAGCAAGTGAGAGTGACATTCTGGAGAGAAGCTGCAGCCCAGAGAGGAACATCCTGGGAGAAAGCCATTTTGAAACCAGAACTTTGGAGCAGACGCCAGCCACGTGCCTTCCCAGCTAACAGAGGTTTTCCGGATGCCATTGGCCATCCTCCAGTGAAGGTACCCGATTGCTGATGTGTTACCTTGGACACTTTATGGACTTAAGACTGTAACTTTGTAACCAAATAAACCCCCTTTATAAAAGCTGATCCATCTCTGGTGTTTTGCATTCCGGCAGCATTAGCAAACTAGAACACACACACACAGACACAGAAAAAAATTAAAAAACAAAACTATTAAAGCCAATAAGTTTGGTTAAAAGAAATTAAAGAAGACCTACATAAATGGAAAGTCTTTCCATATTCATACTTCTGAAGACTTACTTTTTAAAATGTCAATATTACCCAAATTGGTCTGTGGAGTCACTGCAATCCCCGTCAAATTTCAGCTGACTTCTTTGAGTAAACAAATAAGTTGAATAAATTGATGACTTGACTCTTAAATTCATATAGAAATTCAAGGAACTTAATCAAATAATCTTGAGAAAGAAGAACAAAGTGGGAAGACTCAAACTCCTGATTTCACAACCTCTTACAAAGTAATCAAGGTGGTGGAACTGGCATTAAGATAGGATTATAGAACAATGGAACAGATAAATACTCATATATCATCAGTTGATTTTCTACCAGGGTCCCAGGATAATTCAATGGGTAAAAAATAGTCTTTTCAACAAATATTGCTGCCCAAGCTGTATATCCATGTGCAAAATAATGGAATTGGATTCCTAATTCACTCCATGTAGAAAAATTAGGTCAAAATGGATTGAAGACCTAAATGTAAGAGCTGAACTCATACAACTCCTAGAAGAAAGCATAGGTGTACAGTTTTGTGACCTTAAATTAAACAATAATTTCTTAGATATGACACCAAAAACAAAGGAAAATGACACAAATTGAATCCTATCAAAATTGAACTTTTTTGTGATTCAAAGCACACAATAAAAAAAGTAAAAAGACAATGCCAAAATGAGAGAAGATATTTTAAGTCACATATTTGATCACAATGTAATAGTCTTAATATGCAAAGAACACTTACAAATCAACAATAAACAGATATAATAATTAAATTTAAAAGTGGGCAAAGGATGTGAATAGAAATTTTTCCAAAGAAGAAACAGAAATGGCCAATAAGCACATGAAAAGGTGCTTATTCTTTAGGAAAATGCCAATCAAAACCACAATGAAATACCACTTCACAGTCATTAGCATGGCTATAATCGAAAGTCAAGTGTTAACAAGTGTTTGTGAAGATGTTGAGAAATCAGACAGAAACAAAGGGCCACGTATTGTATTATTACATTTTTAGGACATGTCCAGAACAGCAAATCCATAGAAAAAGAAAAATTAGTGGCTGTCGGGGCCTGGGGGAGGGAGGGTAGTTGATGTTTTTAATGTCTTAACATTTAAGCAGTACCATTTCCGCTTAAGTAAGAACTAAGCCTTCTTATTCTTAGCCATTTTAGCATCTCTGGCAAATAAGTATCTTGGTTTGGAAGCCTGGGGCCTGACTGAGAACATGCTGAGATGCTTCCGGTGGGGAGAATGAACACTGCTTATAACAGGGCTTTCTCGGTGCACCTGCTTCCCGTGGCATGCCCAGGATCTCTGCCTTCTGCAGACCCTCCCTCCATGTGAGTGGCCTCACCCCGCGCGTGTGCCACTGCAGCTTTTTAAACCTGTCTGAGAACATCTGAGCTGTGTGCACAGTTTGGAATCTGAAATGGAAACAGGGAGCATGGTTATAAATATATCTGCTGCTTGACCCAGTCACCTTGTTAGGAGATAGAAAACATACCACCCCCTCCCTCTTCTTTTTTCAACTCTTAATGAAGGCTTCAAAAATACATGGATAATAAATCTGATTTTCAGGGCTTGACAGCGGCAATTAAGCTCTGGTCACTCTATTTGCATAAAGGCCCCCGAAAGGGCACCTGGGACCCCCTCCCACCCGCACCTCCATTTGCATAATGGATGCACCCCACACCAGCAGGCACAGCGTCTCGGGCACACCGACAGCAGACGTAGCCCCGCGCCGGCCTCGTAAGCTGTGATGGATGCTGCTGCCTGGCACTCGGCCTTGTGGGCAGCTCCGGGGGGAGTTGGGAAATGAGAAACCGCAAATGCTCCCAGTTCCCTGGGCCCCAGAGCAGGCTGCAGCCGGGGAAAAGGCCTTGCTAATGACCAGCTCTGCCGCCTGGTTCCTGGCTTCTCCTCGTGTACTGATGCTGAGGGAGAGCGTCTCACTCACGGCCTAGGACGATTTCTTCCTGTCCTCCATCAGAACCACCTGCGGCTCACGATTAGCACAGGCTGCTTTTTCACAGGGTTTTTAGCGGAAAGTCTCTCCTGCTAAAATGATGATTCTCTTTCCTATCCTCGTGGTGATCACAACAAATGAAGCCTTGCAGAGACCACTTAAATACTGGCAGAGAATCCTGCACAGGACACGGCACAGGGGAGCTGGGCTGTCCCAGCCAGACCGTCCCCACCAGCAACTTCCAGGGCTGCAAATAGAGAAATGCAGGATTTCCAGCCCAAGGAGCTGCTTGACACTTACAGGGAATTTCTATCCTCCACAAGTGTTTCCAAGAGGCAGATGTGCCCCGCAGCCGGCCGGCCCCTCCCCTTCGTGACACATCCTGTTTGACGTTTGCTCCTCTCTGTCATCCCATAAAACAAGACCATGAAGTTGGGCTCAAAGGGACTTTGTCAAATGAATGGACCCAAATCTGAGCATTCTCCTGAAATGTACTCTCTGGTTTCTACCTCGTACTCGCTAATATGCTGTAAATATGACCGAGGACTTCATCGAGCAGCCACATTTGAAGGTGCCGTTTCCCTCCTCTGGGGGTGGGGGGTCAGGCTGAAGCTAAGTCTCCTCTTGGACGTCCCCCACGATGTCAGGTTGGCAGGTCCACACTCACCCCATCTCGTCAGCTCACTTCCAGAGGTGCCGCCCACAGCTCCTGGGGCGAGACAGACACTGATGCCACCCCCCACCCCGGTTTTCCCAAATGCGCTGGGCCAAGCCCCCTTCACTGCCACTTGTCTTGGGAGCTTCCAAGTGGGGACCCCAACACGGCTGGTTGAGTGCCTTCCCCACCTCCCACTCCACCTCCACAGCTGGGTGGATTTGGTCTGAAGGACTCACTCCAGCAGTGGCCCCAAAATGTGCTGGGCAGCTGAGGACTGCTGGGGAGCCAGACTCTGGGGGGACTGGGTCCTGCTCCAGGAAAGGGGACCACAGCTCCCCACAGAGGTGTCATCAGCCGCACGGCGTGTATGTCGGCGTCAGATGGCCCCAAGCACGGCCAGGGAAGCTGAAGCAGGGCACCCAGGAGCCCAGGACGGGCTTATCTGAGGAGGGTCCCCTGGGGACATATCCAGTGCCCAGCCATCTTCCGGGAGTGGAGGGTCCAATGTCACAGCTCTGGACTGGGCACCTGGGGAGCGGCCGCTGTCCACCGGCTCATGTGGCTGTGACCAGCTCAGTGAGAGGGGACGGAGGGTGGGATAGGGGCCTGCTGCGGCAGAGAGTGGGCTCTGCCTCAGATCCTTAGAACATGGTGTCCTCAGCACATCTGCAAACATCTCTGGGGAGGACACTTTCTGTCCCTGGGTTTGAGTCACCGTGGATTGTGCTCCTTTAGAAACTTTTGAGCATTTCAGCCCCTTTCCCTTTGATAAACTGCTGGGAGCCTGGATTTCAGGGACAGAAAGCTCTGGAATGGCTCAGACCCTGTGACAAAATGCCACTTTTCCTGAGACAATTTCGGGGGCTCTGGGAGCTGGGAGGGGAGGAGGGTCTCGGGGTTCTGCTGAGATGACCGTACAGTCGTTTATTGAAACATTGTGTCCATCTAATATGCGGTCAGCACTGTATTTTCAGGGTGGTGGCAGACAAAGCCTCCCAACTTTTAAAATAACACAGTTATACATTAATACTTTGATAATTTAGAAAAAGCTGGATACATTTCTGGAAAAATATTGTCAACATTTTCATAAAAAGAACTAGAAAACCTGGAGTGCTAAGCATGATAGAAATTTAGGTGCAGACGTCTCCCTGTCTTCCACAGCCTCTGAATCCAGCAATTTTACTGGTGAGTTTATCAGTCTTTCAGGGAACATGGACTCCCTCTCTGATAAGATTTCCAGAAGACAGAATAAGAGGGAATGCAACTCACAGCTTGTAAGACGCCAAATTTAGCAAATAAAAAGATACCCAGTTAAATTTAAATTCCGAAAGACAATTAATTTTTAGTATACAGGTATATCCCATGCAGTATTTGGAACACACCTGTACTAAAAAAGGTATTCATTTTCATCTGAAATCCAAATTTGGCCCCTCTATGAGACTACTGAAACCTTTATTCTAAAACCAGTTAAGGGACATTCAGAAAAAAATCAAATATTAATGAGCTAGAAAAGAAAGTCCCCATTTACAAAAGCAAACTAAATCCAATAGTGTATTAAAAAATATCTCATGATCAAGTAAGATTAATTCCAGGAGGACAAGGGCAATCCAAGGTCAGGAAACCCCACAAAGGAAATTGCCACTTTCTGGGACTAAAGGGGAAATATATTTTGGCTATTTCAATAGACACTGAAAAAGTGTTTGACCTAGAGCACTTATTTACAAAATAGATACAAATGAAGGATAGAAAGGTGCTGCCTTATCTTGATAACATTTATGTGAAAGCCTTGTAGCAAGCATCACACTTAATGGAATATTTTTAAATAAAAATTTTAATTCGGATCCCTAAAAATCCCCCTATGCCCCTCTCTCCATTGCTCTTTGGTATCTACTTTGAGGCCCTGGTCAGCACAAAAGAAAAAAAAATTATAAGGTGCCTAAGAATTGGAAAGAATAAAGTCTACACAGAAAACCCAATGCAATTAGCACATTTTTGGAACTAATAAGTTTCTGTGATGTTGCCGATGCAAGGTTACCATACAAAACAATCCTTTTTGTCTACGCTGGTTGTTGCTGGAACCTGTAGTGTAAAATAAGGCACCATTCCCAGCGAAACACAAATAGAAAGTACACGCAAAGTATAGAGGAGGGTTTTAAAACTTGATTGTGGGACCCAGAAGTCGACCCCGGCGAGGGAAAGCACAAGTCTGTGCGGTCTTCCCGCAGGCAGGCCCGGGGCCTAGGATTTTAAAACTGGGGGGAAATAAAAGACAACTTTGAAAGCAAAAGAACCAGGGGTGTGCGTGCCCTTCGGGATATGAAGAGAGCTCCAAGGTCACAATGAGGGCACAGCAGCAGCGGGGACAGGAGGGATGGAGCAGTGGGGACACAGGGACGGAGCAGTGGGGACATGAGGGACAGAGTAGTGGGGACACAGGGACGGAGCAGTGGGGATGGGAGGGACGGAGCAGCGGGGACAGGAGGGACGGAGCAGCGGGGACACAGGGACGGAGCAGTGGGGAGAGGAGGGACGGAGCAGCGACAACACTCACAGGACAGACCGGGATCTGGGCAGTCGGGAAGGCGCCGTGGCTCAGGGGAGCCGGCATCTCCGGGAGCTGCCGTGGGGCACTGGCTTGCTCTGCGGGGTGGCAAGAACTGTATTCGTGCCTTATCCCGTGTGCAAAAGTGGATTTCAGGTGAATCCAGACCTCGATGCAGAAGGCACATGTCAGAGGATCTATAGACAAATATCTCTGAGGCCAAAGGAAAGGAGAAGAAATCTCAGACAAGCTCCAAAAAGAGTAAGAAGGGTGAAAACTAATCCTTCTTATATCAAAATTAAGGATTTGCCTTCAATGTTATACTGTAGTCAGATGAAAGCCTGAAAGAAAATATTTGCAATATCTAAAATCGACAAGGGATCAAGATGTAAACCATGAAGGGAATTTCTACGTCCATAAAGAAAAGGAGGAAAGTTCAGTGGAAAATCAGGGAAAGCTTCAGGTCTACAAACATGCAGATTTTCCAAGCCCATCTGTAGTCAGAAAAAATACAAACCAAGAGAGACGAACCGCAGCTCCAAGCAGACCTTGGGGTGAGGGAACCCCGTTTTACCCCTCAGTGCAGTGGAGATCGCCTGGGGGTCTGCAGCTGCGGGGGCCTCGGGCTGCGGTGCAGCCGAGGTGGACATGCCGGGGCTCAAGGGGGCTCTGAGCCTCCCCGGTGGTGCTTCTGGGGAGTCCCAGGGAAGGCTCTGTGGGGTGGACACTGCCGGTCAGCGGGCGGAGGACAAGGGCAGGTGACGGCCGCCTTCTCGGAGGCGACGGGCCTGGTGGGAAGTGGCAGAGCTGCACACCGCCAAGAGCAGCGAAAAGAGAGCGCTGAGCCTGCACGTAAATTGCAAACACAGAGAACAACCTCTGTACCTCCCAAGCCGGACAGTGACCTCCAGGACCCTGCAGGGTCCCCAGGGGAGGAGGCGTGGAAGGGGGACACCGAGGATAAAGGGGAAATAAACTACAGCAGAATAAAGCAACACAGAGCCTAACAGGACTCAAAGCTCAGAGCCAAGTGTGCTGACCCGGCTGCGAGCACTCAGGTTCCGAATCAACCAAATGGGGGTAAACAGGGAGGGGAGAGGACACCGGGAACCGGGCTGGGGTCCCGCAGACTGCAGGGGAGGTTGGATGCCCGTGAACTGATTCAGGCAACTTTCTGCCCCTGGCCCAGAAGATTTCCTTCCCTGTCTATTTTGTTAAGGAAACGGTCAAGCCTCTCCATCCGTCTCTCCTCCAGGGCCCTGGGGTAGGAAGTTCCTGGCCTGGCCTAGAAGGGGACAGTTGTAAGGGAAGAGCCCCTCAAAGGAAACCACAAAATGAATCTGCGAAGTTTTGCAAAATGATCGCCTCTCTGATTACCTGCTCTCCCCGTCCCCCGGATGCCCGTGAGGGCTGCCCAGTCCCACACTCGCTGAGCCCCTTCCCCCTGGGGGACCTGGACTGGTGCAGCCACCTCCCCTGCCTCTGTCCCCTGCCCTGTGGTTCGGGGTTGCTGGGCAGATGGGGGTCCAGGGCCCTGTGGAGTGTGTGGCAGGTGCCAGCCAGGAAGCACGGCCCATGGCAGAGCCGGGACATGAGCCACACTGGGGGTGCACAGAGTGGGGGGTCGCAGAGAATGTGGAGCACAGGGACTGAGGTCCGCAGGCTGTGCCCACCAGGAGGGAGCCCCTCGCCCAGCGCCCCGGCCATCCCTGACAGGTGCACGCTCTCGGGCCTGGGCCCAGAGGGGGCCGTGGAGCCAGGGGGCCGAGGCGACCTGCTCGAGGAGGGTCTTCAGGTCCTGGCCCCACAGTGGCTTTGTGCCCTGGGTCCTCACAGCCGGGCCGTGGGAGTGGCCCAGAGCCCTGCAGGGCAAGGAGGAGGAGGAGGCCTGGAGCCAGGCACAGCCCTGTCCTCGGGCGTCTGTCTGTCCAGAGGGCACAGGGAGTGCACTAGGCTGGGCCAAGGTGTCCCCAGAGCGCCTTTCCCTGTGAAGACGTCTAACATGGCGCCAAGCTGTCGAGTGTCAGGCTCCGGGTCCCGCCATCCAGGGCGGGGCAGTGAGGGGTCACCGTGGAGGGCACTTCCCTGCGGCCGAGGGCCGGTCCCCCCGGGTGAGAGCCGAGGAGCCACAGCTGGGGGCCTGTCTCAGCGCCCGGGGCTCGGCCTCTCCCTCCGCTTGAAGGCCACTGAACAGCCTCTGCGGGAGGCGTCCTGTGCACTGAGCTCAGAGAAGCTTCTAGAAGGAGGCCTGTGAGACCCTTCCCCTCACCTTTCACTCTCTTTGAACCCCGCGGCTGTGGGAACTTCTACGAGGAAAGTCCCAAGGGGGAAAGGGACCCTGCTGTCCCTAGAGCCACCCCTTCTCCAAACAAGAATCCGCACGTTGGCCCCAGAGAGACGCTCAGGAGGGGATTTGAAAATAAAGCATCTGTAAAGTTGGGAAAGGAAAGGAAAAGAAAAGGAGAGAAAAGGAGAGAAAAGAAAAGAAAAGAAAAGAAAAGAAAAGGAGAGAAAAGGAGAGAAAAGGAAAGAAAAGGAGAGGAGAGAAAAGGAAAGAAGGGGAAGAGTGTTTCTTTGGAGATAGAAAACCAATCCAGAGGTGCAAACAGAACTGAAGCCCCCTCCCGGGGATTACAAACCAGGAAATCATGTCTCTCCTGTGCCAGATAAACTGATAAACTGTAGGAATCACCAGCAGAAGGAAAATGATAGTATACGAATGGAAAATGGATAGTAAAAAAAAAAAAAGTAACGATGGGCCAAACCTATACTTCAGAAACATAGCAGTTTTAAGGTGCAGCCTTTCTATTCATTTGTTTATTTTTGTACTTTCATTATTTATGCATTTCTTTATTTGCTTATTCTTGCTCACCCCTGAATTTGAGGTATTCTCCGGAGATCTCTAAAGAACAGGGTAAGAATACACAAATATTGAACCAGAATGAAGGGGGAGTAAAGAGTAGCCGGCAAATCAAAGAGGGGAACAAAATCTGTTATACAACAATGCTGACAACAAAGCGCCACGTCCCCGGGGTAAACGCGTCCACTTGTGGAAGCCCCGAAGCGCCGCGTTTCTCTCCCGACTCTCCACCTCTAGGGACGTCTCCCCTCCTGGGAGCGGAGCCAGGCTGGGTCCCGACCCCCGGAGCCCAGGGCCCGCCCCCGCTGGCCAAGCCTGTGGGCACAACCGCAGTGCATCCTCTCGCCTGTGCGCAAAGCAGTTGTCGGAGAGGCCGGAACGTGTCACCTGGTCCGAAGCCCGCTGGCAGCCTGTCCTGGTCTGTAGGACGGACATGGAAGGCCTGGCTTCCCTTCCTCGGGGTGGGACTTGCAGAACCCAAAATGGGACAGGTGGGGTGGTTTGAGTGGCACAGGGACAATATTTTGTTTATTTTAATAGCTAAATAATTTTATTATTAGAAATATTATAAAGAATGTAACTAGGTCATCAAACCTGCAATTTCACACTGCTGTAAGCTTTCTTTTCAAATAACAGCATTCAAGGGAGAAAATGAGTCAGTGGAAAGGGAAAAATGGCTGACTCGCTGCCAAGGTGGTGACACGGGGGTGCCGCACGGCGGGCGCGTGCTCCGGTGTGAGCCGGCTGGGACAGGCGCTCCTGCTGGGTGATTGAGCTGACCTTCTATATAGGGCTGCCAGATGTAATCCAATTAACTACTGGAAGATTCACAGCCACCAAAAAATGTCTGTTTTTGTCTTGGAATAATTGAACTCAGACTTTCATTTCTGACAGCAATTAGGTGGCAGAGCAGCTGATCTCCGAGATGGTACTAGTTAGTGACAATAAAATCAAGCTGTCAGCACATAGGATGATGGCGTCTTTGGTTTAATTACATATCGGCCACTTGTGAATTGCAGAGCCACTCACCAGTGATGCAGTAGCAAGGGACTGTAAGCTTGATGATTTGCCATGGCATTTACTGAAAATTAAGGAGGTATTTGCATGCTATTTATTTGTGCCAGAACATTTTCATATATGATAATTGATTTTGAGCTGATGTTTTCTGCCAATAATGTTAACTGTAATCCTATTTGGATTTGAGCATTCCTATAATTTGTAATACATTTTACAAATGAAAAATGTTATAGTGATGCCAATGTTGAAATTTAAGAGATTATTAACAATAATCTCAAAATTATTGTATACATTAGAAAATGGATCTATTTGCTTAATCCTAACAATAATGAATATATCACCTTTTTATGGAGAGTCCCAATTTTCGTAGATTTTATTTTGCACAGCCCTGTCTCATCAGTAAAGCATCACAGTTTGGAAGGTACAGACGTGGAGTAACTGCTGGTAAACTGTAGATTTAAGCACGTTGTCATACTGCAGTGTCTTCAATGTCCACCGGGAGCATCAGGTAAAATTGGGCAGACAGTGAGTTTGACACCGAGTGGATTCCCAACCCACGATGCTTCCTCCTTGTTAGTTTTCTTGACGTCATCACTTTGGACCTGATTCTTCCTACACGTGGCTGTGACATGCATATGAGAGATGCTATTATAATCCTGACGTATCCAATCCCTCCTCCTTCCATGATATGTTTGTTTATTTTCCTCTTCAGAATAGCTGGGCTTGGCCCTGTGGCTGCGGTGACCAGTGGACACTGGAGGACACGAGCATCCTCACATGGACCAACTTGGCTCTGGACCCCTGTGACCAGGACAGGCCCCTGCAGCCTGGGTCGGGTCTCAGCTGAATCCTGACAAGATAGGCCTGAACCCACCCGCAGCTTTGCAACCAAGCTGCCCAGACAAGTCCAGCCCTGGTCAGCCAACCCTTGGACAACCCGCAGCCCAGTCAGCATCGTTCCCAGGGAAACCCACTGGTCAGGGCGATTCACCTGCCATTAGTGAGCAATACTTGACTGATTGATCATGCACCATCCTTCCTAGATCCATGTCTGGGATGTGGAAGGGTTTGCCCAGGATCCAATGGATATTGAATTTAAAGCAAATATTACATGACTGAACTTCACTGTTTCTTTATAAGTCATACATTTATTAAAATACAATCAACTGAGACCATAGAAAACTCTAGAAGAAAATAAGAAATGGGGGTAGAAACCATAAATCCAAAAGAATGTGGGAAGTTTTGTTTGAATTTTAGAGGAAGAAAGAGAGCTTAGATTTCAACTAGCCTAGTAGTTTCCAACTTGAGTCCGTCCTTCTTTTCTCTTGTAAGTTGTCAAAGTTGGTGATTGGAGTAATTTTCAAAGACTGAATGAGCCAGAAGTAAAGCACATACTCACCCGTGTTGAAGCACAGTGAGGGCAAATCCCAGGGCACACGCTGGTCCTGTGACAGCAACCGGCTGCCCTTCCCACGTGGCCACGTGACCGCAGGGAGAGGACACGGAGTTGACAAACGGCTGCACTGCGATTCACACTCTGGAGGATGCTTGTTCGGCTGCAGACTTCACAGTTTGCATTCACACCCACGACCCCGCTGGTTTGCGCAGCTTTGCTGCAGTCACAACAGCCCCAGATGCATTTATTTCTCACTCTCCTGACACTCCGTTGTCTGAGGGTCAGCTGCAGGGAAACACTGCTCTGCGGTGGAGGAAAAGCAAACCACCTGCACACAGACCCCAAGGCTCCCAGGAACCAGCCAGTTCCATCCCATTGGCCAGAGCAGGTCACATGGCCACAGCCAACCTGGGGCCAGGGGGCAGGAGGTGCATTGCACCTGTGGGAGGACCCCCTCGTACGATGGGTGGGGACGAGAGGGCGGACAGCCAGGAATGGTGCCGGCACCTCCAGTGAAGCTGAAATTGCAGCATGCTACCTGGGAGTGCAGGTGCTGGGTGCAGGAGAGGCACCCCGTTTCTGGGTTTTGGCTCACAGGAGGACAGAGGCTTTGTGTCTCCTGAGCCGCCCGTGCAGGTGAGAACACGACACTGACCTCCAGAGTAGATGGACTCTCGGGACACCTGCTGGCATCTTTGCTCCTAAAAGGAGGACACGCCTGCTGGAGGAGAAGCACCTGGGCCTGGCTGCTGTGCAGCAGAGCCCAGCAGCACTTGAAGCAGAAGTATCCGGAGAATAGGGGAACCTGTCGGGGACCATCCTGATGGAACCTGGGAGAGAAGACGCCTAAGCGGGCTTCAGAGCTCACTGAGTCATTCAACAGGCTCTGCTTCAGGAAGTGGCTGAGAAAGGTCACCAAGGCACATCAGGTAAAGTAAGATGCCATCAACTAACATCAGGAAAATGAATTCCATCCCCACTCTACATTCTGCAGTAAATCCAGAAGGATGAACAATTTTGATGAAAACAAAGAAGTTGGAGAAAAAGAAATAATTATTGTGGGGTTAATGTGATGATAACAATGAAATCAAAGGCAGAAAACAGCAAACATTTCTGGTTAATTTGACTCTGGCAAGCAAATAAATAAAAAATAACAATCCCTAAAATAACTTGAGAAGCAAATAACAAATGAGAAATGACTCATTGCAACACAGCCAGAAGAGGGTTATTACGTCAATATTTAAAGTGCACTTAAAAAAAAATCAAAAGAAAGGGAAGATTCCGGAGATTTAACCACGCCTATCTACCACACTATACTGCCTCCCAGAATGGGAGGGAGACAGGCAAGAAATGAAAAGTAAAGGAGGGTCACTCGGGCAAGATGGCGGCATAGAGAGGAGTGGAAGCTAAGTAGTCCCCCTGGAACAACTACAAAAAACCAGAAACAACTAGTAAATAATCCAGAATAACTGCGGGGGGACAAACGAGACCATCCATTCTTCATACACCAACCTGAATTGGGAGGAATGCCTGAGAACTCAGCACAAAATCTGTAAGTAAAACCTGTGGATCCAAGTCGTGGGACCCCCTCCCCCATAGCCCGAGCTGCAAAGCCTCGTGGTGCCAGAGAGAAGCTCTCTCCCAGCAAGCGAATATAGCTCAGCTGAGCTCCAACTGGGGTTTTAAGTAGCGAGTGTGAACTGCTCACTACAGGTACGCATCCCCAAAAAACAGACAGAGGCTTTGGGTGACGACTGACCTGGGAGAGCCGGAGGGTCGCCTTGGACTGGGTCTGAAGGGGACTATCTGTTTCTTTTTTGGCTCAGTGGAGAAAGCCCCAGTCATTTTCAGTTTCCAGGGCTGTGACTCGGGGAAGGGTGGAGACACCACAAGCAGAGAGCGAGACCATTGAAATGCTAATGACCTCCACCTGGGGGGTCTGTCTTCTCTAGGAGGAAAGGGGTGGGGCCCTTTCCATTCAGAACCAGACCCCAGAGCCTGGGGGAACACGGCCATACCTCCTCACACCAGTCAAGAATTATAGGCTAACAGGCGTCACCTGATGGGCAGAAAAGCACAGTGACCCGAGGCATCAAAGGGTGGAGCAATTTTCTAAGACACACCCGCAGGGAAACCAGATACTGAATACTTCTTCCCTCTGGGACCTGAGCCTGTTCTGGTCTGGGAAAACCTGATTTGGATAACCAAGGAAACCACACCTAGACAACAGAAAATTACCACCTACACTAAGAAAAACAAAGTTATTGCCCAGTCAAAGGAACAAACGTGCACTTCAACTGAGATGCAGGAATTTAAACAACTAATGCTAAATCAATTCAAAAAGTTTAGAGAAGACATTGCAAAAGAGATAGAGGCTGTAAAGGAAGCACTGGACATGTATACGGCAGAAATCAAAAGTTCAAAAAACCTACTAGTAGAATCTATGGAAATGAAAGGCACAACACAAGAGATGAAAGACACAATGGAAACATACAACAGCAGATCTCAAGAGGCAGAAGAAAACACTCAGGAACTGGAGAACAAAACACCTGAAAGCCTTCATGCAAAGGAGCAGATGGAGAAAAGAATGAAAAAATATGAGCAACGTCTCCGGGAACTCAAGGATGAAACAAAGTACAATAATGTACGTATCATTGGTGTCCCAGAAGGAGAAGAGAAGGGAAAGGGGGCAGAAGCAATAATAGAGGAAATAATCAATGAAAATTTCCCATCTCTTATGAAAGACATAAAATTACAGATCCAAGAAGCGCAGCATACTCCAAACAGAAGAGATATGAAGAGGCCTACGCCAAGACACTTAATAACAGATTATCAAATGTCAAAGACAAAGAGAGAATCCTGAAAGCAGCAAGAGAAAAGCGATCCATTACATACAAAGGAAGCTTCATAAGACTATGTGCGGATCTCTCAGCAGAAACCATGGAGTCAAGAAGGAAGTTGTGTGATATATTTAAGATACTGAAAGAGAAAAACCACCAACCAAGAATCCTGTATCCAGCAAAGCTGTCCTTCAGATATGAGGGAGAGCTCAAAATATTTTCTGACAAACAGACAATGAGAGACTTTGTGAACGAGACACCTGTCCTACAGGAAATACTAAAGGGAGCACTACAGGGTGATAGAAGACAGGAGTGCGTGGTTTGGAACACAATTTTGGGAGATGGTAGCACAACAATGTAAGTACACTGAACAAAGGTAACTATGAATACGGTTGAGAGAGGAAGGTGGGGAGCATGTGAGACACCACAAGAAAGGAGGAAAGATAACGACTGGGACTGTGTAACTTGGTGAAATCTAGAGTATTCAACAATTGTGATAAAATGTACAAATGTGTTCTTTTACAAGGGAGAGCAAGCAAATGTCAACCTTGCAAGGTGTTAAAAATGGGGAGGCACTGGGGGAGGGATGCAATCAGCATAAACTAGAGACTGTAACTAATAGAATCATTGTATTGTGCTTCCTTTAATGTAACAAAGGTGATATACCAAGGTGAATGCAGATAAGAGGGGGGGATAGGGGAGGCATGTTAGACACTTGACATTGGTGGTATTGTCTGATTCTTTATTCTACTTTGATTTAAGGTTATTTTTCCTTTTGCTGCTTCCTAGCTGTCATTTTTTTGTTTCCTCTTTCTTTTGCCTCTCTACCTTCTTTGACTCTCCCTCCTGCCTTGTGGAAGAAATGTAGATGCTCTTGCTTAGTATGAGCAGAATGTTCAATTAGGATGAACTTAAATGTTTGGAAATGAACAGGGGTGTTGGTAGCAAGATGTGAGAATAACTAACAGTGCCGAATGGTGTGTGAATGAGGTGGAAAGGGGAAGCTCAGAGTCATATATGTCACCAGAAGGAAAGTTGGAGGTCAAAAGATGGAAATGTATAAAACTGAATCCTATGGTGGGCAATGTCCATGATCAACTGTACAAATACTAGAAATCACTTCATGAACCAGAACAAACGTATGACAATACAATTAGAAGTTAATAATAGAGGGGCATATAGGGAAGAACCATATACCTATCACAAACTATATACTACAGTTAGTAGTATTTCAACATTTTTTCATTAACAGTAACAAACGTACTATATCAATACTAGGAGTCAACAATTGAGGGGGGTTGGTTAGGGATAGGGGAGGATTACAGTTTCCTTTTCTTTTTCTCTTTTTCATCTTTCACTTTATTTCTTGCCTGGAGTAATGAAAAGTTTCTAAAAATTGAACAAAAATTAAGTGTGATGGATGCACAGCTGTATGAGGGTACCCAGGGGCAAGTGATTGTACACTTTGGATCTTTGGATAATTGTATGGTATCTGAACAATCTCAATAAAAATGAAAACAAAAAAACAAAAAAAAAAAAACAAAAAAAAAAGTAAAGGAGGATAAGAAATGCTGAAAAAAAAAAAAAAGAAAGGGAAAATATTTTAATAGAAAAATGAGCCAAAGACCCATCCTTGCCATCGTCCATCAACAAACCGGGGCCACGCGCTCCTTCCGCCCACCCCTGCCCTGGGTGCTCAAGGGGTGCCGCACAGAAGACAATCTCTCTGCCTAATGGGGCACAAGCTCCACAGGGGAGAGGGGAGCAGGTCAGTCCATAGACAAATAATAAACATCTCTAAAAGGAATTAGCTGTGGCCAGAGTTAAGGAAAAAATAAGGAAACATCAGCCAGGAGGAGATGGGGATCTCTTTGAGATGCAAGAACGTGGAGCATCGATAAGCAGATGGAGGGAGATGAACACGGGGCAAAACCCTGAAGAAGAGGGGAGCTGGGCTGCGGGGGCGGCCCCTGAGCCTGTAGGATGGATGATGTCCCAGGCCAGGAGGGGCTGAGGGAGGGCAGGGCCCCGTCAGGAGAGGGGTTTGGGCTGAGCCCAGCTGGAGTGGAGATCCCGGCTGGCTGTTGGTCCACCAGGCTGCAGGGCAGCTGGAGACCGTGGGGTGGCGGCTGGCACAGCCCCCACCAGCATTCTCCGTTTTTCTTTTCTTTTTTTTTTTTTTTAAAAAAAAAGCCAAAGTAATGGCACAGCTTTTAGAAAGGTGGCAACTCATATAGCGCTGTTTAGATTTACATTATTTTTTTTCTGGGATGAAATGTGAAAAGACGCTGGGAAAGCCTTAGAAGTCTCATGCCATTATGTTGTGCTCAAGAACTTTTATTCTGAGGAAATATTGATGGATCTGTTAATGGATTATGCAAAGATGCAGCTATATGAATGTCCGATGCAGTGTTGTTTATAATAAAGGAAATTAGAAACAGTTTAAGTGTTATATTAGACTCATTTATAAACCCCACATTCATAAAACGGAATATTGTGCTTCTACGAAATGATGTTGAGGAAAGATAGCACATAAAATAGAGTATGCATGCCTATAAACATGGGAAACAGTTCACAAAACCGCATAATAAATAGAGACAATGAGAACAGCAACATTTCTGCTTGAAATTCCAGTGGGGTTTATTTTGTGGCTGAAGAGGAAAGAGAAAGTGGGTGATGAAGATGGAGAGACCGACCGTGGGAATGGAGGTCACCGGAGCACGCAGCCTCTTCCGCGACCTCCACAGGAGGCCAGGCCACGCCCTCGGTGACCTCTGGCCTAGCAGGGGCAGGGCCTGCCCAGTGACCGACGGCTTGCCTGGGTTTTGGCTCTGGTTCTAGCTCAGGACGCACCAGAGAGAGCCGAATATGCCCCCAGACCCATCATCTAGTAGCCCGGCTTCTCGTTAGCCACCTCCAGCCTTCCTTCTCTCGCTGCAGAGCTCTCCCACCTGGCCTCCACCTGCGGGTCTCAAATGCGAGGGACGGGCTGGGCCCCTCACTCTAGGAAGCCCTGAGCCAAGAGCTTCTGCTTGTTCTCGCTGGGGTGTCTTCATTTTCCCACAGTCTCCACAGAGGCTCCAACAAGACAGGGTCGGCCTGTCCAACGCCACAGACCCCAGCCTTCGACAAGCGGGCACCCACCGAGGGCCCGAGGGCCCCACTGCCCGCAGCTCGATCCACGCTGACCTGGTTGTCAGCACCGGTCTCAGCTCTGCTCTCCGCACGGCGTTCCCTGACCATTTATTCTACGTCGGACACCCGGGTTTTGTCACTGGCTCCCATGGTTGGCCCCCTTGGAACCAGGCTATCCCGTCCCCCTGCTTTGCTGTCTTCTGTGCTTCTGTTTTATGCTGCACTGTCCAAAAGTGTGGTTTGTCATAAGCACAGCCCAGGGCAGAGCCCACGGAGGCTTTTGTTCAGGCAACCTCAGCAACTGGCGGCTTTGCCATTCTCACCGGACTGGCACCCATTTAGGCCCAATTGCTGTGGGTCACCAAGAAACCAGGCGTGGTTCTCCTGCCATCTCATTTTTCTTTGGCACTGAGAGTTGTCTTTGGTCTCCGCCTGCCAGGGGTGGGGTCTGTTGTTGGGTCTGTGCTTGGAGACGTGAGGCCCACAAGCATCACCTTCCCATAGACCCTCGCAAGCTCTCGTGGGGTCACTGGGGTCAGCATGATCTCCTCCTCCAGGAAGGCCTCCTGCTTCTCACGTGTCCTCTCATCACAGTCCTACTTCCTCCTCAGTGGCAGAACTTCACCGGGATGATCGGGTCTCAGTGGCCACCTTGGAGAACATTCTATTTGAACAACATTATTCTTTTGAGGAGGACCTTAGAAAGGAAAGGGAATAGAATTTTTCGGCTCTAATGGACAGCAGTGTTTTATTGGCAGTTGGGGCCTCCAAACATGATTCTGATTAAAAACTTGCTTCACTAAGACCTTGTGCATCACACCCCCTTTATCTAGTGCATGGATGAGTAGAAAAATGGGGATAAAAACTAAAGGACAAATGGGGTGGGATGGGGGGATGATTTGGGTGTTCTTTTTTCACTTTTATTTTTTATTCTTGCTCTGGTTCTTTCTGATGTAAGGAAAATGTTCAGAGATAGATTGTGGTGATGAACGCATAACTATGTTATCATACTGTGGACAGTGGATTGTACACCATGGATGATTGTATGGTGTGTGAATGTATTTCAATAAAACTGAATTTAATAAAAAAAAAACAAAAAAAAAAAACTAACCAAAAAAAACTTGCTTCACTAAAAGATTCTTTGGCCCAAGCTAATAAGCAATTTGACAAACTTAAGCAGCAACAAATCCCTGACCTTTTACCCTCGTGGCCTCCTTCCACCCAGCTCTCTCTCCTCGCCCTTACCCTCTGCTCCCCCCCCAGCTCCTCCCTCCTCTTTCCCTCTGCCCAGACCCCCCTACCTTTTCCCAGCACCTTCCAAAGACCTCAAAATGCCAGTCACCCATAAAGATCCACTCCTCCCATGAGCCAGGTGTGCAGGCAACTGTAGAATTTAAACCTCAGAGCAGAGCTGAATTAAGGGCCATAATTAAGGATTTGCCTAAACCCAGAGGAGACCAGCTAAGAGGAGAATTTAGAATTTCTGGGTTGTAGGCATCCCAGGGCTCCCTGACCTGTATCGACCCATACGCCTGCTGATTGGAACATCTGATGCTAAATCCTGGACAGCAAAAGCCAACTGGGTGATCCAGACAGAGACCTACAGCCTCCCTCTGTCCACAGTAAATCCAAGGGTGAAAAATGGCCTGAAAGTAGGGCAAAGTCTTCTTGAATCCACACCTGGAACATTTCCAATAAAAAAATAATTTGAACCATAATTCAATCATACAAGCAAAAAAAACCACGGAACTACAGGAAGTTTGCAGGTGGATTAGAAAACGCCTTCCAGCAACATTGGGGAGTTAACGAAAGCACCAGTGTCACTGGCCCTTTCCTCTCATTTCGTTAATTGGAGACCTAATTTGAAAACAGAAATTAAAATGGTTAATAGACTCTACCTGAACTATAACACTTGGCAGAATATTTTGAAAGAGCGCTAAGGAAGTAAAAAAAGTTACAGGAATCAAAGTAAACTTGTGGCCCTGCAGATCAAACAACTTGGTGGCCGTGTTCCCAAATGACCCTCCATCGAAAAGGACACTGTGGATGGAACACAAGGGACACTGCACAAATGACCGTGTCATCTTACAAAGGAAAAAACAATACAAAGAAGCTTCTCTCCATTAGATCAACAAGGGAATGAACTCTAAATACAGCTGCTCAACCTCATTGATTCCTGGCAGATTTGGGGGCTGCTCGTTCCATGTCAAACACTGCCACCTCGTTCAGCTGTCTTCAGGGTACGTGTACCACATGGGTGGTGGCCCTGCCCTCTCTCCCCCAGTCCTTACCGGAAGCTTTGGGGCCTTGGCAGAAACACCTTCTCGGCGTGGGGCATGTACCTGGCCATTTTCATTTATGCCCCAGAGGTTCAGTTAACCCCTCTCCTGTTTTTCCCATGTCATCGATCAAAGCTTAAAAAGTGACTGAACCATGGAAATGGAGACAGATTAGTGGTTGCCAGGGGTTGATGAGGGGGAGGGTGGGAGGCGGAGTGGCTATAAAAAGGTGTTGGGGTCCTGGGGATGGCAGAGATGTTCTGCATCTTGACTGCGTCGAGATTGGGCTGGTGTGCAAGACATCACTGCTGGGGAAACCTGGGTAAAGGGCACACGGGATCTGTCTGTATACTTCCTAAAACTGCACGTGAGCCTATAATTATCTCAAAATAATAGGTTTAATTAAAAAAGAGCAGCTACAATGACCAAGAAGACCCATCTTTGGATTCTGCAGGCCGCAGTGAGTGGGAAACTCTTGTTGAGCTCCAGCTGCCTGCACAAGGAGGAGCTCCGTGGTGGAAAAGGCTGATGACAAGGACCCAGGATGATTTGGGTTTATTCCTGCTCCTGCCTCATGTTGCCTTTGTTTCTGAAGTCACTGGCCCCATGAATCTGGGCCTTAGATTCTCACCTGTGAAATCCTAGATAAAAAGAGGATGCGGGGAGGCAGGGCAAGATGGCGGCATAGAGAGGTATGGAATTCAGTTAGTCCCCTAGAGCAACTAGTAAATAGCCAGGAACAACTAGTAAATAGTCTGGAATAACTGTTGGGGGATATCCGTGACTGTCCACACATCTTACACCAGCCTGGAATGGGTGGAACGGCTGAGACTGCAGCATAAGAGCTGTAAGTAAAGCCCCCGAACTGTGGCGCTGGGCCCCTCCCCCACTGGCACTGCAGGCTGAGCAGAAACACTTCCCTCTGGGAATAAGAAGCAGGCTACCTGGAGCAAGGGAAAGTAACTCAACCTAGCTCCAGTTGTGGTTTTAATTAACAAATTTGGACTACTGAATATAAGCTACAAACACAGATAAATCCAGAGCAAGCTGGAAAGGAACTGTGAGGTCACTCCCAGTGGAGAGGAGACAGGGCTGATGGAAAACAATAAATAAATTAAAAAAGAGGCTTTTGGAGAAGGCTGAGCTCAGAATACTGGAAAACAACTGTGTCCCAAGAAAAGGGGCACAGTGAACTGGGTATCAATACCACTCGACTGGTGAAACTGGGGGGCTGGGGACTGGCTCTGGAAATGGATTTTTGCTCTTTTTCATTTTTATTCCTCTTATTCTAAGCAGCTAGAGAAAACCTCAGGCATTTTCAATTATCAGTGCAGACCCAGGCACGGGTAGAATTAACAGAGTCAGAGAGACAAAGGAGGAATTCAAGTGTAGAAGATAACTCCCTAAAGGGCATATCTTCTCTTAAGACAAGGTGGGCAGCAGGGCCCAGCTCAAGTAGCTGCCCTCCCTCAGGGAATTCAAACCCCAGGACCTGGGGGAAAAACCCACAAAACCAAAAACAACTTAAGCTTGGCTTCTGTCACCCTTGCCCCCTGGCCAGGACAGGGTCTGCTGAGAATTAAAGGGACCACACCTCTTTACACACTGGGGAGCTGCAAGCTGACAAGGACCACCTGCTGAACAGGATAGGAAAGGCACCCAGTCTAGAGGCTGCACAGGAAAGTCTGACAACCTGCTGGATCTCACCCTCAGATGAATACACCCTCCTCCTGAGATCTGGGCCCATCTGGTCTGGGAAAATCTGATTGGGGTAAACAAGGAAACCAGATGTCTAGACAACAGAAAACTACAAATCACAATAGGAAAAATGAAGATATGTTCCAGTCAAAGAAACAATTTAAACTTCAACTGAGATACAGGAATTGAAACAACTAATTATTAATCAAATAAATCTCCTGAATCAATCTAAAAATCAAATCAATAAGTTGAGGGAAGATGTAGCAAGAGAGAAGAGGGATATAAAGAATACATTGGGGGAACATAAGGAAGAACACAAAAGTCTGAAAAAAACAATTGGCAGAACTCATGGGAATGAAAGGCATAATAGAAGAGATGAAAAACACAATGGAGACATACAACAGCAGATTTGAAGAGGCAGAAGAAAAGATTCATGAACTGGAAGATAGGACATCTGAAATCCTACACACAAAAGAATAGATAGGGAAAAGAATGGAAAAATGTGAGCAGCATCTCAAGGAACTGAATGACAACATAAAGCACATGAATGTATGTGTCATGGGAGTCCCAGAAGGAGAAGAGAAGGGAAATGGGGCAGAAGCAATAATGGAGGAAATAATCAACAAAAATTCCCCATCTTTTATGAAAGAAATAAAATTGCAGATCCAAGAAGTGGGGCGTACCCCAAACAGAGTAGGTCTGAATAGACGTATGCTAAGAAACTTAATAATCAGGTTATCAAATGTCAAAGACAGAGAGAATCCTGAAAGCAGCAAGAAAGCGATCCGTCACATACAAAGAAAGCTCGATAAGACTGTGTGTGGATTTCTCAGTAGAAAACATGGAGGCGAGAAGGCAGTGGCATGATATATTTAAGATATAGAAAGAGAAAAAAAACTGCCAGCCAAGAATTCTATATCTGGCAAACCTGTCCTTCAAAAATGAGGGGGAGTTTAAAATACTCTCAGACAAACAGACACTGAGAGAGTTTGTGAACAAGACACCTGCTCTACAGAAAATTCTAAAGGGAACATCACAGGCAGATGGGAAAAGACAGGAGACAGAGGCTTGGAGCACAGTTTTGGGTGATGGTAGCACAATAATGTAAGTACACTGAACAAAGATGACTGTGAATACAGTTGAAAGAGGAAGGTTAAGGGACATGTAGGACACCAGGAGGAAAGATGGAAGATAAAGACTGGGACTGTATAACTTAGTGAAACCTAGAGTGGTCAATGAGTGTGTTAAATGTATAAATATGTTTTTATATGAGGGAGAACAAGTGAATGTCAACTTTGCAAGGTGTTAAAAATGGGATGATATTGGGAAAAAAATACAATCAGTGCACACTAGAGTCTGTGGTTAACAGTAACATTGTAAGATACTTCCCTTATTTGTAAGAAAGGCAATATACCAAAGCTAAATGTCTAAAAGAGGATGATACAAGGGAGGGGTATGGGATTATTGGTGTCGGTGTTGTTGTCTGACTTTTTTATTGTATTTTATTTTAATCTTATTTTTCCTTTTGTTGATTTTTAGTTGGCATTTATTCCTCTTTCTTTCTCTTTTTTCTTTTTACTTTTCTCACTTCTTCCTGTTTCTTTGTGGAAGAAATGGAAATGTCCTTATACAGACAGTGTTCGTGAATGTGTAACTATGTGATTATACAGGGAAACACTGATTATTTACTTAGGATGGAATATATGGTGTGTGAATAAAACCATCTAAAAATAAACAGAGGGATACAAGTGCCTAAGAAAATGTGGAGAAAGGGATATCCTAATCACTATTGGTGGGGAAGTAGAATGGTGCAGTCCATCTGGAGGGCAGTGTGGTGTTTCCACAGAAAGCCAAGCATGGGGTTGCCATATGGTCCTGCAACTCGGTTACTGAGTATATACTTGGAAGAACTGCAAAGAGGGAGGGACACTGCGGTCGCAGTTGATTCGTCTGGGGGGGGGAGGTGGCGGCCGGTTGCCAAATTTTAGGCTCTCAGGATTGTTTGGAGGGTACCGGCGGCGGGGGCTCTTTCCCGGAGGCGAGGGCGAGGCGGGGGACTTGGCCAGGTCCCCGGCGGAGGCGTGCAAAGTATGGAGGGCGGCGAGAAAGGAACAGGCGGGACACGGTTCTTTTAGGGTGAAGAAACCAAGAGAGTTTATTAGGGGAGAGTACAAGCTTATATTGGGCGTTTAGAGGGCGGGGTAGCTGTAGAGGTTAAAGGCTTGGATTGGTTCTGAGAGGGCGCGGAGGTTGATTGAAAAGGGGTGAGAGTTGCTCCGGTAACGGTGTCTGGCAACAATGTATGCGCACTGGTGGTGATGGGAGTTGCACTGGCAACGGGGAGTGTCCGGGCAAGATAAGGGGGTGGGGAAAAGGTGGTTCCCTCCGGCAAGCCTCCCCTAACAGTGGTATTTTGGGTGAGGAAATGGGGCCTGCCTCCGGCCTCACTTTCCCAGGCCCGGGGGGCTGCGGAGGGCGCTGTCGCCCGTGCCCACCACCCTCCCCAGGGGCTGATCAGGTCCCCCAGCCCAGGCCCGCCAAGTTGAAGCACGTAATCAGTGTCCCGCAGACACAAATGAACATTTGCACGGTGGGGTATATGGTGTCAGTATTCATGATTTGCAGTGGATGGATGTGGCCTAAGGGTACATCAAATGATGAACAGAATGACTAATTATGATGTATGCATTCAATGGAATATTGAGCTGCTACAAGAAGGAGTGAAGCTGTAAGGTGCATGGACATTGAGGACAGTATGTTGAGTGAAATAAACCACAAATGAAAAGAAAAACATTATAATGACTCACTAATTTGGACTAACTTATAGTGTGTAAGCCCTGAGAATTATGTCTGAGAGCACAGGTTATCAGGGGAAGGCTTATTGTAAAGGTCCCTAGATTGTAAGCTCTTAACAGCAGTTACAGCTATTTCTGAGTTGTAATGGTTATCTATAATTCTGAGATGCTGAGCTCCTTGTCTATAACTTGGTTGGTCCCTGTAACTTTGGGTAGCTGTGTGACACCTGAGATTCAGAGCTAGAGTCCAGCAGCTATGAATGTCAGCATTACCCCATACAGCAAATGTTAAAGAGTCTGAAAAAAGAGATTGGGCTGCACCATTCTACTTCCCTACCAACAATAATTAAGATATCCCTTTCTCCACATTTTCTTATGAATGAAATGGACTTGTTTAGAACTAAGGTAAATTAGACTAAAGGGTAAAGGATGATATTGATGGTGTTTTTAAAACTTCAACATCTGTATGAGACCAAAGGAAGAGATGTTTATTAGGTGCGAAATCTGTAATTTTTGTAATACACTATATAATTTAACTTGTAAGGTCAGTTTATTCAAGCAACATAATTACATAGAATGTTGAATAGGGAGTGAAATCTGGTTGGTTTGTACAGGTTAATGTAAAGCCCAATACATCCCAGAGAATAAAGATGTATTTGCAAAGCCTCCTTGAAGGACTGGGGGAAAATATGGAAATATTAAATTTCCCTACCTAGTGAATTAATGCTATTCTCACAAACACTGGGGGCTACCAATTTAGAAGACCAAGCCCTTGATCTCGGGGCTTGCCCTTATGAAGTTTGTTACTGCAAAGGAGAGACTAAGCCAATGTGCCAGTTTGGATGTACTCTGTCCCCCACAATGCCATGTTCTTTGACGCAATCTTGTGGGGGCAGACGTATTAGTGTGATTAGGTTGGAATCTTTGGATTAGGTTGTTTCCATGGAGATGTGACCCACCCAACTGTGGGTAACACCTTTGCTTAGATTATTTCCATGGAGGTGTGGCCCTGCCCATTCAGCATGGGTCTTGATTTAATCACTGGAGTCCTATAAACAGCTCACAAACAGAAGGACCTCGGAGCAGCTGCAGCTTAGAGAGACATTCTGGAGATGGCCATTTTGAGATGCAACCTAGGAGCAAGAAGACGCCAGCCACGTGCCTTCCCAGAGGCCATCGGTGTTCTTCAGTGAAGATGACCTACAGTCGATGCTTTTGTTTGGACACTTCATGGCCATAAGGCTGTAACTTTGTAACCAGATAAACCCCCTTTATAAAAGCCAATCCATTGCTGGTGTTTTGCTTAATGGCAACATTAGCAAACTGGAACAGCCTACTTAAAGTTGTGCCTAAGATTCACCCTCAGAGAACCTCTTTGTTGCTCAGATGTGGCCTTTCTCTCTAAGCCGTCTTGGCAGGTGAACTCACCGCCCTCCCCCCTGCAGGGGACATGACTCCCAGGGATGTAAATCTCCCTGGCAATGTGGGACATGATTTGTGGGGATGAGCTTGGCCCTGGCATCGTGGGATTGAGAAAATCTTGGACCAAAAGGGGGAAGAGAAAGGAAAAAAAAAGTTTCAGTGGCTGAGAGATGGCAAATAGAGGAGAGGTCATTCTGGAGGTTATTCTTATGCATTATATAGATGTCCCTTTATAATTTTTAGTGTATTAGAATAGCTAGAAAGAAATACCTGAAACTATTGAACTTCATCCCAGTAGCCTTTATTCCTGAAGACAGCCATAAAACTATATAGCTTACACTATGTGCCCGTGTGATTGTGAAAATTGGTGGCTCCCACTCCCTTTATCCAGTGTATGACCAGATGAAGAGAAAAATGAGGACAAAAAGTAAAATGAATAATAGGGAGACATGGGTGGTGTGGGATGTTTTGGGTGTTCTTTTTTACTTTTAACTTTTATTCTTATTCTTTTTTGTGTGTGGTAATGAAAATGTTCAAAAACTGATTGGGGTGATGAATGCACAGCTATATGATGGCAGCATGTATAATTGATTGTACACCATGGGTTACTGTATGGTATGTGAATATACGCCAATAAAATTGAATTAAAAAAAAAAAGAGGATGCTGGTGCAGTGTCTGCTTACCCTGCAGGGACGGGGACGTGGGCAGAATCCAGTCCTCCCGCCCTCTAGGGCGTGCTCTCCTCAGGTCGCCCACACATGGGCAGTGCACGGGGTAAGGGTTTTGGGAAACCCCATCTCATGCTCCAAAGACAGGCTTGGGAATGAGGGGCAGCTCCCGTCCAGGGTGGGGGGGTCAAGGCTGCTGGCAAGGGCGCTGGACCTGAGGAAGGCGAGCCGTGAACGACGGGCATTTTCTCTGGCAGGGGTCCCATGGTGCTCAGGCATTTTCAGTCCATCCTTTAGGATGCCCGTGTCTTCAGGATCAAGGACAAATGCCTACAACAGTTACATTTATGTTTCACACTTGAAACAGGTCTCAACATTTTGAAGTAAATAATGTGAAGGAAGAGTATGGAATTCAATCTTAAGGTTAAATTGAATTAACGAAAATAGCTTCACTTTTCTGCTATTTACTACAAATTAGGTGACAAGTACAAGTGTGAGCGAATTCCTAGAATGAGCTGAGGTTGAACCGAGTGTGGATCGTTCTGTCCGATTCATCTGCCCAGGCAGACCGGGTTTGGAGCCTTCTTGTGTCTGACTTTCACCACGAGGCCACGGTGGGTCTTTCATGGCAGCGAGGGCTCCAGTGCGTCCCACGTGCCTCGAGCCTGCCTCGGTGGAAGTGCTTGTCCTTCTGTCATGCTGCCTGGACAGTTGGAAGCCCTTGTGCAAGGGGGTCTCATCACCCCCACTTTACAAATGGGGAAATCGATGCTTAGGGGGTGACACTGGGACTCAGCACTACAGTGTCGTCTCTCTCCTCCAGCAACTGCCTCTGCTCCAGAGTCGCACGTCTGCTTGCCGGGTCCCCAGGATGCCCAGCAGGGAAGCAAGTTGACAGCTTTATCCTTCTCCATCGAAAGCTGCTGCCCTCACTCCTTCCGTCGTCCTAAAGGGCGTATCTCAGTCAACATCTGCACAGTTCCCCTCTATGCCCTGCAGAGGCAGAGAACAGTGGGGTCTCCTCGACCCCCTTCTCATTTCTCACATTCAGTCGGGAAACCCAGGGCTCTGCCGTGGACACACCTGCCCTGCAAACGCCTCTTCTCAGCTCCCCGGGCTGCGTGGTTCATCCAGCTCCCCTGACTGCTGGCACAGCCTCCTCACTGGCCCCCGACCACTCGCTCTGTCCACTTGCCCCGACCACTCACCCCCATCCATTCACCCCACCTGCTCACAACCCATCCACTTAGATCCCACCCACTTGCACCTCAACTATTCGCACCCCGACCATCTATTTTCGATGCACCACCCCCCTTTTACGGCGTCGATCACGCCACCCCTTCACTCAGCTCTCCCAGGGGCTCCCCACCCACACCAAGGAGCCACAGGCTCCCCGTGCTCTCCGCAGCCAGCCTGCACGGTCAGCTGTGCTGCTCACTCCCTGGCCACCATCCTCTCATCTGCCCCAGGCCCCCTCGGCTTCCAGAGCTTCCTTCCTGCTCTTCCCTGGATGTCCATATGGCTCTATCCTTACTCGACTCCAGCCTCTGCTCAAATACTGCCTCCTCCAAGAAGCCCTCCCTGATTGCCAAGTATAAAAACAGCTTCTAATCACCACCCCCTGCCGCTCTCCACCGTCCTCCCTCCCCGATTTCCTTCAATCACCTTATCACCACCTGACATTGTGGATGTATCTGCTTATTGTCTATCTCTCCCCCACAAGAGTACTAGTTCAAAGAAGGTAGGAAATTAGTTTTTCTTGGTTTGTTTGCCACAACCTCTGCACACTGAAGAGTGCCTGTGACACTAGGAGCCCGTGACTATTTACTGAATGAATGAATGTGCAAACGGCTGCATAATCCACAGTTGTCTACCCAGTCCCTTCTGGATCTAATGTGCTGCCAACTTGAGTCTGTCACCACCCAAACAACTCTTTTCTCTGCCCTGCCAAGGCTCCACCAGGCTAATGGCAGGCAGCAGATGAAGGGGGGTGGTGGTGGTGGGGAGAGCTGTGGAGATTCTCTTGGGCCCTGTATGTGTAACTAGTAGTGGGTAATTGAACTTGGGTGTTTAAGAGGTCTGTCATCAATTCTTGTAAATGTCACTTTGTATGTGGGCTTTTCTTGCAGCTTTGCAGCACTGGACCCAGTGTTGTTTTTGCAGAGTGGCATTTGGGAATTCAGAGAGGGTTGCTCTCCATTTGATTTAGCATCCCATATCTGCAGCTCCTGATTAAGTCTGACATCGTCTTTATAGAGCTAGTTGTTAATAGAGGTGAAAAACTGTTTTCACAATGATTCTTTTTCACATCCCCCGAGACAGCTTGGGAGAAGCTCTTGCCCTTGTTAAAATGAGCTCTTCCCAGCGTCACACACAACAGAAAATCCGGGAGACAGGCTTGGTAATGGTGAAGATGGAGACGGAGTGACAGAGAGGTTTGGAATTCTGCATTATTAATGGCTTGGATGTATTTAAGAATATCACAGACCGTTCAGTGACACTGGAAATAGTCAGAGGATGTTGGTGCTGTGCAAGAGAAGAGAAAGCCTGCCTGTCTTGTTCTTGGTTGTGCCACGGCACTTCACACACTGTCTGGCACATGCAAGCACCCAACAAATATAACCCGGATGTATGAAACAAAAATCATTTGGTGCAGATGAGAGAATATTAAAAATAGAGCAACAGCAAATTACAAGAATCAGGATTAGAAATTAGGACCTCAAACTCCCAGAGCCTTTCCATGCTTCTGCGAATCACCGCGGGCTCCAGTCCCGGGGAAGGTTTCCCACGCTTCACTGCTACAGTGTAACCAGCCAGAAAGCCCAGCAGGCAACAGGCTGTCTGGTGTCTAGGAACCTTTTAGGGGGGCAGCTGGCTGTGCCCCAAATTTCTTCAGACACTCTACTTTGGGACCTCACCCTTAGGGAAAACAAGACAATAGCTCTTTGTGGGCCAATCGCTCAAATAATTGTGCCCAAGGACGAGGGGAAGGTCTCTCTATGCTGTGGTTAATTTTATTCCCCTGAGCTCCAGGGTACTTGGAAGTTTTCGTAACAAAGTAATGCCTTCCAGGAATGACATAAACCCTACACACATTTTCATGGAAAACGATTATTTCTGGAAATAAATTAAAATGAATCAGATGTAGTCTTTCCTAGTGGGGACTGAATGTAGAAGCAGGCCTGCCATAACCCCAGGGAGACGTGTTTGTGCCAACCAGGCTCAGGCTGCTAATAAGCTCAATTAGTTAGTGTCAGAAACTCATGGGGTGACCTCGGCTCTCCTTGTCACCCTCTTTTCCTTAATCATGTTGTCTTGCAACCCCGGGACTAGTGCATGCTGGAAAGGGACACTTTTAAATATTGTGCTGCTGAAAGAAGGCTAACCAACAACGAGATGCCTCTTTTCTCAAACCATGTTGGAACTCCTTGAAAGCATGTTAATCATTACTGAGAAATGGCTGCACGGCTTTGTGTTCAGAGCGATCAGTTATGGGAATGTGTTCGGGGGACACAGAAAGAGAGCTGGGGTATCTGAGAGCTTCACAGATGAAGCAGAATGTTGGGCCAGAGTAAAATTCAACCAGAACTTTCATCTGAAATAGGAACTGGCTAATGCCCCCAATTGTCTGCTCCAAATTTCTCATTGAAATACCCGTGAGGACACAGAAAAAGAAAAACAACCAGCAACATTGAAAACCAAAGCAAGCAGACAAAGTTCTGTGCCCCTCTGCCGTCTCACTGGAGAGAGGCAGGTGTGGAGGCTTCTGGAAACAGGTGAGGGGCTCTTTCTATGGGGGCTGCACCTGACTCAAGGGAGTAAATCAGTGAGTGCAGACAGCACCCCCAGATCCCTCTCCTCCTTCATATTTCTTCATACATCAGAAGCAGCACCTTTTAGGAAAAACAAAAATCAAAACAAATGCAACAAAAAAATCCTTGCAGTTTATAAGATCCATTGGAGATTTGGGGGTGTGTACTGGTGTGACTTTTAATTGGTACTACTCACTGCTCAATGCAGTTTCGTGGCAGGGAGGAAGGCCCTGTTTCCTGGGCCTGGGGGTCTGGCCCCTGCGGGCTGCGGGACCCTGTCGGTGACAGTATCACATTGTCGAAGACACTGACCTGCCTACTTAGCTGTTTATGTATGTTTGTTTGCTTTCCGTTTTCAGCCTTCTAGAGTGCGGTTATAGTCTTTGCAATGCCTTCACCGCTATACGTTTTCCCCCTTCCAGGTGAAATTTTCCAGTCAGTGCATTGAGTTCCAGGAAAATTCCTGTTGAAAATTTGATCAGAATGGAGTCGCAGCCTTGGCCAATCTGGGGAGAAAGTGAAGCTTGTGTTCTCTGAGCTCTTGTTCCAGGCTCCGTCCTGGGGACTCAGCTGCCACATCCAGAAGCCGAGGCCTTGTGGAAGGGGCTTTCTGGCAGGGGAGCTTAGCGCAAAGGGCAAGGGCTTCTGTTCCGGAAGGGTGATCGAGCTCACCAGCCCGCCACGCACTCCATCCTGTTCCTGCGTCACCTGAGGTATTAATTATGTACAGTTAACATCTTTGCAACTGTGATCAAGGGGAGGGAAAATCTGTATTCCATTTTGCAATGTCTTCTTTGCTTACTTAGAGCCATTGATTACACATCTTGATTAAGTCACATTGCTGAGATCCCTTATGACTTGTAGCCATTTTTCCATTTTTTTCCTCAATTTTTTCAGTAGCTAAATAATGACCAGTTGCTTCCAAATAATGACCGTTTTCTTCCTAATGTTATGTCTTTGTTTCTTGGCTTGCTTTGGACGGTGTGTGTGGTGATCAAATGCTTGGGTTCTGGACTCTTTGATTCAATTTCTGTCCCTGTGATATTGGACCTGTAAGTCAGTGAATTGGTGATAATAAACATTATCAGTTTCTCAAACGGTTGTTAGGTCATTTAATCAGCTTATGCACAAGAGTCTAAGGCACTTGTGGGTCAGCGCCCTGTAATCCCCCTTGTTTTACTGCTTGGTTTGGGGTTTCCAGGAAGGTGGTGGTTAAACCAGGGCTGGGGGGCGCCCGGCACAGCTAGTTTCACACCCGTGTGCGGTTTTCGCTGGGTGCTCTGAGCCCGAGTCCTTTATCAGGCTGCAGAAGTTCTCTCTATCCCTAATTTTCTGTCTCTTTGGAGCAGGAATTGGAGTTGAGTTTCGAGCCTCCACAGAGATGATATGAAGTGGTGGATTCACCAACGGGGAGTCAGCGCAAGTCCTTTCCACAGGGTATGGATGACACTGCCCTGACGAGAGGGAAGGGGCTGCTGAGGGGGGTCGACCCCTGGGACCATCAGGACCAGAAGAAAAGGAAAAGGGAACCCCCCCCCCCCACCCCGAGGAAGGACCTGGGCTCCGAAGGCCCACCTGAGAGGGATTGTCTCAGTGTCCCGGGGCTGCAGGAACCACGCAGAGACAACGCTCATTAACTCCTCCCTGTCCTGGAGTCCAGAGCCCGGGGTCAGGTGTGGGGCCGCGCTGCCTCCGGTGCCCTGGGGGGCTACTTCCTTGAGCTCCTTGGGGGGAGGCTGCATCTCCCCCATCCCCGCCTCCGTCACCACCCGGCGTCGTCTGTGTGTCTCTGGGTGTCCCCTCCTCTCCTTATGAGGACGCCACGTTGGATTTTGGGCCCTGCCTGAGGCAGGATGGCCAGGGCTTCTTAGCTAATTACATCTGCAGCGAGGCTGCTTCCGGGTATGGCCACACTGAGGTTCTGCACTGATAGGAATTTTGGGGGATACTATTCAAGCTGGTAGAGAGGTTGACAGGTGACTGTAGGCAGGGTACCTGGTGATCGTGGCGAGTTTAACAAAGGGCCTGCTTACCAGGAGAGTTCAGGGCACCTGACAAAGAAGGGGGTCTCCAGGGGCCCGAGTCTGGGGGAGCTTTGGTTGGGTTGCTGCTGCCCGCCGGGAGTGAGGGTCTCAGGAGCAGAGGGGACCGCCGGAGCCCCGAGGGGCAGCCCTGCCCAAGCCGCTCTCGCCCCTGTCCTGCTCCCCTGGCCAAACAGTGGGGACACCAGAGGACAGCGCCAGGGGGTGCTACAGGCTCCTCGGGATGGGCCAACAGAAGATGTCACCCACCCACCCACCCACCGCCAGGCCCTACCTGCAGGCAGATGGACGGGCAGGGCTTCCGGGAAGTCCAGAGGAAAATTATGGGTTTAACCCAAACTTGACAGGTCAAAGTGCTATTGGAGAACAACTGTGTGTGCCCCTGTTTTTGGTTTTTGTTTTTAATCTAGATTTTTCTTTAGCATCTAGTATAGAGTTGCAACTTACGTCATATGAATGCATGTGCTGATTTTAATAAGTCTTCTGTAGGGAATAGTAAGTGGAGTGGTGGGAGCAGTGGGTGCTTCTGCTTTCCACGGAGAAACCCACTGCCTGTGCCCGCCCCACCTCTGCTGCCACAGTAGGTGTCCTGCCTTGGTGGTTTTGTTTTCCATCATGGCTGTTACCTTTTTATTGGGGCACGGAACATACCTGGTGAAGTCCGTCTCCAGAACTCTGGCCCCCATCACTGAGGATTTGCCTTGCCCCAGCGTCTTCCGTGCCTGGCGTGTTTTGCTCACACTTAGTCTGTGAGACTCATCTGTCGGTCACAAGTTCTTTTTTCTGGCAGTGCATCTTCTGGTGAACAGGGGAGTAGCCCAGCAGGGCTCACCTGCGGCCTTCAGGGGTTGTCTGGGCCTGGGCTGCTGCACCGGAGAAGGACCTTGGTGACCCACCGTGTCTCCCAGGGAGTGGGCACACATGGGCGGGGCAGGTGCGGGGTCTGCTGGGTTCAGCACCCTTGACAGGTCCCAATGAGCTGCCGCGTTTGCACCCCATCGGCAGGGCCCGCGGCTCCCTGGCTCACCTTCTGCCCACACACCTGGTGGAGGCTGTGCTGTGGGTGTTCCCGTCTGTGCCGCGGAGGCCAGGACCCCTCGGGCAGGGCTGCTCTGCCCACGTGGGCAGCTGCAGCCGCATTCACTCCACTCTCAGGTTAATTCACTCCCTGACCGTGGACCGGCCACTCGGTCTCTTGGGCCTCAGTTAACTCATCTTGAGGAGAAAGCTGCAGACGAGGGATGAGGCTCCGGCCCAGGACCACCAGGTGGAGGGGCTGTGAAGCGCCCCCAGACCTCGGGGCTCATGAGCAGACGGTGCCCACCTGGAGCGGAGCCTGGGATGCGGTGACCCCGGTTCCCTCCAGGCCTGATATTGCCTGTTGCTGCTCAGTCACCAGCGGGACGTGGGTGGCTGATGACGGCGTCACTGCAGGGAGCTCGGGAAGGCGGAGGGGACGGCCACAGGCCAGACGTTCAGGCAGAACTGCAGCGTGTCCCGGCCGCGGAGACCTAGACAGGCACCGCGGCGCGTTACCGTCCCTGGGCCGGCTCCGGGCGGGACGGGGCGCAAACTGTGGTCAGGGCTGCTGGGCCTCCCAGGCCAGGCCGCTCGTCTTCCTTCCCCCTCTCTTTTTTTTCCTCCCTTCCTTCCTTCCCTCCCTCCCTCCCTCCTTCCTTCCTCTTTCTTTCTTTCTTTCCCTTTCTTTCTTTCTTTCTTTCTTTCTTTCTTTCTTTCTTTCTTCTTTCTTTCCTTCCTTCCTTCCTTTTTCTTTCTTCCTTCCTCTTTCTTTCCTTCCTTCCTTCCTTCCTTCTTTTCTTTCTTCCTCTCTCCCTCACTTCTTCCTTTTAAAATTTTTATCATGAAACATTTCAAACAGGCAGAAAGTGAAAAGAATAAGCTCCTGGACCCCACGTACTGTTAACAGTCTGGTTTCACTCCATCCCTATTGGAGGCTCAGAGGGTCGGGTACGTCCGTCATTGAAAGCGTGGGTGTAGCAGACGGGCCCCCGTTTCGCACAGGGGCTCTCACAATCTCCTTAAGTTCCCTTAAGGGAACTTGGTAGACCTAATGTATTTGCATGCTGGTGCCCATCTGATGTGTGGTTATGCCTTGAGAATATATAAAGCACATAAAATCATTATGTAGTCTGTTTGGGCTGAAAATTGCAAAAGTGGTATACAGTGGAGAAAAAGTGGTATACAGTGGAGAAGAGGAAGTATTTAAAGAATGGAAGAAATAGAGAATATTTTGAAATATGCTGAGATGCAAATCAATTGTGGTTTGTTTTCTATCAACTCAATTCAATGCACATTGGTGGTACACTGAACAGATTAACCCCTGCTCAAACACAGGCGTATTTATCACACTTGTTTATTTTTTCTCCCACCACTCCCTTATAAATCTGCAGCAGGGTTAACTTTTCCTTAGCCGTAGACGAAACTCCAGTGGGTCTGGACTTGTCTGTTAACTCTTCTGTGATGGAGGGTTATGGCCAATTTCAGCTGAAAACTCAGTTTTGGTTCATTTTCTGCACGTGGTTTTATGCCAGCTTTTCTTCACTCATCTCACACTGCTTTGGGCTAGACGTCTACAGAGAGAGGAAGAAAAGGCAGGGCTGGAATCGTCCCTGCTTATTTGTCCCATGCTTCTCTCTGCCAGTCCCCTGCTGTCGCGTTTCAGCCAGTGTAGACAGCTAGGATTGCAGCAGGAGACAGGCCTGGCCATGAGGCCTCACTGCTTCTCGCTGATTCTTGCTGCTCTGACCTCTCGGATCGGCAGGACTGGGCACCCCGCTCAGCCTCTCCCGGGCAGTCCTGGGCTTTCCCCCACTCCCCCCATCCTCGGGACATCCTCCCAGCAGCTCCATGACCCCTGAGCAGGTGCATGTCTTCTCTGGGTGGTTGTCAAGACGACCACAGGGCAGCTCTCTCCTCCTGCCCACCCGGGTCCGCAGGAAGCACTCCCACCGCCCTGCCCCGACGAGAGCCAGGAACAGGGGCAAGGCTGGCTCCCAGCAGCCTCTCCATCCTGGGCCAGGGTGTCTCCACCATGGCCAGGAGCAGATGCCGAGCCCTCTGGAAGCTGCCCCGGAAGACACTCTCACTGCGCTTGGTAAGAAATTCAAGAGACAAAAGGACTTTCAGATTTCTTGTTTCTTCTGAAGTCAGCTTTAGTAAGTTGGATTTTTAAGTCATTTTTCTACTGCAACTCAGTTATCAAATTTATTGGCATAAATGATTATAATATTCCCTTTTCTGTTTACAACATATGTAAGAGTAAAATTTAGGACAATAGCACAAACAATAAGTAGACAAACATTTTAAGTTTCTTATACTATTTGTGAAGTGTTGTGTCACTTGGAGGTAGACTGTAGTGCTTTGTAGACCATAAACTACAAAGCAAACATGGAGATAAAAAAATAAAGACTTAAACCAACAAAAGGGATAATATGGAATCATAAAAATCATCAAGTGGCCCAAAGAATCTTAAAATGAAGAAAAAGGAAACAAGAGAAACATAGGGTGACAAGAAAACAATTTGCAAGAAAGCAAGATGATAGACCTAAATCTCAAGGGACATAAAAAGTGTAAACAGTTTAAACACACCCTAAAAGGGAGAGAAGTCAGTTTGGTTAAAAAAGCAGGGCTCAAATATATGCTGTTCATAGTAATGTCACTTTAAATGAAAAGATGTAGGGGTTCAAATGTAGAGAATGGACCAAGATATCCCATGCCCACATTAATATTAATACAACACTAATGGCTGTATTAATACCAGACAAGATGATTTTAGAGTAAAGGATATTACCAATCATCATTTCATGATCATTAAGAGGTCTTTTCACCCCTCTTATGATCCTAAATAATAAAACTTCAACATATAAGAAAAAAATATAAGGAGAAATTATTTAAGTCTGCAGTTACTGCCAGCATTTCTAAAATTATTCTTTCAATAATTGATAGAATAAGACAAAAAATCAAGAATGATATAGAAAACTAAATTATATCAACAAACTTGACTCAATGGACAATTATAAAATACTCCCAGCAAAATTCACATCCTTTTCAAGTATCTTGGAACAGTTGACAAGACCAGACTCTATTATGGGCCATGAGTAAGTCTAACTAAATTTGGAAGTATGCAAGCCACACAAGAGCAGCTTCTAAAACAATGGAATTAAATTTGAAATCAATGTGTGAAAGATCCTTGGAAACCCCCTAAATATTTTAAACTAAAAAACACAATACTAAATAATTCATAGGTCAAAGGGAACAAAAGAAAATTTAAAAAATATTTTGAACTTAAAGAAAATGCAGGTGATGCTGATAAAGCAGTACATAGAAGAAAACTTGTAGCATTGAATGCTTACACTAGAAAAGATCTTAATGAAATCCGCATTTCCACCCTAATAAACTAAAAGAACAACAACAAATTAAACCCTAAGCAAGCAGGAAAGAATGAATGGGAAACAGGTAAACAGAGAACATCATTGAAACCAAAATCTGCTTCGAGTAGATTTTTAAAAAATTAATAGTTTACCCATAAAGATAACTCTAGGTCTAGAACTTCATAGTTGAATTCTTCCAAACATTTAAGGAAGTAATGAAACCAATTCATACCCACACTCATTCACACAATTGAAGAAAAGGGAATTTTTTTTATCTCATTCTAGAACGTGAGCATTTCCCTGATACAACAAAACAAACAAAAAACCAAAGATATTTTAAGAAAAGACCAGTGCATCTCATGAACATAGATAATACAATTCTAAACAAAAGTACAGCAAGTAGAATTCAATGATGTGTAGAAAAGATAATACATCATTATCAAGCGGGGTTATCCCAATAATGTAAGGTTGGTTTTAACAACTGAAACTCAATTAGTGTAAATGACCATAATAGCACTCTAGAAAAACAAAACAAAAACACAAAAAACAAAAAAAAAACAAACAAAAAACACATACAATCATCTCAATCTAGATGCAAAAAGAAAATTCTTGACAACATCAAATCTCTGTGATAAAAATCCTCAAACTTTGAATAGAAAAGAACTTCCGCAATCTGCAAGTGGTATCTGTGACAAGCTTACAAGTAAAATCTTGCTTAACAACTGAAGACTGAAATCTTCCCCACAGATCAGGAACAAAACAAGGATTTTTATTGTTACCATTGCAACTCAGCATTGTACTGCTGGGTCTAACCATTACAATGTTGCAAAACAAATTAAGAAATAAATAAATAATACCTGGTTTTGAAAGGAAGACCTCAAACTATATTTATTTGCAGCTCCATGATAGTGTATTTAGAAAATTTAATGGACCCTACATAAAAGCTAAAGTGTGAGTTTAGCAATAGTACAGGATAAAAGATCAATATACAAAATCAATTGTCTTTCTATATACCTGTAACAAGCAAACAGAAAATAAACTAAAAAACAATATCCTCTACTATTGTATCAAAAATATGAAATACTTATGGATGAATTGAATAAAAGATGTGTAAGACCAACAAACAGAAAACTATAATTAATTGCTTAGAGAAATTAAAGAACTAAATGAATAAATATAATGAGTTCATGGGTCTGCAGACACAATGTTACAATGTTGATTATCCCGAAATTGACCTATAGATTCAACACAATCTCAATCCAAATTCCAGCCAGCATTTTTGAATGCTTTTTTTTGTAGAAATTGACAAACTGATTCTAAAGTGAATCATATGAATATGAAAGGGCAAAAGACCTAGAGTATCCAAAATTAATTCAAATAAAAAGACCCCTTTCTGATTCAGGACTTGTAAAATTACAGCAATGAAGACAGACTACGCTAGTGTAGACGTAGAGAGATAGATGAATGAAACAGAATAGAAAGTCCAGATATAGACCCATGCATGTGGGCACAACTGATTTTGACAAAGGTGCAAACACAATTTAGTAAAGACAGAATAGTCTTTCCAACAAATAGAGTTGGAACATTTGAATATACATGCACAAAAATGAACTTTGTTCTGTACCTCTCACCATATGCACATCATAGACCTAAATGCAAAATATAAAACTGTAAAACTTCTGGAAGTTAACAGAGGAAAAAAATCCCTGTGACCTTGGTTTAAGCAAATAATTTACATTGATACCACCAAAAGTGAGATCCATAAAAGGAAAAAATGATAAATTGGACTTCATCAAAATTAGAAACTCTGGTCTTCAAAAGATTATCAATAGAGTAAACAGACAAGTTGCAGACTCAGAGGTAATATTTGCAAAGAATTAATCTGATAGAGGACTCACATCCAGAATTTATAAAGAATTCTCAAAGTTCAGTAAGAAAATAAACTACCCAGTAAAAAAATGGACAAAATATTTAAAGAGACCCTTCACTAAAGAAGATAGATGGCTAGCAAACAAGTACCTGAAAAAGCCCTCACCATGGTCAGTCTTGAGGGAAATGTAAATGAAACTACAATGACACAGCTACACGCCCCCCAAAGTGGCTAAAGTGGAGGAAGGGAGGACCCTCCCCACATGGGGGAGGCAGCAGAGCCCCTGCTGATGGGATGTAAAATGCTGCAACCCCTTGGGGCCATCATTTGCCCATTACTTAAAATGATTTATGGAGTCTTTACTCCCAAAGTGGCCACAAAAGCCCCTTCGTCTTGGGAGGAGATGAAGAGACTTCTTGCTGCTTCTGCAGGAGGTGAAAGACTGTCAGCAAGTCCAGTGGTCTCCACGGGGGGTATTGTGCAGAAGGACACAGGGGGCTGGGGGAGCCCAGGACGGGGCTGGGGTCCATCACCCTGGCCTCCAGGGCCCCCGTGGTTGCCCTTGGGAGCTCTACCTGTTCCCGAGTGACCAGCTGAACCACGTGTCCGTCCTGGTGGGCTCTCACAATTCATTCACTGTATTAATAAATTCAAATCACACAGGTTGAAGTGCTCTGGGAAGACTGCTGGGTCCAGATGGGAAAACACTGGTCCCCTGCACTGCCTTCCGCTCTCCCCTGTTGTCCTGCTCTCCAGAGGTTGATTTGGGTTTATCTTCAGTGCCCCACGGTGCTTCATTGGGTTGAACCACCCACACCTGCACGGATCAGTTGATCCCTTCCTGAGACATTTCTCATCATAAACCACAGACTTAGATGCAAATTCTCTTTCATCTCTCCTCCTTTCCCACAATGTTCTATCCTTTCGAAGGATGAGAAAATTGTGCATTAATCAGATTTTCTTTTTACTCAGAAAAACATTGTACTACTGAGTATCTATTTCCTAAATTTCCAGCATCTTCGCGTTCCTAATTAGCATAAGACTTTTTTGCAGTCCAGTAAAGATAATCAAAACAATGTCTTTTTAAACCAAGAACACTTTCCCTTTCTCAGTCAACCATAATTTGATCAGATTTCAGAGAGTTTTTTCTTTTTTGTTCATACTTGTGGAAATGTGAAATAACTAAGCAGTTAAAATTCATGATCTACACTTTTGTGTCATTATTATTGCATTAGCATGAAATTATACTTCTAGTTAGTCATAATTATACTCATAATTATTCAATTTATCATTATGGGTCCTCCTGGAAGTTTTATTGGAGGATTTATTAACATTAATAAATTGTTTTTCTTCATCTCCATATTACAGATTCTTCTCATGTGGGATATGATCTATTACCCATGGAATTCTAACAAACCCTGAGCTGTGGTGGCTGCTGAGCAGCACGATGGACACCTTTGGCCGGTGCCCTCCCAGGTGCTCACCCGCATTACGGACGATGTGCTCCATGTCCGAGGGGCTTGCTGCGGCAGGAGGCTTTCCAGAAGAAGAGCACAAAATGCACGGGCTCTGAACCTCGTCGTCCAGGCCGATGCTGTCCAGCCAATTCGGCCTCGACCCAGGGGCCCTTTTCTGCAGCTCACAACGGGCATGGAATTCAAAGAGGTCAAGTTCAGCCAGGCTGGACCCTTTGCTCCTCCAGACGTGCCACAGCCAGGTGCATTGCCCTTTCCGCATCTTCGCTCAGGTGCCTTGTCTGCACGGATGCCCTTTACCTCTCCCTGTTGGCCCCTTTCCACAGAGCCCTGCTCACCTCTGCCCTCTCCTTGAACTCTCACAGCGCCTTGTCTATCCCACCGGCCTTTGGCCAGAAGCTGCAGATTGTTGGATAACTGGGTGCAGGGGGAGGGCCCTAACTCATCCCCTGTGCGCCACCTGCCACGCAGTGAAGCACCTGGATTGTTTCGTGCTAAGTGATTCATGTGGAATACTTTATTTAATCCTTACGACGTTCCGAGGGAAGAGCTACTACTGGCCCCTCTTTAGGCGCCAGGGGACAGTGACTGGCATCGAGTGGCTGAGCCACGTTAGACCCCAACGGGCTGCGATCTTGCTGCCACGTGTGCAGGTTTGTCTGCACAGGCTCACGCTGGTCTTGATGCCACAACGGCTCTCAGCCTCTCTGAGATCCTGGCTGGGACCGACCGTCTAATGTGCCAAATGCCTGACGCACATCTGCCGTCCTAGGAAGGAAGGGGCGGGCAGCACTGGAGGGTGCTGGCGCTCCCACCTCCTCCGCGGGGGGCTGCTGTCATCGGTTGTCATCGGCCCCTCCCTGTGTGGGGGTGGATGGGACCTGGGTGAGCACGGGGTCTCTGTGTTCCCCAGGTAGCCCCTGGTCATCGACGTCAATTCCAAACCCACAGTCAGCTGTGCTGGGCCCCGTGCTGGGCTAAATCCATGGCGGGTGCTGGAAACACATAGATGCATGATAAGGTGCCTCTGGCCTTGGGGAGCTGCCGCTGCCAACAAGGGCAGAGCCAGGAGAGCCGGAGGCGAGGCCGTCGAGGAGGAACGATGAAGCGATTCGGAGCAGACGTGAGTCAGCTTCACACAGGTGGCTGCAGGCTTCTCCCGGGCCCAGCTTCTCGGCTGTGCTGCTCCTGGAGGGGTGCAGAGAGCCTTCTCCCCCAAAGCAGGTGCAAGTGCAGGGTGGCCAGGGAGCCCAGGGAGGCTCCCGGGAATGTGGCGTGGAGAGACTGCACCTCCACCGTGTAGGGGCCTAGGGAACATTCCGGGCCTGGCCGAGGTGGGGATGCTCACCGCTCCCCAAGGCCCCGGGGAGGACAGACGGGCCCAGATGCAGCACTGGGCTGTCGGCTCCTCTCCTGGGGATCTCTGCACTGCCACCCCCGTTCCCGGGAAGTCATTTCATAATTCATTTTGCTGTAGGACTCGTGCTGCATTTATTTACACAGCTGCAGGACCAGGAGATAAACAAAAGTAATGAATATCCATTAAACAAAAATACGTAATGTATGACACCCCCATCGATGGAGCTCCTGGCAGGTCTGCATTTGCAGCAGGCGCTGGCGTGGTGGGCAGGGATGTCCGGCCCCAGAGCCTCCAAGAAGGGCCGTCTGCAGGTCCCATCTGGGGACAGTCCACCTCAATGAGCTCCATGCCAGCTTCTCAGCAATGAGATCAAAGCCCCCTCTGCCACCTGTGGGAATGTGCATGGCCTCTCAGGGTTGACTGCTTGTGTCCCTGCTTTACCTGGGGTGTAGGGTACCCCGAATCTGTGGTTTTGGGGTAGGATTGTGGGTAGAGCAGCTTCCTCAGCCAGCCCTGAGAACACAAAGTTGGTCATGAGGCCCCTAGGGGAGGGAGGGGAGGGAGGGGAGGCCCAGCCCGCAGCGGGCCTCTAGCAGACCCTCACTGTCCTGAGCCCCCCACCTGTTCACGCTGACCTGGACAGATCCACAGGACCCCATGGACCCCAGGGCCAGCTAGGCCTGGGGTGTGCTGGCGGCAGGGCTCAGCGGCCGGCAGCTCCATGCCCTCCACTTGCTGGGTCTCAGACACCAAGGGCTGCAGGGGCTGGGGAAGGGGAACCCCTCTTCAAAGCATTAGTGGTGGTGCTCACCCCCCACTCCCCCACCCACACTCAGGGCTGTGGGCCTTGGCTTATCTCTCGTCTGAACCTCTGGCTCTCCAGTTCCTGATACAGTACCAGACTCAGGGAATAGAGAATAACAGTGAACCAAGAGCAGACCTCTAGTGTAAGTTTTGTCTACATTTTCTGATAATTTGAGCAACTGCCAATGATGGAAAGTGTCTCTAATGCTCAGCTGTCCCCTCTGGTGTAAACACGAGCCCACGCTGGAGGCAAAGTCTGAGCCAAAGGGGGCTGTGGGGCAGCCGCTTCCTGGAGAAGTCGTGGCATTGTTTGAGCCAGTATTGTATCAGCTTCCTATTGCCACAATGAAGCTGCGTAACAAACATCTACTAATCCTCAGTGATTTAAGCACTTATTTTCCCTGTGTGTGGGAGGGATTTAACAGACTTCACTTGGACTCACATGTGCATCCACTATCACCTGCGGTTGCCTGGTTAGTGAGGCCAGGGTGTGACTGGCTGTGAGCTGACCCCAGGTGGCCTCAGCTGGGCTGACAGGGCAGCAGGTTCCAGACATCTCACCCCTGGACAGACCAGGCTGGCACTTTGTGCATTAGGTGTCAGCGATCACTGTAACCACACCCTCAGAGGAAGGGACCTGAGCACGATAAGAGGGCATCAGCGGCCAGGAAGACGTGCTCACACATGGATCCTCACCCACATGCAGATGCACACACTCATATATTTACACACGTGCACACACAGTTCATTGGGATCTCATTTGGAGCTGCTGTGCTTTGAGTGGAAAGTATTTTATTCATTTCAAAAGTGTAGGGTCCACTTATCAAATAAACATAAAGGAAAATAAACTCGATGGTGCTACAAAAATGGTTATACCATATTCATTATGCGATTAATTCAATACTCTGATTTACAGTTGTCAACACATTCTGAATTGCTTTCAATACATCCCCAATTGAAAATGCATTTAAATATATGGATGCATTATCGCAGATCCGCACAAGACAGCCCCCGCTGCACTCAGCCAGCAGAGTGTGCGTCCTGATGGTGGATTTCATGGAATAATTCGCAAGTGGATGTACCAGTGGTGAATCCCCACAGATGGGCTGGGCCTGCTCTCCGGGTCTTCAGTGGAGTATTTGGAGGGCCAGATGCTTCATGTGTGGGGTCAGGGACACGGTGGACGTCATTACTTGTTACTTAATTTTTCCCTAAATACAGAATATGAGGTGCTGATCCCTCTTAAATTACATTCTTACATTATGAGCCTGCAGCCCTGAAATATGTGGTCGTGTAAGTGACTCGAGATGAGACATTAATGTGGCTGCACTGACCGGCAGCTATTTTAGGAGCGGTGCGGACGAGGCTGCCTGGGAGGACACTTGTCTCCCGGGCACCCGGCGCCCATCGCCGTCTTGGTAACAAATGGGCTCATCTGGGGATGGAATCGTGCCCATCACCACCTGGGTGTCAAGGGCCGTTGGCTCCTGATTTTACCTCCCTCTCTGTCTCCCCGGGTGGTCAGGGGCCGAGGTGCCCGGAGGGGACGGGCTGCGCTGTGGCTGATGCAGGGCCTGGGCACTGCCACCCCCGACCCCGCACCGGGTGTGGGACACGCCTCGGCCGCCCGGGGACGGGGCGCTGGGCCTCCAGGGATTCAGCAGACTCAGCGGCTGAGGAGAGAATTAGGAGGAAAACCTGCATTTTTCTCAACAAAACCAGGTCACCCAAGGCCTGCGCCACCCGAGGGGAAAGCGGGAAACTGACAATCACTGAAAGAAGATTCTGACTCAATCCAAGCACCTTCTCCTTAAACTACTCTGAAAAGTTTTGGCAAAACAAAAGTGCTTTTGTCTAGAATTAGTCGGAATTTTATGGAATTTCTCCTGGATAACATGCTATCTCTTTGTCTGAGGTAAAAATGGTAAGAATCCTGAATCCAGAAAGCACTGAATGACTCAAGCTGCAAAGATCTTTTGAAAGTTGAATGAAAGGCAGAAAAAAGGCACAATTAAATCTGCCTTTGAAAATTAGAGCTTTATTAGTGCTGTTAGCCATGATATTGAAATTGAAAAGCTGAACAAAGCGTTCTAGCCAGCCCTCCCCGCCCCACCACCGCCCCGTCCCCTTCTGGGTGCTCCGGCCCCCCATGCAGTGCACCCACAGCAGGCTCCACACAGCTCAGCAAACTCTCCTAGGCCATTCTCTTCACAGGCACTGGAGGCAGAGAGAGCAGGGTGGGTGGCTGTGGACCCTCACGGTGCCCCAGTCCTTCCTGGAGCCGCTGAGAAGTGCAGCTGGTCTCTCCAGGGCTCCTTGCTTTAGCTCCTTTTCCCCAGAAGTGGCTGGAAGTGGCATCTTCTGTGTTGGTGCAGAGGGAGAGAAAGCCCCCTTGGGTGAAAGTCCCTGGAGAGTGTGGCTCATCCCAGAACTCGGGGAGGCCTGTCCTCGCTGTCTCTTCTGTCACTGGGAAGCCCGGTCTTGGTGTGCCTCTACGGTGCACGCTCAACCCAAAGCTCTGGGCAGCACAGGGCGAGGGCTGTGTGTTCCCTTCCAGTGCATTCAGCGTGTTTCTCCCTCTTGCCTCTGCTGGTCCTCAGAAGGAGCCCTCACCCTTGCCAAGCAGTGTCCCCACAGCAGACGTGGCCTGCAGAAAACCCTACCCGGGCCAGGGTGTTTCCTCCTTCCCCCCACACCCATGTCAGTGATCACTAAGGCAGCTCCTTGGGGGAAACAAGCACGATGGGAGGGCATCAGGGGTGGGGAAGACTGGCACACACATGCACACACACACAACACACAGACACATGTGCACACGCAGTACACAGATACACTTACATGTGCATGCACACACAAACCAAACATGCACAGACACACGGGCACAAGCAATGCAATGTGCACTTACAGTACACACATACACATACGTGTGCACACACAACATGCATAGACACATGTATGAACACACTTGTGTGCACACATGGTTTGTACACATGCATATGCACACACAATATGCACAGACACACACAGCACACACACATATGCATGTGCAGTACACATATGCGCAGACATGTGCACGCATGCATACGTGGATAAGGAGTCCGTTTTAGAGTCAGAAAGACATGGTTTATGTTTTGATGACTTGACCGTTGATACTGTATCCCTGGGCTCATTATTTCACTACCCCATGCCTTGGTTTGCTTGTCTGTTAGATAAGAAGTTTGATAATGAAATAAGTCAGTGGATCAGCAACTCTCAGCATAATTTCTTTTTCTTGGCAGATGTTCAAGGACTCGTGCTAGCAATGACCCCTGCTCACTAACGTCATCAGTGTCGCTCCACGGCCAGCCCTGCTCGCCATCCCGAGGCTGTCCCAAGGCGTGACTATCCCTGCCCTTGCTTCAGGCACTGGCTGCACTGGACACGAGCCACCGGCCAGGCCCTGCGGTCACTTCAGAGAAGGACCCCAGACCCAGATGGTGCTCAGGGTTCTAGGACTGACCCCACTGGCCCACCCTGCACACCCTGCTGCCCTCTGAGTGGGGGGGACCTCAGCGTGGGGGGAGCTGCCGCTTTGCCATTATGGGAAATGGCCCAGGGTGGCACCTGGGAGGCCCAGCCTCCGCACGGGCCCTTCACGGGAGGGAGCTCTCTCGGACCCGAGGGGAAGAGGCGTGGGTGGGATTCCCAGGGTGAGAGGAGCTGAGCGGCCAGCAGGCAACTAGAGGCTGGAGGGGCCACAGGGCAAGGAATGCAGGTGGCCCCGGGTCGACAGCTGCCAAGGGGGCACCTGGACTTGCAACCTACATGCCCCAGAGGCGATTCCTTCCCGAGCCTCCAGGCAGGAGGCCAGCGCGGCACGGGGCACCCTGAGCGGAGAGCCTGCTGCCCACTCAGGTGTCCGATCTACGGAACTGAGGGGAGACAGTGGCTGACGTCCTCAGCGGCTAAGGTCTGGCAGTTCACTGTGCAGCAACCCAAACCGATACCCCTGGTGCCCAGCGCCCCCTGAGAGGGCTGGGGGGTGGCAGCCTGGAGGAGGCCCCAGGCCCACCTGGAAGCTGGGGTGGGCACGTGGGCTCTTGCCCTCCTTCCCCTGTGTTCCCAGACGGAAGGCCCGGCTGCCCCTCGCCCTCGCCCCCACCCGTGGGGTTGCCGTGGGGAGCAGGGTAAAGGGCAGTGACTGACAGGAAGGAGGGGCCTGGGGCTGGGGGAGGCCTGGCAGAGCGGAGAGGAGAAGCACAGCTGGTGGGCGACATCTGGAGGTCTCGGTCACTGTGAGGGTCACAGGGGGCTCAGGCCAGCCCCAGAGGCTCCTCAGCCCCCCAGAATCCTGCCTGAGGCTGTCCTGAGCACCCCGTCTTGCTTCTCACAGGTGAGTCCACTCGCTCTGCGGAGGCTGTGCTGGGCCTGACAGGTGTGTCTGCATTTGGGGTTGGGTGGAGGGGGACAGGGGGATGTGTGAAGCTGGGCCGGGTGGGCATCCGGCAAATGCCCCAGGGCGGGTCCTGACCCCCGGGCACCACGCGCTGTGTGGGTCCCTGGGAGTGGACAGAGCTCCAGCCCCTCCTGGCATGGTGGGCTCCTCTCCTCGCCCCGGCCACGTCACCCACCTGCTGGCCCCTGGCTAGGGCAGCAGCTGCCCCTGTGAGAAGCTCAGCAAGTGTCTGAGAGCCACGGGGAGGGCCGGGTGGGTGGGCTCACATGTGCTGCTGTCGACTGGAGCAGCAGAGACCCCCAAAGCGACCCCCAACTGGGGGCAGCTGCAGAAACCTCTGGGAGCCCCTCCTGGCAGCCCCGGGGCCACTATGTCCTTGTTTGCAGCCCCTGGTGGTGCCTCCCCACCCTGTTTTGGAACCCCACCTGGGGAACGGGGCCCGGGAGAGGCTCAGCGGCTGGTAATGAAGGTTTGCAGCGACCACGGCATTTCCCATCAGCCATTTGAGACCCGAGCGTGTCCTCTGAGAGCTGTGATTGGTCTCGGGCCTGGGTCAGGTCTGCGGAGCGGTGGCCTTGGGACTTATGGACGGAGCTTGGTCCTCTCGAGCTTCCCCACCACGGGCCACGTGCAGGGCCCACTGCTTGGGGGGACGCGCCCCGGCCCAGTGCCCAGTGGTTCTGCCTTCAGCCTCTCCTGGGACCTCCCACGAAGCCCTGAAGCCGTGGGTCCCACTGCCCCTGGGATGGTCGTGAGCAGCACCCACAGGCAGGGGCTGGGGGCTCCCAGCACCTCCCCAGCCAGCCGTTGGAGAAGGTTCCGCAGCATTTTTAAGTCAGAATGTCCTCATCTGAATATCACACATAATCGCATCCTTGTTTTGGGTGGAACTGTGACCCCCAAAGACACGTCCGGGTCCCCAGGTCTCATGCGTGATTCTGACCTTATTTGGAAATAGGGTCTTTGAAGGTGCAACTAGGTAAGAAGAGGCCAAACTGCCTGGGGGGAGGTGTGGGCTGGTCCAATGTGGCCAGAGTCCCTGCAAGAGGACAAACATTCAGATACAGACAGACGGACACAGGGAGCAGGCCTGTGGCAACTGAGGCAGAGGCTGTGGTGGCTTAGCCACAGGCCACACATGGCCACGGATGGCCACGGACAGGTGCTGTGAGAGGCCGGGCAGATGCTGCCCCTGCAGACCTCAGGGGGTGCAGCCCCCACCCCCTGCCTCCAGAGCTGTAGGAGGACACATTCTGCTATCTTAGGCCCCCCGCTCAGTGGTGCTTTGTCCTGGCAGCCCCCGGACCCAACGTCGATGCTTGTTTCGAGTCTCCGGTTTGCGCCCCTCACTTTCTTGCTCCCTCGTGGCCTGTTCTCCTCCGTGGGTCCTGGTCCCAGGAAAGGCTGGGAGCCCTGAGGTCACTGCTGGTGTCTCCTCCCCTAATGCTCTTTGTCCTCGGAGGGGGCAGTGCAGGGCACACCTCCAGGGGGCATCATCTTGGTGGGTATTTGTCTTCTGCACCTGCTTACTGTGGACAGGGCAGGAAGCTGCTGGGGGTCCATGCTGGACACAGGCACACGCATTCTCTGGTTTGTTCCCACAGCACTTACGGGGTGAACTGTGTCCCCCAAAGACGCAGGTGGAAGTCGTCACCTCCAGCTCCTGTGACGCGACTGCACTGGAGAAAGGGTCTTTGCAGATGGAGTTGGCTGCATCCAGGTGAGCTCCTAGTGGGGCGGTCTGGGCCTCTGTCCAGCACGATGGGTCCTCGTGGGACGAGCGGCCTGGTCACAGGAGACAGGTGCTGAGGGCGGAGGCCGAGCTCCACGAGCTGCTGCTGGAGGCCCGGGAGCCCCACAGACGGCGGCAACACTGGGAGCTGAGGAGGCAGGGGGACCCCAGAGCCCTGCCCACCGCCCGGAGGTCAGCTTCCTGGTTCCTGGAACAAGGAGGGGAGAAATCTCGGCTGCTTTAAGCCACTGGTCAGTGGGGCCCTGTTTGGTGGCTCCAGGAGATAAAGACGGCATCTTCTCCATGAGGGTAAAAAATAAAACAGAGAAAGGATATGAATTAGGAAGAACTGCGGCTGCTCTCTGGGGCTCCCTTGTTGTGGAGGGGGAAGCAGGAGCCAACATTTTCCCAATGCGGTTTCTGGCTCTTTGTCTTAACTTTAGGAATTCTTGAAACTGTTCCTAAGGTCTAAAGGATTAAAAATCCACCTGCCTTATTTGTTGTGGCCTGTGTGGCCGTCCCTGGCTGCCTCCCCCATTTCTCCATCACGGGGTCCCACGTCTGGTCCTTGCGGTTTGCACACCGCTGGGGGACTCGCGTGAGCCCCATGGTGGGGTGGGTTGGAGATTCTGCAGCTTGCTCCGTCATGGCTCCTGGGACCCTGTCTGTGAAGCCGCAGTGCAGCCTCCGGGGACGGGAGCTGGAGCCCCAGAAGTGCTGAGCTTGGAGCTGTATAGGATGAGAGGGGTAGATGGACTGACAGATGGACTGAGCAGGACTGAGACAGTGTGGGCTCCAGCGCCCAGGTGACCCGAGGGCACGTCCACGGCAAGAGGCTCCTGGGCGGCTTGAGGAGGTGAGTGGGGTCAGGGGACACACAGGAAGGACCTGGCTGCCCGAGGCTGGAGATGGCATGAGGGGAGAAGGCGAGCAAACCCCAGACTGCGGGTCGGAAGGTTCTGGGAGGTATCGGAACCTGGACATGAGTGGGCCGGCCCCTGAGTCACAGGCCCTGTTTCTGTGTCGGTGCTGCATGCATCCACTACGCTAAAGTTTAAGTCGGGAAGCAATTTGATGCATAAATGCAGCACCCGGCTCAGCCAAGGAAAAGGACATTTCCAGAAAAGTCCCTCAGTCTCCTTTCCCTGGAGGCCCCTGGGCCCTGCTCCTCAGAACGGGCGTGACGGGGCTTTCCTCTCCCGGAGCCCGCGGTTTGAAGACGCCGCTGCCAGAGGAGCCCCTGTCTTCTGCAAATGCCCGGTGTGTCTTCTGTCCGAGTCACCCACATGCTGCACAGAGCCCTGCGAGGACGCCCACACCAGGAGCACAGGTGCACTTTCACCTGGACAGGTGAGTCCCGTGGGAGCAGCCTGTGCAGGGACAGAGGCTGGGGGCAGCCGGAGCTCTATCTGCATCCGTGCAGGCGCTGGGATGCGATGGAGGGGAGCTGAGGGTGAGAAGAAGGGTGCAGGAGAAGGGAGCAGCGTGCTTGCACGGCGGCCTGCCCTCCGAGGGGCCAGCGCTGCCCCAGAGCCCCGGGCCCTCTGTGGGCTCAGCACAGTCACCCAGCAAGGGATGGGGATCGCAGGGGGAGCTGCTGGTGCCCCCCACCGCTCAGGGGGGACGCGTGGTGAGCTCCCATTGTGGGGAAATGAGAAATTCAGAACAAGAAGAAAGCAAAAAGCAAGCAGAGGATACAGGACTTGATAGATCCTTGAATTCCACTCGAAAGGACGCCGTCGGCTCTGACGTGGATTGTGGGGTGTCGTGGAATTTGACGCAGTTTGCGTTCGCGCCTGAGTTCCAGGCCTGCCGTCCAGCGTCCCCACATTTGGTGCAGTTGGTGTCCCTTCCGCCTCAGTCTCTCTCCAGGCCTCGGGAGGACCCACGTGTGGTGGAGCCTTGGGTCATGCCAGCTAAACGGCGTCTTGTTTAATCATTCACGAGCAGCCACACAGCCGACTCCAACATCCGGGGAGCCCGTCGATCCCTCTACATGCTTCTGCCAGATGCCAAGTGCTAAGTCAGACAGACAGACAGACACATGGATTTGCTCCAGTCGTACAATCCTAGGGACATTAGGAACCAACTTCTTAAATTTTAAAATCCCCCAACATCATCCGAATTTGCGATCGCTTTATGAAGCCATCAACTGAAGGATTAGGAGAGTCCAGAAGAGTCTAGAAGAATCTTTACAGAAGGCCTTTCTGGGGCCTGCCGGTGGGACACCAGGCTTGGCCCGCAGCACCGCTGGACCGTGCTGGACACCTGTGTCCTGGAGGAGGCCGTCAGCGAGGCCCAGGCCTGCAGCACCCCAGGATTCCACCCCCTGCGCCCGAGAGGAGCCCAAAGAACCTGCCCATGGCTGACCCCACCCACCACCTGCCCCGTTTGCCCTGCCTGCCCCCCATTGCTGCTCCACTGCCCAGCCCTGGGGGTCAGCCTCTGGGGGAAGCAGATGCGGACTTCTGAAACTTGCCTACCCCCTCCCCCAGCCCCCTGGAATGCTGCTTCTACAATGTACCCACATTGTTCCTTGGGAACACCGGGGTGATCGGCCCTGGCCTGGCCGCCCCACCTCCCCCTCCACGCCTCCCCGGAAGCTGCCTTCCGGCCCCGGGCCCCTGCCATCCTCTGCCCGGCTGCCCGTCTGGGCGCCTCCTCCTCTGGCTCCTTCTCACCCCCAGGTCTCGGCTGCAGGCTCCGAGCTCCCCTCCCTCACCGCCTCGCTGTCGCCTGCCAACCCCAAGCGCCTCAGGCGTTGCTGGACCCAGACCCCCTTGGAGAAGCCCTGGTCTCCACCCCCCTCCTGGGTCTTCTCCCAAACCCAAAACTCTGTTTACCTGTTGAGGTGTCGCCTTTTATTGAATGATAAGTCATGAGAGCTTTGTGATTCCAAGAGGTATTTGAAGTCTTTGTCTTTTTATCAAAAGCTGACAGATCAATACATGTCCAGGATTGTGATGGTCACAGTCTTTGTTCCCACATCAATGCACATTCCCCCAATGATTACAAGAGCTCTGGAATTTTCTGAGCAAACGAAAAGCCCTCAATTTCATTCTCTCTTTATCTCTTGGTCCTAAAATAGCCATCCGCTGGTCATCACTTCTGCATTTGCGTTTCCTTATTGATTGTGTTTCCTTGTCATGAGTTTCTCCCCTCCTGTGTTGTCCATAAATGTGGTTTTAGTTGAAGCATTTGCTTTTCTGTGAGCTGAGGCCTTGAATTACAGTTTTGAGTCCTGTTAAGTCTCCTGCCTCTCCCCTCAAAGAGAAGGAAGTTGGGGGCCATGGGACTCAATCTGGGGCAGGGATATTTTGGTTATTTGGTTGCCTCCTGGGCTCACTTGTCCTGAGGAGGATCCACGGGAGCAGCTCACTTGGAAAGTGGCACACGTGGGCAGCTGGGTGCCGGGCCTCATTTCCCACTCTCCCGGGCATCGTGTGGTTCATTTTTACCCCGTGGGTCTGTGGGCAGCTCGGAACAAGCTGAGGACGGGGGTGGCTGGATAAAAGCCAGGCCACGGGGACACTGCTCCCCAGCGTGGCTTGGGACCTGGGCTAAGGCTGTGCCGTGGCTGCCCCCAGGTCGCACGTCGTCCGGTCCACCCCCACTGGGGACCGTCTGATCCTCGGCATTTGCAAACCACTTCACTTCCCAGAGAACAAAGGCATCCATTGGCTCGGCTGAGGAACCTCGTGGGCTTCAGGGGCTCAGCATTACAAGAGAAGACCCCGGTTCCAGGACTCCTCCACACTCCCTCCTCTCGGGGACCCTGGAGGATTGTCTTGGTCCCCACGGGGAGCAGGAAGAGTTGGCAAGTGCCCGGCTGCTGTTAGTGGCTTAGCGGACGTGCAGCCCCGGTCCAGGAGGCTCCCAGGCCACAGGTAAACGGGAAATGTTACATAAAACGCACGGGAGCAGGGCCTGCCTGCCTCGCTGACGATAGCTCCTAAGCCAGCAGTGGTTAATGAGAAAGATGCTGTTTACTGACAATGCACTGAGTCGGAATACATAAAGCAAGGGCCAACTTGCTGTAATATCGTTTTATTCCACTTGGGTTCATATTAATAAACGATGGGCAATAATATTATACGAGGAAAATGGAAACCTAATGGTCCTAGGAGAGATGACCACGGCTCTCTGTGTATTGCCACTGACGCACGGCTCGGCGCTGACCCTGCGTTTCCGACACTGGCTGACGGGGATGCTGTGGAGCATTCAGGCAGCCGCAGGTTCTCCCTCCCCTCTGTCTTTCATCCATGCCAGTGCTTAGGAAGGAATCTGAGTCTGAGCCCCTCAGAGAGGATCCGGGAAGGCCATGGATGGGCCTCCAGGCCTGGGCGTCACCTACAGGTGGCAGAGGACGATTGTCACCCCGGCTCTCCCGGCTCCCTGGAGAGGGACCAACCCCAACGTGGTGTCATGGCAGGACCAGCAGCACGTTCCCGCTACACCCATCAAGCAAGGTGTCTGGGCTGCAGGTGCTGGCTGAGGACCCACGGGGACAGGGAGGCGGATCCCAGAGGGCATTGGGGAGATACCAGGGGGTATCGAGGGGGACACCAGGGGATATCGAGGGGGACACCAGGGATTTCAAAGCAGACACTGTGCATCCTCTGCACACAGGGGTTTCAAGAGATTCCTGGGTGGATGAATGATTCGAGGTTAAGTCTCCGTGTTTTGCATTCTCTCAGCTGACCAAGTGCACCCAGTCACTGGGGGAAAACAAAACCCCAGTGCCGACCGATCACCGAGTGTCCTCCACTGAGAAGCATGGACTGTGGAGGGTTCGGGGTCGGGATTCTCAGGAAGAACTATTCCCAGGGCTTGCTGGGCCTCCTGCTTCAGGCGGCCTCCTCACACGCTCCTCCTCTGATGGCCCTTTCCAGGGTCACCTCTGCAGCTGGGGTTCCCTGAGGCTACCTTTGGGAAGCATTCTGCTCTTCCCCTCTGTTGTGGGTTGAACTGTGGCCCCAAGAAGGTGCTGAGGTCCTGCTCCCCGGTGCCTCAGAAGGTGACCTCATGGGGGAATGGGGTCACTGCAGATGGAATTAGGCAAGTCAGCACGAGGTCCACTGGAGTAGGGTGGGCCTGGTCCAGTACAGCTGGTGTTCTACAAGGAGGGGAAATTTGGACACAGATAGAAGAAGAGAATGCCACGACTGCTGGCAAGTCCCCTCTGGAAGCCAGGGGAGAGGCAGGAAAGAGAACCTTCCCTACAGACCTCATAGGGAGCTTGGCCCAGCTGGCACCTTGATTCTGGGCTTCTCCAGAGCTGTGAGAGAACACATTTCTGTTGCTTCAAGACACCCAGTTGGTGACACTTTGCTACAGCAGCCCCAGAAGACTGACAACCTCTGTGTTGTGAGTGCCCCCAGGACCTGGGGCTGATCCTCGCTCAGCATCCCAGACACCCCTTCCCCCAGCGTGGACTGGAGGTCAGGCTGGATTCAAATCCCCGCTTCTCACATCCTGGCCTGCAGCAGGACCAGAAGTCCTGAGGGTCAGCGATGAGGGCCCCTGGGGAGCACTGCCCCTTAGTCCCTTAGTCATTGTGTGGACGGGATGTTTCTGGAGCACAGTTGTGCTCACACGTGGTGGACCCTGGCCGTTTCTCTAGGATTGAGAGGGAGTTGCAGAACGCCTCTGCCACCAACCTCGGGGCAAGTGTTGGTCCTAGGGGTCATCAGGACAGAGGCTGAGTGACCCTGAGCACAACCCAGGATGGGCTCGGTGGGTGTGGACATTCCCAAGCTGGATCTGTGCATCTTGGACTGTTAGGCCCGCTCCTCTAGCTCCATGGACCCCAAAGGAGGGCCCCAGCTGTTCTTGGTGCTCCTGCTGGGGCTGGCCCGTGTCGCTGAGGTCTGGCTGGTCCATGGTGTGATCCAGGGCTGTCCTCGGGTGAGTCTGTGCTCTGAAGATGTGGTAGTCGGCCAGGCTACCCTAACCAGAGATTGAATCAAACACGAATCCAGGTGTCGTTGTGGAGGGACCTTGTAGAGGTGGTCAACATCTACCATCTGCCGACTGTAAGTTAAGCAGACGGCTTTGATAATGTGGCCTCAGCCCATCAGCTGGAAGCCTTAACAGCACAACCTGAGGTTTCCCAGAGAAGTTCTGTCTCAAGACTATGTCATCAACTCCTGTCTGAAATTCCAGCCTGCCAGCCTGCCCTACAGAGTCCAGACTTGGCAGTCCCCACAATCATTTGTTAAGCCAATCCCTTAAAATAAAGTTCTTAATATACCTAGTCCTAGATCTAGACAGATATCGCTCTATATAAATCTCTCTTTTTATATAGATAGATAATTTCTGTATCTATCATCTACATTCATCTATCTAATCTCTCATCTATCATCTATATATCCTCTGTAAATCACCTATGATATCTATCTATCCATCCATCCCTCATCCATCCATCCCTCATCCATCCATCCATTATCCATCCATCCATTATCTATCCATCATCCATCCATCCATCCATCATCTATCCTTCCTCATCCATCCATCCATCCATTCATCATGTATCCATCCATCTGTCTTGTATCCATCCATTCATCCCTCATCCATCCATCCATCCCTCATCCATCTATCAATCCATCATCCATCCATCCATTCATCCATCCATCATCTATCCTTCATCATCCATCCATCCATCATGTATCCATCCATCAATCCATCCATCATGTATCCATTCATCATCCCTCATCCATCCATCCCTCATCCATCCATCCATCCATCCATCCATCATCATGTATACATCCATCCATCCATTATATATCCATCCATCCCTCATCCATCCATCCATCCCTCATTCATCCATCCATCCCTCATCCATCCACCTATCCCTCATTCACCCATTCATTCCTCATTTATCCATCCATCCATCCATCCATCATGTATCCATCCATCCATCTATAATTTATTTCTGCTTCTCTGGAGAGCTCATGCACAGCCTGGCTGGGATGGCAGAAGCAGTGCAGCCATGGAGTGTGGGGGAAAGGAGGCTGAGGATTCTGATCTTCACACCCAGCCTTGAGCTTTCATGACATCATTGAAGCAGGCAGGGCAGTGATGTGTGTCAAAGAGCCACTGTCTGTCCATCCCCTCAACAACGGAGTCCTTCAGTTGTCAGCCTTTTCCTTTCCTTTGTTCCCTGCTGTTTCACCCAGATGACTGAGCTGGCCCTCTGGGGTTAACATGGAGATGAACCGTGTGTCTTTCTGTCCTAGTTAGGGGGAAGCACTAACCATCCCAGGAGCTGTTGGTCATGGGAGCCTCAACAGAGATCCTGAGAACCTTCTGGTCCTGAGAAAGGGCACCCGGCCTGGGGTGCAGAGTCTACTCAGGGGCTGTGCAGTGGTGTCCAGGCCTGCCCGAGGGGCCAGGGCCATGCGGGGTCCATCAGCCATCGCAGGGGCATATATCCCCGACAGCCACGGTGGATCCGCTTATGTCGTGAAACAGGGAGCCCGTGGTCCACTCCGAGGTGCAGGCTTATCTGACAACCACGAAGGCTCCTGGGGCTCTTTAAGGGAGTGCTGTGGTCTCGTCACCACTGGCCCTGTTCGGGACCTGGCACTGCCCTCCCTCCACGACACGCGGGTCCTTGGGCTGCACTGACCGACCACACCAGGGACGTCTGGAGGAGGGGACTTGCTTCTGCGAGGGGGGCTTCTCAAGTGACATGTGGCAGGTTGTGGTGCTGAGGGCCCTGGGAGGGGTGGTCGGGGGCTGTCAGCAAACACCACGCCGGCACTCTCCCTCCCTCTGTCTCTCCGTCTATCTCTCTGTCTCTCTGTCTCTGTCTCTCTGTCTCTGTGTTTCTGTCTCTGTCTCTCTCTGGCTCTCTCTGTTGCTTTCTCTGCCTCTCTGTGTCTCTGTCTCTCTCTGTCTCTCTGCCTCTGTCTCTGTCTATCTCTCTGTCTCTCCCTCTGTCTGTCTCTTTCTCTGTCTGTCCCTTCCTCTGTCTCTGTCTCTCTGTGTCTCTCTGCTTTCTCTGCTTCTCTGTGTCTCTGTGTCTCTTTCTCTCTCTCTCTCTGTTTCTCTCTGTCTCTCTGTTTCTGTCTCTATCTCTCTCTGTCTCTCTGTCTCTATCTCTGTCTCTCAGTCTCTCTGTCTCTGTCTTCTTCTCTCTCTGTCTCTCTCTGTCTCTCCCTCCTTCTGTCTCTGTCTTTCTGTCTCTGTCTCTATCTTTCTCTCTGTCTCTCTTTCTGTCCTTTACTCACTTGCAGGCTGGGAATCCATGGCTTTGTCTTCTCAGGGTCTGCCGCGGGTGGTGCTGGCTGAGCGGGGCCTGCCCGGTGGGCTCACCGGTGGTCAGGTGGGAGCTGGCCACGGTGGAGGAGCCCGCGGTAGCTGGGCTTCTGCTCCTTCGTCTCCTACATGGTTCTGTGGCACAATTGTTTAGAGCAGGTTTTGAATGAGCGACACCTGGTCATGCCTTTGCCCCACCCCCTGTGCCTGTCTGGCTTTGCCAAGCCCCCCGAGCCCACGATGAATGGGGTGCTACCCCCTGCGGTGCTGCCCGGGCTCGGAGGTAACACACGTGCCCCATGCAGGTGCAGAGCCCGGCACCTAATCATTACCCAGTAAGTATCAGCCTCCTCACAGGGGTGAGATGTGAGTGTCAGGCACTTTGGGTGCAACATTGCAGCCCCAAAAGTGTGTCCGAGCCCACTGCGGAGGGTTTGCCTTCCACGAGTGCCCCCCATGTCACTCCACCAGGCCCCTGCCTGGGCCTCCCACACATGCACACGTCTGAGTGGGCTGCCCAGGGTCTCACCTGGGGTGTGGGAGAAGCAGGGTCCCTCCCACTGGCGCGTGGCCCCATGTTCTCGTCCCACGGACCCTCCGATCCTCAGCAGTGGTCAAACTGGGGCAGGATGGTCCTGGGAGCCACAAATCCTGGCGGTCAGGGGCTCACTGGAGAGAGACAACCTCTCCCCACTGAACCGCAGTCTCCCCTCTTAGGGAAAAGAGCTGAGGAAGCGACGTTCATTCTGTGAAGAGACGAGAAGCCTCTGGGCCGAGGGAGTTTCCTGCGCAAGCAAAAGGGAGGCCAAGGCCAGTCCCCAGGCGGTTTGTTCCCAGGGCTCCTCCCCGGCCAGCGGTCAGTGGCAGGGCCGGAGAACGAGGCTCGAGGGCCCCCCAAGCCCACAGGCCGGGGAACCAGCTGGTGAGTTTAGGGCCCGGCTCGGGGGCTGCTTCACGTGACTCTGGAGAGGTTTATTGAAGGGGGTCCTGCGTCACTGCTCGGCTTGGCAAGTCAAGAAGCTGCCCGGGGCCACCTGCTGCTGGACCGCTCTGTCCCCACCTGCCCCCACCTGTCCCCACCTGCCCCCACCTGCCCGCCGTGGAGAGGAGGTTCACAGGGTGGAGATAGAAACAACGTCATGTTTTGCAGGCCCTGTCCCTTCTGTTCCTTCTCTCATTGCTTAGACAATGCAGATTCATGGAAACGGTGGACATATGGCCTGGTGGGGGTGGGGGGGGCACTGGAACCAGAGGCCCAGGGTTTGCTGCGTCTTGTCCTGGTCATCCGGAGAGCCCCAGAACCCAGATGCCACTGTCCTCCCGCGTGCTCTGTCCCAGCTGGGCTCCGAAGGTGAGGTCCCCGCTGCAAGGGACACACCTCCTCGCCTACCTCAGGCAGCCCCGCTTCTCCCCGGCCTGGAGCCTGGACTGGGACCCCGGCCTCCCCACACCTCAGTGCCGTCCGGCAAAGACACCACATCCTGTGTGCTCAGCAGTGGTGTCCTGAGTCGATGATGACAGTACACGTTTCCACAGACTAAATGAAGGCAGCACACACTGCCGGCGATGCTGTGCCGTGTGTCTCAGTTCTCAGCGGATAGAATGGCCATCCTCGCTGTCGGAGTGAGCCGTGTCCCCCACGGACATGTTCCCACCCGAAAGCCCGTCCCGTGAAGGGGCCTCAGGTGGAAATAAGGTGTTTGAGGATGTGATGGATGAAGACGAGGGTGAGCTGGAGTGGGGGGGTTCCTGATCCCGTATACGACGGAGCGGAGGTTGGAGCGCGGCGTCCAGGAGCCGAGGTCGGCACTGAGGACACAGGGCCCCCAGAGCCCAAGAGCTGGGAAGGTGCCTCCCCTGCAGGTGTCAGCGGGAGCGGCCTCCCCACACCTGGGCGTCAGGTTTCCTCCAGATGGGGGGAGAGTAATTCCTGTTAAAGCACTCCGTTTGCAGGATGTGTCACAGCAGCCCCCAGACGAAACGCAGGAGGTCACGTTTGTTAATGAAACTTAGGGTGAGATCAGGAGTCTTTGGGAGGCTGGGCTGGAGCCTCCCTGTGGCTTGGGTTCCGGGCGAGGAGGGGGGATCCAGATGGAATGTTCTGGGGTGCACTCGTGGACCCGAAAGACAGAGCCCCTCTCTGTGTGGAAGAAGAGGGGGTCAGTGCCCTGGGGGGGGCTTGGAGGGACACACCGGCCAGGCGCCTTCCAAACCACAGCACTCATGGGCTCGGGCGCATGGCCGAGGAAACCAGGGGTCACTGCCTCGTAATTAAATGTCCAAAGGGGGAGGGAGGTCAAGGCGAGAGCAGAGAAAACAACACTGAGAGAGAGGAGGAAGGAGGGCCGTGGGCGGGAGGGTGTGGGAAGGGGCAGAAATCAACACAGCCTGCTCCTGAGCCCGACACCCTCAAACCATGGTTAGGTAATTCCTTAAAGCAAGGGTAGTAAGTGCTTTCCAGTAATTAAAATGCAGACGAATCCATTCTTGTATTTGAGGCTGTGAATTAAATTGACACTTTGCCAATTGCACCTTACCAGGTCACCGTTTAGCCGCAGCCACGAGAACCTCCCCAGTAACTGATTGCTACTTGCTGGGTGAAAACAAATGCAGGATTAGCTGATTTAATTGCTACTTATCATGCTTCCCTTTAGCAGGGCAATTGGGGCTCCCAATGAAACAAGTTAACACGCACACGTGCACTCGCACACATTTACGTGATGTTTTTAGAAGCCTGTGAGGGGGGCACTCACAACACTTGCTGACCCGTCCTTCCCACCCCCATCCCCTCTCTCCCTCCCGGGAAAGGCAGAGCTTTCCATCCCTTCCCAGGAACGGCTCCCCTCGGGGGCACCAGGGAGTGCAAGTGCTGGGCGCCAGGCCTGCCTTCTGCTGGAGCCCCCCTGGGAGCCCCTCACGCCTCTGTTCTGGGTACCCTCCCACTCGGGGACACCTGAAGGCACCTGTCTCACCTGGGTGTGAGCAGCTCCTCCACACAATGGCCCCAGGTGTGCCCAGAGACCACACGCTTGTGTATTATTGGTAGAGAGGACAGATGTGGGTCCGCCTTCCTAGACAACTGTGAGGTTGAAAACCCCAGAGAGAGATGGCGCTCCCAGTCAGCCAGCCCAGCTTCTCCTGGGGGTCAGCTATTTGGGGGTGCATTTCTTTTTGGTGCCAAAGAGTGGTCCTTTTCCCAAAGAACGCTCCCCACATCAACCCTGGGTTTCCATGTGGAGATTCATTCCTTTGACAGCATTCTCCTTCTGTTCTGGGAGATGAACAAAAAGTTAATCTTGTTTTTTTTTAATAACAATATAATCCACATACCATACAACTCACCCACCTAACATATGAAATTCAGTGTTTTTTAAGTATATTCATAGAATTGAACAACTACTACAATAATCAATTTTAAAATATTTTCATCCCCAGAAGAAACCTAATGCCCATCGGCAGTCACTGCCCGTTTCTCCCAAGCCCTCCAAGCCCAAGGCAACCTCAGCTCTACATTCTGACTCTTGATTTTCCTGGTCTAGACATTTCATGTCAGTGGAATCATGCTTAATGGTCTTTTGTGATTGGCTCTTTTTATGAGGATAATGTTTTCTGAGCCCGTCAGTGTGGAAGCGGGCATTAGCACGTCATAGTTAAAATAAAAGGTCCTCTTTTTCCATAGCAACTTTTTTGTTGCTGTTAAAGTCTATTTTGCCTGATACTAGCAGAGACAAGAGTTTTGGTTAACTGGGAATATTTCATCCCAGTGCCTCTGGCTTCCATTGCTTCCAATGACAAGGGAGCAATTAATTTTACTGGAATTCCCTTGTGTGTGATCAGTCACTTTTCCTAATTTCAAGACTGATTCTTTGTCTTTCAGCATTTTTACTACGATGTGTCTGCTTGTGGATCTCTTTTATTTGTTTGGAGTTTGTTGAGCTTCTTGGATGTACAGATTAATGTTTTTCCTCAAATTTTGGGAAGTTTTCAGTCATTATCTCTTCTAATATTTTTTCTGCTTCTTTCGTCTCTCTTTCTAGTACTCACGTGCATATATTGAGGTGCCCATGGGTCCCATATTTCTCTGAGTTTCTGTTTATTTTTCTTCATTCTTTATCTTCTCTGTCCTTCATATTGTCTAATCTCTATGGACATTTCCATTCAAATCTGCTGGTGAGCCCTGGTGGATTTTTCTTTTTGATCATAGTAATTTTTAAACCCAGAATTTCCATTAGATTCTTTTGTAAAAAGCTTCTACATCTTCCCTGATATCAAGACATTGCCTTCCTAGCTCCCTTGACCTCCTTAACCATGTTTTCATTTATTTCTTTGAATATATTTGTATCGCACTTTGACATTTTTCTCTGTTAATCTGACATTGGCCTCTCTCACAGGCAGTTTCTGTGGATTCCTGGGCTTGAGTCAGGCATCATAATTCTTAGAAAACTGGACATTTAAGATAATATATTGCACCTCTGGACCCTGATTCTCCACACCATGGGCTGGGTTTTGTTTTGTTTGTTTATTTAGTGACTTAGCTAGATTATTTTGGTGGTTTCTTTTCCCAGAGTGTGAGGTCTCTGCTGTTGCTCCTCAGAAGGCCAGCGGAGCCGCGGGCAGCTCACTTGGGATGACAGAGGTGCTGGTGCCGCCCCGTTGGACTGCTGCTTCACACCCAGCTGCTGGGCTCCAGCTTTTCTAGTTGTTAGCTGATTGCTCTATTGTTTCCAACAAGTCCCTGGAAATCAGTTGTTCCCGAGTCTGGTCAATTGAGTTGGGACAGGTAGTTTCTGAGACTGGTCTGTGAGGTTTGCTCAGACCCAGGAAGGCTCTGCTGGCTGTCGGTGTCCCTGGTTCTCTGGCCCACAGCTCAGCGTGTTGCTCTCGTGGACCTCCTGGCCTCCTCTTCATTTCTCACCACCGAAATCTCCACTGTTTCCCAGAGCACCTGTAGACCCGAGCTCTCTGCAGTTATGGGTCGCCTCTGGCCCTGGGTAGAATCTCTAATCACTGCTCCAGGCACTGGCTGGCACAGCAGCCTTCGGTGTTTTCCGCTTGCCCCTCCTGATATGAAATCTCTGTCCAGGGAGTGATCTGAGCTGACCTCCACCGCAGCCCCGTGTCTTCTGCCCACCCACGCCTTCCTGTGGACGGGCACTGGGTAAGGGGGGGAGCTCTCACCCTCTCGGCCATGCTCACCAGGAAGTTAGCCCCTGAGGCTTGGAGGTGGAGGCTTCCGGAAACACTGGCCGACCCTCCTGGCGAGACGCAGTGGCCCCTGGGAGCTGCAGGGAATTGGAGCCTCAGCCTCCTGCTCACGGCCCCGGAAAAGAGCTTCTGTCCCACCGAGCTGGGGGGGTGGTGAGGACGTGGCCGTGGTTCCAGGGCCAGACTCTCACTGTTATTATCCATATGTAGTAGACAGTCTCGAATAAATGTTTTGTTATTTGTGATATGCCTTGGAACAATTTCCAGAGACTTCAAATTGTTGCTTTTCTTAAAAATAATTTTCAAATGTTACCGCTGTTTCACTGGAGGCCAGGCCCACAGAGCTCCTCCTGTCACCGTTTCAGTTTCCTGATCATCTTTCAAAACTCTTCTCATTACCAGTGTCTAAGTCCAAGACTTCCTGATGGGAAGGGGTTAGAGAGCAGCAGGAGAGAGTTGCAGAACCCAGGGCAAGGGTGGAGCTCCTGAGAAAGCACAATACGAGACTGTGTGACACATCCCCAGGGGGAAATCAGGGCACTGGGATGCAGAGCCAGAGGCTTCAGGGCAGAAGATCACACCCGAAATTAAGGTTTGATGGAGGAGGGGAGCCAAGGCACGTAACTGGTGTCATCTTTGAGAATCATAAATGAAGTACCGTAAAGCTTCTCATGTCTGGATGAGACGTCAATCCTAAGATAAGAGAAAGCCAGGAAGTCATCACTGAAAGTCACATGAGCTGCTCAGTGCTCTGAAGGGCTGTGATGCCCGGCTCCAACGTGGGAATCAGGAAGAAAGGAAGGGAGGAAGGAAATACGGAAAGAGGGAAGGAAGGAAGGAGGAAGGGAGGGGGAGGAGGAAGGGAGGAGGGGGGAGGAGGAAAGGGAGGGAAGAGGGGAAAGGAGGAAGGAAGGAGGAAGGAAGGAGGAAGGAATCGGCCCTCACCCTCTTGGCGTACGATCCCTGCACCCCTGACTTGTGACTGGAGCTCGGGGGGCTGTGTGATTGCAGCAGTGCCGAGAGGAAAAAGTCTCCATAGCCTTGGAAATGGCAAAGAGCCCCCCATTCTGCCTAGCGACTTCTTTACAGAAAGCAAAAGAAGATCTGTTCCAGTAAGGTGTCTGGCCAAGTCCTTCCCGAATGTGCCTTCAGGGAGTCTCCTGAAGGTAGAGGCTGTGCCTCACCGGCCATGCACCATAGTCCAGAACGGGCCCCGCCTGTGAGAGGAAGGGCTCCGGAGGGCGGGAAGCTGCAGGCTGGGCCCACTGCAGCCCGGGAAGGCTCCACGGTGGAGCACAGCGGGTGAGTCTGATGGACGGGGTGTGGCAGCAGAGTGGAAGCTGGGGCTGGCCTTCCAGTGACAAAAGCAGGGGGCAGATTCTCTTCCTCCCACCTGGAACCACGAACACGCCCACCCACAGCCCGTGATCAAGGCACCCCGGCCTTCCCTGAAGGGACGCGGTGATCGGGAGACAAACAAACCAAGAGATAACAAATGGGGCCAGCACCGTGGGCTCAGACATCCAGGAAACGTGGAGTTACTCCCAGTGCCAAGGCTCAAGGGGCTCCTCAAGTTGGCTGTGAGTTTAAGAGGGTTGGAGAGCACCAAAGATGTGTTTCATATTTTTGTGTTAAATTTCCTGTGATAAATGCATCTTTTACCAAAGGGTTGGGGTGCCAGGCTGAGGCTCACCTATGCCTGCAAGTGGCTGTTCTCAGGAGTGTGACGGGAGGCGAGACGCCACAAACGCCTTCCCAGACGGTGACCCGGGGCTGCCACTCCAGCACCAGTGATGTTTGGGCCGGGCAATGCTTTGCTGCCCGAGGCTGCCCTGGGCAGGGTAAGACGTTCCGCAGCACCCTGCTCTCCGCCCATTAGAGGCCAGCGGCACCCACGCACACACCAGTTAGGACAACCACAGATGTCTGCCGACGTTGCCAAATGACCCCCGGGACATGACTGCCTGCAGCTGAAAACCACTGTGTGATGGGGATTGAGACTTGTGTCAATTTACCCACTTTCCTCCTCATCTTGAATAGAGTGCTATAGATGTTTGAGAATGAATAAACTGATGAATAAAGGACATTGTCGAGGCAGGAGGAACCCAACATATGGCTCCATCAGTGCCTGGGTTTGGCAAATTCTAAGTGAAAATAACAAAAGCTAGTGCGTAGGGTGAATGAAACATTGGGGTGAGGCAAATTCCAACGTGAGGAGATAGACCAGTATGGAGACATTTTCAAGGTTGAAGACATAGAAATGTTTAGACAATTCTTCATCATCCACCTGCTGAGGCATAAACACTGCAGGAGGCATTTCTTTGGAGACAGCCATGCTGTGAGGCCCACCCTCCTCAAGGCACCAGCCCCCTGCCCCACAATCTCTGAGAGGCAGGCAAGGGGCTGCCCAATGAGGGGGTTGAACATTTCTTTGCTGATCTGTGTGCTGAGTTCCAAGTCTCTCTCCACCGAAGGAGAGGTGGGGAGATGATACCTCCTAACGCTAAGCGGGCACAGAGTGCTCCAAGGACAGTGTTATGGGGGACGTTTGAGAGGTCTGACGGTGTGCTATCAGTTCTACCCAACCTGCAGGCAGGCAGGGAGGGGATTCTCCTTTTGCAGCAGGATGGAGAAGGGTTTTGAGGATGCTGCTCACAGAGGTTAATACGTATCCCTGGAAATTTGGGGAGAGTGGAGTTGTGTCTGAGCCATCCCTGAGACATCCAAGAGTGAGAACCTGGTTGAGGTTGTCCCGATGCATGCGTATTTCACCTGCACTCAGCAGGGCCACCCTCAAGGGGCAGCTGCACGGGTCTGTTCCAGATTCTCTCTGAGAACTGAGTGAGGATCTCGTGGAAGGAACCCAGAGAAGGACTTCCAAAAGACTGAGGCTGTGGAGAGTTGACCACATTCGTCACAGCTTGAGGCACCACCGTGAGGCCACCTCACAGTGCTGGCCAAGAGGGACAGCTGGCTCTGCTGTGCTCCTTCTCCCCCTGCTCTCCAACCACTGAGGGGCCCAGAAGTGTGGCTAACCTGACAGAGGAGGGTCAGGTCCTGAGTGAGGAAAGAGAGAAGACAACACTACCTGACACACCCCAACCGCAGCCTCCCCTCACTCCCTCCCCAAGCCTGGACCGTGGACCCAAAGTCCTCAATTTGATTCAAGTTCAGAGCTGTGGTGATTATAGGGGACTGGACCTTTTAATTACTGACCTGAGCTGAGCCAAGACTATGTTTTATAACTTAAAAGCCTGAGGGGCATTTTATTACCTAAGAATGACCAGAGAAATATGAGGCCACCCCAGTGCTCAGCAAGGCACGGAGGATGAATAATGGATGAGTACGGCGGGAGAGGACACTGCTTCAGAGAGCTAACCAGGAATTGTCCTTGGCCAGTGTAACGGACACACTGACATCGATTACGTGGCGCGTGGCGTGCATCGTTTTAAGAGTTTTCATAGCTTATCACATTTAATGTTCACAGTTTAGCCCATGAGGTGGGTAGTTATGTCATCACTATTTATAGTGCAGAGAGGTTAAGTAACTTGCCCAAAGTCATGAAACTGGTAAGTGGTGGTGTTGGGATTTGGGTCAAGCCAAACCCCAGGCCCTTGGCAGCCAGAGTAGAGGGAGCCACTTAGCGGCTGCTGGTGGCTGAGAGTCACAGGACTGTGTTGGCTTCCTTGCAAACAGACACTAGATACACTGGGGTGTGGGTGACGAAACATCCGACCACAGTGGATCCGGGGAGCGAGGGGAGAGGAAAAGGGTGGGAGAATGTGTTAATGTGGTGTGCTGGTTTGAATGTATTATGTCCCCCAGAAAAAGCCATATTCTTTGATGCAATCTTGTGGGGCAGACATATTAGTGGGGATTAAGTTGGAATGTTTGGATTAGGTTGTTTGCATGGAAATGTGCCCCACCCAGCTGTAGGTGATAACTGATGAGATATTTCCATGGAGGCGTGGCCCCACCCATTCAGCATGGGCCTTGATCAGTGGAGCCATATAAATGGGCTGACAAACAGAAGGAACTCAGTGCAGCTGAGACTGACATTTTGAAGAGGAGCTACAGCCAAGAGGGACACTTTGAAGAAAGCACAGGAGCTGCAGATGAGAGACAGTTTGAAGATGGCTGTTGAAAGCAGACTTTTGTTCTGGAGAAGCTAAGAGAGGACAAGTACCCCAAGTGCAACTAAGAGTGACATTTTTGAGGAACTGCAGCCTAGAGAGGAACGTCCTGGGAGAAAGCCATTTTGAAACCAGAACTTGGAGCAGACACCAGCCATGTGCCTTCCCAGATAACAGAGGTTTTCCGGACACCATTGGCCATCCTCCAGTGAAGGTACCCGATTGCTGATGTGTTACCTTGGACACTTTATGGCCTTAAGACTGTAACTGTGTAACCAAATAAACCTCCTTTTATAAAAGCCAATCTAGGGTAGAGTAGGAACATGCTGGAAGTAAAGTAGTTGTCTTAGGTTAGTTGTCTTTTTCTTACTCCCTTGTTATGGTCTCTTTGAAATGTTCTTTTATTACATGTTTTTTTTTTAATTACTTTATTTTTTATTTTTTATTTTTTTATTTTTCTTACAGTTGATTTAAAAAAAACTTAAAAAAAAACAAACAAACAAAAAACAAGGGAAAAAATATGCAGAGCCCCCTTGAGGAGCCTGTGGAGAATGCAGGGGTATTCGCCTACCCCACCTCCATGGTTGCTAACATGACCACAGACATAGGGGACTGGTGGTTTGATGGGTTGAGCCCTCTACCATAGTTTTTACCCTTGGGAAGACGGTTGCTGCAAAGGAGAGGCTAGGCCTCCCTATGGTTGTGCCTAAGAGCCTCCTCCCGAATGCCTCTTTGTTGCTCAGATGTGGCCCTCTCTCTCTAGCTAAGCCAACTTGAAAGGTGAAATCACTGCCCTCCCCTCTACGTGGGATCAGACACCCAGGGGAGTGAATCTCCCTGGCAACGTGGAATATGACTCCTGGGGAGGAATGTAGACCTGACATTGTGGGACAGAGAACATCTTCTTGACCAAAAGGGGGATGTGAAAGGAAATGAAATAAGCTTCAGTGGCAGAGAGATTCCAAAAGGAGCTGAGAGGTCACTCTGGTGGGCACTCTTACGCACACTTTAGACAACCCTTTTCAGGTTCTAAAGAATTGGGGTAGCTGGTGGTGGATACCTGAAACTATCAAACTACAACCCAGAACCCATGAATCTCTAAGACAATTGTATAAAAATGTAGCTTATGAGGGGTGACAACGGGATTGGGAAATCCATAAGGACCACACTCCCCTTTGTCTAGTTTATGGATGGGTGAGTAGAAAAATAGGGGAAGGAAACAAACAAACAAACAAAGGTACCCAGTGTTCTTTTTTACTTTAATTGCTCCTTTTCACTTTAATTATTATTCTTGTTATTTTTGTGTGTGTGCTAATGAAAGTGTCAGGGATTGGTTTAGGTGATGAATGTACAACTACGTAATGGTACTGTAAACAATCGAATGTACGATTTGTTTTGTACGACTGTGTGGTATGTGAATATATCTCAATAAAATGAAGATAAAAAAAAAAAGCCTATCTATTTCTGGTGTTTTGCATTCTGGCAGCGTTAGCAAACTGGAACACACGGGATATCAGGAAATGCTGCCAGACAAATCAGGAACAAAATACCTGCCCACAAGGCGGCCTTGGCCAGAGCCCAGGTGCTCTCTGTGACCTTAGCGGACCTCTCAGCACCTCTGACACCCCACGATGCCCATGTGACACCCCGCTGTCACCACCTGTGAGGGCAAGCAGGTGGGTCTCATCCATGTTGCTTTCATCCTTGGTTTCCGTTGGTGTCATCTAAAAATTACGATTTTCCTTAGAGAGTGATGCTCAGTGGGTTTTCCCCCATAATGCTACCCCAACAGGACCGCAGCCTGTCACGGCTTCCAGTGAAGGGACCTGGGGCACACCGGAATCAGCCTCCTGCTCACTTGATATCGTCCTGAAGTTGCCGACTGGACGTGCAGTGTGGTCATCTAGTGGTCACCTCTCCTTCCAGCAAGGCCAGCTGGCCGGTGTCCGCTCAGGCTGGGGGGGACATCGCTGCCCCGACCTGCCCGTGGCTGGGGGCGTCCGACGTCAGAATGGCCACCTCCTGTCTGTGGCCTGAAGTTTGCCTTCAGAATAGGGCCCAGTGGTCAGAGGCTTTTCCCCTTAGACCTACTCGGCTTCTGGCAGTGAGGCTGGTTTTAGAGAATAAACTCTGGAACCAGAGGGCCAGTTTCCAGTCCCAGCTTTGCCGTCCACTCATTGACCTTGGAGAAGTTACCTTATTAACCTCTCTGTGCCTCCGTTTCCTCCTCTTAGACATGGGGACCTTACCAGCACCCGCTTCCTAGGCTGCTGTAAGGGGGGACTGGGTTAACACGTGTGAAGCCCCAGGACAGGGCGTGGCCTGTGGAAGGAGCTGCATTTATCTGACTATTAATAATTATTGCTATGAAATGGAGGCACCCACACATTATGTTCCAGAATCACAAATTCGGCTCTTGTTTCCCTTTATTTGAAAGTCTGTGCAACTCAACAACAAAAAAGACAAAGCAACCCAATTTAAAACTGGGGCAAGGATTTGAATAGACATTTCTCCAAAGAAGTTACTCATATGGCCAATAAATATATGAAAGATGTTCAACTCCATTCACCATTAGAGAACTGCAAATTGAAAGCACAATGAGATATCACTTCACAACCACTAAGATGGCTGTTTTTTAAAAATCTGAAAATAACAAGTGTTAGCAAGCATGTGGAGAAACAGAAACCCTTGCACATTGCTGGCTGGAATGTAAAATGGTGAAGTCACTGTGAAAAACACTTTGCAGTTCCTCAGAAAGTCAAGTATAGAATTACTGATGACCTGGCAAAGGCACTCCTAGGTTTATACCCCAACGAATCGAAAGCAGGTACAGACGGATATTTATGCATCAGTATCACAGCAGTATTCACAATAACCAAAGGATGGAAGCAACCCACATGTCCATCAACACATGAATGGAGAAAGAAGATGTGGTGCATCCACGTAACAGAACACTATTTATCCATAAACAGAAATGACGTACATGCTACAATGTGGATGAATTTTGAAGACATCATGTTGAGTGCAAGAAGCCAGACACAGAAGGGAAAATATTGTCTGATTTCTCTGATAGGAAATACTTAGAATAATCAAATTCATAGAGACAGAAACAGAATAGTGGTCACCAGGGGGTGGAAGGAGGGGGAATGGGGCCTTATTGCTGAATGAGTCTGAGTTTTGGTTAGGTTTGCTGGAAATAGTCTGGGAATAGTTAGTGATGAAAGTTACGTTATATTGTCAGAAGACTTAATGTCAAAGAGCTGTCCGCTTAAATTGGTTAACCGCATTTTCATGGCGAGCATATTTTACCACAATTGAAAAGAACGTTCTATGGGAAGGAAGTCTTCCTGCTGTTTGCCGCAGAGATGCAATAGTGTTTCCTCCCAGGGCCTGCCCTGAGCTAAGACGTACAGTGGATGTTGACTAACCTCAAACAACAGCCAAAACAAATCTTCTTTGCTGACTTGATTCTCATTCTTTATTGAATCAACCTTGTGCCAGGAACGTGCCAGGTGCCGGGCGAGAGCTGACGAGTCACGGCTGGAGCCCAGCGGCCCTCTCGGACTCACGGCTCATAGTCACTCCTCTGGCCGCGGTCCAATGCGGGAAAGGGGGTTCCAGGGACACTTGGGTGCATCCCGGGCGACTTCCTGGAAACCATGATCCCCTTGAGTATTGAGAAATGGTAGACAATATCTTAATACAATACAGGTTATCATTGTTTTTGCATTGAAGTGCCAAGATTTAACTATCCGACAGGAAAATAACGTGAATGTCCCCATTTCTCTATTCATTCTAGGAAAGTAGACATGGGAAACACATAAGGTTTGGGAGGAGGGTGATGGAGCAGGGGCAAACATTACTTTCCTGAGAGGGAGACGGGCCCCGTCTGCAGGGCTGCAGGGCCACCCCGCTCTCCCTCACGCTGCCAGACGGCCACTGGCGTCCAGCCCAGAAACGCTCCGCTGCTCTCAGATGGCTCGGAGCAGATGAGCATTTAAGATGCTGCAATATTCTAGTAATTTATTAATGATATTGCATAGCAGGTGTTGGCATCATTTCTGTCCCGGTGCTTTTTAAAGGAGAAGAGCTCATTTCCATCCAAAGTTTATATGATGAAAATAAAAATAGGGAAGGAAATGACTCCTGGGAAGACGTGAACCTGCCTTACCAATCAAGGGGAGTTTTCCAAGTGTAAAAATGTGTGAGGGAAGGAGGGGTGGTCTGTGCTCCTCTCCAGGAAGCGCTCGAGGGCTCAGGCTGGCCGCATGGGAGGGGGCACCCTGGGTGCTGGGACCCGGTGGTGACACGGGCCTGGCTGGGTCACACTGTAGTGGGTGTGGGTGTGCGTGGGTATGTGTGGGGTCATGTAAGCCATTACGGAACCGTGACGTCAGCCAAGCACTGCGGACAAGGTCAGGCTGCAGAGGGAGGACACCTCCGGGAGCCCAGGCTGGCCTCGCTCAGTGTTCATGATGTGGTGGATTAACGAGTGAAGTGCCCATGGCCAGTCCCCAGGATCTAACGAGAATACGGGTGAGCCAGCATCTCACTCTTACCACCCGGCAAGCTCGGTTCCAACAGAGTGTGCCTATTGATTCGGTTAATTCTCACAGATGTCTTATGGGATCGCATCATGTCCCCAGGAGGAAACCGAGTCACAAAGACACCTTGTAACTTCCCCAAGGTCCTGCAGCTGGAAGTGAGGAAAGCCAGGCTTGACCCCAACGACTGGCTCCGGAGCCCGCGCTCTGTCTACAGGAAAAACTCAGAGAGGGGAGCGGGACCTGTGTCACGCAGTGTGTGCAGCGGGGGGACACACACCGGCTCTCCTGGCAGCCCTGGGTGGGGGGGTCAGCTAGAGGCTTCAAAGGCTGGAAAGAACCGCACCGAGGGCAAGGAGAAAGCATGAACTGAGGCCGAGCACGTGAATGAATGAAGAGTGAGTGAATGAATGAATATATGAATTAAGGATTTAATGAAGGCTATCCAAATGAATGAATGAATGAACAAATGAATGAATGCGTATGCCCCTGCCCAAACATATTGGCATTATGGGCTCTGGCTGAGATTCTTTACATCCCCACTCTGGAAGCTCCTGCCCTTATTTACTCGCTGTACAAACCAGTGTCACGCAGGAAGGAGAGAAACTCGTTTCTACTTGTCTTCACAGCAAGCCGTTCCACAAAGTTTAGCTCTTGTGATTCTCACAAGACCAAGTGACGCTTCCCCTGCTCTGCATATAATGGTGCACTGTATTTTATTAATATAACTATTTTATACGTTCCGGGTTATAGTCATCCATTTCTTATGAAGACAACAGAAGGGAACAAGCAACAGACAGAGTTTGGGACATGCACTTGTTTTTATTAAAAATTGAACTCTGCATCGAAACACCTGTTCCTGTCCTAGGTGGGGCTGACGTAGCTGTGGGGACACTAAGGGACACCTGCTTGGAAGCCCCCACCCCGTGCCCCTCGCCTCTGAGCGGGATGGAACCCGAGCACTGCGGAAACGGGACTTGGAGTGGAGAAGAGTCATATGAGGAAGGACTTGGGGACTGGGAGAGGGAGAAGGGGTGCAAGCCTTCGAGGGTCAGACTCCTGGAGGGGAGGGTGGCAGGACTGGATTTCCGGGGCAGAGGGCCGCCTCCAGGCCTTCGTTCTCAGGGGTGTCGTCCCCGTCCTTCCCTCGACTGCAGCATCAGAACCGCAGCTCGTCCCCAGGACGGGCCCTTCGGGGTGGCCAGTGGAGCCCGCGGAGGAGGTCCCAAGAGGAGAGGGCCAGTTCCCAGGCCCCAGGATTCCAGGATCCAGGGCAGACTCCCTCCCTGCTGGAAAAGCAAAGGACCAGGCACGGGGATGGGCATGGCTCCCCCGAAGGACCCTAAATGATGCCATTGTCCCGATGTGTCTGGTCTTTCCCTCAAGGGTCACTCAGGCAACGACAAGCCCCAAACTGCCTCTTCCCCACTTATGTCCTGAGGCTGAACTGCGTGGTGTGGCCGCTGCATTAATCTAATTCTTTTCTCTAAATGGGACCACGCTGAATGAGGATTTGGACCTAAGGCCCCAAAGTTCCCGGTACCTCCAGGTTTTCCCAGCTTTGTGCAGCAGCGTGGCCACGGCTCCGAGGAGCTAGCGGCTGGCTCTGCAGCTTGGAGGATTGGGAGCTGGCAGACAATCTTGGTTACTAGGCAACCGCTGATTTTTCATAACCAACCAGTACAGTACCACACATGATAAATTCATCAGATAATAACACAGCTTACCCACATCGCCACATGCTGATCAAACCACAGGGAGCTACTCTGCCACGGACTTGGGTATCCGGATGGCAAGACCCCAGAGGCAGAGCTCAAGAGGAAACACGCCTGGGGCGGGGCAGGGCCCTCCTGCCATGCACTTTCCAGACCTCAGCTGCCGCCAGCGGCCTGGTCGCTGAGCCTCCGTGGGGCAGGGCTGCCTCCTGATGTCTGTTGGCTGATGGGCGGCCCTGGGGGTACTGGGATCTGCCCCCCTGACGGCTGCCTTGTTTTGTAATTGGCAAGCCGGCAGGTGGGCCCTTCTGTCCCCTCTCATTTTCCTCCATTTCCTGGACAGAAGAAAGGAGCCCTGGCTCTTGGGGAATAATCTCGTTGTGGCAATGGAAAGACACGGGGAACCGAGAGGAGATGCAATTATTTAGGGAAATGGGCAACTCTGTGGTTATGGGTTGAATGACCCGAAAAATATGATCCAACCCTGCCATTTGGCACCGTGAGCAAGACCTCATTTGGAAATAGGGTCGTTGCAGATGGGATCAGTTAGGCTGAAATGAGGTCATACGGAGTCGGCTGAGCCCTTAATCCAATGGGCCTGGTGTCCTTGTAAGGGGAGAGGACAGGGGACCCCCTGACGGGCACGGGGAGATGGCCGCGTGAGGACAGAGGCCGAGGCAGCGCTCAGCTACAAGCCAGGCACAGATGCTGGGACCCTCCCAGCAGGCGGCAGAGGGAGACGCGCCCTGCCCTCCCCTGGGTTTGGGGTCTTCTCTTCCAGATAGACTGTGGGACAGGACATTTCTATAGTTTTAAACCAGGTGCTGTGTGGTAACTTGTCATGGTTGCTCCAGAAAACAAACACACCCCCTCCCCAGTAGCTGCAGGAAGGACTCCCCACAGGAGGCTGAGAGACGTGGCTGCTGAGCCTGGAACACAAACGACGGTCTGAGCCGAACCCACCCGGGCCAGGGGGCGGGCGGTTAGGAGGAGGGCAGGGACTTTGGCACTTTGTTTAGGTGAACTGTGACCTCCTGGAACCATGGCCCAGTATTTCTCGCTTTCGGGGTCCCAAGGCCAAGGGCACCTGGGATTGGGGCTGAGACGACCAATTTCCTGCTTTGTCTGAGACTTAGGAGACTCCGGGACACAGTGTTTCAGCGGGACGAGTGGTCCTCCAGGGGGAGGGGGACAGACGCAGCCGTCACTGCCCACTTTCCACTCCAGTCACATGGGTCTTCTGGTTTATTAACACACCTTAACAATGGAAAAACACCCAGGAAAACATGACATCGTGGCACGTGAAGGTGCAGGACACATGTGCTGTCCACTCGTGTGGTGTGACATCGACGGCAGATGCCACAGAACGAGCCAGAAGAGGGTGTGGGCCAGGGCCCCGGGACAGGGACCAAGGGGACCCCTCACCTCGGCAGCCTTTTCCAATCTTTGGAAAGGCGATTGCATCACTGTAAAAGTGGTTATAAAGTTAATGGAATGGTGAGCGCTGTGGTGTGGCTTGTCCTATGCTAAGTGAAAGTCACATTGGCAAGTGAGCTCTTGACAAGCAGTGAAGTCACAGAAGATCGATAGCCAATGCGGCGAGTCCACAGAGCGCGGAGGTGACGCGTCACGGTGGTCAATAACACACAATTAAGATCATAAAAGCGAGGGCTGGAGGGAGCCCGCAAGGTCACCCTGCCCGGCCCCTTCATCGCCGGGGGAGGGAAGTGGAGCCTGGAAGGAGGAAGGTGGCTCTGCCGGGGTCACCCCTGAGCCGCCACATCAGCCCATCTCCCCACGTGCTCGGGGAGTCCTCGAGGCCGACAGTCACCTGCATTCTCATTTAGAGATTGACTCGCGACGGCGCATTCCCTGCGGCACTGGATTTCCAACCCCGGACGGACTTCCGCAGAGCGGCCCTGTGCTCAGCACCACGGGAAGGCAGCAGGTGCAGTGAGCGACGACACCCCTGTGCCCGCGACCGGAGCAGCCTGCGGGGCTGCACCTGCGTCCTCTGGTTGCAAATTCCCGGGGCCGGTCACTCGATCTGCCCTGGACAGCCGCAGGTTAAGGATTGTTTTGGTGCCACGAAGAATGTCAACTTCTGGAGCCGGTGGGCTGGGAATGGAGCTGGGTGTGGCCAGATTGAGACTTAATGCAGGTGTGTGCATTTAATCCATAATGCATGAGGGCTCCGGAGCTTATTCACCTGCGTTTCCCTTCGACATGCGAGCAGGTCGGATTGAATATCATCACTATTGTTCGGGAAGATATGAGAGGCTGGAGCAACTGGCAGCAGCTGATAACGATCCCGGTGGTGCTCTTATGAAATGAAAGTTGTAGGAAGACATCAAGGAGGCCGAGAGCAAAGGCGGGCGTGGAGCAGAGCCGGGAATCTCCAATCCTGTGCTCCCTCGGGAGCGTTGTCTGATGTAGCAGAACGCGCTCGTCGGCGGTATCCCTTTGGAGTTTGAACTTAGCCGATTTTCCGACGCAGCTAAGACACGCCAAGCACAGTCGGCTACGTCTCCTGGGAATTGCCCTCTCCTTTCCCCACTGGATGACACTGTTTGACCAAATTTTATCACACCAACAACCAACAGAGGCTTGTAAAACCTGCAGCACAAAATGATTTATTATCTGAGATTCAAGCCACCCTCCCTTCCTATGCATTTTGAGGAAGCTCATTGCATGGGCACCTGTGGTGAGGTTCTCCAGCTCTGCCGCAGAGATGGGATCCAGGCTTCTAGAAAGAGCCGTGGCAGTCAACAGAGAGAGTGGCCCCAGGGGCAACCACCCAGGAGGCCCCCCTGTGCCTGCAGGTGCCGACTGACCGACGGGTGGCCCCTGGTGGGGGGACACGGAAGCCCAGGTGGGGTCTGGCCAGCTCCAGCTCTCTGCCCCCTGGGGAGCCCTGAGCACACTCCCCTGCCGACACCCAGAGCAATCGCTTCTGACTCCTCAGGGTGAGGCTTGGGCATCTGTGAGTGTTTTTAAATATCCCCAGGTGATTCTAATATGGAGATTATGGGGCAGAACGAGTGAAGAACAAATTCTGTTAATACATAAAAAAAAGAAAACCAGGAAGACAGCAAGGGGAGGCTTTTAAGTTCTGTCAGGAGGGAGTGTAACGAGGGAGAGCACGTCTGAGCACTGAGGGAGCATCTCAGACCGTCGGGCCCCGAGGCCGCCCCTTCATTTATTTATATTTCCCTCTAAGGCAGAGGCTGGCCTGCCCTGAAGTGCTCTCTCCCGCAGCAGCCACAGGACAACATTTCACAGAGGGAGCTGGCGGTGCCTTGGGCGCCTTTGTGCAATAGCAGAGGGTGACACGAGTAACGGTGATGGGGCGTCTGGCGGGCCGGGATGAAACTTGGAGCAAGCCAGACAAGAGCCAGAGAACCATCTGTGCCTTGCTCATCAGCTCCCAACAAGAGAAGGAGGGCCCGGACCAGAGGCTGTGAGATGCAGAGCAAACCCCGAGAAGACACAGAATTAGGAGGCCAGGGCAGACCAGGGGGGAGGGCCAGGAAGCTCCCCCCATCTTTGGTGCAGGCTGCCCATGCCGAGAGCTTTCCAGAATACAGCCAGCTGCTTATAATTTTATGCTCAAATTAGTTGCATATGGGACTTAGTCTGTATGTAGCAGGTCCTACTGTTCTCTGCACCAAATTCCAGGAGAAATGATTTCTTCCAGAGCTGAGAGGAAACAGACCAGCAAGAGCTGGCAGCTGCTGTCATGGCCCAGGCTGGGTGCCCCCAGGGAAGGAACTTTTTAAGATATTGGCACTTGGAGAAATGAGGAAACACTTTGTAGCCAAAACACCCTTCATGAAGCCCCTCCCCAGGGTCTTCTTGATTCTGGCATGAATGATTCCTCCATGAATGTGCAGGTTTAAGCAATAGTGTAGTTTCTAACACACACGTCCCAGGTAATCACTTCTCACTGAAACAAGGACCACACGTCTACATGTGCTTTGGGAATAAAAAAGAGTTGAAATCTCCAGAGTTGTTGAGGCTGGGGAGGCAATGGAGGTGAACAGCAACAATGCTCTATAAATGTGGTACAAGCTCTTTGACCTGGAGCAGCCCATCAACACATGGACAAGGACAAGCATAGGAGGGCCACGGCAGCCAGTTAGCAGCTGTGGAAGATATGGATGACCTACAGGTTCAGGGGGATGTGATGGTTAGTGGGCCACCCATACCATAGAGTCCTGTGATGTGAGAATCAGTGAACCTCTCAAACACCAGGCTGGTCTCAGCCATCCTCATATGCCCAGGCCTGTTATAGTGATGAAGATGATGGCGACGATGATAAAGGTGATGGGGAGGATGGAGCTGATGGTGATAGTGATGATGTGGGTGATGATGGTGGTAAATGTGATGATGGAGATGATGGTGATGGTGATGACAGGGATGGTGGTGATGATGTTGGTGATGGTGGTGGTGATGATGGTGATGGCAATGATGGTGATGTTGATGATGGTGATGATAGTGATGATGGCGATGAGGGTGATGATGTTGGTGACAGTGATATTGGTGATGTTGGTGATGATGGTGATGATAGTGATGATGATGATGATGATGGTGATGATGATAATGGAGATGCTGGTGATGATGGCGATGGAGAAGATGCTGATGGTGGTGATGATGGAGATGGTGGTGATATTGGTGATGGAGATGATGGTGATGATATTGGTGATGGTGATGATAGGGATGGTGGTGATGATAGTGATGATAAAGATGATGGGATGATGGTGATGATGTTGGTGATGGTGATATTGGTGATGTGATGATGGTGATGATATTGGTGATGATGGTGATGATGGTGTTGGAGAAGATGGTGATAGTGGTGATGGTGATGATGATAGTGGTGATGATGGAGATGATGGCGATGATGGTGGTGATGGTGATGATAGAGATGGTGATGATGTTGGTGATGATGATAGTGGTATGATGGAGGTGATAGTGATGACGTTGGTGATGGTGATGATGGTGATGGAGAAGGTGGTGATGGTGGTGATGGTGATATTGGTGATGATGGTGATGATGGTGATGATATTGGTGATGATGGTGATGACAGTGTTAGAGCAGATGGTGATAGTGGTTATGATGATGATGATGGAGGTGATGGTGATGATACAGGTAATGGAGATGATGGTGATGACATTGGTGATGGTGATGATGATAGTGATGATGGTGATGATGGAGAAGATGGTGATGCTGGAGATGATGGGTGATGGTGATAATGTTGGTGATGGTGGTGATGATATTGATGATACTGATGATGATGGTGATCATGGTGATGATGATAGTGGTGATGATGGAGGTGATAGTGATGACGTAGGTGATGGAGAAGGTGGTGATGATGGTGATGGTGATGTTGATGATGAAGATGATGGTGTGATGATGATGGTGATGATGGTGATGATATTGGTTGTGATGGTGATTATAGTGTTGGTGATGATGTTGGTGATGATGATGGTGATGATGGAGATGATGGTGATGATGTTGGTGATGGTGACGATGACAGTGATGATGGTGATGATATTGGTTGTGATGGTGATTGTAGTGTTGGTGATGATGTTGGTGATGATGATGGTGATGATGGAGATGATGGTGATGATGTTGGTGATGGTGACGATGACAGTGATGATGGTGATGTTGATGATGGTGATGGTGGAGATGATAATGGAAACAACAATAATTGCAGGCTTACTGTGTCTTCATACAGATGATCTCACTTATTCCTCAGAGCCATCCCCTTTTATAGATGGGAAATGAGGGCTTAGGGAGGCCAAATAACTGACCCTGGCCAAATAGTTAGGAAAGATCTGAGACAGAATCAGAGCCCAGAAAGTCTGAACACAGCCTCCTTCCTCCCCCTGCAGAAAGAGCACACTGATGGCCAAGTGAGTGACTAAGAGCCCCTCAAAGTCTGGCGACGCCTCCCAGTGCTGCAACATAGAAAGAACGCAGGGGACTACTTTCCCTGGAAGAAATAGTCAGGCATTCATCCACTCATGGGTGTGCCCAACTCTGTCTAATGCCCAATAATAGCCATTCTTGTTTGTAGTGGCCACTGGCTATGCCTTGTCCAGAACCCTGAGGTGGATGCTGTAGGAAGGGAGTGAGTTTGCCTGTATGTTCTATGACCGGGGTCTTAAATCTAAAACCCCAGCTCTCCAAGAAGGCACCCTCCCTACCTCACCTTTGGGACAGCAGCCATTTTTCTTCAGTGAAGGGGATGATTAACCCTTGACACCCTGGGCCAATAGGGTTAGGACCTGAAAAAGCAGCAGAAGCCCCCCGCAGGCCCCTCCTTGGAGGTCACTGCCTAGGAAAGAAGGAGAGGGAGCCACACGTGTGTGAACTTCTACGTGCTCCAGAAATTCCCACTTGGACAGTGGTGAGAGCTTCGGGGGCAGTGAGAGCAGTTTCGGCCAGTCTCAGCATCAGGAGCTGTAGGATGGGAGGCAGCTCTCTCCCCTCTGGAGCTCTTAAAGCCACCAGGACCCCAGGAGAGGGGAAAGGTCTTCTGCCAGAACAGCCTCTCCTGTGAACCTTTTTCTCTCTGTTTCCCAGCTCTGTGTCCTTATTTTGAACATTGGTAGGGAGGAGTCCCCATGGTTTGACTTCAAGTGTTCTAAGCCCGGGTACCCAACCCTAGATCTTGTCATTTACAAAAAGTTGAGAGCTGCACTTGATGTTGGAAGATTTAAGAGGTGATCATGGCTCTACCCCCTGGAAGGACAAGTGGCCTCTCACAGCTCCCTCTAAGCTCCCGAGGCCCGGGGCACATTCCCAGGCTGCAGCTTCCCCTTCCCACACTGCCCTGCAGAGCACGCTCCCTTTCCCAAGTTCTCCATCTCCACCTTCCCATCTCTTCAGGAATCTTGTCTCTTTGGGTTTGTCTCTAACTTTTCCCACATTGTTCATTGCTTTTTGTAATTACTAATTACTACCCACCCCCCAGCATGTAAATTCCATGCAAGCAAATGCCGTGTCTGCATTTTCATGGTTTGATCCCCAGGGCTCATCCTGCTTGCCCATGCCTCCGTATTGTTGAATGAGTGAGTGAAGGAATGAACACATGTGTCTTCCTCAGGCCCAGGCTCTACAGCCCACTTATCCATGCCTCCATATTGTTGAATGAGTGAGTGAGTGAATGAATGAATGCATGCACCTCCTTCAGCCCCTGGCTCTGCAGCCCAAGGTCAGCCCCAGCAGTGCTGCAAGCAGATTAGATTCTCTCCTAGAGAAGTGTGTGCTCACTTGCACAAACCCTCCTTCGCTGGTGAGGAGTGGGATAAATTCTCAGGGACACCCGCGGCGTTTTAACCAGGCAGGGTGGAAATGCCTCCTTCCTCGGAGAGCATTCTCCAAGTTCATCCAGCCACCTAATGTTCCACTGAGAATTGTTTTCTTCTCCTGTGTTCATGAATACGATTACAAGCCTTCGGGGTCTGGGATACAAGCCTTTTCTTTGCATTTCCTCCCATTCTGATCCCTCATAAGACCGACCTAAAATTCACTCAGCCACGAAATAGAGCCATCGGGGGCTGCTCTGTTTGCTGCATTCGTATGTGCGGGAGTAATGGCTGCCTGTGGGTTGCCGCTGCTCGGCTCTAGCTGTAAACGCTGCTTCTCTGAAGAAGGAAATGTGGTCCCCTGCACCTGATCTTCAAGCAGCCCGTCCCACGTGTGTGGCGGCATCCGTCTCGGCCACACTCCTGGAAGGAGCATTTCCCTGATTTGTTATCTCCACTGCAGCTCCACTGGGTGATAAATGAGAGACCACCTTCCCTTGTTTGTCTTTGTTTTGTATTTTTATTTAATGATGAAGGAAATTGGTTTCATATAGGATTGAAAAAGAAAACAGCAGACCAAGCATGCAATTCCACCTAGTCTAAGAATGGTGTCTCCTGGCCTGAGCGGCTCAACTAGAAAGAACCCCTCTTGGGGACATGCGGCTGGTGGATGTGAGGTTAGAGGAGCTGCTACTGCAAGCAGACGAGGGGGCCTCGCCGAGCCAGGCTGCCCGTGCGGGGGCTTCCAGCCCAGCATGTCCGGGCCGTGCGGGGAGCAGCCAGCGAGCTGCCACTGTCTTCTCCCGGAACCCACTTGCATCTCTTGCGTCTTACTGTCACCTTTCAGCATCACGACTGACCACGGAGGGCCACGGTGTTGCTCGTGCTTCTATTTTGAGCTGGTGAGCTCGCCCTCTTCCACCAGAGACTTTTAGACCAATTTTTCTGCAGACATTTCCAAGGAACATTTGGAAGACTGTGAAGTGTGATGGACCATGTTCAAAATGGATCAAGTGAAAATCCTGGCCCTGTAGGTGCTGAGTACTGAGACGGCAACGACGAAAATGCCACATGCATGAAGACAGAGTATCGGAGGGTGATGGAAATATGGTTATATTTCTCCTCAGTTTTCCAAGGTGAATTTGATGCTCTTATTATTGTTTTAATTAAGAAGGTAAATGAAATAATGTTTCTCTATTTGCATAGCAGAGTTATTGCTGAGTGTGAGTTTGGTGCATCTCCTGTAGGTAATTTCGCTGAGCGTTTCCTCCCCGCCCCCCTCTCCAACCCCTCCCTCCCCTGCACCTCTCTGGGTCTCTGTCAGAACCCCCCAACCACTCCCTGCTGCCCTCCCAGCCCCCCCCCCATTCCCCACGGGAGCCAGAGTGGACACTTACAAACACAAGTCAAATCACACACCCTCGGCTCTGCCCGACGGCGTCCCCCTCGGTCTGCACTGAGGCCTGCCCGCATCTCTGCACCTGACGCTGCCCCTCTCCACCGCATCGTCCAGCGCTCAGGCCCCCCCATGTGGCTCCCCCCACGCCAGGCCTTGGCCGCCTTCCTTCCTCCTGGGGGGGTTTCCCTCGTTGACTCCCATCAGGGAGAGCTTCTGGTGGGCACTCAAGGCTGCGGCTGGCCTGGCTGGGGTGGGGTGTGGGCGGCGGTGGATTTACAGAGTGGGCACACGGGCTCCCGGGAACACCAGGCAGGGGCAAGGCGGGCCCCGGAGGCAGGAGACAAGGAGAAGCCGAGGTGGCTGGATCTGCAAAGCTCCAGGCCAAGGACAAGCTGGAGGGACATGATGCGGGCTTGGGGGAGCAGGGGGCAGAGGCACAGGAGGAGCTGGGGTTGGGGGCAGGGGTTCTGGAAAAGGCCTGCCCTGCCTGATCAGAGGCACTTCTGCAACGCAGGGGTCACTCCTAAGGCCCAACCTTTTATTTTGAAAACATGAAGCATACGCAGAAGTTGAAACAATGGTGCACATACGGGCTTTTCTGAGGCTGGTGTGAAACATGGCATTTTTCTGAGGCCCTCAAAGCTGGAAGCGTGGGGGCCCTCCTTGTACTCGCTGGTGCACGTGGCCCTGCCAGGACGGCTGCATCGATGGGACAAAACTGCACAGACTTACACAGGAGGATGTGTCTCTGAGAGAAACATTGTGCCCATCAGCTCCGGAAGCCCTGGCTCTCCGCGGCGCTGTAACTGCAGCGGCCTTTCCCACCCAGGCAGCAGGGATCCTGGGGAGACTAGTTAACCGGGCAGACGGGTCGCAGCCGCCCGATTCCCGAGGGGCCGGGCAGGGGCAGGGTGCTGGCTGCAGTGGGAGTGGGTGTGAAGGTGAGCCAGGTGGCCTCCCCACTGGGCCCCGCCGAGCCGCCTCTGTGGCGTTAGCAGCTGCGGGACGCTGTGATCCTTGGCTAACAAGTCATGGTGCCATTTATCATGTGCACAGCGTCACTGTGCAGAGCGTCAGGGGCACACGGACTAAGTGCGAAGGGGCTTGGCCGGGACCCCTGGCCTGGGCGTGGAGACCGAGTTGGCAAGCAGGTGGCCTTCCCTTCGCTTGTTTTTCTTTGTTTGTGCGCTTGTTTTAAGAGGTCTTCGGTTTTATTTGCAGGGGTGACCTGGGATGGTCTGTGGTACGGTGGCCCTGCTCTCCAGCCCTGACGGTGTGACGACGTTCCTTCCACGGAAAAGCTGTGTGGCAGGATGGGCGTGCGCTCCCCTTCCGGGCTGCGTGTGGGGTGGCCTTCCCCGAGACCTGCCCGGGCATTCGGGCTTGCTGGCTGTAGAACCACCTCGTTCCCAGTGAGGGCCGCGCCCCACTTGTCACCTTCCTGCCACGACCTTGAGCCCCACCTGGAGTTGTCAACCACGGCTGGGACAAGGGCACCCTAAACGCACCTGGGAAGCCTGATGTCCTGTCAGGGCTAAGAGGGAAGGTGGCTTTTTAAAGCATCGGTCCTGGCATTTGAGACCCAGGTCGGAAAGCTCTGGATGCCGTGTGGCCCCTGGGGGCTGGCTGAGGTGGTGTCCCCACCCCCAGGCTGCGCTCTCTGCATCTGCAGGCGGCCTCTCCCCCATGGGGCCCCATGTGCTCGTCTTGTCCTCCCGGCCAGCCTGTGGGTTCCTCCAGGAGAGGGGGCCCCAGGGGCTCATATCTGCAACTGAGAGCCTAGGACACCTGTGAATGACACTGACCTGTTGCGGCGAGCAGCGGGGACATGAGGGTCCTGCTTGTTTCACTCACTGAGAAGACAAGTTCTCCGTGGGTGCCTACGTGTCTGCAGGGCCTGTGGCTGGAGCAGGGTGAGCATGGAGGGGCCGTGGGAGGTGACCACACGGTGAGGCTTCTGTCTGGGGGGAAAGCCGCTCAGCAACGCGGGGACCAACCCGAAGCCCGGGGCTCAGGGAACACTCCAGCAAATGCTGCTGGGATGAACGGGCGAGGCAGCCCGTCACTCGCTCTTCCCCGAGGGACTGACAGATGCTGCCCTCTCCGTCCAGGGCGGCCAAGGTGAGCACAGCTGGCCCGATGACGAGGGGCCTCCTTGAGAATTCTGCAGTGGAAACAACCAGGGGAGCAGGAGCAGAGCTGCAGAGAACTCCATGTCGAGTGACACACCCAATGGGCAGTCACAGCAGCAGAGTGACGAACCCCAAGCGAGAGGAACCCCAGCTCCTGGTCGGCCCACCCAGACCCTCCTGAAGAGTAGCCCTGGGTGAGCATGGCCATCCGAGGCCTGGCAGGGTTTGGGGGCGCATGGCGTCACCAGCGTGGAATGGGGGATGGTGATGGCGGTGCTCGCCGGCCTCACACCAAAGCTTCTCCAGCTCCTGCTGACGTACTCATGGCCCCAGGAGACCCAGGACCCAGGGCCTCACGCTGCCTGCTCCACGGGGTGGGGTTCCTGACGGGCTGCAAGACTCACGGCGACCCGGGGGCTGCTCAGCACTAGAGGCCTCCTTCCGAGAGCAAGCGGGCAGTGTCTCTCCAGGTGACGGCAGGAATCGGATAAGGAGAGCGGAACAGCGGTGGCACTTCTGAGGTTTTTATCAAGAAGTGAATGATCCAGAATCATTTAGACTCACTCTGGGACAGACTTTGAAAGCTTCTCCTTGACATCCTCGCACCCTCCCTGCCAGGGGCTTCTCCTCCCGAAGCCCGGGGTGAAGAGTGTCGCACCTGGAGGGGTTTGCTTTTTACTTCACTGGATACAGTGTTTCCCTCCTTCTGAGAAGGAGCAAGGATTATCAGCCTGTTGGTGTGAGGTTTTAGGAAACGTGTACCTAATGAACACGCTCAGCAGGCTGAGGAGCTGGGGAAAAGTCGTGGATGACGGACGTTTGCAGCCCTGTGCCATCACCTGTGTCAATACTTGTATCATCCCCCGTGCTGTCACCGGGGTCACCACCTGTGCCATCCCTGTGCCATCACCTGTGTCAATACTTGTATCATCCCCTGTGCTGTCACCGGGGTCACCACCTGTGCCATCCCTGTGCCATCACCTGTGTCAATACTTGTATCATCCCCTGTGCTGTCACCGGGGTCACCACCTGTGCCATCCCTGTGCCATCCCTGTGCCATCACCTGTGTCAATACTTGTATCATCCCCTGTGCTGTCACCTGTGCCATCCCTGTGCCATCCCTGTGCCATCACCTGTGTCAATACTTGTATCATCCCCTGTGCTGTCACCTGTGCCATCCCTGTGCCATCCCTGTGCCATCACCTGTGTCAATACTTGTATCATCCCCTGTGCTGTCACCTGTGCCATCCCTGTGCCATCCCTGTGCCATCACCTGTGTCAATACTTGTATCATCCCCTGTGCTGTCACCGGGGTCACCACCTGTGCCATCCCTGTGCCATCACCTGTGTCAATACTTGTATCATCCCCTGTGCTGTCACCTGGGTCACCACCTGTGCCATCACACGCCCTGTTCCGTGGAGCTTGGTGGACAACGGGAGGAAGGGAGAAGGGGAGGGGAGAGGCGGGAGGGGAGGTCCGTCACCCCTGGTGTGTGGAAGTCGGGACCAGGAGGGGGTGGGTGAGCTTGGGCCCCACATTTCACGGCAACCAGATGCCTCCAGCTGTGATGCGACACGAAATGAAGGAAACTCCTGCACATAACGTACAACTTGTATTCAAATTGCATTGCTGCTCCCAGGAACTTCTTTGCCAACTGATTTTTCTTTCTAATCCAGTACTGAACCAAGGTGCAGGCACGGCTCTGGGCTCGCACGTCTCTATAGTCTCTTCTCAGCAACGTCTTGGAGAAATCCCTCACTCTGAGACAGGCTGTCCACAGCCTCATGCAAAGTTGACCACTGGTGTCGGCCATGACTGCCGCGTCCCCACTGGAAAGGCGGCTCTGCCTCTGTCATCCGTGGTCTGTAGGTGGCATTGGGGACCAGGTGAACATTGTCCTGTCTGCGGCTTCTCACCCGTGTTTAGGCTTCTGCCGGAGATCCTGCTCTAACTCGACTCGCCTGACAGATGCACAGTGGTGACTTCGTAATTCCCTCATTTTGTACTTGGATTAGCTGCCATTCATCTGAGATAGGAACTTCCCTCTTTGTACCTCCCCTCCCCTCCCCTCCCCTTCCTCCCTTCCTCTCTGCCTATCTCTTCTTTATTAATTTGCTTATGTTTCATTTTCTCCATACTCCTAAGTATTTTTGTTTGATATGTTATAACTCATAAGTGTCCTTATTTTTATGTTTAAATTGAGCCAAATCTGGCTGGGAGGATCCCCTCCAGGCTCCTGTGTCCTCTGGACACGCCCCACCCTCTTTGAGACACGTGCCACGTTCCAGAGCACGGCGTCCCGGGCCCTCCTCTTCCCTGCCCAACACAGCCCCGGAGCCGGCCTTTCCCCCCAGGAGCCCTGGTTCTTCACCGGGAGCGGTTTCCATACATTAGAGCCCGGCTACAGCTGTGCACCTGCCCTTACTCTGGCGCCTTCTCTGGGCCCTTTCAGAGGACAGGGCTGAAAAACGCGTCCTTTCAGCATCAGGCCGTGGTCATTCCTCCACCCAACCCAGCACCACAGGCTCTTCCCCAGCTGCTCCCGTTCCAGGGGAGGTTCTGGCTCCCACCAGGCTTGCTCCCAAGTCTCCGGGTGGTTTTGGAATTATAATCCGAATGCCACTATCAACACAATCCTTCCAGGTAAAGTGCCGTGTGTGCATGAGTGCTTACATGTGTGCATGTGTGTGCTTCTATGTGGTTGGGGTGCGTGCATGTGTGTGTGCACGTGTGTGCGAGTGTGTATGTGGGTGCAGATTGCCCCACTCAATGGCGCCCCCACAACCCCCTCTTCGGGATGGACGTTTGAGTTGTGTCCGGGGTCTGCTCCTCCGGTGAATGTGGCCGTGCCCAGCCTTTCCAGGTGTGGTTTATGTGTGTGGTTTCTATGAACCTTCAGCGTCAATTCCCAAAGAGGACATAGTTGTGTGAGGCGGCAAATGCGTGTGTGGTTTTGTTGAAATCCCAGGTCCTCCTCCCTGGGATTTGCCATTTCCGATGTGCCTGTCAGTGTGGATTTGATGGCCGCTGGCCCACAGCCTCCCGAGAGGCGGCTCACCAGGCTTGTGAAAGGACCCCAATCTGATGGGGGCGAGGTACCTGCAGGCGGCTTTGGTTTGCTCTTTCCTCGCTATGGGTGAGGGCACATGTGTCCTGAGGGCACCTGGCTTTGGGGGAAAGCAGACGTCACGGTTCAGCACCAACCCTATTGTGTGGGTCCACCAGCTGTGCCTGCTGTGTCTTCTCTTCTGCACGGTCCGTCCACTGATGCACTGTCCCTCGGGTCGGTGCCCTGCCACCTGCCTAGGACGCTGGGGCTCAGCACTTTCCCTCCAGGCTGGACGTGTGGGCTTCCATCACCTGCCTCACCTGTGTGCGAAGCACCACCTGTCTGAGGTCCATCTCCGTGTGGCAGTGCTCTCGTCAGTGGTCCCCAGGTGCAGGGCTCCCCTTAGCCTCTTGCTCAGTGGTTTGCAAAGCCCCGTACAGCACCCCGAGCCCGAGCCCTCTCTCACTCTCACTCACAACCCCCCAGACGCTTTTGGACCCAGGCCCCCGCCTGGACAGCCCTCCTCTGTGTGCTCATCTGCTCTGCCTGTAGCAACAGAGTTTGGTGATTCATCTGGACTAGGTCACCGAGTGGGTCCTCGGGGTCTGTGTGAGGGTCTGGAACCCGTGATCTTCTGGAAGTGTTGGAAGGACCCTGGCCCACCGTCTTACAGTCAGAGCTGGGCCTGCCCTCCCCAGATGTGGGCTGCAGGGCAGTGGAGAGTCCCACGCAATGCCCGATGGCATTCGTCATCCACAGCCCGGTCTGCTCGGCCGGGTTTGGCCCACTCCGTGGGGTCCTGCGGGAAGGTGGGTGGGCATCTGTGGGTGGCCTGGCCAAGGCACACGGTGAGCCCACGCCCCGGGTTCACAGCTCAGCTGCACCCACGCAGGCAGAGGCTGCTCAGGGCAGGCTCGGCTTGAAAATGAGAAGGTTGACCCCTAAAGACCTAAAGACATGCCGGGTGACAATTTACCAGCTGACAGGCAAAATGTCTTCAGGAATGGGACAGACGCTCAGGGAACGAGATTGGAGGAGGGGGCGTCTATGCCGAGGAGGCAGGGCAGAGGGCTCTGAGCTGTGGGTCTGGCTGGGACCCGAGAGGCTCCGAGGGAAGGCCTTGGCCAAGCTGGTGGGAGAAGAGCCCACGGGCATCTGGGCTTCAGAGAGGAGATGAAGGATGCGCTTTCTATGGAATTAGCAGAACTTATGCAAGAACTTCCAAAGCACGGTCCACTCCTCATTCCAGAAGATTCCATGGCTGTGAGCTAATGTGGGTCTGGTCCCTGCCCGTGGTGGCCTCTGCACTCAAAGTGCTGTGACGTGGCGGGGAAGGCTAAGCTGTGGTCTCCTGGAGATGTCACCTTCATCCAGGGCAGGGTGCCCTCGTTTGTTACGTGTTTCTCACTGTCCTGACCAAGGTTTCCATTGGCTCCTCCTGTGTGCAACTTTGGGCTGGGGGTCTGTGAGCGAGACCCAGCTGAGACCCCAGCCCGGCCCCTGGCAGACAAGCCACATGCGTCCTCACACTTGGCTCTCCCAGGGGTGGCGCAGGGGCCATCCATGGGAGAATTAGACAGCAGTGGCTGGATGGACAAACGAGGCATTACGACCACTTCAGTGTGATGTGTCCTCAGAGCGAGGGCCGGTTTCTAGGAGACACGTCCAGCAGGGCGCCGTGCTTTCTCAGCCTTCAGCACAGACCCCAGGGCTGCTTCCGGGTAAAGAGGTCCTCCCCGTCCTCTCCGTCCTCCCCATTCCGTGTCTGTCTGTGGTTCCAGGCACCCGCGGCCACACCTACTAAGCAGGTAACTCTGCAAACCCTCAGATCCTCTCCTTTCCAGTTGCTTTGAATAATCTAATAGAGATGAAATTTCTCCTTGGCCAGGAGCTCCAGGGCCCAATTATCTTAAGCACTTTTGCATTTTCGACTCCGACCGTGCAGCTGCTGCAGGATCCAGCTGCCTTTGGGTCCTGGTAAGTGCCGTGGAGCCGAAGTCCCGATTTACCTTAAAGGATACAGACACCTTGTCACCCCAACCACGTCCTCCTGGGCCCGGACACACCCAAAGTCAGCGGCAGCCCCTTCGGAGAGGACTCTGCAGGACCCACTGCTCCACGTGACACGAGGGGCCTTAGAACCACGCCGGGGGCCCTTTCAGCAGGCGGCTCCCACCACTCCGCTCCGGCTTGCATTTTTCACACTCGCTGATTAGCGGTTCTGCACATCACAAGTGACCCGCTGTCATTTGGGGGCAGGCTCCTGCCCACCCAGCCCCCAGCTCCCACCCCCACTCCCCGTTTTTCCACTTTGGTCCTTTCTCTTCGTCTTAATTGTTCAATGACCACTGCCCTTCATGCTGTGCAAAATCTTATTTCTGGAAGAAAAAAAATGTACAAATAATAACTAATATATGCTTTTCCATGCTTGGGCTTATATAATGGCAGCACAGGGTCTGAACGAATCAGCCAAGAAGCTCCTCTCTGTTATGTCGGTCTTGTGACTGATTCGGCTCCCACGCTGAAGGAAAGGCCTTTTTCCTTGGGCCCGCCATCCCCACTGTCCCCAAGTTTGTATATTTTTCAGTATTTAGAAAGCATTTGGGGAAGATGGGATCATGGGCAGGAAACATCTTGGGACTTAGATGGATTAATTTTAGGAAGGTGACTGAGACACCAAGTTGTGAGTATGGGAAGGAAGGGGCCAGAAAAGTAAAACGGACATTAACTCTGCTCAGTTACATCTTGCCAAGTTTGTCTTCCCAAACTTTCCCTGAAGAACAGGATATGAATAAAATAGGATATTTATTCAACAGTTGAACCCACATGAAACTCCCTCTGACCGGGAGGTCCCGTTTTGCCGGTCATATTTCAACATAAACCAGAATCAGGTTGTATCTGTCAGGCTTCTCCAAAGAAACCGAGCCAACAGGGTCTGTTTACACACGTGTGTGTGTGTGTGTGTGGGTGTGTAGAGAGACTGATTGATTTAAGGACTTGGCTGATGATTATGGGGGCAGGAAAATCTGAATTTGACCAGCAGGCTGCAGGGCGGACAGTCCAGTGAGAATGATGCTGAATTCTTGAGTCTGAATTTCTTTGGGGAAGCTGGCAGGCCGGAAATTCAGGAAGGAGCAAAGAGTGACCTTGAGGCAAAATTTCTTCTTCTTTTCTGGAAGCCTCAGTTCTCTGCCCCAAGGGCCTCGGGCTGCTGGGCTGAGGCTCACCCGTGTTTAGGGGGACACTGCATCCCTGACGGTCAACAGCTTGCAGACGCTGACCCCATCTGCAAAGCCCCTCCCCGGCCACCCCCAGGCCTGCGTTTGATGAACAGACGGGCTCCCCCAACCCAGCCGAGGGCACACGTGAAATCAACTGTCATTCATCTGTCTTGATGAATCAGTGACAACTGTTGACTTCAAAATTAATTTTTTCACATGGCAATTTGACTTTCTGGGTTGTATTCTTAACCGAATGTGAAATTAAGGTCTGGCCAGCTGCCCTTTAACCATGTGATGCTGAAGGTTAGGTTAGGTTGACTCAGATAATAAACACGCCGTGTGCTGGAGACGACGCAGAAGCCCCCTCTGTGTTCACGGCTGAGGGTGGGACCATCTTCCCACCAAGCACAGCCCTTGAGCCAACACTGCGGTGCCCTGCAGTAGAAGGGTCCAGAAAATCTCCAGCAGGATGGAGCACAGGAGCACGGGCTGTCAGACGGCCGTGAGATATGGGAACTCAGCCGTCGAGGGGTAAGTGGCTCAGGCCCCAGGTGCACAGATGCATGCACCAACCTGGAAGTATGGACTTATTTAATCCTCAGATACATAATTTTTATGTCAAACAATTATTCTTCTGTCCTGATTCCTGTGAGCCCAAAGCAAACCCAATGATTTGGAGGCCGAGATGCAATCATTTTTTCCTTGCAAGTTGTCCAGGCCGAGTGCCGCGGAAACGGCTGTGTGGCTGGGTCTGGATTCAGCCACCCAGCTCGTGTTTGCAATCGCCTGTCCCATCTGCAGCTTGCAGGACGCTTTGCAAGGGAAGCAAGAGGTGAGTTAACATCTCCACCTTCCGCAGACATTCCCAGTGGGGAGCAGAACTCCAGGCAGGGCTATTTCGCTGAGGTGGTTGGTAATGCCATTTGGGGGACACTCTCATCCCAGGAGTTTGCACGGATGCCAAGCTGGGGATGAGGGGTCCTCACTGCAGAGCCCAAAGCTCTGTCCCCTCAACCTCCTCAGGGGCATCCTCTCTAAGCCTGAAGCAGTGGGGCCCCGGGGCAGGAGGGGCCATTAGGATGGAGATCACCCCATTTGGAGACAGGAGGCCCCAGTCTAGGCTCCACCCATCCCAGCCTGGTGACCCCGGTAACTGCTTCCAGTCTTGGAGCCCCAATATTCTCCTCTGAGCTGTAGGGACAGATGGGCTCATCTGAGCCAGCTTCTCTGCCTCTTTCCCCTTCCCAAGAATAAGACAGACAGAGGACCACAGACGCCACAGACCCCATCCTCGTGCTGCCTGACCTGTGGGCTGCAGGCCAGGCTGAGGGGGTGAGACAAGAACCCTGGTTTCATCATGGGGGAAAGGGGAGCTAAATCTTATGGTCTTGGGGGCTTCTTGTCCCTCAGGGCTGGGGTGCAGTTTGGCCGAGGAGGATTGGACGGGACGTGTGTGTGCCTGTCTGGCCTGGGCCAGGTGCTTTGATGAAGTCACACATTTTCCTGGGCCCTGAGGCTGCGTCTCTAGAAGCAGGAACCCGTGGTCAGATGGGGACAGTGCTCTGCTCGAGCAGGGGTCAGGGGCCTTCCTGTCCTGTGCAGCTTGGGGTACAAACCATACAACTCTTGGAAGCCCTCGATGGGAACATGGAACCCAAATAGTACTGAGAAACTCAGGCGGGGGCAGGAAGCCCAGGCCCCCCCTGCTGCCCACGCCCAGAGGATGGGGACAGGCTGCTTCTACGAGCATCTGATGAGAATCGAAGGCAGCCATCTGCCACCATGACTGTTCCCAAAAAACAGGACCTGACAGGCTCGGGAAGGGGCAGGAAGGGGCAGGGTCCACTTCCACTGGCCACAGCAGGACCAGTAGCAGGAGAGAGCTGGTGGGGACGAGGATCACCCTGTCTGAGCCCTCCGGGGTGCTGTGCGTCTCTGTTTATTCCCCGGAAAGCACAGGGCTGGGTGTCATCAGCCTCATTTCCAGAAGCTCATGGATGGCGGGGGCCGGGTACACAGGCTTCAGTGAGGGGAGACCCCGGGCTCCACCCCACACCCTGTTGGCCCTGATGCCCTTTATGCTCCCCCACAGCCGCTGCCTGCTTTCCACTGTGCTCGTCTCGTGCCTGAGCTCTGCCCCCTACCCTGGACCCAGCTGACCCCTGCCTGGAGAGGCTCCACCACACATCTCAGACGCCCCCAGCCACACTCAGAAAACTGAGCACCAGGGCAAGGAGGGGACCCGGGACCCAGGCCCTGGTTTCCAGGATGAGGCTTGAAGATTACGATGTTCTGCTTGACCCGTGGCCAGGTTCTCCCACCTCCTGCAACCTGAACTGCCCTGGGAGCCACACCCACGAGGGGCAGCACCCGGCCTCCCAGCCCCGGCCTGGATGGGCAGAGACTGCACTCTGTGGGCCGCGGCCCCCACGCCTGCCCCAGCCTCTCCCTGCAGCCCTAGGAGTGGGGTGGGGGCTGCTCCCAGGGTGCAGTGCAGGACCCACCTCCTCCGCAGCAGAATCCCCGTGGGGTCAGGCACCCCGGCCCACCTGCCCCGCCCTGAGAGGCCTTCTCCGTCTGCCTGAGTCCAGGGCCTGCTCCAGGCCATCCCCCCTCAGGCCTCATTCCTCGGTCACCATGTGTGCCCCTCACTCACCCCAGGGTAAAGGGGGTCCTGGGAGCCGAGCGGATGCATGGTTGAATGAACAAATGAGCGAATGAGTGAATAAACGAACGGGCCACGTGCTGGGCAGAACTGTGAGGCAGGAGGAGAGGCCGAGTGGGGGGGACAGGAGGTAGTGGCCGTGGCACCCACACCCCTGGAAGGTCGCACAGCAGGGGTCTGGGGCCTCCTGTCATTTTCCAGAGTGTCAGCTAAGGACAGAGACCTCGGGCAGCTGCAGGGACATTCAGTGAAGGGCCTGTAAGAAGCAGGTGCCCCTCAGATGTCAGTGGCCGGGGGCGCACTCAGAAAGCTCAGCTCAGTAAGGCAAATCCTGGAGACTCGGAACCATGGGCAATTCCCAAGAACAAAGCTTAACGAGGATCAGGAATCACCCCAGAGTCAGCCTGGCCCACCCACCCTGCCTGCTGCCCCGAGCTCGACTATAGCTTGAGTCCAGCTGCCCTGCGGCCTGGTGGCCCAGTGACCCCACCAGACCGGCAGCTCCTGCCTGATCCCCAGGATCCAGGCTGTGACCTGTTGGATGACCCCAGAGCAGATGGCCGCTGGACCCCAGGGCCTGGCCGCTGCAGCCTGGCTGGGCTCTGGGGATTTTCCGACACCACTGAGCAGGTGCAGCCAAGGAGGGTCATCGTTCCAGCAACTGGCACCAAAGGTCCCCTTAGGGGAGAACTGTCCATGCCTAGGAAAATGCATCCTCGGTCACTTAGGGATGGGGTGCAGGCCACGGGCTCCTCTTGGGAGGAGAGAGCGAGGGGGGTAAGGGGAGAGAGGGGAGGAGGGAAGTGGGGAAGGGACGGAGGGCGTGAGGGAGACTCTGCACAAGAATTTAGCTAAATTTAACTGAAAAGTGGCTCTGCCAGAGCGGAGCAGAGAGGACGGGGCGGGTGGGGAGACAGTGGGCCGGGAGCTCACCCTGGACTGTAGCTCCTTCTCAGCAGCCCTGGGGTTCAACGCTGAGCTCTGTGTGGTGTCATTTGCTGCCCAGCTTGGTTCTCGGTGAAAATAAAGGTAGCAAAACTCTGCACGGAAGGGGAGGTGGGTGATGGAGACGAGGCACGGCTGGGTTGGGAGCCCCCTGGGCAGGAAGGCACCCAGGGCTGGGGCTCTGCCCCTCCAGAAGCTTGGCCTAAGGCAGGGGGGCCTGTGGAGGTGACGCTGGTGAAAGTGACCCTCGCAGTGGTGAGGGGGAAACTGCCTCCGGGGCCAGGAGCGAGGCGGTGGGCAGCCGGGGCCAGAGCTCGGGATGATTCTGCGGGATGACGAAGGCCCCTCCTGCTCGGTTCCCACCGCAGAGCTGGAGGATGCCCCTGCCCACCCGAGGACCCTGGCCAGGCCCTGCAGGCACGTCGCAGCCCCTCCCTTTCCCGGCTCTCGGTGACCCCCTGGACTCTCCGGGGCTGTCTGCTTAGCACCCGGGCAGCCAGCAGCGTGGCCCCTTCTCTCTCCTGCCTTCCCAGCACCGCTGCTGCCCGACGCTGTGAGGCGGCCGGAGGCCCCTGGGTGCCTGAGCCGGGAGCACCGACCCCAGCCGGGCGGCCCCTGGGCGGGAAGTGAAGGGTGACGCGGGCGCTGGCACGGTGGGGCCGTCTGATGAGCCCCTCGGGGCTGCTCCCGGGGAAGGGAGCCTTCCTGTGTCGCTGCCCAGCAGCTCTGCCCTGCAGCTCCAGGGGACCCCGGGCGCGTCTCCACTCGCAGTGAATTGGAGAGCGCTTGGCGTCCCCGACTTGGCTGCCTGGTGCCGGGAGCAAAGTCTGGCCCGGGCAGGGCAATTCCTTCTTCAAAGAGCTCCTTGGGGGCCCTGCTCCCAGAGGCTCCACTCTGTTCTACAGTGTTTCTTCCTTTAATCCCTTCCTCTTCTGTAGAAGAGAAAGCGAGGGGCGCTGTATCTATTTGCTGACCGACTTCCGAGACGGTGGAGAACTTGGACGCGCACCTTGGCCGCGCAGGAGCTGGGCTCGTCGGGTGATGCCAGGACTGAGCTGCGGCATGGCCTGGGCCTGTCCATGGGAAGTGCTGGTGCCACGCGGAGGGCGGCCTGGACAGACGGACCCCTCCGCTCCCTGCACATGCCCACCTGCACAGACGAAGGCTCTGGGATGCCCCTGTGTCTCCCTGAGCCAGGACCCCGGGGAATCTTCTCTGGGACTACAGGGGGTGCCCCCTGAACGGCGGGCCAAGAAATGCCCCCCAACTGCAAAGGGTGAAGGAGAAGGAAAAAACAAAAGAGAAATTAGAGGAGACATAAAACAGAAAGAGGAGGTGCTGGCACGGTGGGGCCCAGGGCCCACGGCAGGAGTGGGGTGACAGGTGAGGGGACGGTGACCTCAGCCTGCAGAGCTGGTCCCCACCCTGTCGTCCCAGCGCCGCGGACCATCGTGGGGTGAAAACGTCTTTGCTTTAACAGAAAAGCCTCCAGGGAGAAGCCGTGGCTCCCAGTTGCTGAGCAGCAGGTGACCACAGGCTCCTAGTGGGAAACAGCCCCAGGGGGTGGTCTGGCACCTGCTGTGGGTCTGGGGTTTGGGGCTCAGCTGCGTCCTCTGCTCGGGGTCGCCCAGCTACAACCCGGGTGTCGTGGCACAACGCACCACAGGGCCACCGATCGGCCACTTGTGCTCACTCCTCATGGACACTCTGGTGACCAGCTAGAGCGGTGGTGCCAGGAGAAGGCGCTCCCGATGGGTCAGGAGCTCTGCCCGGGTCCGTGTTTCCCCGGGAGGCAGCTGGGTGCTACGTGTGCACTGGCATCACGCACCACACATGGCGGCCAGACACGCGGGTCAGAGCTCAAGGGCCCCAGCACTTGCCGCACGTTTCCCGCAGACGCCAGCCATTTCCCAGCCTCAGAGAAGGTGTCCTGCACCCCGCAGGTGTAGATGTGCTGCAGCCGCAGGGTCCCTCTGGGTTAACGCAGTGGCGCTGTCTGTGTCCCCTGTGCCCACTGCAGAGGCGCTCGCCGAGCTCGGGGCCGGGTGAGGATGCGGGTGCTGCTCGGGAGACGCGGGGCTCGGGGGGCTTTGGCATCCACCTGGGAACCACAGGCGGTCGGCAAACTGGAGAGACCCCTCCAGGAACTGCACCCAGGAGGGGCAAGGAGGGGCCTTGGCACAGGCAGAGGCTGTTGCCCGCCCACCCTGTCCTCTGAGCCCCCAGCCCCGGGGCGGGCGCACAGTCCTCCACCTGGATTCACCACAATTCGTGGTGCCCGTCTGACAGTCGGGAGGGCCCGGGCCCCGCCACCGCCACCGTCACTAACATGGTCAGGCAGGAGCCCCAGGGGGCCGGCAGGTGGTGGCCGGGGCTGACTCGGGGGGGGCAGGGGGCCCGTTCTCGGGGGGGGCAGGCCAGGAGCCAGGTCCCACAGGGCCTCTCCAGTAATCAGGGCCAGAGGCCGCCCCTGCGTGAGGGGGCTGTGGGGGGCTGGTCGCCCCTGTGGCCCCAGCCTCGGCCATTTCACTAATCGATGCCCTTCACTGCGGGCACTAAACACACAAACTCCTCAAGTCCCCAACCAAATCCAAGCTGAGCTTTCAAACAAATAGCAAATAAAATCTGAAAACACTGAAAACGTTCTAGGGAGTCACTCTAGAGACCCGGTCAGGCCACTCAACTTCTCCCCACATCAGGGACGATCTCACGGCTTTTCTTTCTCTCTTTTCCTTTGCTGTCATGGTTTGTAATAAGAAAACTTTGGGCACATTTTTTTTCCCCACTGAGCTGTTCCTTTTACATCACTTTTGAAATGAAGGCTGTTTTTTGAAACAATTAATTAATCATCTGAAGAACAGAGACACGTCCTTGTCATGATGTGGCGAAGTCCAGCTCCTGCCCGGGGGCTCTGTGTGGGGCTGGGGGCTGACATTTGCCCTTGGAGGGGACCCCTCCTCCACCATGTGGGTGTCTCTGGCAGAGAGCCCGTCACTCTTGAGGGTGAATGTCAGGAGGACCAGGCTGGGAACGGCCAGTGCCCCGGCCTCACGCAGCCTCCTGGAGGCCCAGCAGCTTTAGGATGGGGTGCCCTGGGCCTGGCATGTGTCAGGGACCCCAGGAGCAGGCAGGGGGCTGGGTCCCCAGGGTGGGAGCTCTGCACCCTCGCAGGCGGCCCCCCTTGTTTGGAGCGGGGAGCATGGCACATGGCACTTGCAGGACGGAGCTGTCAGGCCACAGGCCAGCCCGCAGCACCCCGCACCCCCGGCTGCCCCTTCCTCCCCCCCAGACACTTGGTGTTGCCTCGAGCAGCCCCAGGATATGGAGGCAGGTGCTGGGGAGCCCACGACTGCCCAGAGGAGATGCTCATGGGGTCTGCGTGTGGGGGGCAGGGGCACCCTCCGGGGACCCCGCTGACTCCGGGACATGGGGAGCCACGTCCGGAATGAGCATCCCCCCAACCCTGCAGACCCATTGGGGTGTGTGGGAGAGCACGTGGTCCCTTCCTAGGGAGACGCCCCCGTGCTCTCTTGGGCTGACCGCTGGGGCCCCGTCCTCCTCAGGCTGCTGTCCTGTTCAGGCCGGAACTGCCCAGCAAAGCAAGGCTCAGCCCTTCTCCCTCCTCCCTCTGCTCCCATTCCCCTCCCCCTCTGCCCTCCCCCTCTGAGCTCTCCCCCATTCCTCCCCCCGCCCTCCCCTCAGCGCCCTCCCGTCTTCCTGGCCCGTGGCCCTGGGGCTCTGTGGGCCCCCTCTCCCTGCTGGGCGCAGCCTCTCACCCTAACGCAGACCCGCCCCCACCCTGTCCAGCGGGGGCAGCTCCTGCGGCTGCAGCTGCTCCAGCAAACACCGTCTGCGCCTCGGAGGCCTCCTGGCCAGGTGGGCCCGCTCCACCACCACCCCCCCACTAGGAACGAACTGGGAGAAAGGCCACGATGTTCACCCAAACTCGCATCTCTGTCGCACAGAAAGCGTTTGTTTTTCACCCAATGAATTCAATGTCCCTTAAAATTGACATACAATCTTTATCTCTCCCTCCATTTTATGTGAAATATTTGTATTTTCCTTTAATTTTATAAAATCAAGTGCTCTACTAAACATGGGAAAAGAAGGTTGTGGCAAATAAGCAGCTCCTTTAAAGCCATTTTTATTGATGCAGAAGGGCTTTCCCTCTGGCCGTCTCCACCGAAGAGCAGGACTGCGTGAGGGTCTCCGAGGGTGAGCCCCCATCTTGCAGGATGGAGGCTGGATCCCTGCACTGCCCTGGCAGCCCCTGGTTCCCCACCATGGCTGCCTCCCCCAGCCTGTCCCATTCTGGCACCGAGGCACGGACGGGGCCTTGTTGCACCCATGGGCGGTGCCGTGACCGTTTCTGCTATAATTACCCTCGCTTTGGGGGCTCCCGGTGCCTGGCAGAGTAGGCCAATGCATGTTCTGGAAGGGCCAGTGTTACCCAGAAAGAAGGAAAGGGCAGTGTTCAGGAAACAGGTTTTCAGAAACCTGACAGAGCCCGAAGACGGCCAGGGAAGGGCGTCTGTGTGCCCACGGCCAGCACGACAGGACAGCCGTGCCCAAGAAGTCCCTGCAGGATGGCCATGGGGTCGGGGTCCCAGTGCACGCCTTGGGACCCTCTGGGCCTCTGAGTCTCCATCCTCCTGGAGGCTAGTTGGAGCCCTGAGTCCTTTAGCCCAGGGCAGTGCCGGCACGCCACGAGGGTGCCCAGCACGAAGGCCAGGCTCCGTGTCCCGTTGTTGGGCCTCTCCACAGCCATCATGCAAGGCCAATCCTGCCATTAGGGGATGGAAGGGCCGGGGCTTGAGGGTGTCCCAGCCTTGTCCCGGGAGGCCGGTGGAGCTCAGGAGGCCCCCGTCCTGCGCCCTGCCCCGTGCCTGCTCCCTGCTGTCCTCCAGCATCTCCCGCCTGGGCCCTCCCACACCAGGCTAGGAGTTGGTGCCGGCACAGCGGGCACACAGCCGGGGCCCCTGGCAAGTGGATGCTGTGACTTGTGCTGTGCCGGATGCTCACACAGGTCAGCTCCTCGCCCCTCGCCGTGACCCCCTGCGGTCCCCAAGTCACCGGCAGGCTCTGGCTCGCGTGGCTGAACCACATGCTTCCTGTCGCCCCGCACCACACACTGCACCGTGAACACCTGTTTCTACGCCTGCTGCTGCGTCTACACTCGGGCTGGCCTCGGGGGTCGGGGATGTGGCCTGTCTCACCTGTGCGCCTCACCTGAGGGCCGGCCTGGACGCTCTCCCGGGCCTCGGAGAATCACCGTGGGACGAGCTGTCCTCTCTCCACCTTCACACACCTGCCCGGCCCCACCTGAGTCACCGTTGCAAGATGCCTTCCAGAGTTTGGGCCTCAGTATCCTGAGAGGCGGTGCTGTTTCTCATGGCAGTTATTAATGCCAAATCCCTTTTTTTACTCAAAAAACTTTTGCAGGAACAAAGGGTACAAATGGTTGAGTCAAGACACAAAACTTGAGTCCACATTGATAAAGGTGAGGAACTGAATAAATAAATAACTGGAGAAGGGATCAGCCTTCCTTACAGAAGAATTCCAAGTAATGCATGATGATGCCCCGTTCAGAAGGGGAGAAAATTCCTCTCCCACTGGGTGTGGCTGGTCCAAGCAACCAATTTTTAACAAATAGGGCAGGGAGGGGAAACCTGACAGACCCACCTTGGCCAGGTGACGAAGTTCAAACTTCCCCCGCGGTGCAGCAGCACGAGCCCTGGTAAGAGGCAGCGAGAAGGTGCTTCATCTCTGGTTTCCCTAAAACCCATCACCCCACACCCCACTGAATCATGAGAAAAACATCCAACAAACCCAAATTGAGGGACATTCTATAAAATGTCTGACTAGTTTTCCTCAAAATGGTCAAGAGCACAAAATAAGAAAGAAGAAACAAAGGAAGGAAAGAAAGAGGAAAGTGAGGGAGGAAGGAAGAAAGGAAGGGGGGAAGGAGGACAGGAGTGGGGAGGGAGACGGAGAAGCCGTCCCAGGCCAGAAGCCTGAGGAGACAGGAGAACTAAATTCAGCATGGTCACCTGGATGGGATCCTAGAACAACAACAAATTTGCATTTGTGTAAAAATTGGTGAAATCTCAATAAATGGTGGACATTAGCTCATAGTGATTTGTCAGTGTTAATTCCCTTAGTTTCTACAAATGCACCACGATTATGTAAGACTTTAACAGCAGGGATAATGGATTATTGTCCAAAAATAAATTGTATATTCAGGAAGAATGGAGGAACGAGTGATATGTATGAAAGAGCGTCTGGCCAAAGGGCCCAGACCACCCTGAATGTTTCCATTTAAATGAAGTTTGGGACAAGCACAGTTCCTCAGCCTGATGGAGAACAGGTTCCTCTTTGCCTGCAGTGGGGAGTGAGGATGGTCTGAGAAGGGGCACGGGGAGAGCTCTGTCGAGATGGAAATGTTCTGTATTTTAATCGGGTGAGTATAGCTTGGGCACATGCATTTGACAAAACTCACTGAACTGTGCAGTTAAAATTGGTTCATGCTATTGCAGGCTATTTATAGCTCGATGAAGTTGATTTCACAATGCGTGTGCCACATCGTGACCAAATGGAGTTATTCCACAAAGCAAGCGTGGTTTAACATTCAAAAAAAATCAATGCAATATGATATGCAAACAAAAACAAAAGGAAAGAAAAGGCATATGATCATTTTGAAGAAGCAGAAAAATATTGATAAAATTCAACACCATTCATGATTAAACAATAAGCAAACTAGGAATAAAAAGGAATGTCTTTAGTCTGATTAAGGAAATCTACAAAAACATTATAACAAATACTATAATCAATCAGTGGTGATATATTACAAAATTTCCCTGTATGTAGAACAAAGAAGGATATTTGCTGTCTTAACACTTTATTGAATAATATACTGGGGCTCCTCACCAGGACAGCCCACATCAAAAATACATTTAAGCCATAAGAATTGTAAAGGAAGAAATAAAACTGCTATTACTCACAGATGACAAGGAAGTGTATATAACAAATAAAAAAGAAACCCACAGACAAATGATCAGATTTAATTTGTGATTTTACCCAAGTCACCAGATTCAAGGTCAATGTACAAAAATCAATCATATTTATTTGGAACAGCAAGAAATAGGAGTAAAAATTTAAAATACTGACAGTAGTACAAAAGCAGCAAGCATCTAGGAATAAATCTGATTTAAAATGTGCAGGGCTTCTACGTGTAAACCCGCAAAGCATCCTCGGGAAATAAGAGAGCCGGCACGGATGTGAGGGGGACATGTTCATGGATTGGAGAACTCAGTATTGTAGAGTTGCTAATTCTCCCCCATGTAATCCATAGATTCAAACGTAATCCCAATTGAAATCTCAGCTGTTTGTTCCCCCAGAAATTGACAAATGGATTCCAAGTTCCGTATGGCAATTTGAAGGGACAGGAGGAGGGATGTTGTCTTGAAGAAGAGAGAGGCTGAGCACACCATCGGATGTGAACGCATCAACCCTGGTGTTACTATAAACCCACAGTGACCTGGACAGCACAGCACAGGGGCCAGGATAAACACAGCGGCCAACGGAACAGAAGACAGAATCCGGAAGCTGGCTCAGAGGCTCGGTCACGGCAGGGACGCGCGCTTGGGCAACCGAAAACCTGCCCGGAAATACCAACCTCAGCTCCTACTTCGTGTAGTACCAAATATCAATTTAAGAAAGATTTCAGGTCTACCTGTGAACACTAAGGCAATAAAACTCCAGGAAAACACAGGGAAATGTTTTTGTAACCCTGGAGTGGGCAAAGATTTCTTTGAGATGACGCAGAAAGTGCTGGAAACCTGGAGAAAATATTCAATGAGTTAAACTATATTAACATTAAGTACTCCTGTTCATAAACAGACACCGATAGAAGAGTGAAAAAAGAAATCCTCAGAGTGGGTGGCAATATTCTCAGCACCTACACCCAAGGCTCAAATCCAGAACATATGAAGAAAAATGCAAATTGATAAGAAAAAAAGGTAGATTGCTCAATGGAAACATTGGCAAAATACTCAAGTAGATCCTTCACAAATGATAATATCCAAGGTCCAATAAACACATCATGAGTCACTCAGTTTCTTTAATCATTGGGGAAAATGCAATGAAAATTAAAACCACAATATGTACCACTGTCCTTCCACCAGAATGGCTAAAATGAAGAAAGACAAAGACTAAAAACATGATGTGTCAGCTACAAACCGTACCCGCCAGCACCCTTGCACCCTGCTGGGGGACAGTAATTAGTTAGCAGCCGCTTCCGCCCCCCCTTTGCCTTGTTGACTGAGGGTGAGCGTGCCCTACGTGCAGCGATTTGGTCCTCAGGTGTGCTCCCAGCAGGAGAGCCCAGGTACATGAACAAAGGCATAAAAGGATGTTCACAGCTGCTCCACCTGCTGCAGCCACACACTGCAAAAATCCAGCTGCATAATGGACAAATAAATCAGGGAGCATCCTCCCCTTGCCCTACGCAACAGCAAGGAGGAAGCACGATATTGAGCAAAAGAAGCCACATATAGAAGGAAACATGCTTGTTATGTAAGGCAAAAGACAGGCCAGGCTGGACTGCAGTTTTGGAAGTTGGCGTAGTGTTACCCGTGGGAGGGTGAGGTAATGGAAGCCAACGGCGGAAGGGTCTCTGAGTGATGGTGGCCTCTCATTTTTCAATGTGAGCGCTGCTTACTCAAGCATGCTCAGGTTTTGAAAATCCAGAGCTATTCATTCACGATATTTGCATTCTCCTAAATGCATAGCGCTCTTCAATAAAAAGTTAAAAAGAAAAATATCTATGCTCCTTTTGTTTAAATTTCATCCAAAGCATCTCCTCGGGCTTCTGGCTTAAGGGGAAGCCAAAACGGACACCACCACTAAATGGCCCTCAATTAATGGCTTCCTCTGTGTCCCTATCCTTTGCCAGGTAACTTGGGGCCACTCCCTCTCCATCTCTAGGCTCGGCCAGGTGACCTGCTTTGCCCGTGGGTGTCAGCGGAAGTGATGCCAGCCCAAGGCTGAAAGGATGTGCACAGTTCCTCTGCCGTCCCACAGCTGGATCTGCTCCCCCTGGCACCACACTCTCCCCATGAGGACCCGCCCGGCCTGGCCTCTGAGGGATATAAGAGCAAGGAGAGGAGCTCGGGTCATTCTCCAGTGGCAGAGTCCAGCTCACCCCAAACATAGAGGAGAGAGGGCCTGTCTCTCAAGAGGAGCAGAGCTTCCCACCAACCTGCAGCCCCCTGCAGACCCAGGAACGAGCCCCTTTCAGCTCAGAACTGCTTGGCTGAGCCGCGGACTCATGAACAATAATCAATGGTTATTGTTTCAGCTTCTGAGTTAGGGGGTGGTTGTTACCCAGCATTATTGTGGCAATTGCTGACTGATACACAACAACAAAACATTTGTTCTTTCTGCACAAAGTGCTGGGTATTCTTGAGCCAAGAGTGGTAGGCCAAGCTTCTCTGATGGCCTCCTCCTCATGTCCCTGAAAAATTGCCACTAGGGGATGCAGGGCCACTGCAGGCAGCACTTGGCAGGCTGCTGCACGCTGCAGGTGGGAAGGCTGTGCATTCTTTCTCTAAGCACCGTCATGGAGGGAGGAAACCCACTAGCAAGGTAACTGCCCATTTCAGGGCTTTCGGTTTCCTGACAAAGCCACTCGCAGCTCACAGCTCACAGCTCTACAGTTCACACGGCGCCTCCAGCTGCACCTGGGGTGGAGATCGATTTTCTTGCTGTGAATTCAGGAAATGCTGGGCAGCGAGCAAATCCTGGTGACTCAGCATCCTTGATTGAAAAACACAACTGTCAGGAACCGACCAGTGCAGGAGCAGAGGATGCAGCCCCAGGTGTGAGCGGGGAACGGGGGTGTCTGTCTTCACTCACGCCCGCTCAGTCGTGTGCCTCGGGGGCCTCCGCTCCCGAGAGAGCTCTTAAACTGGACTCCGTGGTGGCCACCTCAGCAGCCCCCGGGGCCGGGTGGTGACCCCCGTCCCACCCCCCGTGCTCCTTCACACCCAATGTTGCCCCATCCCAGGGGATGAGGGAGAAGCTGCCCACCCAACCCCTCCCCCGAGCGTCACCCCCACTTCCACCCTCTCTGTGGACCCCTCCCCAGGGGTGAAGGATTCGCTAACACGCAAGGCAGAGCTGGAAATTGCCATTGGGCCTTTCGCCGAGAGGGCAGTGCTGCCCAGCGGGGCGGGAAGCCCGGGTCCTGCTTCACTCCCCAGGATTGCTCCTCATGGTTGTCCTCCCACAGCTTCCTCCTCCCCAGCTCCGTGGGTCAGCACTGACGGCTGAGGTGGCCCCGCTGACCCTCAACAGACCCCCAGGCCCCAGCCGGGCTTGCAACCTCCCCCTGCCGTTGTCCACTGGGCTCGGCTGTGGGGTTTCTCACTCCCCTTGGCAGGGGAGGGGCTGGCGGGCGTGAGGGGAGCCTCGGCCAGGACCCCAGCCATCCCCGAGGGCCCGGGTCCTGGCCTGTGCTGGTGTGCGCTGCCTTGCTGCGGGGTCCTCAGGAAGAAGCAGACAGCTGGGGGTGGCCTCAACGGGCCCCTCTCCACCGAGGGGTGGGACCCCAAGCCTAGGACCCAGTGGGTGCTGAGTGTCCCTGAGGCCCCCTTCTCCACAGCTCAGCACCCACATCAGGGACGGGAGCTGTGGGGGTTCCTGCAGGGGTGTCTCTCCCACTGCTGGGCCACAGCCGAGTCCACAGGCAGCACGAAGACCCCAGTCTCTGGGGCAGTGGCTGTGACACGCTCACCCTTCGTTCTGGAGAGAAGCACGGAAGACGCGTGTGAGGGGCTTCTCTCTGTGACACCCCCGAGAATCCGGTCAGCACATGGAGCTCTGGTATGGAAACATAAAGCAGCGGGACGGGGCCTGGAGCAGGAAATGTGGCCCCAGCAAGGCAGGGGCTGGAGCCCCTCGTAAAACCAGAACCTGAACCTGGGGGGCCGGGCCGGCCCGGGGGCTGCAGGCCCAGGGAATCACAGCTCCCAGCCAGGTGAGGGTCCTACACGCGCCCAGAGATGAGTCCCGTGTTTTGTCTTTTCCCCCGGCCTCTGATGCCTGCGATGTCCATCTGTCCACGGCCTCGGAGGAGCTGTCACTGCACACCTTGTGGGGCAGGCAGACTCGGCCCAGGACCACGGACCAGGGGACAGACACTGGCCGTGCGGATGGACACAGGCATGGCTGCTTCTCCGCGGGGTCAGGAAGGATTCGGGGAGGGGGTAACACTCACTCGGGCCTGAAGGAGAAGCCAGAGGCCACAGGCTTGGCAAGGGGGGCAAGGGGGTCAGAGGGAGACTATGGAAGGGGGAAATGTCCCATTGCAGACTCAGGAGGGCGGACACCAGTGTGGGCAGGGAAGGGCTCTGCTCTCTCACCTCCCGCTGGGGCCACCGGCGGCCCGAGCATCCGTGAACGGGACCCAGGAAGGCGCGTGCATCTGCTGAGGGCAGAGCCTCCCCTGGGTGTCCCGTGGCCCCAGGACCCCTCCTCTTGGGACCCGTGTCCCGAGCATCTGGAGCCCACGGAGGATGGGCCCCAGCTGTCTCCTTCCCCGTGGCCCCATGCGGGGCAAGGCCTGCACCCGAGGCTGCCGGGGGGCAGAGGTGGCCGCGGCTCCCCAGGGGCCTGGATTCCGTCACCCGGCTGTAACAGCTGACACCACGGGACACGGTGCCGCCTCGCTTCAGCCAGGATCAGGGAAGCCGGGAAAACCTGCGCTTTTCATTTCTATTATAAGTGGTTTAATGTGGAAAAGTGCAGGGGGTGAGGGGGGTGGGTCCCAGAGCTCAAAGGAGCAAAATTCAGTTATCTGGAAAATTCATTTAGGTTGAATAACTCCCTCCCTGATAACAAGAGAAAAATGAGGCATCCCAGTGATTGCTCCCGCTGATTGTCATCCCCAACTCAAATGCAGGGCACCCCGAGAAGGACACTTCATTAGAGGCTGAAGACAATGACCGTCCCTCCCCTCAAGCCCCGAACCCTGGTGGAGGCAAGTTGCACTAGTAAGTGAACTTATCAGGGAGCCAAAGAGGAGGAGGGGCTGTCTCCCCCGACACCATCTGCGAGCAGCGTCTCCCCCACTTCAAACACTCGGGTGGAAATTCCGGCCCTGCCGTCTCTGAGACGTGCTCCCCAGGAAAGAGATCGAAGCAGTTCCCTGCAGCTCTGGACACAATTAAGAAGCAAGAAAACCACTTCAATGGCAGTTCTCTTCCTTTGCCAAGACATTTCAAAGCTTTCTTTCCAAGCTTTCCTGCTCTTCCCCTGAAGAGAGCTCTGTTGCTGCAGCGAGAGGAGTGATCCAAACCTTCCTTTCTTTCCTGCAGATTCACCTGAGCCTGCCTCCTCCAGGCAGCCTCCAGGATTGCCCACACCATGGCCCAGGGCGCCCTCCCCGCTGGGGGGGCACGTCACGGCCCAGCCCTGCTGCCCTCTGTCCTGCTGGTCACTCTCCCCAGAGCACGGTGAGGACTCAGCGGTGGACACAGGTGGGGATGGGCTTGTCTCAGGCATCTGAGTTGAATTAGCCATTCCACCAGCAGGGCCAAGCTTGCCTTCGGGTCAAACTCTATTAATGTGGACATTGGGTGGAACAAGCCCCTTTGTGGAAATGCGGTGGGAGCCCCTTTCTTTGCCCTTGTGAAGCCGTTTATCAGAAATCTGCATTTAGAAGCTGGCGACTCCGGGACAAAGCTGAAACTTGCCACTCATGCTTCCTCTGTCCTCAGCCAGTTACGGCTTAGGGGGCTGCACGCCCGGGTCACCCCTTCTTGGCCTCTCCCCACGTCATTCGGCTGCACCTTGCCAGGCTCCTGGACTGGAATCAGAAGGTGGAGAAGACGGGAGAAGGTTCTAGGGCCCGAGGGAGCGGCCTGAGCCCCGGCCTTAGCCTGCTGCCCTCTCCCCTGGGCTGGGGCTTCCTCCCAAAAACTGGGTGCTTGGACGCCAGCACCCAGGCCCACTGGTGTGGCCCCCAGTGGTGGCAAGGAAGGGAGGCCCCGACGTCACTGTGTCTACTTCTGCCCTTCAAGCTGCAAATGCTTTGCCATGGGGCGCTCCCCTCGGGACGCGGGAGGCAGAGGACCTGCTCCTCACCCAGCCTTTCCCTCAGGAAGGTCCCCTGGGGAAGACGTGTCGGGCAGAGCGGAGGGTCTCCAGGGAGGGGCACCCCTGTGGAGTGTCGGGGGACGGCCCTGGACACATGGCCGATGCGGGTGGACGAGAGCTTGCAGGCCGCATCAGCCCTGGGCAGGGGCGGGGGGCTCACCCCCCAGAAGCAGCAGCGAGGGGCGGTACAGGCGGCAGGGCCTCAGGCCCTTCAGGGATGGAGCTGGCCTCACCGGCTCTTAGCGTCCAGTGCTGCCTTCTCCCTCTACCTCACCCCAGCCCACGGCCCCGGCCCACGGCGGCTCCTGAGACCTCCTGCTTGGCTTCTCGGGCCCACAGCTGCCGCCTGCACCGGTGGACCTGCCCCATCTGGTTCTCCCAGCCAGGGGCCCTGCTTTCCTTTTCATCTGTGCTGCCAGCTCACCCCACCCTGGTCTGATTTCTCTGGGACTGACCCCCATGGAATCTGGTCACTGCCGTGGAGCCGAGCTCTGTCGGCTGAGAACCGGGGGCCTGCGGCTAATACATCAGTCAGGCTAGGCTGAGCGAGAGCCTGTAACAGGCAGCCCTCCGGGGCCCAGGACCAGTGCAAAAGCCGAGCACAGTTCTCTCTCCTGCCGTGTCCGTCGGGGGCCAGCCTGGGGCTTCCCTCCACGGGGTGTCTCCAGGGGCCAGGCCGACGGGGTCCCTACCACCTACAGCTCTCCGTGTTCAGATGCGACCTCTCAGAAGGTCATGGAAAACACAGGTGAATGTCAATCACCCCACAAGCCAGGGAGGGCTGGGTGCTTGCGTGGAGCAGTCTGGGCCCAAAGCCAGATCTCCACACACGTGTAGAATGCAGGGTCACTGCTCAGAGGCTGTGCACGATGCGTGCCCTCCCGGGCTGCAAACCCTTTAGGGCTGTGTTCTGCATCCCACCACCACCCACGGGGAGAGGGGTATAGAAGGCCTCCCTGTCCCACTCCCCAAACAGGGAGTTTGGGGTGGGCAGTGTTCTAGAGGTGCAGGTGGGATTGCGTAAGCCAAGGCAGAGATCACCTCCTCTGGGCTTCACTAGCCACCGAGACGATGCACTCTTATCTTCTCACAGAGACATGTGAGATACGTTGCCTCGATACCGACTAATTCTGTATCTCCTTAAAGTGTTCCAAACAATTCAAATGACTTTCAGTTGTGTACGCTCTCGATGATGTGACTTGCTGTGTGTTCAACTGTCAGATGTGGAACGAGCTGCCAGGCTCGCGGGTGAAACGTCCCAGATAAGGCACCCAGCGTGTCGTCGGGAAGTGTCAGCTGAACTATGAGCAGCACCTTGGAACGAGTCTCCAGTGCACCCCGAGCCGCCCGCCTCCTCCTGGGTGATTTGTGAGACTCAGTGCTCCTCAGAGCCCACCTGGGGGGTCTTGTCCTGAAGAGTCATGATAGCTCTGTCTTTGAAGTCTCAGCCCAAATGCCACTGGAGTCTGGGGGACCCCCGACTTGTTTTGACCCACGGGGCCAGGTTCATGCCACCACTGGAGGCTGAGAAATTCACGGTTGGGTTCGAGCTTCTCACTTGTTTCCAAAACCACTCTTTTGCTTTAACTCAAAGAAGAGTTTGAAAGACTTCTCAAAGATAAGTACACATATTTATTCACAGACCTCGAATATTTATTGACTTATTACATATATGGGTGTTTACACGTCTGTCTGTCTATCCTAAGATCCTCATCTATAACCAGCCTCCAGCTCTGCTGATCTTGCTTCCGCGTCCTTACCCCACCCCACTGCCACCTCTATCTCTATGTCTACACCCGTACCCACCCCCACTCCTGCACCCACGTCCACATCCATGTCCGTCTCCACGTCCTCAGCTAGACCTACACACATAGCTATATCCCACCCCATCCCCGTCTTTACCCTTGTCCTTGTCCATATCTATATTTATCAACACAGGACATTGTGGCTCACGGGGAAAGAAAGGTGCCTGGCACCAAGGGCCCTGTAGATCCACACAGGACAGCAGGGCCTGGGACCCCCCACCCCACCCCACAGCTCAGGGATTGGGGCTGAAACGTGAAGGTCCAGCCAGGACTGTCGGGGCACACTCCTGAGGGATGGGGAGCCACCAGGGAAAGCTTTCAGAGCATCGCAGGGTTTCCAGAATGATCCCACAGTGCAGCATGCTCTGGCCAGTGGAGGAGAGAAGACAATCCCGTAAAGAAAGCTGTTGTCTGCGTTTGCTAAGGGGCACTTTGGTTGCTTCGCCTGGGCCCAAGCCCTCTCTCCCGGTGTGGAATGACGCTTGCATTTCTCAGTAGTGTCCCCCTTGGGGCCTTCTTCTGAATTTATCAACAAACCCGTGGACTCGCTCTGTCCCAGGAGGAATGACATCTCATCTCCCTCTCCCTCTCTCTCTTGCTCCTGCTCTCCCTGACCCCATCTCTGTCTTGAACAATTAGGAGGGGCCCAGCTCATGAACTGAAATGGAATGTACCCGCATCTACGCTCGGGCCTGCGGAGAGAGGGGTGGGGCAGGCAGTGCGGCCTCTGTCCTTTCACGCCTAACGTGGCAGACAGACTGACGTCCGCCAGCTATCGCGAGCCCAGGCCACTAGGCCACAAGCCACACTGCGGGAGGCCGTGGACGCTGAGCCCAGACAGGCCTGGCCAGTGGAAACCGAGGCCCAGAGGCCGAGCCGGGGTGGGTCGGGCCCAGTGGGTGAGGCAGGTGGCAGGAGGTGGGAGGAGAGTGAGAGCCAGAAGAAATGGGATTTTTAATCCCATGTGGGACTGTGGGATAGTGAGAGGCTGTGGTCAGAGCTGAGTCTAAGGCCGCTGGAGAGGCAGCAGAGGCCGGGCCGGGAGAGCCGCCCCCAGCCCTCCGGAGGGTTCCCAGAGGGGCTGTGGCGGGAGCAGGGACCAGCGAGGGAACCGAGTCTTGGACGAGGCTGGTGGCTGTGGGGTGGACAGAAGAGGAAGAATTTGTGATTTGCTGAGAGTGGAACAGACAGGCGTGGGGGTGGAGTGAAAACACATTTCCCATTCAAGGTGAAATGGCTGCTCATCAGCCTAGGGTTGAGCTGAAGGGTTTGCAGCCCTCTGACCCCCTCTGCTCCCCCACACGGAAGGCACCCCCGGCGGGAATCCAGAGACGGAGCTCACTGCGCCCAACCCCTGCAGCCAGACACTCGCGCTGGACGAGGCCCCACACGTGCCCGCAGGGACAGAGCTCGGGTCCCGGTTCCACCCAGTGCTCCCCGGCTAGGCAGAGAGCCACGGCGCAGTCCCAGCTCCTCCACGTCACTCCCCGCTCTGCACCCGCCCGGAGTTTCAGCCTCCACGTCACATCTCCTCCCGCCAGAGCCTCCGGGATTCCGATCGGAGCTCCCGCCGCTGTCCTCCTTGTCCTCAGGAGGAGCCTCTTGGCACCTCCTGGAGGTGGCTTGTCCCCAGCTGGCCCCCGCACGCTGCCCCTTCCAAGGGCTCTTTGAAGCTCATCCTGTCAAAGCAGGAGGGACCCCGGCACGTGCCTGGTGCTCAGCAGGGGCCCCTGGGATGGAAGGAAAGGGCAGGTGCAAGGCCACAGGGACACGTCCCCCAGCAGCACCGGGCTCTGCGTGTCCTTCCGTGTCCTCCTCTGAAGACACACTGCACCGGGGTCGTGGGGTTGTCCCAGGAAAGCGCGGCTGCTCTGTTGCAATATCTTTGTCCAGAGTTCACATGCCACGTTGCTGACACTGTCAAACACGCAAATCCTGAGGTGCCCCGTATGTCCCCTGGCAACCAGCAGATGGACAACTGGAGGCGAGGCCCAGGGCCAGGGGTCCGAGGGCCACATTGAACCCACGTGAGAGCATCACCTGGCACAGCGACCCTGCGGGGAAAGTCCACCTGTGGTCCCCATGTTGTCCATGGGAATGTGAAACTCAGAAGGAAGAAGTCACCTGTCAGGCCACAGGTGGTCTAGGATTCAACCCCCCACCATCCACCTGACGGCGCCTTCAGGGTGGGTTGCTTTTGGGGAAGGAGCCAACTTTGGGGAAGGAACAGTGGTGAGGCCAGTGGGCGAGTGGCGCTGCTTCTCCTTAACGAGCAACCCGTGAACGAGGTGCCCCCCACGGCCAGCTCCCCTCCTGCTACGCTCTCTTCCTCATTCATCTCTGGAAAGGCAGCAGCTCTGAAAACCCGTCTCTCCAGGAGGAGAGGGAGCACTGAGCAAGAATAAAGAGGGAAAAGCTGGGCAATTGCTGTAACTGGTGTAGCATGTTCTCCTACTACCACCAAGCACAGAAGTTTCTAAACCTTTGCTTCCAAAGCCGTGTCAGACAAGACCTGGATTTACCCCTGAAATTTTTAATCTTTGGAGTGGAGAAGGCCGATGCCTCCAAACGTGAGAGCCCACTGTCGGAGGACACGCGGCTTTGCTTTCTGCTCCTGGTATGGGCCACAACACGTGGGCTGTGGCCGGAGAGGAGTCAGACGCAAACCTCGTCCCCAGGCTCAGAGCCGAACATTCCGATTCTGCAAGACAGTGTGTTCAGCAAAATTAGGCCGTAGAATTTACAACAGTTAATAGAAGTGGAAATAAATACAGACGCTGTCGTAGCTGAGTTCTCAGATGTTCTGCCCTCCTCATGCTCCGGAGACAACACACCCCTGCCAGGGAAATCTCAGGGTGTGTCTCTCCCGGGCTTCGTGGCACTGCCGCCACCTTCTCACGCACCTGCTCATTTGTTAGCAAAGTAATTAGTGACCACGCAAGAATGCTGAGGCTCTTTCCACTAGGAAATCACACTTCTTTCCATGTTTTTCTATATCTATTATATTTATGGAATTGTCATCATCTCTTTATGGGTTTTTTCATTCCACTTTTCCAGTTGAATTTACAATCTGAGCATTTTCTGAGGCAATTGAACTTCTTGTTGTCCTTTTTAACAGTTGTGTAGTGTTTCATGGTATGGCTATCTCCGTTTGGAGAACCATCCCCTTATGACAATTAAGTAAGGGGCACAGGGTTTTTAAAAATAAACATTTAAAAAAGTGTTGTGACAGTATTTTATTTACAGAAAAAATTGAAGCTAGCACAGAGCCTCCATTCCCTTACTCACACCCAGGTTCTCTGTTAGTAACATCTTACATTACTACTGTGCATTTGCTAAAATTAATCGACTGATATTGATGCACTATTTTTAACTACAGTCCATGGTTTAGTCGGATTTCCTTGGATTTTACCTAAGGTCTTTCCACCCCTGGGCCCCAACCAGGGTCCCTCAAGACGTCCAGTCGCCTCCTTGGGCTCCCCTTGGCTGAGACAGTTTCTCCGATTTCCTTGCTTTTAGTGGCCTCAACAGTTTTGGGGAGTGCTGGCCCGGCTTTTTGTAGAATGTTCCTCAGTTGGGATCCGTCTGATGACTTTCACGTGAGCGGTCGGGGATATGGGTTTGGGGGAGGGAGACCCCAGCAGCGTGGTGCCCCCTCATCATATTCTGCCAAGGTGGGGGTGGCCTTGACTGCCTGGCTGAGGTCATGCTGGCCGGCAGCTCCTCTGTGAGGCTCCCCTTTGCCCCTTTCCACACTGTCCTCTTCGGAGGAAGCCCCTGATGGTGTGGGGAGAAGTTTCGCCCTCCTGGGGGCTGAGCGTCTGCACGCAGTATTGGGACTTGGACATGACTTTTCCTAATTTTCTGAACATCTTTGGAGGGCACTGCAAGCAGCAGCATGTCCAGGTCAAAGGACATTTCAAGGTTTCTGGCTCTTTGTGGCTCCGAGATTGGGCAGCACCTCCTTCCAGCCACGCTGGAATTCCACAGCTGCCTCCTCTTCCACTGACCCTCAGTGACCACCCGCCCCAGGCAGGTACCTCCCAGGCCCTCGGGAAGCCACCGGGGCTCATCAGCAAGCGACTCGGCCTTTGCAGTGTTTAGAGGTGAGAAACAGACAGCCAAAAATGAAAAACACCTAAGAAAAAGGCAGGAAGATTTCAGATCCTGGGGAAGGCCACATGGCAGATTGACAGGGACAGCCAGGGGAGGAGGTGTGCAGGGGCAGGGCATTGGGGACCCTCAGGGAGGGGAGACTCAGACAGAGGGAGGGGGCTGGTGGCACTTGGCAGAGGGGACAGTGGGCGCCAAGAACCAGGTGGGCAGGGACAGTGTGAGCCAGCCGAGCTCCTCGCTGGGAGGAAGGAGGAGGTGGCAGGTGAGCTGTCTGCAGAGGCCGACGGGGGCTGGGAAGCTGTTTATATTTTATTCTAGAAGTGACCAGACCACACAGCAGGGCCAATGTCCTTGCTCTGTGTGTGCCCAGCATCCCTCTTTTCTCATTTTGGGGGCTCGGCGGCAAATGGGAGAGTCCTTGAGATACCTGTGGCCCCAGGTATTCAGCATCTGTCCTCCTGGAGGATGAAAGCCATAAGGGGGCCCCTGGCTATGGTCGCCGTGGGAATGTCACCAGGACACAGGACACATGCCAGGCATGGAGCCCACCCTCCACCCCACCCAGGGGTTCCCCAATGCATGAGGATCACCTGGGCCGGGACAGGGATGACCCTTCTCTTCACCTGAAATCCTTTGTCCTCCCAAGCCATAGGAGCAGAAAGGCCCAGGTGCAGCTCACCTGTGCCACTGTGGCTGCTACAGAGAATGGACTGGGGACACCTGCATCCCTTTGGTGGCAGCGGGAGGCCCAGGCTGTGTCCCGGCTCACAGCCTGACTCCCTGGCACCCTCACAGCCTCTGCCTGCAGGGAAGCGGCTCTAAAATCCTCTCAGTTGACACCTGGGATCTGTGAGCAGTTGCACAGCTGAAGGTGATGGAAAAATTACACCTCAGTTAAAATGAAACCAGTGGGGACAGGGGTAAGGTTTCATTTTTTTATATAAAAAGGTCAAAGAATACAGATGAAACAAGCTGATTGAATTAGGCTGCGGTCGGTTCCAGAGGGGAGAAACACTCGGGCGCGCATGGCTGATGAGGCCCACGCCTCCCAGGTGACTTGGCAGGTGAGTCGGCGGCTCTGATGGCACTGCCGTTGGAGCCCGCTGCCCCCACATCGCCAGTAAATTAAACGCAGAACAAGGAGCTGTGCTCTATTATTCAGAAGCCCCTGCATTTAGAGAGAGGAAAGCAGCTGCGAGCCGCTGAGCTCCTACGCGCACAGCCCCACCGCCCGGAGCACATCTGAAATTCCAACAGGGCCAGGAGGCTCCCCCACGAGCGGAGCACAGGGAGACAGTCCTGCAGATTCCACGTCCAGCCAGGCCCGGCATCCTGTGATGGGAGCCTGGACGGACAGGTAGGGGGTTCCCAATGTGGGGGGTGAGAACTCACCGTCGCCACCTGGCGTGAGCCTGGGGGGCCTGGGGGAGGCAGCTGGCGAGAGCCTGGAAGAGGCGATGGATGGGCTGTCCCACTCCCTCCAGGCCAGCCGCCTTCCTGGAACCCCGAGGAGGCTCCCTCCCTGCGAGGGGGGCAGACGCTCCTGGGACCCTCCCCAAGGAGCTGGGCTCTGGGGTTGGACCATCTGGGTGCCACCAGTTTGGTCACTTGCCAACTGGATGAACTGGCGAGGACTCTTGACCTCTCGGATCCCAGCTACTTGAGTATGGGGACGAAGCCCCCTCTTGTTGGGTTGCTAGGGGGTTTAACGGACCCAGGCCCGAGCTCCCTGGGGCCACCGTAGCAAAGCGCACAGAGCGGGAGACTCGACACAGCAGACCAGCGTCCCCGCGCAGCCCTGGAGGCCGGACGTCCGACACTGCGCTGTGGCCAGGGCCAAGCTGCCTGTGAACCCGGGGACAGGGGGGAGGTGGGTGTCCCTGCTTGCTTCTTCCAGCTTCTGGTGGTCAAACTTGGTGCACCCTGGATGCATCGCTCTGGTCCGTGCCTCCCCCCAGTGTGTCTGTCTATGTCCGAATGTCCTCCTGTCACCATGGTCCCAGTCATGCTGGGGCAAGACCCTCCCTAGCCCGGTGTGGCCTCCCCTAACTCACCGCATCTTCAGAGACCTTATTTCCAAATAGGGTCACATTATGTGACCCCATTGCCTCTGGGGGGCACAATTCAATCCCTCACAGTGACCCTATGGTTCACCAGGGATCAAGAGTCAGCTCCTTTTCTCCCCTTGCTGACCGCCTGCCACCCCAGTTCCTGCCAATACCCCGCTTCTCCGAGCTCGCAGGCCCCACTGTCTGTCCTTCCTGCATCCTCTAGCCCTAGGGGGCAAGGAGCCCATGTGCCAGGCTCCGGCGGTGGGGAGGTGAGCCCACAGGCCCACCCTCGGGACGCTCCCCTTCTAGGGCCGAGAAAGGCCCTTCCCAGGCAGCAGGGACCATATGGTGGATGGGCAGGTTTCCCAGGCGGCTCCGGTGGGCTCCCGGCTCGGTGTCCAGGTGACGGGGCAGAGAGGGGGGCGAGACCCCCACTCTCAGGGCTCGGGGCTGCCCGTCAGCATCGGTTCCCGATGACAGTGACGGCCTGAGCAGTTCCCATCCCACTGTGCCCACAAGTGCCAGGCACATTTCATGTTCTTAATCCTCAGAAAACCCCTGCAGGCAGATCTTGCCTTTCCCAATTTCAGATGCAGAAACCGAGGCTCAGGTGGTCTTGGTGAAATAAGCAAGTTGTAGGATAATACGTAATGGAAACAGGAGTCCAGGGGAACGTCACCTGGCCCCAACACCTGTGCCCTCCAAGGGTTCGGTTTAGCCCACTCACAGAGCGGACAGGGTGGTGTTCAACCATGGGGTTCTCCAGAGGATAGGCATGCACCCCACATTGGAAATGTGCAGGTGGTTGAAGTCCAGCTTCAGGAGGGAGCTAACGGGGCCGCACCACCTCAGACACCAGGCCAGGGAACTTCTGATGTAGCCACCGTCCTGCAATGCCAGATGCTTGTAGAGAAGCTGCATCTGCAAACCCAGATGCACCCCCAGAGCCCCATTGGCTGAGAGCCTCACAGGCCCCCCAGGCCAAGGGCAGAGAGGAGCATTTTTACTCTTGTATTTGTGCCAGCACCGGCAGGCAGCTGTAAACAAGACAGGCACAGCCCCTGACCCCAAAAAGCTTACAGACTGATGGAAATCAATCACTTCCCAGTGGAAATCAACCACGCCTCCTGGTCACCCTCCTGACAAGAGGCAGCGACACGTGCCAATCACCCACGCCCAGCATTTGAGCATAGCCTTGCTGCGTCTGCATCCAATCCATCACCAGCTCTCATGGATGCTGCCTGCTAAAATGTCTCCTGATGTTCATGACTTCCTTCCCTTCCCCTTGGCTCCCACTCTGCTCCAAGGCACCGTCACTTCTCCCACAGGCTCCTGCTGTGGCCTCCTAAATGGTTTCAGCAAGTATGCTCCAGCACCCTGGGGAGCACCCATCACCCTGGGGGGCACCCAGCACCATGGGGACTGCCCAGCATCCTGGAGAGCACCCAGCGCCCTGGGGACCCCCAGCACCTGGGGAGCGCCAGCACCCTGGAGAGTTCTGGGCAGCTGGGTGAGGGTGGCCCAGCAGCCCCACTGGGGAGGCAGGAGATCGGCCTCTCTTGGTCCTGAATATCTGAGCTCGGAGCCCCTGAAACAGTGAGGTCCAGAGAAAGCCGGCAAGATCCCCAAGTCCCTCTCCCGTCTGCCCACTGCCCCCAGCAAAAGGCTGGCCCTCAACATCTGGCTGTCACCTCAGGGTGAAGAAAAGGACGGAGGGAGGACATGCTGATGGGAGACGGAGGAGAAGGCAGTGGACATTAGCCCCACAGCCCAACTTCCCCATGCCGACTTTCCACAGATGTTATATATTTCTACAACCAACATTAAATGTTTCAAAACATTTTCTCCAACTTCTTGGTCTCACAAATCATAACTGATAAAACACCTCAACAAGCAGAGTGTTTCCCATGAGTTTTTCCCGGACTTCTCACTTCCAGGGTGCTGGGGGGTGGGCTGGGGGCCTCTGGACGGCCTCTGCATGGTCCGAGGACTTAGACCCTGTTCCAGTTTAGCAAAATACCATAAATGGATTGGCTTTTATAAAGGAGGTTTATTCAGTTACAAATTTACAGTTCTAATGCCATAAAAGTGTCCAAACTAAGGCATCAGCAACAGGACACCTACAATGAAGGAAGGCTGATGGCATCAGGAACCCTCTGTCAGCTGGGAGGGCATGTGGCTGGCGTCTGCGGGTCCTTTGCTCCTGGGCTGATGCTACGGGGATGGCTACCATTGGGTTACTTGAGACTTGGACGGCATGTGCCACTTGGAAAAACCACAAAGCAGGAGAACAAGCTGTTTGTCTGGAGACCTGCGTGGTGGTGGGCGGGGGAGGGAGCAGGTGTTCACGCTCCGTGGACCTCATTTGGGAGCCGGGTGATTAATGGGCAGGACGGAAGTGGGGCCAGCTTGGGAAACGCCAGCTCTCGCCCAGCATTCCAACCAGCTCCTCCAAGCAAGGCAGAGAGCTCGGCTCTCTGTCTCAGGTGTATTTATTTGAAAACTACCAATAATATGAATGGGGATGTGAAATTGAAGCCAGTGCAGGGGTGAGGGCTTGGAAGCAGGCCAGACTGCTCATCAGCAACAGCCGGGAACAAAGCGCCTGTGTGCAAAGATCTCCGCCGGCGTCTCTGCAAGGGACACAGCAGGAGCTACCAGTCGAGTCACAAAAAAAATTAGTTGTTTACAGTGATTGAGGCTGGGAATTATTCTTTAAAAAATGTGCCTTTGTTTTGTTTGGCTCTGAATAGACGTTGATGAGATTTTGGACAACCCAGTCAAGGTACACTGAAATGAATCATTTTATTGGAAAGGGTTCAGAAGAGAGATGAAAATGATTAATGGTTGGCAAATACAAACTTCTTAGGGTAGGGGTTGCGGCAGACTTGGCATGGAGTTAACAAGATGGAGACGTAAATTAATGTCCCGCACTGCAAAGGGGCTTGCCGTACGGAAACTGGCTGTCCACAGACCTCCTTCTGGAGGAGGACGAGGGGTTGGGGCTGCACAAAGGCTCCAGTTGGTGTCTGCACAAAGGGGGAGCAGAGGCAGGTGTCCCAGGACAGGGGAAGGGCATTGAATTATCCCCCATCCATTGTACCGAGACAGCTGGGGGCCTGGGGGCAGTGCGTGGTCAGGCAAAAAGGGCAGCAGGTGTCCAGCTGTAAACGCCCCACGGTGCAGCGGCAAGTGGCAACCCGAGAGCCCCTCGGAGCTGGACGGGCTGGTGGAGGCCGGCGGGCCCTGCTATGGTGTGCAGTCAGGGCCTGGGAAGGGGGCCGGTCAACGTGGACATGGAAGGAGCACGGCCACCAGCATTCCCCGAGACAGTCTGGGCTTTGCCGTGGCAACACGGCACTTTTCTGTCCCCACTTCATTCCCTTTCGGTTTCACTCAGGATCTGAGGGGCACAATTAGCAGATGGTTCGAGGTCTATTAGCCAGAGCCCCGCTGCCCCCCCACCAAAGGCGCTGGATATCAGAGATTGGATTTCTTAATGACAGAAGAATTAAGTAATAGGCTGTGAGCAGGGCTGTGGGCAGCTGTGTGAAGCCATGTGCAAAATTGATATTTCAACAAGCCTATAACGTATTAGGGTGATGGCCGTGCCGTGTTGCAGAGTCGCCTGATAAATCTTCTGTCAAACGCCAGCGTGGGGCCCGGCGCGGGGGGGCCGGGTGCTCACAGACCCACTGTCCTTTGGAGGAGGCTGTCCTTCCCCACAGTACCCCAGGAACTAAATCACACAGCCCCAAATGTGCAGCCCAGGACAGGAGCAGCTGAGCAGATCTGCCGGGCCGCAGGGCGGGGTAACCCCGGATGGGGGGCCGCAGACGGTGCCCGTGGAAGCCGCCAGCCTCCCCACTTCTGCCGCCAGCTCGGCGATAAAGTCCCCTGAAGCCCACCTTCTGCTCTGATTTGTAACGGCAAGCCCAAGTACCAGGGCCCAACATGAGACACTTGGTGACAATTTTATGAAGATCAATGCTATTAAGGACTGAATTCTTGTCTGAAATAATTTGTATAAAATATAGTCACATTAGCTGAGAATCTGTGCTGAATTATCAGCTAATGGGGTGTTGAATTGTGAGAAACCTCTGGCTTTTGTTCCGGAATAATTGAACACGACACAGGCTGTGCTGGTCCGTGTGGATCCGAGCAGAGGAAGGGTCTCTGGCCTGGCTGGCACCATGGAAAAACTGGGTTCTCCCCTGCCCCCCACCACGAGCAAGTGCTCAGGGACTCACCCCACGGAGGTCACCTGCCTGCCCCTTCCTCTTCCTTTCGGGACCCCTGCCCTGATCCCAGTGTGAGCCAAGGAAGCACTTGAAGCCCATGCCTCTCCAACCCCGGGGGGCCACACACCTGCCCCAGGTGGCTCCAGGTGCAGCTGGGCACCCCCTCCCCATTCCCTGTGCTGAGTCGTCCAACATCTGGGTCTTGAGCCCACCCGAGGGGCTGCCCCTAGAGACTATATTATAATAAAGAGTTGGCCGGCTTTGTTCCAGTTCCTGGGAGATGGCCCCTGAATCTCTGGGATTTCCTGTGGTGAGAACGTCTTTTGTGATTCCTTTAGGGCCCCAGACCACACCTGAGTAGTTTGTGCCAACTCCTGCTCTCCGGGAAGGCGGCTGTGGACTGAGTTCAAACACTGGACACTGATCCCAGTGAAACCCAGTAAACACCCGGCCCCCGGCTGGGGGCCTCTGTGACGAGGACGGAGCCTGCCCTGCCAGGAGGGAGCCGCGTCCCAACCGCGCGGAGACGACCGGAAGGCTTGCGTTTGCCACCCTGCCAGGCCCCGTCCCCTGCGTGTCCTCTTTACGGCTCATTCTGATTTGTGTCCTTTTATGCTAGAATAAAACCATAATCATACGAGCAGCACAGTCCTGATTTGAGTGAGTTGTTCTAGTGAATTTTCGAACTTGAAGGGGTGGTGGGAACCCCCGATTTGTAGCCAGTTGGTCAGAAGCGTGGGGGCTGGGGTCCGAGGGCAGCCCCTTACCTCCTGACGGGAGTCCGGCCGACCCCGGGCTGGGCTGGAATCGCAGGTATCAATGACCGAAGCTGCTGAAGTCACGTAAACGCCCCCGGCTGCCCGGGACGGTGGCTCCTGGGATCCCGCAAGTGCCCAGAGCTGAGAAGAAGGAACATCTTTGGTTCTGGTTTCCCGGCCCCGGCAGGGTGCTGGCCCTTTAACGTGGCCCCGAATGCCGATGCCCCCCTGGCCTGGAGCATCCCTCACCTGAACACACCTGGACACACCTGAGCACCAGCTCCCAGGGAGACGGGCGCTGTTCCCAGCACCGGGAGAACACAGCGGGGTGGAGTGGGGTGGGGGTCCGGAGCAGGGAGGGGCTCAGGGCGCAGAACCGGCCATCCTTCTTTCTTCGCACGTTCCCACTCCCGAAAGCTCGCTCTGTCTTTGGCCGCCTGACATCTGGTCCCTGATTTATAAATGACATCAGCCCTGGAATGGGCGAGCCAGGTGAGCTTGGGAATTGAAGTTGCAAGATTAGCAGCAGCCTCCCGGACTCCCGTCTGTGCAGGCAGGTGGGGCGCAAGCCACAAATCATCTTGTCAGAGCCGCCGTGGCCTCAGCGGCCGCCAGCCCCCCTCCAGGCCCGGAGAGGGGCCCACGAGCACAGGAACACAGCACAGCGGCGTGACCCACCTGCTGGCGCTCGGCCACATGATACCCCCAAGCACAAGGCGGGGCTGGCAGCTGTCATCACCCCCAAACCAGAGGGCTGAAACCAGGGGAGAGAGGCAGGGCGGCAAGGGGGGAGGGCCAGGCCGGGGTCTCCCAGAAGGTGGAGAAACCAGGAAAGCCTCACGGTTGATGAAACAAGATCTAGAGCCATAAGGACACATCATAAAGAAGAGAAACCACCTCAAAATTGTGGCAGAACTGCATTGGGGGAGGGGGTGTGTGGTGGTTTGAAGCTCTATGGACCCCAGAATGTTCTTAAATGTAATCCATCCCCATGGGTGTGAGCCCACTGTGAACAGGGCCTTTTGATGAGGCGACTTGAGTGACGGTGTGGCCCACCTCAATCAGGAGGGGTCTTAACCCTCTCACTGGAGTCCCTTACTAAAGCATGAAATTCAAACAGAGAGAAGCAAGAAACTGAAATCAAGAAACATGGAAGGGAAGGGAGAGATCTGCAGACACTGCCCTGTGCCCGGCCGCGTGGAGAGGAGTCTCGGATCACCGGTACAGAGGAAGCAAACGTCCGTGAAGGACCCGTCAGACGGTCCACTAGGCTCTGCAGGTTATGCAGGGTCTGTCCCAACAGCCCAGCTCGGCCATGGGTGTGAAAGCAGCCATAAACAAGACCTGCGGGAATGCACGCGCCGGCTGCCAATAAAACTTTATTTGAAAAGAGGTGGCAGGTGCTGAGCCATCCCGGCTTAAGGCTGCCCTGGTGAGCAGTGCTTGTTTTGGGGAAGGAGCCACTGGGGGCACTGCATGATCTTCACCCTATTTGATATTTAGCCATATGCCCATATTGCTTCAACAAGTTTTAACAAATAAATTAATGTTGCTATAAAAAGAAAGAGCAAACCTTTGCTTCTGAAGCTGGAGGAGGTGGGAGCTCCAAGGAGCTGGCAGAGTGTCGGGCACAAGTTGATCCACAGAGAGTGGCTCCAGCTGTCCTGTGGGGACTGGCCCCCATGGAGACCCTGACCCCACCCTCCTTCCTGCTCAGTCCCAGGCCCCCGCAGGGGTAGCAACGCTCCAGCTCTTGGCGGCAGGGATTGGCTCAAAGACAGGCACAGCCCAAGCAGAGCCAAGGAGAAAGGGCCCCGACTTTGGCTTCAGCAGCCATGGAGGGTGGGGGGTCTCTCGGCTGGGTGTCCCCCCACCCCTCCCACCCAAGCCCCCTCCAGGGGCTGCCCAAGGTTCGGCTCCAGGGTCCCCCAGAGGGTGCCTTCCTGCCACCCTCCCCACAGGGATGGGACTCTAGGCCAGAGAAAAGCCGCCTCTGTGGCCTGGATGTGCTGCTGGAGGCCAGAGAGCCTGGCCCGGCGACGGCCACCCTGCTCCCAGCCCCGGAGACCCCAGTCCTCAGAGACGGCCGGTGCTGATGGGCGTCCACCTGCGGCCGGGGCTGCCCTGGAAGTTCCGCAGACCCGGGCTCTCAGAGCCACTGACGTGCATTCTCGCAATTCTGGAGGCTGCAAGTGTGGAGCGGAGGGGCGAGCAGGGCCACGCTCCCTCCGGGGTCCCTCCTGCTCCTGCAGCCTCCAGGGTCCCAGGCACTCCTGGGCATGTGGCCACATCTCTGCTGTCTCAGCCGTGTCCCCACGTGGCGTCCTCTCTCCTCTTTTCCATTTCTCATGAGGACACTTGTCCCTTCCACCCAGGTACCCCAGGATGTGCTCATACTGAGCCTTCCCTTAATTACGTCTGCAGGGACCCCCTCCCCAAACAAAGTCTGTTCGTAGGTTCTGGGGCTGAGGGCATGGCGCATTTTTTGGGGTGCCCCCTTTGGCCCCTTGTAGGAAGAGAAGACCCTGTGACCTGGCCGTGGACTTGCGTCTGCTCCAGGGCCAGCCTGTCGAGGATCCTTAGGCACCATGACCTCCATCTTTGGAGTAAGTTTGGGTGGGCCTGAGTGACCCGGAGACCTCTGAGCAAGGCGGCCCTGGGTGTGGCTGCCCCACGGCTCCCGGGCAGGAGGGCACCCAGCCCCGTCCAGGGAGGGGGTGCAGCTCAGAGGCAGGGGACTGGGTGGCCGAGCTCCCCTCTTCCAACAGCCCCCGAATGGCTTCGGCTCTGCTGGGACCCTGCTGGTGACCAGCTCCCGGGGCTCACAAGGGTACCCGGGCCAGGTTAGTGCCACCAGACCGGGAGACAAGCTGCCCAGGGGACACCTGGGAGAGTGGGGAGAGGCCTGGGCATGCTGAAGTCCCATGGGCCCTGCTGCCCTCTGTCCCTCCATCCCTCTCTCCCGTCCTCCTTCCCTTGCTCCCATCCTCCCTCCCTCCCTCCCATCTTCCCCTCATCCTCCCTCCTGTCCTTCCTCCCATCCTCTGTCCCACCCTCTTTCCCTTCCTTCCATACTCCCACCCCTCCTCCATCCCTCCCTCCCATCTTCTCTCCCCTCCTCCCTCCTCCCGCCTGTGGGGACGTCCTCTGGGATCACGGGGGGACTGGGCTGATCTCTCGCTGATGCCTCCCCCACCAGCCTGGCCCTCCTTTCCAGGCCATGCACCCCAGGTCCCCCTAGGGCTCTTGGAAGATGCTTCTTCTTCAAGCACATACCCCCACTTCCCCACCCTGACACACATTCACCCCAAAACCTGTCTGTCCCTTCCTCTTGGGATTCCTGGAATTGGGGTCACAGGAGGAGAAGGTGGTGAGGGGCCGAGAAGCAGTGCAGAGAATAATTTCTGAGCAGCTGTCGGGGGCGGACCAGCCCCTGGGCGGGAGAGCACCAGGGAGGCAGGGGCCAGAGTCTCTGGGAGCCCCAGCCCACAGCCGAGGCAGGGGCCTGGTGCCGACATCTGTCCATCCGTGGGCACGGACAGCCGCCCGTGTTGGATGACCTTGCTGGCCTCCTGGTTGCACAGCCGCCGTCTGCCCTGAGAAACGGAGCCATCCATCGCTGCCCCCGTGGCAGCTCCCCTGGCTTTGGCGACACGTTCTGCCCCATAATGGGATGTGAACACCAACTAATTTCCAGATTAGCAGCCAGGTGGATGGCCTGGCCCGGCCCCTCGATGGCACCGGGTGGGGGGCAGGAGTGCTGGTTTGTCCCTGTCCCCACAGACAGGGCTTCCTCTGGGTCCCAGAGGCCACCTCTGTGTCCTGGCTGCCCCGGGTCCAGAGCCCTGCTGGCTCTCCAGGCTCAGACCAGGGCTGTCCCCACAGTCAGGAGAAGCCAATCCCAGACTCAGGGGTCAGGGGCTGGGAATCAACGTCCCCCTGTGACCCAGGCCTGGGACCCCCTTCCCCCAGGCTCCCGCACCCACCACCGTGACCCTGACTCCCCAGAGAGAAGAGGGAGGGGGACGGAGGCAGCAGAGGAATGGCCGGGCTCACCTGCACCGTGGTGAGGAGGTGGCCTCCTCAGGGAGGCCGGTGGACAAAGGTTGGTGGAGAACAATCTGGGCTCCCTTTCACTCCGTGGTGGAGCATCGCCAGGGATAACGAGATGGGATGGGAACAGGGGACAGGCCAAGGTCACGGATGAAACCCAAGGTCAGGGCCAACCTGGCTCAGTGACCCCAGCATCACCTTCACTCCCACCCAGACCCCAGAGGGCGGGGATGGAGCATGGGGTGGGGGTGTCTAGGAGCCAGAGGGTGTCATGGGCCCCGGCCCCAGTGACTGGCTATCAGTCTGGGTCAGTTGTGCCTTGTTCAGTCCCGGACAGACGGACAGCTCTCCCTGTGAGCCCATCCCACAGCCTCCGAGCCCGGGGTCCAGGCCTGTGCCCATGGGGTGACCCGTGACTGCCCTGCCTGGCTCAGCTCGTCCTGGAGCCGGGACCAGCCTCGGCCTCACATCAGTGACCCCAGCGGGGGTCCCGGTGGGCGGGCCAGTGGGCAGTTGGAACACCAGCAGGACCACCCAGGCCCGCATCTCCCACCCGGGTTGCCAGCGGGACCTTGGCGCCGTTGGGTTGCAGTGGGCCCTCGGGGCAGCTCCTCCCTGGGCACCCCCATCCCCCTAACGTCCCTGTCCTCCCCCGAGGCTGGAGTCACCTCATCGAGCCCCTCCCCACTGCTGCCCTCTCCTCCAGCCCCCCTCCCCCAAGCTCCCAGGGATCCCCTGACCCCAGCTTTAGTTTGCAGTGGGGTCCCCGGACACAAGGGCAGGTGGTGCCGTCAGCTGCTTCTCCGAGCCCCCCCCCCAGGAGCGCCCACACCAAGGAGCCACCAGCCTGTGCCCTGTTCAGCTTGGGGGTAGGAAGAAGCAAGGGGGAGGTCATTGCTTCCTTCAGCGCTAAACCCGTCCATTCGGAGCCATCACCACCACCGAGGCTCCCGGCAGGAGTAAAAGCCGCTGAGAGTAACTCCCGGGCTACCCGGCCGCAGGAGCCCCAACCTGGAGCGGACCGGGCCTCACACCACGCGGCCTGCTGGGACCAGGCCCTCTGTCCCCCGCCTCACCGTCTTGGGCAGATGACTAGGAGTCCGAGCCTCAGTTTCCCTCCCTCGTGCACTGTCGGCAGTGCTTGGCAGCCAAAGCCTGGCCTGCTGTTCCAGAATCAGGCCCAGAACACCCGGGCTGGGGTCTGCTCCCCCAGCAGGCGGTGGGGCGAGCGGGGAGACTGTGGACACGGAGCCCGAGCTCCGGGGGTGCACCGGGGAGTGTGGGGTGTGCTGGGAGCGGTGGCAGCTGAGCAGGAAGACGGGCAGCCCTGCCTGCCAGGGGAGGGATCGGTACTGGGTTTGGACGTGCCTGCACCCATTTCTCATCTGTAAACTCAAGTTTGTAACAGGAAATAAAACTGTAAAGCTGTGCACCCACTGGGCACCCAGAATGCTGACTGTGGGCCAGGCGGGGGTCCCCCGTGGGCACCCAGTGGGCAGAGGAGCCCCCAAGGTCCTTCCGTGTACGGGCACCAGGGCTGGGACCTGTCCCTGCGGGTGGACACGGCTGGCCCTCCTCGACCTGAGGGCAGTTGGGCTGCACTGGGGGGGGGCTGCAGGGGCGTGGGGGTGCTGAGGGGGGTACCCCCTGCCCTGCCAGCCTCTCCGGCCGTCTCCCGGCACCCTCCACAGGGTCACCGGGTAACTGGCAGCACCCTGGGCACTGTGGGGAGCTGTGCTCCACTGAGCTTCCTGAAAATCTCCCGGGGCCCCGTCCCCACCGCAGCACCCAAGCTGGGGTGTGCTGAGTGGACCTGCCCCCCATGTGCCGAGGCTGGAGCCCCCGCACCTGAGAAGGTGGCCTTCTGTGGGAAGAGTCACTGCAGATGGAAGTAGCTCAGATGAGGTCGTACGGGAGTGATGTGGGCTGGGGTCCCACAGGCCCCGGGTGCGTGCAGCAGGGGATGGAGCCCCAGAGGCAGCGACGCACGGGAGACGGGGGACCGCGGAGGCAGGGGTGGGGGGCCGCGGCCGGAGCTGGGGAGCCCAGAGAGGGGGCGGTGCAGACCTCCCTGCGGGACCGCAGTCCAGCCGGCCCCGGTTTCCGACCGCTGTCCCCACCTGAGGGAGGGACACCGCCGCGGACCTCGGCCACCAGCGCGGGCGCATGTCCTACAGCAGCCGCGGGAAGCCCCAGGGGCCATCACCTGCTTCAGGGCAAAGAGGCCCACGGGCGCCGTGTCCACGCGGGCGGAACAAGGCTGCAGCCCCGTCACTGTCCACGCGGCCACTTCATCCAACCAGGACCCACGTCCCTGGGCCTGGACACCGAGGCCTGCGTGACCCTCCGGGAAAACAGGCTCCACCGCCCCATCCTGGCCCCACCCCCAACCCTCAGGGCAGGCCCCGCCCCCACAGGCCCCACCCTGACCCTGGCTTGCCAGCCCCATCTGCCGAAAACTTGGTAAACATTTGGAAATGATGTAAAGGCTGTTATTGATCTCAAAACGTCAGCAGTGGCCGTCAGCCCTTGCAAGATTGCCTGGTCGCTCTGGTTTCTGCATTTCAACTCTCCAGCCCCAAGGTTTTTTGCAAATTCTTGTGATCCTGGGCTTCTCCCCACTGCGGGTGGAGTCGACAGGACCCAGAGAGGTCCTCAGAGCTGGGACGCGGGTGAGCGTGGGGCGTCCCCTTGGGCAGGCTGGTGGCAGCGGCGTTCCGGACCCACGTCCACTCGTGCGCCTGGAGGGGGCGGGGCATGGGCCTAGCAGATGGAACTGGGTCTCTTGTTAGCTGGACAGCTGGGGAAGGCATGTCCGGGGGTCCTCACCTCCAACCTGGGGTGGCCCGAGGGTCCATTCCCCGTGCTTGTCAGGTACATGGCCAGCACCTCGGGGCTCTCGTGGTCTCCTCTGCCTGCTCCTCTCGGATACTCCTTGAGTGCCCGGCTTTCAGGGTGCTGTTCTCGGCACCCGGGCTGCTTTCCCTGCCTGGGGGGGCTGGTGTTTCTTCAGGAGTCAGGGAGGGAGCTGAGCTTCAGGAGAAGCCTCTGAAGGGCAGGGCCGCCCTGTGTCCCCTCCCCAGCCCAGACCCCAGCCTGGACCCCAGCACCTGCTGTCGCACCTTGGGGCTGTCCACCCCATCAGATCAGCAGCTGTGTTGCTGACCTGGCTGAGGGGGTTTTGCCGCCCACACATTCTCACCTCCTGCCTCGGGCAGAGGTGACCCCACGCTGGGACCTCCCAGGTCCCCATCCCTGATGAGTGTGGTGGGCGCTGGCCAAGCGGCACCACCGGACCTCTAGGGCTGAAGGGGTTCCCCACGGGCTCCTCCTTAACCCGTCCCCATGGCCACATGCCAGGAAGGACACTGCCTCAGCCCCTTGTCCCGGCCTCTGAGCCCCGGGGCGGCCGGCAGGGAGGGGACAGGTGTGGCTCCACATCCCCTCCGCCTCCCACAAGTGTAGGTCTTTATTAAATCTGTCCTTCCTCAATTTGCTCCTCACATGGCTGGTATTTGGCTGCGTGACGTCTGCAGCCACCGCCTCCACGTGGCCTCACGCTTGAAGGGAGCACCAGCAGGAAGGCGGGGTCCAGCCTGGGCCCCGGGAGGACTGCGGGGCGTTTCCTCCTCTTTTCAAAACAGAAGGACGAGCAAGTGAGAGCCAGATTGGGGGCAAGGCCAGCGGGGGATGAGAGGTGACAAGTGGGAAGGCGGCTTTCCCCAGGGGCTGCTTTTCGGGTGTGGGGAGGGGACAGGGCCATTCACGCGCTACAGCAGCCCCAGCCTGGGAGCTGGCTCCCGACACATGCGAGACTTGCCGGCTCAGTTTTAAAACTGGGTCCCGACCCTGTCGGCTTCCTCCTGGGAGGACGGGCCTGGAGCCCCGTCCCAAAGCTGAGATGAGAGTCCCGGGCCTGGCTGCTGCCGGCCACCCAGGGCCCGTCCTCGCCGGAGCCACCTCATCCTCGCCGTGGGAACCAGCGGGGGGCTCGGGGCTCTGGACTTCAGCAAAGGGCTGGGGACTCTGGGGTCCAGCTCATGAAAGGCAAAACAGGGGGATCAGAAGGCTCACTCCTTGCAGCAACCCCTGCCTGTCACCCCCACACTGGGGTCAGCGTGCCTGGCCTCTCCTGTCTCACCAAGGGACCATCTTCCCAGCTGCTTCAATGCAGCGTGGCATGCTGGTGACCGCAGCAGCAGGCATTTCCTTCTCCGAGGCCCCGTACTCTGCCAGCGGCCTGGGCCATCTGCCCTCACTGCCCCTCCGTAAGAGGACAGCTGGGGTGCCCCGGCCCCCAGCCCTGCTGCCTTCCTGGAGAACACTGTCGTTCTGCTGCAACAAGCAGCCCCACGTGGGGAGGTCAGTGGGTACCATCCAGGGGAGCTGGGGGTCCTGAGCTGGGCACCCCTTCCTCACGCCTCTTTGGTCATCAGTGTGGTTTGGGGACCGGGCCCCACCCTTGGCCTGCAAGCTCCCGGCAGACACACTGGCCTCTGTGATCTCGAACCCCGGGCTCCGGGAGAGGCCTGGGCAACCTCCTCCTTCCAGGCTCTTCTCGCCCTTGAGTTACTAGTTCTTTACCACAACCTTTCTAACACAAACCACTTTGTCTCAAATACATGTTTGAGTCGGTTCCATCTTAGACTACGGGCAGCGTGTCTTGTGTTTCTCTTTCGGTGAGCAGCTGTCTGCAGTCCTTCGGGCACGCACTTAGCGGTAGAATTTCTGAGTCCTAAGGCACGTGTGTGTTCGAAGGCGGCTGGCAGCGCCGAGTGTTTACAAGGCAGTGGAAGCCAGGCCATACCTGCTGGCAGAGCCCCGAGCCCCTGGTGCTTCCACGGCTCGCTGCCACCGGGACGGGGCCTTTTCATCAGCCGTCAGAAGGGTGCAGGGCCTCCGCAGGTGGTCTTGGGGTGACAGGCCTCTCCAGTGGGGCCTGGTCTGGGCTGGCCCTGGGCGGCCGTGTGCTCTGTCTGCTGGGGCCACTTGCTCTAAGATTCTTCCTTTGTGACCAACTCCATCTTCCCTTTCAAGATTCGGCCGATACGCACTTTCCCAGAGCCTTCCCGGAAGCTTCCAGGCCGTGACCTCTGCCCTCACTGCACTGCCCCATGGCCTCTGCTTCCCTGAGGCTGGTCCCTGCTGCTCGGCCTCTCGTTGCCGGTGGGAGCCTGATTGGAACACGTCGTTCTGTTCCTTCCTTAGGATCAGTTCTCCTGTGACCCCAAAGGGCAGGGGTCCCCTGGCCCCCACCCACCTTGACTTAGAGCTGCACCTCTCGGCCTATCGCATCCCAGCCCCGTGCCTGGCTCTGGCAGGTCAGTCTCAGGAAGGCCAGCAGACTCCTTTCCCCGGGTGGCCCGGCACCCAGGCAGGGGGGTGGGGATAGACAGGCCGTCGTGCTGGTCCCCAGGATTGTGCTTTTCCAAGGGAGATGAGCAGGTGCAAATCAGGACACCAGCCCCATGCTAGGTGCTGAATGACAGGATCAGAGATGAGGGGTGGGGGCGAGAAACCAGGGTGGCAGGGAGCCTGGGAAGAGGGAGCAGGAGGACAGGGAGCTGGGAGGAGGGAGCACAGAGGACAGGGAGCAGGAGGAAGGAGCAGGAGGAGGGAGCAGGAGGAGGGAGCAGGAAGAGGGAGCACAAAGGGCAGGGAGCAGGAGGAAGGAGCAGGAGGGAGTGGGAGGAGGGAGCACAGAAGACAGGGAGCTAGGAGGAGGGAGCACAGAGGACTGGGAGCGAGGAGGAGCAGGAGGAGGGAGGAGGAGGGAGCAGGAGGAGGGAGCAGGAAGAGGGAGCACGGAGGACAGGGAGCAGAAGGAGGGAGCAGGAGGAGGGAGCACAGAGGACAGGGAGCTGGGAGGAGGGAGCAGGAGGAGGGAGCACAGAGGACAGGGAGCAGGAGGAGGGAGCAGGAGGAGGGAGCACAGAGGACAGGGAGCTGGGAGGGGAGCAGGAGGAGGGAGCAGGAGGAGGGAGCACAGAGGACAGGGAGCTGGGAGGAGGGAGCAGGAGGAGGGAGCACGGAGGACAGGGAGCAGAAGGAGGCAGCAGGAGGAGGGAGCAGAAGGGAGCCCAGACAGGGAGCGGGAGGATGAGGAGGAGGGCGCTCGGTCTGGCCCAGTTCCGCAGGTGCCTGGGAGTGCAAGTCCTGGGCTCTGGGAAGTCAGCGGCCAAGGCCCCAGGGAGGGGCTCGGGCTGGGCCCCCACCCTCACTTCTGCCCCTTCCCTTGGCCTCCTCAGTCCCCCACTTCACCCCCAGTCCAGGGCATTTGGGTAAAAACAGCTGCAAACACCTCGGATCTTGAAAGAAGGGGTGGGAGGGAGTTCTGCTGGACTTCTGGGCGCTTCTCCTGACCGTCTCCACCTGTCTTTGTTGCTATGGTTTCAAGAATCCGTAATTTCCCGTCTTGAGCATGTTTTCCATTTCTAAATAAAGCGCCGATCTCACCATAAGCTCAGCCCACAGGGATCTGCTTCGGGCCAGCGGGGCCACCGGGAGCAGGGGCCTCTGCGCGGGTCAAGAGGCTGGACCCCACCGCGATCCCCAGAGGGGTGACCGCATATATAAACATATATAAACATATATATGCTCATTGTCTCAATTTTGAAAGTATAAATGACTTTTCATTTTAAAATTAATGCATGATCACTAAAGGAAAGTGAGAAAATACAGAAAAGCAGAAAGAAGAAATGTTTCCCTTAATTTTAAATAGTGTTAAACATTAACATTTAAGTAAATGTTTAATGTCTCCCCATAAGGAAAATTACAACATTTGGTACATTTATAGTCTATTATTTCCTTTTTAAATTGAAGTAGAATTCGCACGGAGTACTGAAACACGAGAACAAACCTTGATGGCATCCCCCGAGCGTCTCGGTAAGCAGCCCCCAGACCCTTATCCAGGACAGCCGGTTCCCTCCGGGAAGTCCTCTCCTTAGGCCCCTGCCCCAGAGCAGACCCCAGTTCTGAGTTCTGTCACCATTGATTATTTTCGCTTGAGCATCAGGTAAGTGAAATCACACTCTCGGTGTTGGGATTCTTTCATTCAACACGATGTGAGATCCGTCATGTGCCTGTTATCAGTGTGGGGGTTTGCAGCTTTTTACTCCAGAAGTGTCCTGGCTCTCAGTTGGCTCCTGCGGGTGTGCGCCCGTGAGCGGGGCCCGCTGATGAGGTGACGGTTACGGTGTGGCCCGGCTCAGCCAGGACGGGCCTTGCCTGTTGCTGGGGCCCGTGGGGAAGGTGGCGAGAGGGGCTGGAAGTCAGGGCCCCGGAAGAGGAGCAGGAGAGGCCGCCATGTGCATCACCAGTGACGGAAACCGAGGACGGAGGGTGGCCGCAGCCGGCCCCAGGGCGCCACGTCTTTGGGAAGAGAGCGTCGCCTCGAGGACACCTTGATCTGGACGCCTCCCGGCCTCGAGACCGTGAGCCAGTGCATCCCCATGTTTAAGCCCACCCGCTGCATGACGTCTGCCTTGGCAGCAGAGAACTGCACCAACCAGCGGTAGCTTCCCTGTATTTCCCACGGCTGCCGTGTGGACACGCTGCGCTGGCGCTTGATGGGCCTGCTGATGGCCTTTTGGACTGTTCCCTGTTTGGGGATTTTATAAAACGGAAGTTAGCATGGGACTCTGTGGGGAAGCCTCTTTGTGGAAATAGGCAGCATTTCTCCTGAGAGTGGGTGTGCGGTTGACTTTGTTGGACGCTGCCAAGCAGCTTCCGGAAGCGGCTGCGCCACGCTGAGACCCCACCACGCAGGAACGAGAGTCGATTAGCTACTCCACACCCTTGTCAACACTTGACATTGTCTGTGCTGTTAGTTCTAGTCCCTCTCAAATCGTGACGTCTCATGATTTATTATTCACTTTTTTTGGTGAGTCTGTCATCATCATAAAACCTGGTTTTTAATGGTTAGGCCCACCTGATCCCACAGCAAACACAGAAACAAGCCTCTTGGTCTTGGTGTACAGGTGAGTTTATTATACGTCCATGTGTGAGGAATCGGAGGAAGAAGTTTCCAAGACCAGTTCGAAAAAATTGAGTATTTTTTCCTATCCATCTAGCTATCAAGTCTTAATTCTGAGAACCAAGTTATATGATCACGAATCACTTGAATATCTTCTTTTATGCAGTGCTTGTACAAGCTCATTGTCTATACTTTTAAACTGGGGTGTCTTTTTCTTATTGATTTGTAGGCATTCTTTGTATATTCTGAGTAATGGGTCATTCATCAGACATGTATTGCAAATTTTTCCTACCAGTCTTTGGGAGAATTTTTACTTTTACTTTTACTTTTTACTTTATTAATGGGAGCAGCAGAAGAATTTTGTGTTGTTGTTTGGATGAAGTCCAGTTTAAAATTTTGCAAAAATTTGTATACCTAGAATTTTTGTGCAAGAAATTGTTGCCAAGGTCATCGGAATATTATACTATGGTTTCTTCCGTAGACTCTACAGTCTCGCTTTTACATATAGGGAAATCACCCGTCTCAAATCAATGATATGAGGTAAACATTGGGGTTCATTGTTTTCAAGTGGTATCAAAGGCCTGCTCTGTTCACAATTTAATGTGTTGGCCTTCATTTTCCTGGTGAATTCATTGGCACTTTGTTTATAAATCAGCTCCTGAATAAAAGTGAGTCAATTTCAAAGCCTCTTTGTATGTTGCATTGATACCTTTTCTCTACCATCATGCCAACATCACACCAATAGCACAGCGTCTAAATTACGGGAGCTCTGAAGAAAGTCTTGAGTTTCAGTGCTGTGTACGTCAATTAGGTTATTGTTCTCATAGTTTGTGTTGGTTCTTCTATACCCTTTGAATTTCCTATAAATTTTTAAATCAGCTTATAAATGTATGCAGAAAATTATGATGGGATTTTAAATGTAAGTACAATGACTCTATAGATCAATTTAAGGAGACCATACATCCTAATAATATTGAGTCTTCAAATCTATGAACATGGGAGAGTTACACATGTATTTAGATCTTTAGTTTCTCTCAGTGTGTTTTACTGTTTTTAACATAGATATCTTGCATATCTGTCATTAGGCATTTGATTTTTTGACATATTATAATTGGTATTTTAAGCATTCATTGTTCAGTTGTTTATTGCTCGTGTATAGAAATAAAATTTCTTTTATACTGACCTTGCTAAATTTATTAATTTAATGATTTATGTGTATCCAAATTGCTTTGGATTTTCCTCATACATAATCACATCATCTGAAAATAAGGACATTTTTGCTTTTTTTCAATTTTAAGTATTTTTTGTCTTCCTTTTCTTTTTCCTTTTCTTTTTTCATTGATGAACTGGCAAGGACCCTCCAACTCAATGTTGAATGTGAGTGGTGATGGTGGGACAGCTTTGCCTTATTCCCAATCTTTGTGAGACAGCCTCGATATTTCACCATTTGAGTATAACATTTGCAAGAGGCTTTACAATGTTAAGGGAGTTCCCCCCATTCCTGGTTCATCATAATTAGAATTTCAATCTCATTGCACACTTTTTTCTGAAATGTTCATTTTCCTCTTTAGTCTGTTAAGGTGGTAAATTATATTGATAATTTTTTTAATGTCAAACAAATCTTGCTTTCCTGCAAGAAACGCCACTAGGCCAAGATATATTATCCTTTTTAGATATCCTTGGTTTTGATTTGGTAATATGTTCTTTAGATTTTCACTTATGTTTTTAGCCAAATTTATAATTTTTGTTCATGGTTATAATGTACCAAATAATTATTTGTACTTAATTTTATTAGCATTATAGCTTAAGAATTTTCCCATAAACTTTGGGAAGCAATGTTTTGTGGTGGTCAGCATTCTTGTTTACAAGCAACAGAAAGCAAGTCTGGCCATTTAAGCAAAAAAGAGGAAAAATGTAAAGGATATTGCATAGCTGCAGCACTTCTGGGAGGGCTGGAGAAGCCAGGCGTGTTTGCTACAAAGTCAAGGATGACACAGGGTCAGAGGGCATGTCAGAACCCACGGCCCACCTCAGTGGCCGCCGGGACCCCCGGGCCCTCCCTGCAGAGGCGCTGGACGCTGCTGCCAAGCTCAGCAAACCCGATGTCAAACAGCCCCAGCCTCATGTGATCCCCTGGGTGTCGAAGCCCCTCTGTTGGGAGCTCCAGACCCCAGACCCCAGCCTGTGATGAAGCTGCAAGGAGGGCTGGGAGCGAGGGGCTCTGGCTTCCACAGGGGAAGGAGTCCTGTCCTCCCCCAGAGACTTACAGGATATGCAATCTCCTGTCCCTCTGGGGGTTATAGATACTGGGGAGAGGCCAAACCAATACATGCACACAAAACACACACCCACACACAAACACCAAGGCCTCAGAGATGAATGACCAAATGGATATATTGCAGTTTCTATACTTCTTGTTATAGAACATTTTTGTTAGAACATTTCCTTTTTGTTAGAACATTTCGAGTTTTTCAATTTTTTGAACAACAAATAGCATTTTGGATAAACACCTTGTTCTACCTAGGACTATAACCTTAGTATCTGTTATTGGAATGAAATTGCCAGAATAAACATGTGAATAGTCTAACAGCTCATGTCCCCTCCCTTGCAAGCCTTATATAGAAGTGGCCGTCTCTGTCTTCTGCTCACAATTGAGTACATCTAGTGACATCAGCTCTTCTGCACCCACAGGAACAGAAACAAGGAAGCCAGAAAACAACAATCCCTCTTTGTTTTTATATGATTTATTCAAAGTCAAAGTGACCCCATCCAGGTGTGGATTTATTCTTCGTGTGTTGATTGTTCCGTAGCTGTGCTTGTTCATTGGCCCCAACAACTGTTTTGTGCCTTTGCTTTTCTTATACATGCAATTATCAGCCCTTTGACCTATTTGCCAAATATCTGTAGATTATGTTTGGCTTTTCATTATTGGTTCTCTTCACATTAAATATAAATTTGTGCATTCTGACCATTTCTTTACTTATTCTTTCCCCGATCAGGTCTGATCTTGGTGGCGGAAGCAAAAACATAGGGGATTTTAAAGTACCATGAAGTTCAGCACTTCCTCAGTGAGGGCGGCTTTCCTGCAGGTGCGGGCGCTGGGGCTGACCCTGGGCAGAGGGCAGAGGGCAGGGGGCAGGGGGCAGGGGGCAGGGGGACAGCCTCTGCAGATGCCCAGCGGCTGGGGCGGTCTGAGCCGGCGGTGTGGGGCCAGCATGGCGGCTGCTGGATAGCGCCCAGGCCCACGAGGAAGATGAAAGCGCGTGACTGGGGTAAGGCCGTCGGGGCCTGACAGGAAGCTGAGGGCAGGGGAGGGTCACTGGGAAACACAACCAGCGTCCAGGGATGGAGAGGCAGAATCCACCCAAGCAATACTTGGGAAATATAATCAGGACCCAGAAAAAAGGGAGTTTGACTGATCTGAGCTGGGAGAGCCAGTGGCTCCAGCCACCAAGAGGGAGGAGGATGGGAGGAGGAGCTGAGCTTCGTCTCAGAGAAGTTGAATTTAGATCAGGGCACACTGAGGCGGCAATGCCCAGCAAGCCTTGTGATAAAGACCAGGGGCAACACTGCAGACGGGCAGGGCTGGAGGTGAGGACCTGATGGAGGACATGTCTGCAGGGCAGAAGGAAGATGCTCATGGCTCGGGCCAGCACTGGTGTGGGAGAAGGAGGGAAATCGGTGCTGCTGCGAGCCACCTAGGTACTCAGGTAGAGAAGACCTCCTGGGTACCGGCTGTCAGGAGAGAGGGATAAGGATGGGGGAACGGTCCCACGACTGCCCATCGCCCCCACTGAGAAAGTGCTGATGTCCCGGCAGCACCCACAAGACGGCGAGGCTACCACCCGAAGCCCCGTGCTGTCGTCTCTGGGGTGTGTCACCTCACGGTGGTCCTCACCGTCTGGAGGCTGCTCCTGAGCTGCCTTGCATGGCAGGGACCACCCACCGGCCAGCCCCGGCCCCCGGGATGACCCCCGGTTGGCCCTCCGAGGGGCCGTGCACCCAGCAGTGCTCTGCTCGGGCTCCTCATGGCCAGGTCAGAGAAGTAGCGGGGCCCGTGAACTGCCGGCCTCACGCCCTCTATTTGCTCTTTGTGATTCCAAAGGAGGTTGCCGCGGGACCCCCTGAGCAGCGCTCAGATCAACCTGAATGGTCTCTAATCGACGGAAAGGCGCACTTGTGCTCCTCCATCACCAGCAACATCGGATTTCTGTTTTCCCCCGCAGGGCATTTCCTCAAACGCTTTTGTAAGCGGCAGAAGCGCCGAGTGCAGGCGCGGGGCCTCTCAGAGCCTCCATGCTTCATGCACAGATGATTTCCCTCCTTCCTGGTGTGGAGCTAACAGACCAAACAGTTAAGATGAGAAATGTTTGGCTCCGTCTCCATCCAAGATAACACTGGGCCACGTTCTCTGTATTGGGGTTTCGGGGGCACCTGAGGCAACAGAACAGTTCAATACGGTTTAAAATATAACAGGGATATGGAAAATGCATCTTTTTTTCTGTCGACTTGTGTCTATGTAATACTTTTGAATGAAGCTGAGGAATTAAAGAAAAACCTGAGAGAAAATCTTGAAATGTAATAAAATTGGTCTAAAATCAAACTATCTTTGAGGCTGGAAAAGTTAATTATATCATCTTAGCATTGTGCAGTCTGCAGGGACTAAAAAGCTAAAGTCAATTTTTCCATCCAGGTCGGATCTCAGGCAGGAAATTCAACTGGGATTTCTGGTACAGGATAATAGTTCTTTTTTATTGACCAAATTGGCCAAATTAAGCAAAAAAATATATTGAGTCACTGCTCTGTGCTGGCATTGTGCCTGGTGCTGGGATACAGAGACGGGTCAAATCATAGCCTCCCATTGTCAAGGTTCAAACATCCTTGAGATGGAAGAGCCACAGGCCAGCATTGGGCTCAGAGAGGGAGAGGTCAGGGAGCCAGGGAGCACCAAGGGAGAGAAGCTCAGTCCTCGTGGGCAGGCGAGTCAAGGAAGGCTTCATGGAGGAGGTGTCCCTGGAGCCAGCTTGGAGTTGGAAGAGCATTCACTGTGAGCAGGGTCAGCAACTGGACATCCCAGGAGGGACCCGCATGGCCAGAAGGAAACCCCACCACACAATCAAGTCACCTTCCCCCCCTCCATGTCCTACCCACAAATTTCCACCTTAGAGAGAAGAAAGGGAGTTGTGTGGGTGCTGGAAGGAAGGTTATGGGTCAGTGTGAAGCAATCCAGGGATCCAACTCCAGAGTGCTGGAGCCCCCCTTGGACTGAGCCCTTGATTGTGGGTCTGGGGTCTTTGGTCAAGTGCCAGCTCTACCACTTACTCCCTGATGCTGGGAACTAGTCACAACCTTCCGTCCCAATGTAAGGATGCACACCTGTGAGGTGAGAGGCTGCAGGAGGTCATCGCAAAGCCCCCTGGGCCCAGCAGGCTGAACGTCTATGAACTGACCAGTGGTTCGGTGCCCTCTAGTCCAGTGTTCCCCAGATTTAGACTGCACAGTGTCACCTGGGGAAAGAGGTGAAAATGCCAATTCTTGGGTCCTGTCCTCAGAATCCTGACCCTGCTTGGTCCATGGTGATGCTCAGGAATCACTCTGAGATACCTCCCAGAGTCTCCATTCCGTTGCAGATGGGCCAGTGAGAGCCCCTTCCTCCTCTAGGAAGCTGGGAAGATCAAACGCCATCCACAGTCATCTGCCAGCATGTGCTTATGGAAAATCTACATGTGCCTGGCATATGCTCACACACATGTGCACACACATGCCACAAAGATGCACACACTTCTGCAATATCATGACTGAATTGTAAATATGAAAGTCTTTTCTTATTATCTCTTTTTACCATCTCTCTATCTCTATCTCTATCATATCATCTATCTATCTATCTATCTATCTATCTATCTATCTATCTATCTATCTATCTATCTCTATTTATCTATCATCCATGTATCTATCTAATCACCCATCTACCAACAGCAGCCCAGATCGTGCTCAGCCCTTCCTGGAAGGAAGTGACCTGGAGGGTCACTGGAGCATTCTAAGGCTGTTTCCTTTCTCGTCTTACTTCTTATCCCCTTACAATGCTTTATTTCTTTTCTTTCCATTGGTTTCTTTTTATTAAAAGACATTGTTTAGGGTTATAAATATCCTTTTTAGAAGAAGTTTCTGAGTTTTAAAAAACTTGGGAGAGGGTAATAAACTCATGGAGGGACTCATTCCCATCCTTAGGAACCCTGTCTATCTCCAACACTTCATCTCTCTAAAGGCCTGAAAATAAAACAGGAGCAAAGTGGCTTGTGATGGAAAAAAGGCAAAGCAAAGATCTTCTGCTGTGGTGTCTTCCTGGTTTATAGTCATAGCTCTTTCTTGGATTATAGACACAATAGTGGAAAGTTATTTCAATCTAACTAAAATTACATGAATGGATGGATAGATGGATGGGAGGATGGCATGAGGAATGGATGGAAGGAAGGGAGGGAGGGAGGGAGGGAGGGAGGATGGGTGGATAGCTGGATGGATGAAAGGATGGATGGATGGAGGAATGGCTGGCTGGCTGGCTGGCTGGATGAGTGCAGAGATGAGGGCTAGATAATGGATGGATGAAAGGATGGATTGATGGAAAGGTGGATGGATGGATGGATGCAGGAATGCATGGATGGATATTGGATGGAGGATAGATGGATAGATGGATACATGAAATGTGAAGATCTCTGTTTCCCTCCTCTTCTCAAAGGGCTTGGAGAGGATCAAATTCTGAGTGTCACAACTGCACGCAATGTTCTCTTGCCCTGGACCTTCCCCGAGGTTCCCTGGCTCTCCCAGAGGAGAAACCCCTGCTCCTCCTTGTGCTAGAGCATCTGAGCAGCTAGAAACGATGGTGAGAAAGATGTTGGCATTTTTACTTTAAGGATTTGGATGGGAAGAAGAAAAAGCCTAAATGAGCTACAGTTGCCTTTAAAATAAAATTTACTCCAGGAAACTATTTGCTATAATAATCTTACCATAAACATATTTGTTTTCCATGCATACAACTTAATATCAAAGGCTCTCAGAGCTAGAAATTGCTTTGGGAATTAATTGCTTCCATTATTTCATTCCACAAATGGGAGTTGGAGGTGCAGGAAGGCAAGAGGGCATTCTGGGCAGCGAGGAGAACTGCTTCTCTCATGGGATCACGGGAACCTCACTCTTCTCCTGGGTGAGGGGTGGGTCCATGTCCTTCTACCATCTCACCATGACTGGTGGGCTGGACCCCCTCTCCTGGAGGACGCACAAGCCCAGATGCATCACCACTGATCCCGGCGGTGTCCTTGGTGAAGCCCAGAGAGACCAGGAATCACCTGAAAAGGACAGGATGAGATAACACCAGTGAGGGTCCAAGGCCACGACCCTCCCTTAGAAAGGGAGGTTTATTTCCACCCTGGCATTCCCTGCCCCGAGGGTGATGCCCACCAACACTGCCCTCCCCTCCTGCACTCGCCATGCCCCCTGCTCATGGAGGGACAGAGAAACAACGCCCGTGATTGGTGACTTGGGGTGCATAATTTGGGGGAATTAGCCTTCCCCTCACTTTATTCCTGGGGGGTCCACAATCCAGGGCCGACTCACCACCCCTTCCAGGGACCAGCTCGTCTCACCGTGCGGGAGGCTGAGCACCCAGGGCGCCCAGCACCAGGACTCGGCATCCTCCAGGCTGCTTGCTAACCCCCCTGGAGCCCCCTCCTTCCAGCCTCTCGGTAATAAAGGCAGTGTCTTTTCTCCCAGATGTCTCCACTGTGTCTTCTTAACTGAGAACACGGGCTGGGAAGGAGATGCTTCTTGGAGGCCACTGTGGAAGCAGAAAGTCAGCCTGGGATCAAGGCAAACATGCTCCCAGCCTCAGCAGCGAGCACCCTGGAGTGGGTCAGAAAACCTGGTTGGTGAGGTGGGGGGTGCGCACTCATCCGATCTCCACATCTTAGCCCCCCCCCCCGCATCATTTCCCCTCTTTACTGGATCATTTTCATTGCCTTACAAACATTCAGATATATCTAAAAAAGGACAACTAAAGAGACTTCCCTCCTGACCCTACCATTTTCTCTCTCATGGCAAAATCCTTTCAAAGATGATACTCAGAGTCCCCACTTTGTCTTCCCTTGCTGTCCTCGAGCCATCTTCAATCAGACACCCATCAGCATCCATCAAGATGGCCCTTGCCAAGCTCACTGAAGAATGGCCTCCCGCTTGTGGAAACCTCCCTTGGTCTGGCCCCTGAGGTGCACACCTGTTTCACATCTCACCTGCGGGCTCCACTGCTGGTCCCCCTGCTTTCCCGACCCCTGTGGGTTGGGGTGTGCAGTCACATTTTGTGGACCTCCCTTCTGCTCTCTCTCCCTCTCTCTTACGGTGAATCCATGCGATGGATGTGGGTGCAATCCCAGTGAATGCTGCTGGCTTTCTGATGTCCACAGACAGCCGTCAGTGCTCTCTTGGATTTTAGGATTATTCATGCAGCCATCTACACAACATCTCTTCTTGGCTTCTAGCAGTTATCGCAAATGTAACTTATTAATCAGAAACTTCCTAAATAGCAAACAGAAGTCTAAAAAAGTGTAATGCATCATAAAATGCAATTCTATGTGTTAATTTTTAAATGTGACCAAAAAAACACAATCTACTGACAATCTGTTGTTGACTGAAGAGAATTGGTACAAACGTTTTTGATTTTTAATTATACATCTTGGTGTACACAGAAGGACGTGGATTTGTCTATCAAAGTGGTGGACACGGAGACAGGTTGACCAGATGTCCTTTCAGGGAGGCCCTCATTGCCAGCAGCTGGGAAACTCATGGGGGACAGTGTGCAGTGCTCAGTCCCTCTGGGATTGCACCTCTCCTTTCCCGGGCACCCACATCCTGTGTCTGCTCACGAGGGCATTTAAGGTCTGATGCGTGTCTGAAGAACTGCCCCAGCTCCGGAGCTTTCCAAGGGGTCGGGCCGGGCTGCATCGGGCTCTGCTTCTCCCCCACCCCCTCCTGCACCGTCCCCTTCCCATCCCTCTCTGGTATTGAGCCCAAGGGCACTGCCCCCCAAAATCCCACCCACCCAATTCCACTACAACGTCTGTGTCCCAGGGATCCCAAGCTGCAAGAGGGGCTGGCATTGATTTCTCCTGAGATGACAGGTATTTCTTTTTGCTTATATTGTCTCAACTTCTACAATGACACTCTAGTGTTTAACAATAATTTTAAGCCACATTTGTTTTTCGACTTTTAATGACAAATTCATTGGGAAGGAAAGAGGCAATCCCGTTTATCTGTCTTAGATGGAGAAGAAAACAGGAGGAAAATAACAGAAAAAAACCCTCCCCTACTGACGGAGCTCCACTGCCCAGGGCCTTTCCACAAGGGCTCTAAGGTCCCTCCCTGCACTGCCTCAAACTGGGGTGGGGCAGGGGGCACCTTCTCTGCTCTGTCTCCCCCCACCCCCTGTCATGGCTGCCAGGATGTCTTAACAACCTGGAGCCTGGGGTCTTCCCCTCCCACCCCCAGGCCGATCTGCCACTCCCCCACCCCAACCCCAGGCTGAGACCCGGCAGCAGACAGAAGCTCTGGAACCTTCTCTCCCAGAAAGAGTCAGAGCCCCAGGCTGCTGCACAGGAGATTTCCTCATCACAGGTCATGTCCAAAGGCTGCTCATGTCCTGCACCCCAAATCACCCCACAAATGCCTCGTATACCAGGTGGGGCCTGTCCCTAGACCAGACTCCCAGATCATCCTGTGAGCAACTCACTCCTTCCTTCATCCATTCCTCAGTTTGTCTGCACTCTGCTGACCCTTGGGGGATGGGAGGGGCTGGGCTAATGGGGGAGCTGGGGCCACCTTCCCTCGCCACTTGAACACGCAGATTTCAGCATGTGCCAGGATCTCTGCAGGGGCTGGTGACAAAAGCTAAAGGTGTGAGTGTGAAATAAGGATGTGAGGTCACCATTATCACAGCAGATGTCACCGTGTCCTGAGCACAGACAGCGTCCCATCCTCTCGGACAATCCTCACCACTGGGTGAGATGTCTGTCTGCTGGCTCCTACTGTCAGATGAATAGACTGAGTCTGGGGTCCCCTGTGGAGTCAGCCTGGGGCTTTGTACATTAGAGGGGCCCTGGCCCAGCAGTGGAGGGGTTGCCTGCAGGGTCTCTGGGCTGTGGTCCTCCTTCTCAGAGAGGCTCCTCCAGCCCCTTGGGCCCTGGGAGCCTACGGAGCCTGGGGTTGGGGGTCCCAGACCCCCAGGGGTCTCAACTTGAGACCATCCCTCCCAGCACCTCTGGGTCCATGATGAAATTGGCTTTGCAGCTGCTGTGGCAGAGGCAGCTGAAGAGCAGAGCAGAGGGGCTGCGGGAAGCAGCGGCAGAGTCTTCGGGGAAAGGCTGGGGGGCCGGGCAAGGCCAAGCGCCGACGTCTTGGGGAGCACGGACGACGGTGCTCATTGAACGTGGCATGTATTAAAGGATTTTGGCAGATGTAGTCTGAGCCTGAGCGTGGGTGAGGGAGCCTGGTGGGCGCGGGGAGCAGAAAGGCTTGGGAGTGGGACATTCCTGACCGAACGTGACGAAGCACAGGTGCCGCCTGCCCAGCTGCACGTCCAGCTGCTCCCCACGCCGAGCCGGGCAGTGTCCTCGCAGGCCCTGCCGTCGCCTTCGGGAACCCAGCCTGGCGTTTCGCTGCGGCTGAGCCCGACCCCGGGAGCGGACAGAGAGGGAGAAAAGCAGAGGGAAGCCCGGGCAGGGCACGGAGGCCTCCGGGAAGAGGGATGGAGGCCTGGGGCTGAGCTGCTGGGTGAGCGCAGCATTTCCGGCTCCTGGGGGACAGGGCCAGCGCCCTCCTAAGGCTGGAAGTGGGGAGCTCCGCGGAGGGGAGGAGGCCGGCCGGGGATTTCCATCTGCGGGGTGGTGGACGCCTTCACGCCCTCAGCCCCGAGGGGAGACTTCCTGGGAACTCACAGTAAGATTTTCTATTGGAAAGCCAAGCAGGCGGAGAGCATGGCCACTGCTGGGACTTGAATGATTAAGTGGAAGAAATATATTGAGCAAGTGGGGAGAAAGTGGAAAAAGAATTTTAAAGTGAGGCTTAGAGACTACCGTTAGGAGACCCACCGTCCAGCTAATAGAAGTTTGAGGGGACAATGGAGGACAGTCAAAAATTAAACCAATAAGTAAAGAAAAAATTCCAAGGTTGATGAAGGACTTGTTTGCTGATTAAATGATGCCACTGAATTCCACGTGGGAGCGTGAGAAAAGCACTAACACTTGTACCTGCTCTAGGAAAGCTCCTGAAGAAAAATGTAGCACCTCAGGAGCTTCCTCCAGAGAGACAGGCTGTTGCCCGGTGGGAAATCAGCCCAGCACCTCTCGTCTCCACAGGTCGGCAGCTGGGGGAAGCGGGGACGGGAAAGCTGCACCGGGGGAGGAGGGTGTGCGGGGACAGAAAAGCACCAGCGTCACAACCGCGTCCGAGCAAACGTCCAGAAGGCTCTGACCACCAGCACAGAGAGAGTGAGGCTATTCTGAAAATGGCATCTCATTTGGAAGAAATGGGGAATTGCAAGTCCTGCTGGAGGGGGGACTAATATTTTGTCTTTATTTAATAGCAGAGTAAGGACCCAATTACTAAAAAGATAAAGTAGGGAACTCCTAAATTCAGAAGTGAAAAAACGGTGTTGAATAACAATTTGAGCAAACCAAAATAATAACAAAAACAATAATAATAACAATTCCCTGAGATAGGGTGTAGGGAACACTCAGTGACCAACATACTGTTCGAGTGTGAGTGCTCGAGATACAGTAGCAACTGCTGAGCTGACTGTTAACTTGTGTCCATACTGGATGCAATTAAATACAGTTGCATTAGTGACAATATCATTGTTTTGGATGTTGTTATAAGGAAAAGTGCATGGGGAAAAACCAGGATTATCAATGAATAAGATGACAGGAGAAAAATCAAGATTACCATTTGTCACAATAAATGTTAAGAGACTCACATTTCCTCCTGAAGGACAAGCCTGGCAGAATGGATTAAAACGGAAAAAGAAAAAGGAAACAGATACATGTAATTTGCAAGAGACAGACTTAACAAAAATAAATGTTAAAATGGTTAGGAAAATGCAAATGATAGAAGAAAGTAGGCATAGCATATTAACATCCATGTGGAATTTTAGACTCTAAGGTGAAAGTAGAAAACAGGAACACATATATCATAATGTCTATTATAAGAGCTATAATTTCTGAAGAAAGAACAGTCACAAATTTGTATGCAACAAAAAATATAGCAGCTAAATAGAGCAAAGACTATATTAAATATGAGACATAAAAGAAGCCTAATAGTGAGAAATCCCATCTGTTTCAGAATCAAATAAGTGTCTCGGACAAAAACTAAAGCAGACATGGACAAAAACTAAATCAGACAAAAGAGGAATTGAATTATGCAATAAACTCAATTGACAGACATTAAAGAAACTTTAACAGAGGCTATCATTTTTTTCATGTCTGTGGATCATTTGTACAATCAGTCATGAATTTGGTGACAACTAGAAATAATTTTAAAAATTGGTAGTGATGTTATAGGCCTTTTTAATTGGATAAAATTGAAAGACAATGATGTTAAAAATGGATAATGAAAAGGTGACCAAAAACCTCAAGATCTTGGAAATGAAGATTCATTTCTTAGACTTTCTTGGCCCGGAGGATAAATAAGCCTCTAGTTTCAAACTGACCGGAAAATCATGGGGAAAAAAGCTTCTCGTACCCAAAGTGAGTGGATGTAGTTAAAGCAGTGGGAGGAAATGTCACCCAGACAAGAGGAAAAGGTTGACTCTTCGTCATTGAAATAGGAATTTACAATTCTACATTTAATACTAAAGAAAGTCAGCAAAATAGCAAAATAAGAAACGATTAATAAATGAAAGTAGTGTTAATTAAACAAAGCAAATGCAGTAGAAAACATAAATGAATCCAATAGCTTTTTCTTTGAGAAGATCCATAAATAGAAAACACTGTGAATTAAAGATAATTAAAGAACTGATTAAAGACACAAAAAAAAAAGAAAGAAAATTCAGTTTTGTGAATAATAAAGTAAAATCTCAGATCCAAAAGGAACGAGGCAATTATAAACAAGAACTTCACGCCATCTATGACCCGGCCGGCCCTGGCCGTTTTCCTCATCCTTTCCCCTAAGTCTCTTTGGACTTTTCCCCCAACTGGTCCCCACAAGGAAATTTGAATTCCACAGATCTGCTGCGGAACTGCTTATTACTTGGGCCCCTGGTGGGCCGCAGCCATCGAGGGCCAATGTTTGCCCTGGCTGAGCATACGTGCTGTAAATGAAGGCCTGCGTTCTATGGGAATAATGTGTGAAAACAATCAATCAGCCTAACAGACTAGTAAGATACAGTCCTGTCTCGTCACCTTGACAAATGCCCCTTCCTAACAACCTGGAAGACCAGGTTCAGATGCAAGTTTCCCCAACTCTCAGCACCCAGAGCTGTGAGAGCCCCCCTCTAGCCCCCTCAACCCACACCCCCTGCACAGGGCAGAGGGTCCCAGAGGACTTGAATGGCTCCATCAGCCGACCAGATCTAACTGACAGTTGTAGAATTCTCCATCAGCAAAAGCCAAATGCACATTTCTTATCAAGTGCACATGGAACATGCAGCAAAATAGACCATATACTGATTTATTTAAAAAAAATCCTTAACAAAGTTTAAGGAATTGAAAGGACCATCATGGAATAAGAGGAAAATATCCAAACACTTGAAAATGAAATAACTCACTTTTAAATAATACATGGATAAAAGAGGGAGTCTCAATGAAAATTAGAAAATATTTTGAACTGAACAAAAATGAAAATACACCAAAATTTCTAGACTGCAACTAAAACTCTGCTGAGATGGAAATTTACAGAATTAATTGCTTACATTAAAAAGAAAAAACATCTAAAACCAGTAACATAAGCTGCCATTTTAAGAAACTATAAAATAGTGACCAAAAGGAAACTAAGGAAATTACAAGGAAGGGAATAATAAGGATAAACAAAAACCATATTTCTAAATACTAGCAATGAACAATTGAAGTCTGAAATTAATAAGTACTCTCATTTACAATAGTTCCAAAAATGAGATGCTTAGAGATACATCTAAGAAAACATACAGAATCTTTACAAAATGCTGATTAATCAAAGAAGACCTAATGAGTGGAGAAAGTCCTGGAAGACTCATTTTTCCCAAATTTATCTACAAATTTAGAGAAAGTCCAATTAAAACTCCAGCAGAATTTTTGTACACATAGACAAGCTGATTCTATGACTTACATAGGAAGACAAAGGAACAAAAATATCCTAAACAATCTTGAGTGAACAGTAAATTTAGGGGGATCACACTACCTAATTACAAGACTTGCTTGAAGCTACCACAATCAAGATATTGACAAAGGGACAGACACACGGATCAATGGGGCAGACTGGAGAACCCAGGCAGAGACCCACACTGATGCAGCCAGTTGACTTTTTGACAGTGGTGCAAAAGCGATTCAACGGGGACAACAAGAGTTGTTGGAACTATTGGGTATATATTTGCAAAAAAGTAAATCTTGAACTAAACTTCATGCCTTACACAGAAATTAACCCTCAATTAACCATAGATGCAAATATTAAATGCAAAAGTGTACTTCTTTTAGAAAAAAGCAATAGAGAAAATCCCTATGACCAGAGTTGGGCAGAGTTCTTAGACATGAAACCAATGTGCTCAATGCATAAAATAAAAAAAAAGAACAGCTGGAAGATATCAAAATTAATAACCTTTGCTCTGAATGAAAAACATGTGCAGGCTGGGAGATATGTTTGCAAACCACCTATCTGACAAATACTTGTGTCCTTCATATCTTACAAACTGTCAAAATTAAGCAGTGAAGCTTTGAAAAGAAACCTCTCTAGTGCAGTCAATCAGTGGCAAACAGGCTCCGGGAAAACTGTCCAACGTCATTCACTATTAGGGTGTACACATTAAAACCAGCTCGAGGCACCTCAGCACACCTGTTGAAAGGGCTAAAATTAAAAGTACTGACGCTAGCAAGTCCTCACTGGGTTGTGGACTGAGTGAGACAGTCACATGCTGTTGATGTGAACGCAGAAAGGGGAACAGTTGGTTTGAAAAACAATTTGGCAGTTTCTTATGAAGTTGAACCTACGCTTGCCCAGAAACTCTACTTTTGGCTATTTAACCAAGAGAGATGAAACTTATGTTCACATTTTTAAAAAATGTATACTCACGAGCAGCTCTAGTTGTAGTCCAAAACTAGGAACAGTCCAAATGTCCCTCAACAAACAGAGATATTCCATATATAGAATCCATCGAGGCGTGTACAGTAGAATCTATAGGTTGGAACTCTTGGGAATACTTCTCAGCAATGAAAAGCATCAAACCATCGATTCACGCAGTAACGTGCATGAATCTCAAAGGAATTATGCTGAGTGAAAGCAACTCTCTTTCTGTGACATTTTTGGCAAGACAGCTATCGTGGTAGAGAACAGGTGAGTGGTTCCCAAAAGTTAGGGACAGGAGGACGGTGTGGCTCCGAGGGGGATAACTCGGCAGTTTTGCACACACTGGTGGAATTCTGTATCTTGATGTGATGGTGGTGACATGAATCTAAATGTGCTAAACTCTTGCAACTTCATGTGCATAAAAGTCCATTTTCTGCATGTTAATTTAAAAATAAGATAAAATAAATTTAAAAAATTAGCTGACAAAAATCATAATCTGAACATATTAAAAGACAGATCGTGTTTATTTCTATGGTATCATTTAATATCATTAACATGTCAGTAACCCCAAAATCAATGTATAAATTATGAAATTAAAAAATAGGACAATAGCATAAAAATAAAGTAGTATGAAGAGACCAAGAGGCCAAAATTAATGAACATGAAAATGAAGATCAAGTCAAATGGCAGCTCCTTGAGAAGAGTGATAGAACTTCAAACTTCCATCAGGACTGGGCAAGCAGGAAGAACTAAAACCACAGTATGTATTTTTAGGAATACAAATGGTCATAACTTCAGAAGTAGCCAAAATTAGAAAATAAGGTAATAGTGCAAATAATTTATCACCAATAAATTTTTAAAAATATGTGAAAAAGAGAAATCGCAAGAAAGACAGCAAATTTAATTGAAGCAGGGATTGTACAAAAAAATTAATGCTTATATTACCATTTATGAAGTTGAATTGGATATAAAAATTCTCCTTACAAAGAAAGTACAACACCCAGATTTTTTAAATGCAAATTCTACCAATTATTTATGGAACACAATAAATATTTTCTATCTATCCCACAGAGAGCACTCTCCTATTCATTTTATGAGGCTAAATTAGCCTTGATAATAGAACATAATTGATATCAAACATGACAATTTCAGCAGGAGGAAGGCATGAACAGTTGAATGAGCCAATTTCATCCTTAACTATAGATGCATAGATCCTAATTATAGCGAATGGAATGCAGCAACCTATAAAAAAGGAAATATATTATCACAGAATCAGTTTATCTCAAGAACAAAAGGGTCATTTAGCCACAGAAATCAATTAATGTATTCCTCCATATTAATAAATTAAGGAGATAAAAATCATGAGCCTGTCTCAATTGATGCAGCCAAATTATTTGAAAAAATTAAACATTTGAATAATGAAAAATATAGCGTTTGCAATATAAATAAATTTAAATCACTGGCAATAAATTCAAGACAACACATGTAAGGCATTTTTGGAGAAAATTACAAAATCTCTGAAAAAATAAAAGACAAAAGTTTGGAGTGATATACCATACCACACACATGCATTGTAAGACACTACTTTAAAGATTTTGATTTTCCTAAAACCAAATTATAAAATTAATTCAATTCCAATAGAAAACCCAACAAGTGCTTTTATTTCATTTTGGAGTCAGTGTGCCTTGCCCAACTGGTTTTAAAATAGGACAGAAAAGAGAAACTAGAAACAGAATCTGGGTATAGTAACTTAAGAAAAACAAGAAGCAGGAGTGTTACTGTAGATCTTGCAATAAAAAGTATTGGTTATTCTCACAGTAAATATAAAATTTGATTCCAACTCACACCATACGCAAAAAATTATTCAACTTTGATTGAAGACCTAAATGTAAGATAAGCTAAGAAGATTTAGAAGTCAATATAGGAGAACAAGATGTTCAGAGCAAAAAATAAAAAAAATAGAAAGGCAATCTCAGAATACGTACAGAATTATTCCATTTATATAGAGCTCAAAACAAGGCAAATCTATCCAATGCATGATTTAGGGACAGGGACATATGTGTGAAATCGTTTTGTTAAAAAAATAATGAGGGACAGAATAACCCAAGTCAGTGCTACTTTCAGACATAGAAGTGCCTTAGGGTCACGGAGGGGCCCCTGGGGGTAAAAGGGCCCCTAGGGGGTAAAAGGGTGGGGCAATGTCCCCTTTTTCCGCACTGGAGGGGGTGTGCCTGAATGATCGCTTTAGTCTGTTATTAGTATCAGTGCTTTTGTTGTTGTTGGTCTTTAAAACGTTTGTGTGAGTCACGGATGCCCTGTCCTGTGATGTGTTTCAGAGGAGGTCGTGGTTTGCTTGGTCTCCCATGGGTGCTGGGACCCTGACCGCCAGCAGAGCAGGACCCAACCTCTCTGGTGTTAGAACAAATGACAGCTTATCGGAGAGTTACCCAGGGGAGGAAAATCAAGGGCCCCTCCTCTGCCGGCCACTCAGCGTCCTGAAAGGGCGAGACTGGGATGAACCACGGATCAGTGCTGCCAAAGTGCGTGGCACAGCGTGCAGCGCGTGGAACAGTCTCGGTCTACACCAGCTCCTCTCACCATCACTAGAAGGGTCCTTGGCTGGGTCCTTGCTGGTTTGGAAACAGCCCCGCCTGGAGCCCCTCGGAGAGGCCTCCTGCCGCTCAGATTTCACAGAGAACGAGGCCCGGGGCATGGTGCTGAAAGGAGACGCCTCCTGCCTTGGCCAGTTTTGGGGGAGGGCACCCCGATACTCCATTAGTGCACAGGCGGCACGTGAGGTGCTTAGAAGAGGGGAAAGTCCAAGAACGGCTACTGCAGAAACCACACTTCAAAAGCAAGTCCTGAACAAGGAAAACACACGAATGCCTAGTGTCTCCTGTTGGCTGGGACAGCCCCTGGGAGACACCGGGAGGCAGAAGGGGGAGGACCCAGGTGGAGCACGGCCTCCTCCTTGTTACCAACTGCTGCACACACACCCCCTCATTGCTTCTGGAAAGAGAGCACGCGCCCTTGGTGCTGGGCATGCTGACAGGACCACCCAGCAGGGCGTGTGCATGGCAAGGTGAGAGTCAGAGAAGTCTGCAGCACGCATGTGTGAGCCTGTGTGGGAGTGTGTGCAAGTGCCTGTCCGTGTGTGTGTGTGCATTGTGTACCTGTGTACACCAGTGTGTGAGTACCTGTGTGCAAGTATTGATGTGTGTGTGCACATGTGTATCTGTATTGTGAGTGCCTGCTCATGTGTGTGCATGTGTGTACATGTAACCGTGTGCACACTAGTGTGTGAGTACCTGTGGGTATGTATTGATGTGCATGTGCACGTGTGTGTGTCTATATGTGAGTGTGTATGAGTGCCTGTTTGCATGTGTGTGTACCTGTGTGAAACCGTGTGCATACTAGTGTGTGAATACCTGTGCACGTGAATTGATGTGTATGTGCACATGAATGCTGTATGTGTGAGTGCCTGTTCTTGTGTGTGCATACATGTGCATACGTGTATATGTGTGTAAACATGTGTACACTAGTGTGAGTACCTATGTGCAAACATCGACATGTATGTGCATATGTATGTGCCTGTGTGTGAGTGCGCATGAGTGCCTGTTCACATGTGTGCATGTGTACCTGTGTACCTGTGTTTACTAGCATGTGAGTACTTGTGTGCATGCATCAATGTGCATGTACACGTCTGTGTGCACATGTTTGCATGTGTTCATGTGTCTGTGTGTGTTAAAGGCTGAAACAGGCCACTCTGATAACTACTCACCCAATCAGCGGGGAGCCAGGGTCATGGGGAGGAAGACAGAATTGAAAATGTCACAGATGGTGGCGGGGGGAGCTGGTCTGCAGAGTAGAGGTGGGGAGGTGAGGCCCACCTGGGCCGAGAGCTCCTTGAAGGCAGAGCCTGGGAGGGATCCCTCACCCTGAGCCACATCCCAAGCCTGGGCGTTACCCCGAGTTGGCAATCCTGAATATTGTTTGTGCTCTTGAGAAAGTCACCTTGAAATACAGCACTCACTATTTCACTCTGAAACGTGAATGTGCACGTGTGGCTGTTCATTTCATTGTGTGCAGATTAGGGTACTCCAAGAAAAGCAATTTCAGAGTAAATCGGGAACAGACAACAGCCTGATCCTTGGCCTGGGGCCACCACGGAGAAGGAGGCTGAGAGAGGGCACCCGCACAAAGGGACGGGGTCAGGGGTGCTGTCTGCACGTTGGTCGGTGCTTTTGGAAAAACTCTGAAAGTTTGCAAGCCGATGAGTAGGACCCAGGAAGATCACACAGACATCTCTGCGTCCACCACAGCCACTCAGCAGGTCAGCACCTGGTCATAGATGTTTCCATTCTTTTTTAAAGAGGAAACAACTATTGTGAAGTTGATGTGTACCCTTCCACTCCAAGTCTGATACTTTATTACATGTATTTACAAATATATACATATATTCTTTTGGTTTAGTGTGTTAGTTTTCTAATAAATGATGGTGTCTTTGAACTTTCTTCTTTCATTCAATGGCCTATGTCTTGATTTAATGAATTTATTTCAACATCGATGTATATTATCCCATGGTATCAATATGCTATCTTTTATATACATCCTTTTATAGTGGTCTTAATTTTTTGTTTTTCCCCCTTCAAAAGAACTTTGAAAAATTATGTCCCTCCTCACAAGTTTTGAATTGAAAATCAAAAGTTTTATCATAGGTACAATTATGACAGATTGTATGCTGTATGTATGCTTTCAATGCATTTGCTCTGAATTTCAGGTTTCACTTATCAGATTTATGGAAAATACAGTTATTAGCAAGGCTATCATTATTCTCAAATTTGTCAGGCAAATCAGAGTGTGCTTCAATCAGAAAAGCCTGGATTTTACAATGAAATTGTGATGATTCACTACTGTGTTTTGATTCTGGGATAAGTAGATTGATGAGAGAGAGAAAGAGAGAGAGGGAGGGAGGGAGAGGGAGCCTTTGTGGGGTGGAGTCTCCTTATGACTCTGGGACTTGGGTGAAGTCAGGTGCTAGCAGCGTAAACAGATCTTATCAAAGGTGTCGCCAGTGGACTGCACCACAGTGGGATTAAGATTTGGTACGGATGAGAATTCTGTTTTGTTATGTGTAAGGAGAAGAGCAACTGGAACGGAAAATGGGGAAGAAGAGGGGACAGGTATCCTCACTTGTGCCAGGTGTGGTGCTCACCTTGGGAGAAAACATGTGGTGGAAAGAGAGATGGACGCCCACCCAACAGGACCCTGGAGATCCACGCAAGAAAAATAAACAAAAAGGAACAACAAGTAAGTATAAGCATTAACAGGCAGAGGGGCAATACCGCTTTTTAAATACAATTGCATATCTAAAGAATCCAATAAATTCTGCAGACAAACGATGAGAAGTAATAAGTAAATTTAGCCATTAAACACGCAAAAATCAGTTATACTTTTATTATGTTGGCAAAATGCAAGTAGAAAGTAAAATTAAGTACTTAATACCATTTACAGTAACATCAAAGCACACTAACTCGTTATAAATATAATTAATTTGTAATATTTTACATTGAAAAATACAAAATATTATAAAAAGAAATTAAAAGAAATTAGGATAGACTTACAAAATAAGAAATTGACACAGACAAATAAATTGAGGAGTACACCACATTTTATGCATTGGGAGGCCTAAAGTTGTGAAAATATAAATTCTCTTTCAAATTAATCCTTGGATTCAATTCCAGCCCTGGGACATCCTGGCAATATCTTTGTGTGGAAATCAAACGACTTCATCTATTTCCTGTTTATCGTGCCTCTGTTGGCTGCTGCTTTCTCTTTTCTTCCCTTTCATTAAAGTCATCTTGTTTTCTCCATTTCTCACCCTGCTTCAATCACTAAACCGCCCCTCTATTTTTTTAGTGAATTCGTTACAAATCCACCACCTACAGCCCGGGAAGTGCCTAGAATGTAACAATCATTACCCATCTAGTTGGTCTTGCTGTGGAGACAAGTGTTTACCAGTTTACCTTCCGCCAAGGACCTTCATCTTCCTCTCCTCCCTTTGGGGACCGTCACTCACGTCAGCAGAGCCCCTTTTCCCACGGCCACGGGGAGCTGGCTCTGGAGGAGCCTGACCCCAGCCACGTCCACTGCCTGCTCTGAAGCTGCCAGCTCGGGAGACGGCACCTGCAACCCCAGCCACATGGGCTTTGCCTGGGATCCCCCCTCGCCTGCTGAGGGCTCTTGGATGAAAACCCAAATCGGATGCACAAAGGAAGTGAAGTGGCCACTCGCAGCTCTTTCCTCTTGCATTTCCTTGAGAAACCAGAGGTTTATTTATCACCACTTTGTACACATCACACACATCGTCACATCATGCACGTCGTGCCTGGCTGCTGGCATCTTCTCCCCAATAGGAGGAGAATGATGGTGGAAGGAAGACCCCCAAACCTTCCCTCCAGGAGTGAATTGCTCCAGGAGTCTTCCCTGGAGACAAATCAGAATATTCTCCCAGATACACTCAAATAATCCAGGCCAGCATGTGACAAATGTGATGGCCCCATTCAAAGACCCGGGGGCTGGATTCTCAGAGCGTGGGGCAGGGCTTGGACTCAGCCCACTCTCCCTTCCTCTGTGAGAGCAGCTGCACGTGTATGAAGCCCCCAAGATGCCCTCCAGGGTGAAGGAAAGCCAGGGCAGCAGCACAGACCTCCAGGGGGTTAAGACTGACAGGGGGCAACTCCCACTTGTGTCACAAGCCACTGGCAACTGGATTTGCTAAATTTCTCATTTAATCTGTGTTTAAATTGTTCAGTGAAGGGACAATGTACTACCTTCTCCTACTCCCCCTGCCATGTGCAATTGAAACACTGGACATTCTACATAAAGCAAACACAAGAAGATTCTGAAAAGTAGAGAGAAGAAGGTAAACTAACTAGGAACTTGGGACCTGAGGGATGACACAGTAGCAAGTTCTTTGGGTTTTCTTTTTGGCTCTTATATCCTGTATTTGGAGTTTAAAGAGCTGGCATCCTGGGAATGCCAACTGGCACAGACAAAAAAGCCCCAACAACAGCCTTCTCTTTCCAGCCTAAAGAACAGGAATGGGGCAGCCGGGCAAGGCAGAAACTTTCAGGTAATAATTGTTCTACTTCAGCCAAACCATGCAGGGAAAACTGGGGTCCTGTCCCCACCTGAAACAGCAAAGGCAAAGTGGGGAGTCTACTCTCCCACCCTGGTGAGGCTGAAATGAGGTGACCCAATAACTGTGGGGGGTGGCTTTAGAGAAGGCCAAGTAGAGAACCAAGACTTTCCTCCCTGCCAGGCAGGAGGGAGGCTTCTCTTCCCCCACAGTGCCGGTGGAGACCACATGGGGAGCCAGGGCCTCCACCCCACCCAGCAGCCATGGGCTGCACAGCCTTTCCGTGCAGGGATGTGTTACAGGGGCCTGGTGGAGAGTCAGAACTTCCACCATTGCCCACAGGTAACAAGAAAACAGAAGAGATGGAATAGAAAACTTAAGCCATAAGATATCTCAATTGCATTAAATATAAATGGTCTAAATAAACAAATTAAAAGACATAGACTGGCAGAGTGGGTTAAAAAACATGATCCAACTATATGCTGTGTGCAAGAAAGTCACTTCAAATATAAGGATAAAGGCAAATTGAAGGTAAAAGTATAAAAAGATATATCATGAAAAAATGAATCAATATAAAATGGCTTGTTGTGTTAAATTCCAGATAAAGTGCACTTCAAAGCAAAGAAAACTATCAGAAATAGAAAGGGAATTATATTATGATTTAAGTATCAATTCACTAGGAAGACATAACAATCCTAAATTTGGATGCACCAAACAGAGCTGTAAAGTATGTGAGGGAAAATGATAGAAATAAAAGGAGAAATAGTTAAATCCACAAATATAGGTGGAGATTTCAACACGTCTTCTCAAAAATTTATAGAACAATTAGAAAATCAGCAAGGCTACAGAAGAACTCAAGAATACTATAGACGTTAAAAGGATAACGAGAGTGCTATATATAATTCTCCACACATAAACTTGGTAATTTAGATACAATGGACCATTCCTCAAAAAACACAAACTCCCACAGCTAATCCAGTGTGAAACAGATTATTTGAATAACCTTATAACTATTATGGATTGAGCTCACAATTTGAAAACTTCTTCAAAAGAAATTTGCAGGTCCAAATAGTTTCAACAGAAAATTTTACCAAAAAATTATGAATAATTAATACCAATTTTATACAGTATCTCCCAGAAAAAAGAAAAACAAGGAACACTTCCTAATTCATTGTGATAAGTTAGCATTACTCTGATACTAAAACCAAACAGACAGAACAAAAATGAAAACTATACAGTATAATCTCTTAAGAATATAGGTGCAAAAATTCTAATGAAATATTAGCAAATAGAATTCTTCTCTCCCTCTCTCTCTATGTATATACACACACTCACACACACACACACACACACACACACACTCCACGGATGAATAGGGTTTATCCCAAGGATGCATGGCTGGTTCAATCTTTGAAAATCAATTAACGTGAATGACTATTTTAACAGGCTAAAGAAGAAAAATCACATGATAATATCAACACATATAGAAAAGGCCAAATAAAAAAATGCAACATCCATATATGTCAAAGATCTCAGAAAAATCGGAATAGAGAATATGTTTCTCAGCTTGATAAAGAGGATCTACATTATACTCAGTGAAAGACTAGGTGCTTCCCCATGAAGACTGAACAAGACTGGGATGTCCCCTCTCACCACTTGTATTTGATACAACTTAGTTCTGAAAGGTCTAGCTAGTGACATAAGGTAAGAAAGATAAATAAAGACATAAAAACTAAGACACTGGACTAATAAAATTCTTCTCAAAATCCCGGCAAGACTTTTTGTAGATATAAGCAAAATTCATATGGGGAGGCAAAGGAAATAAAATAGCTAAAACAAATTTGAAAGAGAAAATAAAGTGGAAGGAATCAGGCTACCCAATGGCAAGATGTAGTCTTGAGCTGCCATCACCAAGACCATGGTGCAGGCAGAGCGACAGGCGGGTAGATACACGAAGCAGAGCAGAACGTCCGGAAATGGACCTTCACAGATATGCCCGACCGGATGCCGGCAGAGGGACAAAAGCAATGGGGGAAAGACAACCTTTTTGAACAAATGATGCTGGAGAAATTGGACATCCACAGGCAAAACCGAAACTTGATGTAACCTCACACCTCATTCAAAATTAACTCAAGATGGATCATGTATTTAAATGCAAAGCATAAAACTATAAAACTTGTAGAAAAAATAGCAGAAAATATTTGGGATCTAGGGCTAGGCAGAGAGTTCTTACATTGACACCAAAAGAGTGATCCACTAGGGGAAAAAATGATCAATCGGACCTCATAAATATTAGTTTACTCGGTGAAAGACTGTCAAGAGGATGAAAAGACAATTTCCAGACTGGGAGAAAATGTTTGCAAATCACAATTCCAACAAAGGAATATTTTTTTTTCCATTGGCAATGTTTGATGTTTCACTTGTACAGAATTGAAATCTGTATTTAAAGTCACAGAAGGAAGGATTCACAGATAAAGGATGTGAGATAAACAAAATCTTTGGATTGCTCCAGTTTAGTCTTAGGAAAACAAATGATGCAATACTAAACTAGATTCTAGTGTCTAGAATGCCAGACAACTCTCAAAAGTCAACAGTAGAAAAAAAAATCTCAATTAGAAAATAGTGAGATATTTCACTGAATAGGACATACAGATGACAGGTAAGCACATGAAAAGAAGTTCAACATAATTAGCCAAAATGCAAGTTAAAAGAACAATGAGATGCTTTCACATATCAAAATGGCTAAAGTAAAAAAATAAGTGACAACTGCAAATGCTGGCAAAGATGCTGAGAAACTGGGTTACTCTTGCTTCACAGGTGGGAATGTAAAATAGCAGAGCCACTGTGAAAAAGATTTCAACAACTTCTTCAAAAGTAAACACGGAACAGGCCAGAAATATTAGTCCTGGACCTCTGCGACGGAGAAATGAAGATTGGCGTTCACGCCGAAACCCACACACAGCAGCAGCTTTATTTGCAATTGCCACAGACTGGAAAGGACCCAGGTGTCCTCTGCTGCGGTCGCAGCTAGGGGCGGGCACCCATGGAACCCTCTGCGGTCGGCGTCGCTTGAGGGGTACCGGCAGCGGCTCTTCCCGGAGGCGAGGGCGAGGCGGGGGACTTGGCCGAGTCCCCGGCGGGGGCGTGCAAGGTGTGGAGGGCGGCGAGAGAGGGACGCGAGACAATCTCTCTTCAGGAGGGTTGAACCAAAAGCGTTTATTTAGGGGTGAGCACAAGTTATATAGGGTGGCATAGAGGGCGGGGTCGGTGTTAGGGGTGTGGGGTCCTTACATGGCAATGCTGAGGGGATAAAGGCTAGGATTGGTTCTGAGAGGGCGCGGAGGTCGTTTGAAAAGGGTGGGAGTTGCTCTGGCAACGGTGCATGCGCACTGGCGGTGGCGGGAGTTGCTCTGGCAACGGGGGTGGCGGGCAAGATAAGGGGGGCGGTTTTCTCCGGCAAGCTTCCCTTAACGGTTGTATTTTGGGTGGGGGAGATGGGGCCTGTGGCCGGCTCCACTTTCTCAGGCCCGGGGGGCTGTGGAGGGTAATACTGCCCGTGCCCACTACCCTCCCCAGGGGCTGGCCAGGTCCCCTGGCCCCGGCCCGCCAAGTCGGAACTCAGCACCAGCAACCCGCACTCTGCCAAGTGAGTGGTCCATTCACGGCATGGAAACTACTCAGCAGTAAAGAGGAACACGTGACTGATACACGAACTGCCTGGATGAATCCTTAGAGATTCACCCTGAGTAAAGAACAATCTTCAAAAATTACGTAGTGTCATATTCCATTTATAGAACATGCTGGAAATGTCAAAATTGCAGACATGGAGGACAGATCAGTTGTTGCAAGGGGTTAAGGGAGGGGTTGGGAGGGAGGGAGAATGTGGCCATCAGAGGACCACGGGGATCCCTGGGGGTGGAATGTTCCAGAACTTGACCATCTTGGTTGTGATATCAAAAGAGAATTCTGCAAGAAGCTATCACTGGGGGAAACCGGGTAGAGAGCACAAGCCCTTTCGACATTGTTTCCTACTATTGAATGGGAGTCCACAGTTATCTCAGAATAAAAAATTCACTTAAAAAATTGTCAATCATAAATTTTCTTGGGTCTGATGGTGCCTTGGTCCTCTGATCCCCACTCACAGTTCTCCACATTTTCTGACAGTTTAGCCTTGGCCCAGCCTGAGAGTAAACCCTTCTGATGAGACAAAGGGCAAAGTCAAGGTTGTTTTGGTGCCAGACTGTAGCGTTTCACCAGGACTGAAGCCAGTGGCTCAGTGGCTTTCACCCGCTGCTCTCCCTGCCCGCCCACCCTGCACCCACCAATGGAAGCAGAAGCCATGGGGCCCACCTCATCCCAACGCCACCGATAATGTACGTTTGATCCCATGTCGGCCCCTCTGGGTCTCAGCTTCCTTCTCTATAAAATCTCAGCAATAATGTCTAAGTCTCAGGAATGAAATCTTGAGGCAAGAGAATCAATAAGAAAGTGTTTTGTAAATTTAAAATTGCTCCACACAGGTTAATTCTATCATCAAAATGAAAAAAAAAAAAAATATATATATATATATATATATATATATATATACATATAACAGGATCGTTGTGGATGGCAGCCTTGTTACCCTGATAAGCCTCTCTCTGCTTCCCAGGCTCTTCCTCGTAAGTGGCACCTTGACCGCTTCTCAGATCTGCTCTTGCCATGTGTGCCCCAGCACAGGGGTTGCCAGGTCCAAACACCAGGCTTTGGCCGTGGTCAACAATCTTTGAGCCACACTTGACTTTTCTCCAACTCTCACCCTCATGTCCAATCCATCCAAAAAATCATGGAAACTACCTCCAAAATATATAAAGAACTGGGAGATGTCTACCACCTCCACCCCTGCAGCCCCCTCCAGCCCGCCATCATTCCTCATCTAGACTGTGCAACCCCATCAGTCCTTCAGTTCCTTTCTCATTCTGAATATTCTGCATCTGCTCGAGGGCCTGCACGGTCTTGGTGAGCTGGACCCCCCGTGGCTGCTTCGTCCCTGCCCTCTCCAACCCGCCAGCTTCCACCCGTGTGCCAGACGCGCCCGCGCGCTCTCACCCTGCTGGATGGGGGACGCCACGGGCCTTCCCCCGCAGAGCCACATGACTCCCCTGCTCGATGCTGTCCCCAGAGCTGTCACCGCTCCAGCTGACCCTGAGCATGCCAGACTCACGGTCGGCAGTCTGTCCGTCTTCACCCATCGGCGTGTCGGCGCCTCGAGGGGAGCAGGGTGCTTTGTTCTAGGAGCAGGGCCTGGCCCGGCAAGGTGCTCAGTTGATAGTTACCAGACAGAAGACGGAATGGAAGGTCCAGTCCTGGGCATTACTCAGCCCGGAGACAAGGATGTCAGGTGCAGTGCCCGGCACGTCCTCCACCCACGGTGAGTCTGTCCACAAATAAAGAGGAGCACAGGTCTTACTTTAATTTCCCTTGACATTTACCATCCCATTTATCATTAAAGTGATTACGGGGTGGCTGCCCTGAGGAATCTAAACTGCATGAAGACGGTGGAGGGGATGGAAATTTCGATCATAGCTATAAATTTAGCAATGAATCAATGTTACAATCGTCCAGTTTTACACCCCAATTCAGGCGGCCCTGGACACGTGCATCCTTGCACACTCACGAAGCCAGAGGAGATGGTGTTATCCGGGAGGTGTGGGCCAGGTTCCTGGATCACCACGGAAGCCTGTGGGGTGACGAGCAGCACGCAGGATCTGGGGTACGGCCCCTCGCACCGGAAGCCTGCTGGACTCCCACACCTCCACTTGGCCACCGCCATGAGCAAACCCGCAGTGTCCTAGTTTGCTAATGCTGCAGAATGCAAAACACCAGAGATGGACAGGCTTTTATAAAACAGGGGTTTATTTCACTACACAATTACAGTCTTAAGGCCACAAAGCGTCCAAGGTAACACATCAGCAATCGGGTACCCTCACCGGAGGATGGCCAATGGCCTCCGGAAAACCTCTGTTAGCTAGGAAGGCAGCTGGCATCTCCTCCAAAGCTCCGGCCTCAAAACGGCTTTCTCCCAGGATGTTCCTCTCCAGCAAGCTTGCTCCTCTTCAAAACATCACTCCCAGCTGCACTCTCTTTTCTCTCTTTGAGTCAGCTCATTTATATGGCTCCACCAATCAAGGCCCACCCCGAATGGGTGGGGCCACGCCTCCATAGGAACATCTCATCAAAATTATCTCCCACAGCTGGGTGGGGCACACTTCAAGCAAATCTAACCAACACCGAAACTTCTGCCCCACACAAGACTACAAAGATAATGGCATTTGGGGGACACAATACACTCAAACCGGCACATTCCACCCCCTGGACCCCAAAATGACATTATCTTTCCAAATACAAAATACATTCATTTCATCACAATTTCACAAAAACTTAAATCATTTCAGTAACAAAAGTTAAGTACAAAATCCCATCAAAATCAATTTAGGTGTGGTCAGTCCCAAGGCACAATCTTTCTTTAGCCGTGGATCTGTGAACTTAGAACAGGTTATGTGCTCCCAATATACAAAGGAAAGACATTCATAGGATAAACATTTCCATTGCCATAAGGAGAAACAGTAAAGAAAACAGGGTTAACAGGAGCAAAAAGGTTATGTGCTCCCAATATACAAAGGAGAGACATTCATAGGATAAACATTTCCATTGCCATAAGGAGAAACAGTAAGGAAAACAGGGTTTACAGGACCAAAACAGTTCCTAAAACCCGCAGGACAAACTCCATTAGATTTCAAAGTCTGAGAGTCATTAACAGAACAATGTTGCATCCTTGGGGCTTGAGAGAGCGGGAGCCTAACCCTTCCCAAGGGCCTTTTTGGCAGCTGTTTCCTCTCCAAATGCTTAGGTGAGTGCTCCAACATTTCCACACATTGGGGAGACCACCTTCTCGGCCCCACCCTCCTCAAACATCGGGGCAGCTCCCAGATTCCCTTCCACCTCCGGGGCACACGCTCAACCCCTTCAGAACAGTGGGGTGGCAGCCAGGCTCTCCCCAATTCCCTGGAAATGTGCTCCGCCCTCTTTGGAACCTGAGGTGGCAAAACTCTTCCAGAGCATCGAGGCAGAAAGCCCGCCCTCGACCTCCAGGGCAAACTCACCCTTTCCATGCATGTGGGCTGCTCCGCTCTCCCAGCCCCAAACCTCTTGACTCCAGACCTCAACCTCAATGGCTCTGTCTTTGAAGAAATTTTTCCTTCAGTTTGTTCCTTGTCTGTCTCCTCCAGTCCAGACCGGCAATGGCTCCGTCTATAAAGATCTTGCAAAAATTCTGTTGGCTTTGCATGAAGCATGCAGGGGTCAAAGCCATCAGACAATAGGAGTTTCCACAAATCCTTTCTGCTTTACTCCTTATCCAATCTTGGCTTGTTCTCACATTGGGCTGTAGCTTCTGGGATTCTACCCACTGGAAGCCCATAATTTTCCAAGCCATCAACTTCTGGTTTCTTTGAACCCAAGAGTTCAGTTCCAAGTTTATCTCTCTCTGCTCACATTTTACTATAAGCTGCAAGAAGACGCCAGGGTATCTCCCCCACATGTAGTCTGGAGATCTCCGCAGCTAAGTATTCCAGGTTGTCACTTTCAAATTCTTCCTTCCATCTGACACGAGGATTCAATTTTGCCAAATTCTGTGCCACTTTAAAACAAGGATCACCTTTCTTCCAGTTTACAACAACATATTCATCATTTCTGTTCAAGGCCTCATCAGAAGTATCTTTAGAGTCCATATTTCCACTAACAGTCTCTTTAAAGCAGTTTTGGCCTTTTCTATCAAGCTCCTCACAACTCTTCCAGAAACTCCCCATTATCCATTTAAAAAGCCGTTCCAACATGTTTGGTATTCGCAAACTCAGCAGCAAAAGCACCTCACTTCTCTGGTACCAAAATCTGTTCTAGTTTGCTAATGCTGGAGAATGCAAAACACCAGAGATGGATAGGCTTTTATAAAACGGGGGTTTATTTCACTACACAGTTACAGTCTTAAGGCCACAAAGCGTCCAAGGTAACACATCAGCAATCGGGTACCCTCACCGGAGGATGGCCAATGGCCTCCAGAAAACCTCTGTTAGCTAGGAAGGCAGCTGGCATCTCCTCCAAAGCTCCGGCCTCAAAACGGCTTTCTCCCAGGACGTTCCTCTCTAGCAAGCTTGCGCCTCTTCAAAACATCACTCCCAGCTGCACTCTCTTTTCTCTCTTTGAGTCAGCTCATTTATATAGCTCCACCAATCAAGGCCCACCCCGAATGGGCGGGGCCATGCCCCCATGGGAACATCTCATCAAAATTATCTCCCACAGCTGGGTGGGGCACACTCCAAGCAAATCTAACCAACACCGAAACTTCTGCCCCACACAAGACTACAAAGATAATGGCATTTGGGGGACACAATACACTCAAACCGGCACGCGCAGCAAGGTCTGCGGCTGCCGGGAGCAGGTGTAAGCGGAGGATGCCCACCTGGAATCACATTCACCCTTTGTTCCTGAGACGCAGGTGCAGGGTAGGGCTGCACTGCTAGGGGAGCTGTTGTCTGGGCTCCAGGGTAGGGGTGCCTCAGGGTGGGCAGGGATGCTCTAACTCACCTCCGGGTCCCTCAAAGCCCCTACCCAACTGCTGGCCGGTCCTCTGAGGAAGAAACGCTAGGTGAGCTGGAGAGTTAAAAATGGAAGAGGACCTGTGAGTGAGGCCCTGATGGGCACCCACAGCAGCCCCTGAGAACAGGCCCTGGGGTCGGCCAGCCCTCCTGGCCCCGGCCCCTGCCCGAGGGTGTGTCCCTGGTCCCGGCCTCCTCCAGGCCCCATCCCTGAGCCGGGCAGAGAGGTCCTGGAGCCGGAAGTCTGAACCCAGGAGCGGCAGGACCGCGCAGTCTGACACCTGCAGGGGAAGTGTCTTCCCAGGCTCTCCAGAGGCTAAGGTTTGCCGGCCGTCCCTGGCAGTCCCTGGCCGTTCCTGCCTGTCCCTGGCTGTCCCTGGCTGTCCTTGGCTGTCCTTGGAATGTGCCTGCACCACTCTGCCCTCTGCTCCCTTCGTCCCCCAGCTGCCTCCCCTCCCCTTCTCGTGAGCACACTGATCCCCTTGGCTTAGGATCCTGCCTCGGTCCAGTGTGACCTCATCTTAATTTAACTTGTTCTATCTCTACCCATCGTGCTGCTGAGTGAGGCCACAGTCCAGGGCCAGGGGTAAGGGTGTGAGTGTGTCTTTTTGGGAGGCACAGTTCAATGCACACCAGACCCACCAGGCAGAGAGGATGCAGGGGGGCAGGGCGCCCTGCCACTCCCCTCCCCCAGGACGGCCGGAGAGGCAGGTGGTGCTTGGCCAGGGCGGCTGGAAGGCGCCGCTTCTGAGGCCCCGTTGGGTACACACGGCAGGAAGCTGGGTCAGCAGGGGCCTCAGGCAGGATGGGGCAGGTGCACGGAGCCTCGGCACCCCTTCCCCGCCCTTGCCAAACTACCGTCCACTCAAGGATCCCACCGGGCCACACCTCAGGGCCAGGAGACAGCCTCTGTGAGCTCCACATCAGCACATGTGGATCCTGTGCGTTCACCGTGCGAGGGGCTCACGGGGAGCTGGGCCTGCTGCCGGGGCCCTGGAGAGCAGGCTCTGGGCAGCGCGGGGGGTCAGACCCCAGCAGTTGCAAGGAGAGACCCCCCAAGGGGCTGCAGAGTAATCGGAGTCAACAGGAAACCTGCCAGCCCAGCCCCCCCACCCCGAGACTCAGAGCTGAGGGAGCCTTTCCAGTGTCTTCCCCGGGCCCTGATTTTACAACGGGGAGGCCCAGGCTCGGCGAGGACCTGTCCCAGGTGGCACGGCTGGTCCTGGGCTGCCACCCCACAGTGGCATTCTTTACTGTTCCGTGGATCCTGCTGTGCTGGACCTTTTTGTTTTGGGGGCAATGGGGTCTGACACTCCCAAGACCCTAACTCTGCACCACCCTTATGTTTCTGGGACATCCCCCCTTCAACACACAGGATCGCTGGGCTCACCATTTCAGTCCCACTGGCTGCCCCTCCGAGCCCCCGGCCGCCCTCCAAGGGAGCCACTCCAGGGCCGGGAAGCTGTCAGCATCCTCCGGGGCTGTCTGTAGCGTTTGGGGCCATCAGGCCCCTGCTTCTCTGGCCGATCCTCGGGTTCGGTTGGGGTTTAAGGAGCAAAGCAGAGGCACCTGGAGACATTTGCTGGTGCAGCTTGGGGAGGTGACTGACCCAGCGGACAGAAGCCTCCTACCTGTCTGCACCTCCTACGTCCACACCCACCTGTCCCGCCCAGCCATCGTCCACACCTGCCGGCCACTCTACCTCCTGCGTGGGGAGCAGTGAAGCCCGCCCCGAGCAGATGGAGAGGGACAGAAGCGGTGCAGGGCGATCGAGGCAAGGAAGGGCAGGGAGATGAGGGGGAGGTAAATGCTGGTTCCCGCAGCTGTCGGCCCCTGGAAATGGACAGGTCAGGGAGCAGCCGCCTCCAGCCCGGGGCAGGTGGCCGACAGAGTCGCGGAAAGACAATGTGGCTTCCAGCAATCCTCTGATAGCACATGTCCCCGTCCCCGGCAGCCGTGGGGACTCCTCCAGGGGACAGGGAGAGGCCTTTGACCCTGCGGGGCAGCTGGAAGCTCTGCGCGGCAGTGTTCCCCACCCGGCCAGCCCCAAAGCACGGACCCTCCCCTGCCTCCCCCAGAGGCCACTGCTGGGGCCAGCCCCGAATGGCCTTGAGGAAGCCCCAGCTGTGGACGGCCTGGCCCCCCGGCTGGAAGGCCCAGTGGCCAGGTGGCCGGGTCTCACCTGGCTGGGGTCCGCTCCCGCCCTCTCTCACCAGCCCCGAATGCCCCACCCCTGCCGGCTCACTCCCTCCTGGGCCCGGTTCTCCCCTAGGCACCTGCCCAGGTGAGCCTCCCCTCTCCTGAGAGCAGGACACTCTGGCCCCGCTCAGCCCTCACTGCTCCACGCCCCTGCTTCCTCCTCTCCCTCTTCACTCGGGTCCTATTGTTGACTGTAAACAAGGGGCTTCAAGGCAAAGGCGCCTCTCCCTTCCCTTAGGCCTTGCCTGGCCTGGGTCCCGGCTCTGGACGCATCCTCCATCCCCCGACTAAGACCCCCTCAGGCAGGAGACCTGCCTGCCAGCCTGGGGTGCTTGTGGGGGCACTGACATGCCTGTGGGGTTCCTTGAACGAGAACACACTGCTGAGAGTGAGCAGCTGTGCCCGCCTCACCTGGGCCTCACCTGGCCTCACCTGGGCCTCATCTGGGCCTCACCTGGCCTCACCTGCACAGTGCTGGGAGGATCCAACTTCCAAAGCACAAAACACTCTCGGCTTCTGATTACAACTGCCCCTGCAGGCTGAGGAGAGTGGGGCCCCGGAAGGCCAGACAGGGGCCTCCCCGAGGAGACCAGAAACTGACCACAGCCAGAGGAAAATCAACTTGCGTCAGCACTGCTGTGATGTCGATTTCCAGCCTCCAACACACACACGCACACATCCATGCCCACATGCATGCACACACATGCACACGCACACACATGCGCTTGCGCACACGCACATGCTCATGCCTGCACATGCATGCACACACATGACCACATACATGCACACACATGCACATGCTCATGTTTACACATGCATGCACACACATGCACACATACCCACTCATGGGCACCCTCCCAGGCCCCACTGCCCTCAGCAGCTAGCAAGTGAAAGGCAGGATCCGGAGCTAAGGAAGGGGCCTGGGCCCCAAAAGCTGGGGAAGCAGAGGCCGCTGGAGCCTCCTCAGTGGTCCCAGGACTGGATGAGGCAGGAGAGGCACCCAGGGGCAAAGGCCAGAAGAACCTGCTTATGTTTGCAGGACCCTGTGCGTGAGCGCAGCTGGGGTGCCTGCAGGGCGGGAGAGTGGATGTGATTCACCCCGAGTCCTGCACACTCCTCTGGTGCTGGGCTGGAGGCCAGGAGATGACGGTGGGGGGCTCTGCCGGGCTCCAGCCTCCACCCCACCCCCATTCTGGACATGCCCGTGGCCCTTGGTGTGGCTTCCTGTCTGTCCCATGTCCTCTTGCTTTGGGGAGAGCCTCGTTCAGGCCTGGCTCTCTGTCCTGCTCACACATCATTCAGACAGCCCCTGTCCTGCTGAGGCTAACGGGAGCTAGGGTGTCACCTCCATCTGCCCATGTGACCTGCTGCACCCACTCCACGATCTGCTAATCAGCAAGATCTCCAAGGATGTGAGCCTCAGTGTCCCTCACGAGGTCTGACTTGGGGCTGACTCTGCTGAGCAAGAGGGTGGGGTGGGCGGCCAGAACCGCTGGGTTCTGGAGAAGGGGGAGGCCGAGAGAAGACACACATGGAATGGGCATCACCTCTGCTGGGGGCTGGGGAGGGTGGGAGGGCAGGGGTCCAGATACTGGGCCTAGGGAGGGATGGGAACCATGTCCAAGCAGGCCCTGTGAGAGCCAGGGGGCCATCATGACGTTTCCTACTCACTGGCCACTGAAGGGCAAGATGCGAAGAGCCGGGAAACTTCTAGAGCACTCCTCATTGGGAGAGAGGGTGATGACCAGAAATGTTTCCGTGTGGCCTGGGAGCCCTAAGACACAGACAGCAGGAAGTTCACTGTGGTAAGTCTAGAAACCATTTTCAAATGGCCAGTTGCCCACCCGGACCCATTGGCTGCTGCAAAGGGACAAGCCCCCAGCCACTGGATGGCACTGGGCACCACTGGACGTGTCCACCCCCAGGCAGGGAGCGCGTGGCCGGGTATGCTGCATTTGATCCAAATCAAAGGTGCTGGAGCTCTGTGCTGGGAATAAAGAAGTTCCAGCTCAAATCTCCCACGTAAAATTGCTCAACGGGTACATGAAAGAGGCTGGTTTTGCTCACATCCCTCTGGTAATTGCGCCTCTGTTCTTGCCTGAGCCGAGCCTCGTGCACCACGCATTGCTGGCACAGAACTCCAACTTGAAATCTTTCCTCCGCTTAGGGGATATTTGAGAAACCAATTGAAAAATCTGCCTGTGCAGTATCGCGGTGAATCTTCATTTTATCAACAGCTTACTGGAGTTGGGGACATTGGGAGCAGAGGGTTTCTCTGCATTCATTACTTTCACCTTGGGAAAATGGTTTCAAGGTCAGCGAGAGCGTGCGTGCCACCCAGTCTCGCCGCGGCCCCACAGGCCCATCTCCGTACACTCCCATTCCCAATTGGGTGCTCCCTCAAGCATGAACTATCAAATTATTGTCAACTCTGGCTGATTTTCTAACAGGCAATGGAAAATCTTCAGTCAACTTCCTATGTGACTTTTACCCACTTTCTTATTTATTCAGAACTAGCAGTGGAAGGTCATAGGCCTGGCATATGCAGTTAGCTCTGCTGTTTATTGAGTTTTTCTGCATGGTTTAAAACTGAATTACTGGGGCATAAAGTGAGAATGCATTTATGCCCTTCAGGAAAATCTGCACATAAAAATTAAATTGCATTATGAAAAGCTGAGAAAGTCATCTGGGATGTCCAGAAGAATTGATTAGGAGATCAAGTGCATGTGTGGAAAGGGATAATTACTCAACCTTGTCACAATGTGTGCATTTTCTTCATTTGGAATCATTACCTCTGGGGCCCCCCTCTTCCTGGGCTTCCTATGGGCTCATCATCCAAGGTGTGCTTGGTTGGGCTGGCGCTGGAGCTGGTGGGCCTGGGTTGGCATTGGGGCCGGAGCTGGAGGGCCTGGGTTGGCACTGGTGCTGGAGCTGGTGGGCCTAGGTTGGCATTGGAGCTGGAGCTGGCGGGTCTGGGTTTCGCTGACCCTGGAGCTGGTGGGCCTGGGTTGGCACTGGTGCTGGCTCTGGCGGGTCTGGGTGGGCACTGATGGTGGTGCTTGTCGGCCTGGGTTGATGCTGGTGCTGGAGCTGGCGGACCTGGCTCTGGAGCTGGTGCTGGAGCTGGTGGGCTCTGGAGGTGGTGGGCCTGGGTTGGTGTTGGAGCTGGCAGGCCTGGGTTGGGCTGGCGCTGGAGCTGGTGGGCCTGGGTTGGCATTGGAGCTGGTGGGCCTGAGTTAGGCTGGCGCTGGAGCTGGTGGGCCTGGGTTGGGCTGGTGCTGGAGCTGGTGGGCCTTGGTTGGTGCTGGTGTTGGAGCCAATGGGCCTGGGTTGACGAGGGCATTGGAGCTGACAGGGCTGGGCTGGCGCCGGAGCTGATGAGGTTGACACTGGTGCCAGAGCTGACAGGGCTGGGCTGGCTCTGGAGCTCACAGGCCTGGACTGGCACTGGTGCCAGAGCCAACAGGGTTGTCCATCTCTCTGCAGCCACTTCAATGTCATAAGAGAGGCTGACCCAGGCCTGTGTGACGACAGAGCGTCTTGGGTGGCCTGTGGCCCAGAAGGAAGGCATCTCCTCCACTGTGGACCATGGGAAACAGAAGACCCAGGATCTCCTGCACTTGCTGTGTCCAGAGCGCAGAGTGCCGGGCTCCCCCTTCACTCCCCCTTCCAGCTCTGGTGTTCTCCTTCAGGAATCTCATCCACGGAGCAGGAACAAAATGCCTCTCTTTCCAGCTGGGAGGACAAGGACTAAAACCTGCCATCTAGTGCTGGGCCTGGGCCGCCCCAGAGGGCCACACATAGATGTTTTATTTTAATAGTTGTTTATTTCTTAAATAAATTATGCACATATGATTTTAACGTGCAGTATACAAATATATATAGCCCACCAAATATATCACCTCAGAGTTTCTTATGCATGTGATAAGAGTACACTATAAGTGAGCCAATTTAAGGTCATTTTAAAGAAAGCTGTTAGCCAGCAGTGGTCCTGGGTGCAAGCCCACAAGATCTGGGGCACAACAAGGACCTGTGAGCAGCCGTGTTTGAGAGACGTGATTTACTCCACCTTCTCATTTTGTGGATAAAACATGAAGCTCAAGAGGGCAATACAGTATGTGCAGAGGGTTGGATTCAGGGGTCAATCCCTGGGGCAGAAGTGTGAAATGGTGCTGCAGGGGTGAAGGGAGAACGCCCCTGAACCACCTCCAGACCACACTTCTAAACCCAGTTTTAGGCAGAATGGCGCCCCACATTCTGCCAAGGGGCCCCTGCTTCTCTCTACCTGCAGCCTCTCGCTACGTCTTCTTTAACTGGACGCTGCGTGTGTGAACCAGAAATCCCCTGTGGCTGTCTGCACGTCACTGTTCCTCCCCCAAAACCTAAATAAATGCAAGCGACGTTAACACCAGCCAAAGTGGCTGCTCACAGAGGTGGCACTCGTTTTGGCTCTGTCCACAAACTCTTCTGCTCTGGCCACCGTCCTTAGTCAGTTAGATACAAAGCCAGAGATAAGCCTGGCCAAATTGCAGGATTTTTTTTCTTTCCAGGAGGATTTACTATTTTCCAGTATCAAGATGATACTGAAGGTGAAGCACTTTTCAAACTGGAAAGAAGAGCACGCTCACCGTACGGGGTGTAATTTCACACAATGGCTCTGTCACTAATGAAACATCTTTGCTCCGTGGGCTGGCTCACTCCTGAAACAGTCCTTCGATGGAGAATATTCCATTCCTTGACTAGCATATTAACAGATCTCCGCCTGGCCCTTCCCAGGAGCTTATGACTTGGAAGCGAATGTGCTGCATTCACTCGGCTCTCACCGAGATGGCGGCAGGACCGTCTGGCCGGAGCAGAGAATCCCCTATGAAGAATGGGTTGTTTGAGGCTTCCTAAAGGTTTACAGGGTGGCCGACTTTTCACCCTCAACCAGCAGACTGGCAGCCTCCAAAGGCAGGACGTTGACACTCTGGGCTGGCCGTGACACGCTGCATAGTCAAGGACACCCATGTAGCCGGGAAAACTGTGATGTTTCCGTGTAAAATTACAGCTCAAGAGGATGAGTGTGGGGTGGTGGTGGATGCTGCCAGCAAGGGTGATGCTGGTGCTGGTGAGAAGGCCACTGCTTTTACTGCCCTGGTTTCATCACTGGAAGGCGTCTTCACATGCTCATCATGGCCTGTGTCTTAAGAACCATCAAAGCCACTTCTCTGTCTCGGTGGATTCCATTGCACCAGGCTGTGGCTTTGATGCTCACTCAGTCAGTATTACTCAGACACCAAAACCAGTCAAAGTGCAAAAAGGGAAAACTGCAGAGAAATATCTCTTGTGAACTTCAACAAAATATTAGGAACTCAAATCCAACATGGTATAAAAATAAGATATACCATGGCCAAGTGGAATTTATTCCAGGTAGACAAATCTGGTTCAATATGCAAAAATCAATCAAGGTATTCCACCATATCAACAGAATAAAGGAGAAAAATCCCAAGATCATATCAACAGAGGTAGTAAAAGCAGATGATAAAATAAAACACCTCTTCATGATAAAAGCTTTCTGCTAGTTAGGAATAGGGGAGCATCTACAAAAACGCTGCAGCTAACATCAAGCTTAATGGTGAAAGGCTGAGCATTTTCCTCCTCGGGAAAGGATTCCACTCTCAGCCCTCTCATTCCATGGAGTGCTGGAAGTTGTAGCCAAAGCAATAAGGCAAGAAAAAGAAACAAAGGGCATCCAGATTGGAAAGGAAGAGGTAACACTCCCCACATCTGCATTTGATGTGACTGTCTAGTAGAAAATCCCAAGAAATCTAAAAACAAAGACAAAACAAAACAGAACAAAAAACAGCTTCCAGAACTAATAGCTGAGTTTAGCAAAGTCACAGGATACGAGACCAAAACACAAAAATGAATCACATTTCTGTATACCTAAAAGAAGAATATGGAAACTAAAATTAAAAGCACAATGCTATTTACAGTCACTCCAAAGAAAAGGAAATACTTTGGTAGACACTTAATAAAACATCTACAGGGTCTGAGTGCCCAAAATTACAAGATACTGATGAAAGGTCAGTGGGAGAGCTGGGGATCGCATGCTCCCATCAGCCTTGTGCCAAGTGCCACTAATGGGTCCTCCTAGTCCCATCTTGGTGGGCATCCAGGGAGGGGCCCCAGTTGGTGGGGCCAAAGCTCCCTGACACAGAATGAGAGGGTCCTGGGCTAAAAGGATTCTAGCATGTTGCCATGTATAATCAGCTCAGATCACTATTTAGTTTTTTTAAACAAACCAACATGTTCTCTGGCATCAACCTCTGGGTGTGAGGTGTGAGACTTATGTCTGCCCTAGGGATCCATGTGTCCCTGGGTCTCTGTCCACCGGGGCTGGGGTATGCCCTGTGCTGGTTTGAAACTGTTATGGATGCAGAAGAGCCATGATCTTTTAACCCAGTCTTGTTGGGTGGAACATTTTGATTGTTTCCATGGAGATGTGACTCACCCAATGGTGTATGAGACCTTTGATTAAATTATTTCCATGCAGGTGTGGACCCTGCCCACTCTGGATCAGGTCTTAATTAGTTCACTGGAGTACTTAAGCAAGTTCAAGAGCTGACACAGATGCTGACACTTGGAGATGCAGACAGAAGGACATTTGGAGATGCTAAGCTAAGAGATGAAGCCTAGAGTTTGCCCTGGAGAAGCTAAGAGAGGCTCCCCAGATGCTTAGAGAGAAACACCCTGGGAGAATAGCAAGGATGCACAGAGGCTGAGAGAGAGAAGCTAAGAGAGACAGAAGCCCAGAGATAATTTGAAGAAAGCCATTTTGCAAACAGAACCCGGGAGCAAAGTTCCAGCAGACACCAGCCACGTGCCTTCCAGCTGACAGAGGTGTTCCAGATGCTGTCGGCTTTTCTTCAGTGAAAGAAGAGAGAATCTTTTTGATTCCTCATTTGGAAACTTTTATGACCTTAGAACTGTAAATTTTAAACCTAATAAATCCCCTTTTTAAAAACCAATCCATTTCTGGTATTTTGCATAATGGCAGCTCTAGAAAACTGAACATGCCCCAAAGTCTCGGTGTCTCCCTGACCTCGTGCCTGTGGGGTGATTGGCCAGACAAAACCAGGATGCAGCTGGTATGTTTACAATCAGGTAAAGAGAGATTCTGGGTCATTGTGATGCCCCCATGGGGAGCAGCCAGGGGTCCCAGAGGGAAGCGAGGGTGTGAGGAAAGGATGGGCCAGTCAAGTTAATGAGGAGCTTTGTTTTTTATAACATGGAAAATGAACATTTTTTCACAAAAAAATAGAATTAAGGATGTAGCCAATCCTTGACTATGTCTGTGTGTGTGTGAGTGTGAGCATGACTGTAAGCATCTGTGAGTGTGAGTGTGTGTGAATGTGCAAATGAGTGGGGCACATGTGTCAGTGTGAAAGCCATGTGAGCTGTGTGAGGGGCATGTAAGTTTGAATACATGTTTGACCACATAGTTGAGCATGTCTGTGTCATGTGTGAATATGAGGGTGTGTGCAAGCACATGTGTGACTGTGTGTGAACAGTGTGTGGGTGTGTCACGGGGTGTCTGACCATCTGAGGGGCCTGCGTGGGCAGGTGGCCTGGGACGGAGCCCTTTCCAAACTGCTGGTGGCAGAGGCTGGGGCCGTGTGGCCCTAGAACTCACCTGAGCTCCGCACAGAGTTTGCTGGGGGTGGGGGAGCCAGGGGTTCTGCAGACGCGGGTGTGCCCGGCCCAGTCCTCCAGAACCACAGCCCTGGGCCTGGGTCCCCTGGGGCAGACTTTTTCCCAAGACCTGCAGAGTTTAAACCTGTTTCTGGTCATGGAGGGCGCGTGCCCGACTCTGTAAATGGCAGTCCAGCCGCGGTCTCATTTCCCGCGTCCTGCTCTGCGGCCCCAGCTTCTAGCCCGTTCCTGCTGGTGTCTGAACTGCGGCAGTGCCGGATCCACTGGGACCTTCTGCTCCTGCCACCCAGTTCTCACTCCTCCCCACCCCTTCATCCTCAACATCCTCCCCACCAGCCCAAGTTCATGGTCCATCTTTGTAACCCTCCTCACTGGGGGGAACCTCGTGGCCCTCCCACCCTGGAAGGATCTTGCAGCCACCAGAACAATCCCCAGCTGTCAACTGGTGGCTCTCCCAGATAAGCCCGAGAGACGGCCACTAACTCTACATTTTTGAAGACACTTATTTTCCAAAGCAACCCATATTTTCAGGGAGAGTTGGTACAATCGGAATTTGGAGTATAGAAGAATGCAGCACAGAAAAAGGAACTGCCTGTGCTTTGAGGAGAAGCAGCATCTTACAAGTCCCTCGAGCCCCTTCCTTCGTCCCCGAGCTCCAGGCGAGAGGGCTGCGGGCTGCGCAGTGGGGCTGCGTCCACTCAGAGGAAGGTTTTGCTCAGTCCCCATTTGAATCCCTCTGTTCCCCGACTCCGAAGGCTGTGTCCAAGATGCCTGCCGGTGGGACCGCGTCTCCGAAAGGGCTTGGATAGACCGGAGGGTGGCCAGGGGAAAGCAAACTTGAGAGAATGATCCAGAAAGCCGCCCCTTGGCCAGCCGCTGAAAGCCAGGACGTATCTGTGAGCAGAGCCCCCGTCTGCAGCCTCCCGGAAGACGGGCAGGTTGGCGAACGTTTGCTGTGTTCCGTGTGCTCTCAGAAGGCAGGTGTCGGGACTGATGGGTGGAAGTCACAGGAGGTAGATGTTCTCTTAATAAATGGAAGAACTTCCTGTTGGACAGAGCAATTCCAGGGTTAGCAGCTCACTTGGGAAGAGAGAAAGCTGTCTCTCTGGAGGGGTTTAAACAGAGGCTGTCTGGCCAAATGTGGGGAGGTTTCTGACTTATAAGGTAAAATTTGTTGGGAGTTTGTAGTATTTCAAGCACTGGGATAAAGGCTGGGAAGCCCACGCCATTTTGTCCTTCCTGTGCTTCCAGACGGACAGTTTACAGCTCCAGAGCCCGGGCTGAAAGTAACCAGCAAACCACAGGCTTATGCTCCTCCAGAGCACGCTCCCCTTTGGGATTTGCCAGTGAAGTGTGTCCAGAGCCCGGCCACTGGCCTCTCCCTGGTCTCTCCTGGGTGGCCGTGGGGGGGTCCCTCCTGCTGGAGACCCTGCCCTTCCCGGCTGAGAGCCTCTGTGCCCCTCTACCCCCATGCAGAGCAGAGACCACACCCTCTTGAGGGCCCCTGTGCACTCTCTGGCATCCTCTACCACCCACCCTGCCAGCCCCTTGGTGTCCCTGGCACCAGTGGGCCCCTCCTCTGCTCTGGCGTCTGCTCTCCTGACAGCCCAGGGCTCACCTCTCAGCCTCTCCAAGGCTGCGCGCACTCACACGCTCGGTGACCCAGAGATGACTGTCACCCTCGCTCCCACTTGGCTTACCTCAGAACATTTATTTCCATCAGATATTCTGAATATCCTGTCACAGAACTTGAGTTCAACTTACTGTCTGCGTCTTCCCACTGGAATCGAAGCTCCATGAGAGCAGGGGCTTTGGTGGGCTGCTCGCGGCTGCATCCACTATGCCTGGTGCACTGTGTGCACAGAGCACACACCGTCTGCTTTCAGAATAAAGAAACACCTGCAGGTGCGCGTGGAGATTGTCCCTCTCTTGACAAGTTGGGCATTTGAGCTTTATTTTTCTTGATGTAAATAATTAAGTACCATTCACCGAAAGAGTTTTTCTTTCTTTGTGAAGATGTCAGTGCTTTCTATATTTCTAAAACAAGGGCATAAACAACACTCTACCCTAAATATGCTACTTCTAGTTCCTTTTAAAGCTTGCCCTGACTGAGGAGCTTAGAATTGCCCTGTGAGAGCGAATCTCTCCGTCGATGAGCTGGCCATTTATTCCTCCGGACTGTGGCAGTAGATTTTAATCATGCCTGAATTTATAAGAAGGAAAAGACTTGGAGACGTGCAGTCTCTGGCCTTTCCAGCCTTTCAAATGGCCACAAACCATCACATTGGTGGACACATTTATACAAAAGTGAAATTAGCGCCCATCAGTTGTGCTGGGAATGAGGGGGAGGGTTTGTGACATTGCCTCGTCACTTTAGAATTCACTTTGGTTCCTTGTCAAACAGTCTGTGCTGCAGTGTGAGCAGGGACACGGCTGAGACAATCCCTGGTGATCAGCAGAGAACAGGGCACCCAGGGGCTGCCAACCTCCGTCTCCTTCATCCACTCTTCCGGGAAACAGGGGAGGTAAAAATGGCCAGACTCAAATGCTGTGTTCATTTACTTTTCCTTCTGTATTCACAAAAGTGTTATTAAATTCAATCCATTAATTGATCTCCCTCCCCATTGTCAGTGTTCCCTAATTGCCTAGTCAAGTCCATCGTTTATTCATTCTTCATTCATTTAGTCACCAGGTGCTGCAAGTGTGAACCTGCTCTCTGAGTGTGTGTCTACACCTCCCAGAAACGCAGAGGAAAAGAAATGCAAAGAGTTCAGAGAGCAGCCAGGAAGCAAATCATAACACCCATGTGCAAAACACGAGTAAAATTGTGAAGTCAGTCCCTGGGACCGGTTCTCTGAGAACCAGTGAGTTTGAGCACCTCTGTGCACATTTGGGGTTTTCTCTCCTTAGATTGTCTCATTATGTCACCATTTGAGCCCCTGTATTTGCAGGAATTCTTGTTTGTTCCTCCAGCTAAATATTAGATTTTGCAAATAACTTCTCCTGGCCTGTTACCCGCCTGTCAAGTGTGTCCACCGTGACTCCACTGCACAGAACTCTAATCCTACATTGGACTGTCCACCTGCTTACGGAAGGCCCCGCTGCCTCCCAGGGCTGGGAGCAGTGTGTCCCTTTGGGATCCGGGGTACCGCAGAGTGGATTGTCCAAAAGGACATGGAAGCCCCCACGGCTCAGAGGCTCAGGTTTGTGGAGGGGCTGCAGCCACCCAGAGCCACAGAGGGTGTGGGAGCAGCCCCTTCGGGAGGGCTCAGGGAGGGCACCGAGGGGGCAGGGCCTGGGGTCTGAGCCAGCCTGAGGGATGGCGTCAGCGGGGGACGCGTGCTGCCGGCCGAGACAATCCCGACTTGATCCTCCTTAGGCCTGCGGGAAATTGGATGCTGCAGGGACGTGCTCTGGAAGAGGCTCCCAGCGGTGAGTCAGGCGAGCTGCGAGCCGGAGGAGAGCACAGTGCATCCTGCCCAGGGGGCCACAGCCCCTTCTGGGCCTCCAGGCTCCCTGCCAGAGCTGCCTCTCCCAGACCAGGGCCAAATCTCCCAGCTCGCAGTGGGGAAGAGGCAGACGCTGCACCTCAGGGCCCCTCAGGGTCCCCGTTAGATAAGGATGGTCGTTGTCTGCTTGGCGCCTGCGGGCAGGGCCGGGGAGAGGCCCACGGGGGAGGCTGCCCAGTGTGGAGGTGAAGAGGAGACCACGGGCCCCACACGGGGAGAAGCTGCTCAGTGCAGGGGAGCCACTGTGGGCCCTACACCTGCACATGGAGGCACGACTCGTTCTGCATCACTGAACCAGCCTCAGCAGAGCACCCTCCATTCTGGATCCTGTTCTCAGCGCAGAGGACAGAGCAGGGACAAAGCTGCCTAAATCCCAGCTTGCAGAGGTGCCTTCCAGGAGGGAAAGCGAACAACAAGCAAGTCACCGCAGGATCTGTCGCGTGATCACTGCTCTGGGTGGAGAATAAAGCAGGGTGCTTGGACAGCCTCTCTGCTGAGGGGGTGCTGAGGCAGAGCCCTGCAAGTGGGTGGAGCTTGCTCGCTGGAAGAGGACAGGGGTCAGAGGGCGCGCCCCCACGTAGAAAGTCAGGGGGTTTTATTCCGGGGCTCTGTGGAGCCACTGAGGCAGGGGACACAGGGTCTGCTGTGCTAGCAGCACCCCTCAAAGGAGAAGCCGGGTGGGGTGCCTGGGCCTTGCAGAGGAGGGAGAGGGGAGGCACCTCGGGTAGGGACTGTCTCTTGAAAGTAAAGCAAAGGGGTGCCATGGAGGGGTGGATGCTCGAGTCGGAGACACAGTGAACAGACACGCCTTCCCCGGAGAGGGGCTTGGGCCCGAGTGCGGTCAGCACACACAACATTCACGTGCACCCCTTTGTCTGAGACCAAAGTTGTTTTCGCACAGATGTGCATGTGTCTATGTACTTAAGATATTTCACAACAACTTCTTAAACTAAGAATAATTCAAAGCAGAAAGGGCATGTTTAATAATATCCTGAATTGAAGAGAAAAATATCAGAGAAATATGCAAGCAAGTACAGTTATTCCAGAACAATTTCCTGTCAGTTCTACTTCTCCTCCATCGGAACTCTCAGGGATCCAGCTTCTTGGGAAAAGTGCTGAATTCACAAGGCCAGACTGACGGACAGTCCCAGACCCCTCCAGGCTCCCAGCTATGCAGATTCTTCCCCAGGGTGCAGGGCTCCTCGGTGGAGCAAGGTCCTTTGAGCAGAAATGACTCATGCACAGGCCTTTCTCGGGGCCGCACAGAACCTGCCCTGTGTGTGTGGCCTGCACCCCCCACCCTGCCACTCAGACCCTCCCTCCAGCCCTCGCCTTCTTCTCAGGACCGGCTGCAGGGATGCTCCTGGTGCTGCCCCAGCCAGGTGGGCCCGGGCTCCCCTCAGGCTGGGTGGCTCCAGGGGCAGGCCGGATGTGAGGGCTTCAGGCCTGCATGTCGGACTATTCCAAGCTCCCGTCCACTTCTGGACTGCCCTGGAAGCATTCAGCCAGACAGCTGCATGGCCTCTTCTCTCCCTCCTGCCCACTCTGCTTGCCGACTCTGCTTTAGGGTGATAGCGTTTGTCAGAGAAAGATCCCTGCAACCTGACATCTCTCCGAAGCCCACACCTCTGTCCACCCACTCTCAGCCTCAGTGTCTACCTGGAGCAAGGAGAAAGTCTAATCTTTCTGGCACATTCCATCTGGTGACATGTTGGAGCAGCCGTCACACTCCCCAGGAGCGCCTGTCACCCCAAGTATCGCCCTCATCCATTCCTGCTGCCATGTCCAGCCAGCACCACTTCCAGACTGGGCCCCTGGTCACCTTCCCTGTCCATCTCCATTGTCAGGGTCCCTGGACGAGCTGCCCAGCCGTGGTCTGGCCAGACAGGCCTCCAGCAAAGCCACATCCTCTCAGCACAGCTCCACCTGGACTCAGAGGAGGTGAATTTCTGGAGGCCACAGTTGTCACACTCCGAACCACGGACAGGAGGAAACAGCCCATGGATTACTGCCAGGCTCTGCTCAGCCCCTGTCCAGCACCTGTTGCATTAGCTCGTCCTCCGGCGTGTGTCACCAAGGACTCCTCCGATGTGTGTCACTGCAGACTCATCAGCAGTCCCTGAGCCACTCATGAGCACCTCGATGGAGCCAGCTCCCAGGTGTGTCCTTGGCCAGGGCCCCATCCACATTGCCCGGCAGTGCCCCCTCCCGAGCCATCACTGGCATGAGGCTGGAATCTGGGGACGCTGCTCTGGTGAGTCGCCCTGGTTCTCAATCCTGCTTCGTAGGTGCAGATGAGATCCTGACACGAGTGACTCTTGGAGAATCTGTGTTCTGCTCACGGATGCCTCTCTCCCAAGGTCTCCAGGGCCTTGGAGGAGATTTGGGATGCAGACAGCCTGAACCTTGCAAATAGCTCTGCTGAGCCCTGTCAATTCCACCAGAACCATCTGATATCGCAGGATGTGGGGCTCAGAAAGGGCCACCACCCCCGCACCTCTCAGTTCCGGGAACCCAGGAACCCGGAGCCCTGCAACCCTGCCACCCTGCCTCAGACCCTGACCCTCTGGTTTTAACCACTGCAGCTCTTTGGTTTCTGCCCCAGAAAGGCAAGGCTCCCTCTCAGCGGGTCTCCTGGAACCAACAAGGTTGATTTTCTCATCAGGAGCAAAGCCATAGCTTTGTAAACGTGTCCTTGTTTTCACTCCTGTTCCTTAACTCTGTTCTCAACGTGGTCCAGGGGGTCCTTTAGAAAACATAAGCCCAGCCTAGCTCTTCCCCTCAGGGCCTTCCCAGTGCATGGGCTGCAGGCTAAGGCTCCCGTGGCCTCCCTCTGCCCATGTCCAAGTGGCTCTCCTCTCCACCCCTGGGCTCCCGCCTGCTCTAGCCAAGATGCTGGGAACTGGCTCTGTCCTGCTCCACAGAGCCCTTTCCTCCACCGTGGAGGCTCTTCCCCAGGAGTGCACAGACGTGAGTGCTCACGCTTTCCCTCACACGACACAAAGTAGCAAACCACCCAGATGAAGTCTGTCATTTTGTCTTGTTTAATTCATTTTCAAGGAGTCACCCATTTCAAGGGGAGCAGCTGGGCCCTCTCCTGCTCTGCACCAGGAGCCCCTCACCCCTTATCCCAGGCTCCTTCCCCCTGCAACCTAAGCGTCCCCTCTTGGGAAGGTGTTCTCTGAGCAGCCTCTGGAACTCCCCGGCCCAGCTTCTCCCACCTGCCTGTCCACTTCTGCCCAGCAGTGACCCGCAATAGACTGTGTCCCCACCAGGACACAAGCCCCCCTCCTCCACAGAACTCCAGCCGTGGCCCAGCACCTGAAGAATGGTAAACACCAAAATATGCGTCAGTTTGACGGAGGCCGGAATCCATTCTGCACATTGCCTTGCCATGCACCAGAGCTTTAAGTTAGGGAAGCAGAGGAAGAAGAAGGGACAGGGGACTGGCTGGAGCTATGGGAAACCACACCTTTAAAGACAGTCAGCTGGAGCCGGTGGCTGAGGACACATGGCCAGTGCCAATGTGTCCCCAGCTGGCGTCAGAGCCCCACCCCTGAGAGTTGTTGAGCTCAGGGGCTACAGCCTTCCTCCTGTCGAGGAGGGGGGTAGCGCAGGGCAGACCCCAGAGCCTTCCTGCCCGGGCTGCCTGCTGGGGGTTCAGCACCACGGACAGCTCCAGATGGGCCTCCTTCCTCTGCAGGACCCGCCCTCTTGTGGCTTCCTACCTCACCTCCCGGGGGTTACTGTCCCAAGGGAGGGGGAAGGAGGAAGGAGGGAGACAATTGTGTCGGTTCAGCATCATCGGCACACGCTGTTTGGATTCTCTTGCTCCACTGTGGACTCAGCAGTGCTCTGCGTTGTCCGGGATCCCCAGAGGAACAGGGCCACAGAGCTTTAACGTAATGGATTGGCCCCTGCAGTCTCACAGGCCAGGCCAGAGGCGAGAACTTCCTGTAAGAGTGATGTTGAACTCTTGAGTCCCCACTAGCAGCCAAAGAAATCCCAAAGAGGGAAAAGCCTAAGACCGGTATTCATTGGAGGAAGGGGGAACCTGATATTTTAATCGAGTGCTTCATGCACAGATGGAGCACGTCGTTTTCCCATCCCACCTGCCACAGCCTCAGAGTGTGCACCTGGCAATGCAGTGACCAGGGAGCTGGTGATGGTAACAGTGGCGCCCACTCTCCCGACCGCCCAGGGCTGCCAGGCTGTGAAGCCTTTTCCTGGTCCCTCGTCTGATCCTTGAAATGCCTGATGTGTTTTATTATCCTCTATGTGCAGATAAAGAAATCAAGCCTGGGAGGAAACATAAATCCAGGCACGCAAGTGACGCACGGGGAAACTGGAAGCCAGTTCAGAGGAAGCCCCGAGGGACCTGCAAGTGGGGTTCCCTTCCCTCACCCACCGCGGAGACACAGCCGCTTCCCCCCACCCCGGCAGCCCCTCCAGGGTGCCCCACTGAGACCCAGGCCGGGACACCAGGGCCAATTTCTCCCCACCCGGACCCCTAGCCCTGGGAGCGCAGGTGGGAGCTCAGAGCTTCTTAAGACATGTTTGCCTTCTTTGATAATTTCATAGATACTTTTTTGTTAATCAGTGTTTCCTGAATATTATATCCTGAACAGTCTGCGAATTTTTCACTGGGGCCTTACACTTTCCCAACGACTTGCCTTATTGACTCATCAGGTTTTTCAACTGAGTGACTGATGAATTAATAATCCCAAATAATGGATGATATTACAGAATGTTAATGCATCTCTGTGGGATGAATGAAAGGCTCAGTGAGTTGGAGAAGGAGAGAGGTCTCCAGGCTTATTAATTTAGCAGTTTAAACGAGAGTCAGAATTTCAGCTTGGATAAATATCGGGAGTTTGTGTAGGTCCCCGAGGTCTTCCAAGAAGTCCGTTATTGAAAGGCCTGCCGCAAAAGTTTTTAACCCCAGCGTAATTACATTGCACTCACCACCATTTGACTTCCATCAATGCAGAATTGAAGCAATTTGCCTGCTGTCATTAGCCCAGGTTAAACAAGTTTGTTTTTAAAACTATGTCCTCGTCATATCAGTGCAGATAAAAGCTGTGAGATGTGTACTGAATCCTTTTTGTTACATGTTGACCCTCCCCAGAGCCTTGGGCTTCTGGGTCCCTGGACGTGATTCCAACATCTTCTCAGTTTAATAACAGAGGATTGTCACAGAGCTAACTGCACCCTTTACCCCACACAAGAACAAGTAAATCTGGGGAAATTTGAATAAGATCAATGGATTGTATCAATATTGACACCATGGCTGTAATATTTTACTGCAGTTTTGCTAGATGTTACCATTGGGGGAAACTGGGTAAAAATCAAATTTAAATTTTGAAAATGTTGGGTGCCATATCCTTAATTGGAGCTCTGATGAACCCATCACATTATGTATTTCTCTCAAAATTCTTTTAATAGTAATTTTAATAGGTCCATTATAATATAAAGATATATATAGATAAATAAAATACAAAAGATACATAAAATATATATAAAGATTTTGCAACGGCTTTTCACCAATTGCCATCTACTTGAGTCTCTATAAAAGTTACCAAACAGAAGTCTCTGATGTTTGAGACATTCCAGTTCTTATTAGGAAATAAACTTAAAAAAAAAAACTCTCATAGATATGCATCACATATGCAAATACAATCCCTTATTCTCCCATCAAGTTCAAGTTGGGGTTCATATTCCTATGCATTAGAGCAGGACAGGATGTGGCTAACTGACAGCCCACAGGCCATCTTCAGTCTCTCCCTGTCATTGTAAATAGTTTTATTGGAACATGACCAGACTCACTTGTTACATAGTAGCTAAGGCTGCTCTCCTATAATGGCAGGCTGAGTAGTCTCTAGAGACTCTGCTGGCTGCAAAGCAGAAAATATTTACTCTTTGGCCCTTTGCAGAAAAAGCATGTTGACTCCTGCATCAGAACATAGCTCTTAGCCTTCTCCAGGAATGGGACTTTCTAGACTTCTGGCTGTCTGGATAGAGGAGACATCAGGACTTTAAGTTTAGCTCCTAGCTGTGCTCCACAAGGAGCAAGCAAAAGTCAGGCCCTTCCCTGCCCCATGAATCTCGAAGAGAAGCTCAGTGTCTGGTGCCAGACACCACCTGTGTCAGGTGTGTGCTCAGCCTCGCTGCCTCGGTGCCGGCCCTGCATCCCCCCTGGTGCCAGGCCTGGGTGGGGATCCCACACTGCCATGATGAGACTGCGTCTGTATCGGGGCTCAGAGATGGGGTGACAGCATAGGGAGAGAGAAAGGGGGAGGGAGAAGAAAAGCAGAAGGAAACTTCCCACTCATTCCCAAATTACAAAACACATAAGGAAAACTAATACAAAGAGAGCTAAATAAATAAACAATCAAAAAATTAATAGAGTTTAGCTCACATTTTAGAACTGAGAAATATTTACATAAGTACATTGAGGATGTTCAAAGAGATGAATGAGCACATAATGCCCATTACTATAATAAGAATTATAATAGGTATTTATGACAATGTTTCTAATGTAATTAGAAATATGAGGTGAGGAATGTAGACACTGTGCTAAATTCAATAGACAGGATCCACTGTGGACTGGAATAAAATAGTGAAGTGGGAGAAGGAACCAGTGGCCCTTGTCCCTCCTGCAGAGGGTCTTGTATACAGAAAAAGAGTCTGAAATAAGAAAAATAGCTAATATGTGTGGAATCCAAATTTATAGATCCAACGTTCTTCTGATGGCAGATCTAGAAGATAATGGAGGAAATAATGGAAGAGCAGTATTTGCAGAACAAATGATGATGCAGAGCAATTTTTACAAAATTGAAGCTAGGCACGAATCCATAGATTGAAAGTATATTCTGACTACCTTTTAATATATATAAAAGTAAAAACATTTCTGCACAAATGAGAGGGAAGCTCTACAACATTAAGGATAAAAAGAATAATATTTTAAGTTTACAAGAGATAAAAGATAGATTGGCCCCCAAAGGACTGAGAGCCTGGCAGCAGACTTCGCTTCATTTACAACAGAAGCGAGAAGACAGGGCAGAGACACCTTCAAGGGCTGAGGGCAAATAGCAGTCACTAGAAGTTTGCACCCACCCAAGCCTTCATTCTCGTATGAGGCAAAATAAATTCAGTTTGGGTCATGAAAGGGCTAAATAGTTTACTATTGACATTACTTCACTAAAAAAGCTATCAAAGGAAGAGTAAGTGTGAGTGCAGAGAGAAAACACTGAGTAGAAGAAACAAAAATCAGGGAAATACAAGGAATAGTAATCAGAAAATATAAAATAATACGGCAGGAATAAATCCACATATATCAGTCATCACCATAAGTATAATCAAGAGCTAACTATGAGAAGTTTAACATTATGTTATTGGACATAAGTTTACAAGAGGCATGAATCAAAAAAAAAACTCCAAAAATTTTAACACTTAAAGGGATTGAAGAGACCTGTAAATAATAAAGTAGCTATATTGTTAACCTGTAAATAATAAAGTAGCTATATTGTTATTAGATGAATCCAAATTTAAGATACTTGGCAATAGGGATAAGGAGATAAGGAGATAACTAGTTCATGGTAAATGTCATAAAAGACATGAAGCTATAAGTATTATAAACTCATGGTCACTTAATAAAAGCTTAAAATAATTATCAGAATAAATAGATGCATCCACCATTATGAAGGGTGAATTAAACATGTATTATTTTATTTTGGGTTAGGCAAATAAAAGATAATTGCACAATTGAAGATTTTAATAACAAAATCATCACACTTGATGAAATATATGTAGGGGAGTCTGAATCCAAAACATAGATAAACATAAGTTGAAATAGAAATATAACATATACAAATTGTATACACTCTCCAAGTGTGCCGGTTTGAAACTGCTATGTACCCCAGGAAAGACTATGTTATTTAATGGAATCTTGTTGGGGCAGACTTATTGCGGGTGGGATCTTTTGATTAGGTTGTTTCCATGGAGCTTTGACCCACCCAACTGTGAGTGAGACCTTTTGATTAGAGTATTTCCATGGAGGTGTGACCCCGCCCATTCGAGGTGGGTCTTGATTAGTTTACTGGGGTCCTTAAGAGAGCTCAGGGACTGATACAGACCCAGATGCTGGGAGATGCAGACAGAAGGATGTTTGGAGATGCTAAGCTAAGAGAGGAAGCCCAGAATTTGTCCCGGAGAAGCTAAGAGAGTACCCCCCAGATGCTTAGAAAGAAACACCCTGGGAGAACAAGCAAGGACAATAGGAGCTGAGAGAGAGAAGCTAAGAGAGACAGAAGCCCAGAGACATTTTGGAGAAAGCCATTTTGAAACCAGAACCCAGGAGCAAAGGACAAGCAGACACCAGCCACATGCCTTCCCAGCTGACAGAGGTGTTCTGGGCACCATCGGCCTTTCTTCAGTGAAGGTATCCTCTTGTTGATGCCTTAGTCTGGACAGTTTTATGGCCTTAGAACTGTAAATTTTTAACCTAAAAAATACCCTTTATAAAAGTCAATCCATGTCTGGTATGTTGCATAACAGCAGCTTTAGAAAACTGGAACACCAAGTATATAAGAAACACTTACAGAAATTAACCTTTTAATAAATCCAAGAGAATTCTTAAATATCTTAATGGGTGCATTTTGTCTTTATTTAGTATGCATCTAATTAAAATAAGTTTAGAAAAAATACTTCTGGAGATTTGAAAATTTCTCTTAAATAATGTAAAAGGTAAAGTGGAAAATAACAAGGGAAAAGCAATATAATTATAACTGAGAAGTAATGAGAGTTGACCATGAAAACTTGTCATATATATCTACAACATGTTTTGAGGGAAATTTAGTCCTAAATGGATTTACTTAATGACAATAAATAAATAAATGTTTGATTATAGAAAGTAGTAAAATTAAAGTAAATCTAAAGAAGGTAGAAAGAAATATTGAAGACAAGAGCATAGATCAATCAAGTATCTAACTGAAACAATGCAAATATTTTTTATTTAAGGAAAAAACCACTAATAAAAATAGACTGCTAACATGACTTATAAGAAAAGAAGAAATAAATTAATAAGGAAAAGTGAATATAACTGTTCTCGTTTGCTAAAGCTGCTGGAATGCAAAACACCAGACACGGATCGGCTTTTATAAAGGGGGTTTATTTGGTTACAAAGTTACAGTCTTAAGGCCATAAAATGTCCAAGGAAAGTCATCAACAATTGGGTACCTTCACTCATGGATGGCCAATGGTGTCCAGAAGACTTCTGTTAGCTGGGAAGGCACATGGCTGGTGTCTGCTCCAAAGTTCTGGTTTCAAAATGGCTTTCTCCCAGGACATTCCTCTCTAGGCTGCAGTTCCTCAAAAATGTCACTCTCGGTTGCTCTTGGAATGTTTGTCCTCTCTTAGCTTCTCTGGAGCAAGAGTCTGCTTTCAACGGCTGTCTTCAAACTGTCTCTCATCTGCAGCTACTCTCTCAGCTCCTGTGCATTCTTCAAAGTGTCCCTCTTGGTGGTAGCAAGCTCACTCCTTCTGTCTGAGCTTATGTAGTGCTCCAGTGAACTAATCAAGGCCCATGCTGAATGGGCAGGGCCACACCTCCATGGAAATTATCCAGTGAAAGATCTTGCCCACAGTTGAGTGATCACATCTCCACAGAAACATCCAATCAAAAGTCTCCAACCCAATCAACACCAATATGTTTCCTGCCTATGCAAGACTGCATCAAAGATAATGGCACTTTGGGAGACATAATACATCTAAACCAGCACAATAACTTTGAAAAGATAGAGACATTTAAAACTCAAACATGTGAATAACTTTAGATAAATAAATATGGTTGGCTCAGCATCAGAAAATCAATTAAAAACAGAAAAAAATCATCAGCTCCTCTTCATATATACATGTAAAGCATGTGACAAAATTCAGCACTTATGCCTGATAACCCTTAGCAAACTGGACAGCCATCAAGAACATATTACAAATATAATATGTAAAGATGTGACTATAGAAGAACTTCCATTAGGAATAGCATAATATGGCATACCCTGGCTGCCAATATTTAACACTGCACAGGGAGAAGTTCCTTGCTAAAGCAATATGACAAGAAAAAGAAATATATGAGACATAAGACTTGAAAATCCACCATGTTTGTAGATAATGAATAATAAAAAATCCTAGGGACTCTACAGACAATTATTAGAACTAAAAAGTAAATCCAAATTTGTTGGATAAAATAACACACACAAAATAAAACTACATATATATATATACACACACCACTAGTAACAAATTGGAAAGTGTTAAAGAAAAAAAAAACACTTCTCTTCCCTTGAGGAAGGAGAGAAGACTTGATGACTGGTGTGTGTGGTCAAGGAGCATTTTAAGGGATTCATTCTTTCGAAGATACTTCCTTGCTTCTGCACAATTTTCCTCACCGTTTTTCAACCTTTTTAGGACTCAATTATTTTGCACTGAAACAACTCTTAAAAATAGCATACAGCACAGAATAAGGTCTTCAGGGCAAAGTAAAAAGTAAATATAGTGCTTGAAACACAAGCACAAGAGTTGTACAAGATGCCACCACTTAGTCCCTCTTGCTAGAGGTATAATATCAATATTACTTATAGTATTTACAATATCAGTAAAATACCCAGGCCTAAGAATAAACTTAGCAAAAATGTATATGATTTCAATGGAAATAATATATGACAGACATAAAAGAAGACCTGAAAGAGTGGAGGGAGAAACATTGTTTGTGGATCAGAAATCTCAATATCCTAAAGTTATAAAGTTGAAACATAATTACAACAGGGTTTTTCATGGAACTTTATAATCATATTCCAAAGTCCATGTGATAAAACTAAAACAAACAAGGAAACAAAGTAGACAAGGCAATTTTAAGGAAGGAGAGAGGATGAGGAAACCCCAACAGGCATTCAGATGCAGCTAAAGAAAGGCCCTTCATTTCTTCCTCAGTGACATGAATGCCTCTGACTGGTTTGCTCCTAAACAATCTACTCTTGAATCTCATCCCCTCCAAAGTCTCTCACCCTCACCCTGCATGTCCAGCAGGTGGGAGGCAAATAACTGGTCTCTTTTGTTCATTGATCTCTAATTAAGAGAAAATGTGGGAGCAGCAGGCTGACGGGTGCCTCCTGCTGGACAGGATAGGAAAGACACAGAGTCTAGAGGCCTCACAGTTGGGTCTGACGAATTTCAGGGTCTTGTTTTCAGGGAAACTTCATATGGATTACACTCTCTCCTGCGACCTGGGCCTGTCTGGACTGGGAAAATCTGATTGGGGTCAATCACATCTGGGGAAAAATTCTCACTAAAAGGTTACATAGAGGCAGGGCAAGAACCAGAAAAACAAGAGGTGAGAAATTCTGATCAACTAAACAGAAGCTATGTTAGAGAACTACAATAAGTTGAACTGAATGCTAAAGAACAGAGACCAAAGTCAACCAATAAGAAAACCCTAGGTAAAAGAGGGAAAACAAACTCCAAAACAAGCAAATCAAGAAAATCAGATGCCTAGACAGCTAAAAATAATGAGCCATATTAGGAAACATGAAAATATGGACCAGCCAAAGGAACAAACTAACACTTCAACTAAGATACGGGATTTGAAGCAACCAATTAAAGATGTTCAAGCAAATCTCCTAAATCAAAGCAATGAGCTGAAGGAAAATGTGGCAAAAGAGATGAAGGAGGTAAGAAGACACTGGATCACCATAAAGAAGAATTTGTAAGCTTGAAAAAACAAATGGCAGAACTTATGGGAATGAAAGGCACAATGGAGGAGATGAAAAACACAATGGAGACATACAACAGTAGATTTGAAGAGGCAGGAGAAAGGATCCATGAATTGGAGGACAGACATCTGAAATCATACACACAAAAAAGCAGATAGGAAAAAGAATGGAAAAATACGAGCAGGGTCTTAGGGAACTGAATGACAACATGAAGTGCACAAATATATGTGTTATGGGTATCTCAAAGGAGAAAAGAAGGGAAAAGGGGCAGAAAGAATAATATAAGAAATAATCACTGAAAATTTCCCAACTCTTATGAAAGACATGAAATTACAGATTCAAGAAGTACAGCATACCCCAAACAGATAGACTCTGAAACACTTACTGATCAGATTATGCAATGTGAAAGAAAAACAGAGAATTCTGAAAACAGCAAGAGAAAAGCAATCCATCACACACAAGGGAAGCTTGATAAGACTATGTATGGATTTCTCCACAGAAACTGTGGAGGCAAGAAGGCAGTGGTATGATATATTTAAGATACTGGAAAACAAATACTCCCAACCAAGAATTCCAGATTTGGCAAAACTGTCTTTTAAAAATGAGGGAAAGATTAAAATATTTTCAGACAGACACTGAGAGTTTGGGAATAAGAGACCTGTGCTATAAGAAATACTAAAGGGATTGCTACAGGCTGATAGGAAAAGACAGGAGAGACATATTTGGTGAAGAGTGTAGAAATGAAGACTATCAGGAAGGGTAAAAGGAGAGAGAGAAAAAATAAGATATGTGTGATGGTTGGGTTCATGTGTCAACTTGGCTAGGTGACCCAGCTGTCTGGTCAGGCGGGCACTGGCCTGACGATTGCTGTGAGGATATTTGAGGCTGGTTAATAAACCAACGGACTGGTTTGTTGGATCATCAGTCAATTGACTGCAGCTGACTGATGACTCATCAAGGGGTGTGTCTTCCACAATGAGAGAATGCAATTGGCTGGATTTGGTCCGGGTGATCAGTTGAAGGCTTATAAGCTGGACGGTTAGAGAACCTTCACTTCTTCTTCGGCTGCCCAGTGAAGCATTTCCTGGGGAGCTCGTAGAAGTTGCTGGTTCGTTTCCTGAGGAGTTCATCAAGCATGTTTGTCGAAGATCCCGGTTCGTTTCCTGAGGAGTTTGTCGAAGTTGTCGGTTCATTTCCTGAGGAGTTCATCGGACATCTTCCTTGGAGTTGACAGTTTGTTGATGGCTCTGCAGAATTTGGACTCGTGCATACCCACAGTTGCATGAGTCACTTTTACAATTTGCTTATCAGAGACATCTCTCATTGATTCTGTTTCTCAAGAGAACCCTAACTAATACAATATGACATATAAAACCTAAAGGACAAAATGGTAGAAGATAGTACTGTCCTTACAGGAATAACATTAAATGTTAATGGATTAAATTCCCCAATAAAAAAGACATAGATTGGCAGAATGGATTAAAACACAGGCTCCGTCTATATGCTGTCTACAAGAAACTCACTTTAGATACAAGGAAAAAATTGGTTGAAAGCAAAAAGTTGGAAAAAGATATTTCATGCTAACAACAACCAGAATAAAAGTGAGAGTAGCTATATTAATATTAGACAAATTGGACTTCAAATGTAAAACAATTAACAGAGACAAAGAAGAACATTATACATTAATAAAAGGGACAATTCGTCAAGAAGACATAAAAATCATACATATTTATGCACAAAGCCAGGGTGCCCCCAAATTCATGAGGCAAACACTGACAACACTGTAGAGAGAAGTAGACAATTCCACAATAATAGTTGGAGACTTCAATACACCACTCTTATCAATGGATAGAACATCTAGACAGAGGGTCAGTAAGGAAACAGAGATGCTGAATGGTGTGGTGAATGAACTAGACTTGACAGACATTTGTGGAGCACTACACCCCTACAACAGCAGGATGCTCAAGTGCTCATGGACTATTTTCTGGGACACAAAGCAAGTCTCAACAAATTTAAAAATATTGATATCATACAAAACACTTTCTCAGATCACAATGGAATGAAATAGGAAATAAATAACAGTCAGAAGGTCAGAAAATTCACAAATATATGGAGGCTAAACAACACACTCTTAAACAACCAGTGGGTAAAGGAAGAAATTTCAAGAGAAATTAGTAAATACCTCAAGGCAAATGAAAATGAAAACAAAACATATCAAAACTTATGGCATGCAGCAAAGGCAGTGTTGAGAGGGAAATTTATTGCCCTAAATGCCTATGTTAAAAGAGAAGAAAGAGAAAAAATCAAGGAATTGAGTGTTCACCTGGAGGAAGTAGAGAGAGAACAGCAAACTAACCTCAAAGCAAACAGAACAAAAGAAATAACAGAGATTATAGCAGAAATAAATGGAATTGAGAACAGGAAAACAACAGAAAGAATCAACAAAACCAGAAGTTGGTTCTTTGGAGAAAATCAATAAAATCGATGGACCCTTAGCTAGGCTGAAAAAAAAAAAAAAAAGAAAAAGTGAAAATAAGGAGTGGGTGCAAATAAATACAATGAGAAATGGGAAAGGAGACATAACTGCTGACCACACAGAAATAAAGGAGATTTAAAAAAAGAGGAAATGTATTCAAAGAACTGTGCTTGAAACACAGCACCCAAGGAGCTGCACGCTGCCTGGAGTGACTGAGGAGATGCAACCCAAACCTCCAGCCTGACGTGACGCTGACAGGGGGGCGAGGCCTTGGGGCGGGGTGGGGTGATGGTGGTGAGGCAAGTGCATTCTGCGTGTCAGAGAGATGTGAATTGTTGGCCCAGAGGCCACCAGGAAGGGCTGCATGTCAGTGCACCGGCCCAGCTCCGCTCAGTCCCCGCCGACAGCCGCATCAAGGCCAGTCGTGGGCGTGAGGCGGCCTCGGTGGGCCAGGCCCAGCCTTTGAGCTGTGCAGGCTGTGCTGGGAGGAGTGGAGGTGCCCGTGCCCACCGAGCCCAGAGCACTAATGCATGAGCCAAATAAAGGTGGCGGTGACTGTTTGAAGCCGCTGTTACAGGTGTTTGGCTAAGCAGCGATAAACCTGAAGGCTTATTATGCACCAAAGGCAAGGTGGTAGTGACAAGGGCATGAAAAGAGCCACCATTCATTCAACAAACATGCACTGAGCCAAACCCTGTGCTTGGGGCCAGGATTGGCACAATCTTGGGCAACGTGAGCCGAAGAAGCCCTAGAACGTGTGTGCTGATCAAGGTGGCTTAATGAGGGGCCCAAGTACAGACATGGGGTGAGTCTCTGGATGAGAGCGCCGTGGGAGAATGGCGAGAAGGATGGGCCTGGTGTGGTAGGGCTGACCCTGCAGATGGGGCGTGAGGGCACGTCCAGGAAGATTCCATTTTAGGGACCTTCCAGCGACCTTCCATTTGGCAGGTCAATGAGTAGACAGGCTGATAATAAGAAAGCTCACAGTCAGGCCGCAGCAGATTAGTTCTTGGCTCCAGGCCTTTGGGATGCTTGTCCTCAGTGTTTATAGCTGCCAGCAGCTGCCCCAGGGACTCAGGACATGTCCCCTGTGTAGCCAGTTGGGCATGTGCTACATTGTTACCGTCTTACTAATAACATGTTACTAGCAATAGCGCATAAGCTCGGAGTGAAATATGGGGGCCACTCCCAGGGTTCAGCCCTTTCCCCAGATGCCTCCTAGACCTGTGGGGTGAGGACATGAGCCACGCAGGTGTCCAGGAGAACCTGCCGGGCAGAAGCAGGGCAAGCTCCAAGCTCCTGAGCCCGGGGAAAGCAGGACATCCCGGAGTCTGCGAGCAGGGGACAGGGCGGTGGGTGGATGACATCGGCGGGGTGGGGGAGCCCCTCATCAGGCATTGAGTCACTGGAGACTGACTTTGTCCTTAATGAGAAGCCATTCAAAGTTCGGGGTGTAAGTGTGACATGCTCTCAGTTCCATTAGGGCCCTCGGGTGCTCTGCTGGAGGGTGGAGGGAGAGGAGAGGGCCAAAGGGGAGAGAGCAACCCAGGAGCAGAGCGGGCTCTGACAAGAGAAGGGGTTACGATGTAGGGTCATCGTGTAGAGCAGGGAAATGGTCGTGGCCTCTGTAGCTTCTGCAGCCAGGGTGCACGGCCTTGGGTGACGGATGACATGGGGACACGAGCCACCCATGGCCCCAAAGGGTTTTGCCTGGATTAAGGTCAAAGTAGGTTAAGTTTTGGGTGAGCCAACTGTTGACAGGAGAGCCCTAACACTGCTCTGAGTATCATGACCGCCGCCTGCTCATCTTTTAAACAGGGGCGTTTTTCCATAGCTGCTTTCCCTTATTCTCCTGCGGCATTTGCCAGGGGGGCGTGGGGCTATTTCTGTGTAATGTCCAAGTCCCAGAGGCGCTGTGCGAATTCTCTTTCTCTTTCCATCCTGCTGTCTGGGGTGTTGGAACCTGCCCTTCTATTTGGGGCTGCGCCGTTTCCCTCTGGCATGATGACTGTCGCCAACTGATTAACAAGCCAAGCGAGTCTCAGGAATAAAATCATGAGAAGAAAATTACATTTGAAAACTTCCCTGAAGACTTACAGTTCCCTGACACATGGGCTGCCACCTCCTGCAGATCTCAAGGGACAGAAACTTGCGCTCTGCTCTTGGAAGACCTGTGCTAATTAGCCCAATAAATCCCAGGCCCAGAGCTGAACTCCCCTGGGCAGGCCTGCAATCCCGAAACTTCTTGCACTCACCTGGGAGAGGTGAAATGAGGTGGACAGCTGTCGGCAAGCAGAGGCTGCACTTGAGCAGTGTCCTCATGCACTTGGAAAGCTGTCTCTGGTGACATCCATGGCTTTCCAGCATGCCCATGTGCAAGGGTGGGGGCTGGACCCAGCCTCACCGCCTGCCGATGGCTTTGGTGGGTTCACCCGTCATCCCGAGACCGGAGCTCACTCCAGAAGGCGGGACCCCACGGCCTTGGCTCTCCGGCATCAGTGTCCTTCAAGCCTCATTCTGCATCCTCCATCGAGAGGCCTCCAGCCAGCTCCTCCCCAGGCCACCCTCCGCCTGCTTCTGGCAGGTTCTATATGGAGGCCAACACCTGGCTGGGCCTGGGACGCCCCTGGACTGTGTTATCCCATGGGAGGTGCAGTGAGTGAGGCCCAAGCTGCTGAAGTGCCTGCTTTGGACCCACCATGCGTCCCCACCCCGGCGTGTCCTCTCCCAGGCATGAAAGGTGGACGTGGAACTGCATCAGCCGAGACAAGGGCTCCGCAGTGGACAGGGCCCATCTCCTCGGCAAGTCATTGGGAAACGTGGTCAGTGCCTGTGGCCTTTTTGGGCCCCACAGTCCCTGTCTGAGAAGCGGGTCACTCATATCTGCTGGGGACTCTGGTGACGAGGAGTAACGAGGTCACACACCTGCAGCACCTGCGAGGGCCCCAGGCCCTGCTACCAATAATGTGGCAGCCTTGCTCCCACCCCTACACCTTTCCCGACACCCTCACCAGGGCCGCGGGGCCCAGCAGGACACGCCAGCGTCTGGAGGGCGGCTCTGTGCTGTGGGGGGATGGGGCTTCCGGGCAGCCAGGTGGGTGACCTGCCGGGCGCAGGTGCTGTCCTCCAGGGTGCAGCTTCCTGCTGTCATCAGAGAGATCCTGCTGTGCGCCGGTCACAGGGCCAGGAGGCGGCTGAGCTTCATGGACGGCTCAGTCGGGGCACATGTGGGTGCAGTGGGAGCTCCATGGCCTACCTGTGGGCTTAGGTGATGCGTTTCACTGGACTGACCCCAGGGCACCCAGGGGCCCCAGGCTGCATAGGCCATGGGGGGATAAAAGAGGAAGGGGTAGTTGGGAGCGGTCCAGAGCCACCTGGTCCGTCCTGAGCCTGGAGGCCGTGCGAGACCTGGGGGTTCAACCCCATCCTCTGGCTCCGGCCCCTGCTGCAGGGAAGAGGGGGCGCCCCAGGCCTCACCCCAAGAGCCCTGGTTCCCATCCTCAGCTGCCTCTAGGAAGAGAACGTCGCCACCCAGGGAGAACGGTGCCCTCTTTCCTTCTTTCAGAGTCTTTTTGGAGGGTCAGCCATTGCTTTTCTTTTTCTTTTTTGTCTGCTGAGAGTGAAGACGTATGTCAGCAGACCCCAAAGGAGAAGGGAAGCTGCAAACGCCCCCTCGCCACGGTGTGCGATGGCCCTAAACGGGCCACCTCAGCGTTGTCAGCACACTCGGTCCCGGGGACGGACAGTTGGCGGCTTCCGCCAAGACCACACCGGGGCCACGACCGAAGAAAATCCTCCATCTCAATGAGAAGCTCCAGCTCTTGGAAACAGGCCTGATGAAAGCATCTGCGCGATGGCCGACAACTTTGCTTGGCTCTGTTATCCGTGACCCGCTGGGCAGGAAGGGTTAGTTTTAAGGTGCCGGCACGTCTCGCTCATGGACCCAGTTTGTTCTTTGCCTCAAGGACGGAGGGCTCAGGTTGGCCTCGTCACAGAAAAACTGCAGCTTTATGATGCCAAACGCCCCCAAAACTGGTGATGGAGCCACAGACAAAGGGGGAGAGAAGCAAACTCATGCCATTGAAGAAACCGGCTTGAAGGGCCAGGGTGCTGCTTCAATCCCCAAATAATTCCCAGAGTTGGAGAAACTCTGGGCACTCTCTTTGGATGGCCGTGGGAGTGACGGCTGCCACCCCAGGGCTCCATCTGGGGCTCAGCCAGGGCGGGGAGCGGCCAGCACCAGCGCCAAGGATGTGCCCCTTCCAGGAGGGCCGAGCGCCCCCAGGGCATCTGTGGGCCTCACATGCCCACCTGCCCAGGTGTGCCCTCCCCTTCCCAGGAAGCTCACCTCGTCCATCCCACCCCCCCACCCCGGACCCCTGGCTCTCCCTCCTCCTTCGGCTGCACAGGGATGTGCGTGTGTTCACGTCACACTCAGCTCACCGTGGGAGAGCAAACCCAGGCCCCACACCCGTGACGCACAAGGTGGGCACGAGCCCCTCTAGGGCTTGGGGTGTCTGTGACATCACAGGCAAACCTGCAAGTCTCAACCATCCAGGAGGTTTGCCCAAGAGAAGCAGCTGGGGATGTTCGGGGGTTCAGAGAGAGAGCAGATGGCCAGCGCGAGGCTGTGCGGGCACAGGGATGGTGAAGACCTATTCAAATGCAGGAAGGGATCCTAAGAGGGCGGCCTGTTTAGGAGTCCAGAGGGCTCGTCAGCGAGCTCAGCCATGATGGATGGACCCCGCTGGTGTGAGCAATTCCCCTAATGAGGAGGCTTGAAACATAGAGGAGGATTCTGGAAAGAATGCAAAATGCGCACAACGCAGAGCATAAATAACGGTGTAGCCAAGCAGGAGAGGCATTTTTATAAGATGGGAATGAGCCTACATGGAGGAAACATACCCCCTAACCGCCGAGAACCCTGAGTGAAGCCCCTGGGTGTGGGACCCCAGAAGGGACATGGGTGAGGGGGGTCCTGAAAAATCAGCTTGTCTTTGGGAAGGAGGTAAATGTGCGTGCAAGAAGCAAGGGGTCTGGGGTCCCTAGAAGTTTATCCTCCAGCCCTAAATACTTAAGAAGACACAGCCTTCTGAAGGCTTTGGATTCTGTAAACCTGGTCTCTACCCCACCCCCCATGGATGAGGAGACCCACTTTCTGAACGTGGAAATAAAACCACTGCACAGTCCAGGATGGCCGGCTGACTCCAGAGGTCTCTGCCTTAAAGTGTTGTCATCAGCTGGGCTCCTGCCTGTGCCCGAGCGCTGTACCTGGGCAGGTGCGGTTGGGAGCTGAAGCTCAAGGGAGACAGAAACTGTTTCTGCAGAGCTCCCACAATTGTGGGCATGCGTGCGGTTTATTCAGCACATTGAAATCAACTTTAATTGAGGCATAATTCATGAGCAATAAAGTGCATCCATTTCCAGTGGGCAGTGTGATGAGTTTAACAAATGCTCACACTCAGCTACCTGCAGCACACTCACAATATTAGCCATTGCCATTACCCTAGAAGTTTCCTCGTGCTACTTCCTGGTCAACCCTGTACCCCAGACCCAGGAACCCCTGGTGGCTTCCCCTCATCATAATTTGGATGCACCTTCTCAGGATATCTGATGAAGGCCTCGTGCAGAGGGGCTTTGTGTGCCCAGTATGTCTGGAGCTCTGTCCAGGCTGTCACGTGCGGCTGTCATCCAGCCGTCTCTACTGCTGCGAGGGATTCCATTAGGGAATTTGCCTCAGTTGATGTGTTCGTTCATCTGTGGTTGGAATTTGGGGACTTTACAGACTTTTCTAATCCTGAACGTCAAAGATTGGCTTGTGTCCCCAAAAATGTCACATTGGGATCCTGCTCCCCAGGACCCCTAAGTGTGGCCCTATTTGGAAACAGGGCCATTACAGACAGGTGAGGTGGGTTAAGATGAGGTCACACTGGGGCAGGGGCTTCATCCAATGCGACTGGTGTCCTTACAGGAAAGGGACAGCAGGCGCAGACAGACAGACAGACAGACAGACAGAGAAGGAAGACGGCCGTGTGAGGATGGGGCAGGCTCAGTTATGCTCCACGCCCAGGATCGCCAAGGGTGGCTGCTCCCGCCAGAGGTCAGCAGGGGGCAGGGGACAGTCTCTCCTACTGGACTAGCTGGCCCCGGAGTTCACGCCTCTGGCCTCAGACGCACGCGCGGTAACTTCCACCCACCGGAAGCCTCCCGCTGTGCTCTCTTGCTTCGGCAGCCGCAGGACACACAGGCAGTGAAGGAGCACCGAGAGCCTCCGTGTGCAGCTGACACACGCATGTGCGTGCCCTGCTTTTGGGGTGGGCGTGGGTCAAACACTGAGCGCCGTCCACCCGCGCCGGAGCCGCCCAAGGCCTCCTCCAGGGGCTGTGCCACCCCCTTCCCAGCAGCAGCAGACGAGGACCGGCACGGAGCCCTCCCCAGCAGCCGGCACGGCCAGCCCCTTTGGTTTTGGATTTGCCATGATGACTGGCACAATGCGGCTTCGATTTCCAGTTTGAATTTGTAAGCCTGTAACAGTGAATGAAGCTGTGCATCTGTTCATATGGTCACACTCATTTGGCCAACTGCTTACACCCTTTGGTGAGGTTCATGTATGTTCTTGACAACTTTATGTGTCAGGGCGTTAAAGGATGATAAAGCCCGAAGCCCTGGGCTGGGGAAGCCCACCGCCCGCAAGCGCAGACACCAGTAACCCTGGTCGCGGTGGGGTCCTCTAAGGTTGGGGGAGCAGGTACGCAGGGCTGCTCGGGGGCTCCTCCACGTGCCTTAGAAGCGCAGGCGTTTCTGCCCCAGGTGAGGGACCGTGAAAGCACACACACTTTTCAGCAGGTTCCCTTCGGTCGACAGGTGACCAGGTCAGGACTGAGAGGTGAAAGCAACACCGGGGAACCCAGAGTTTTTGTGGAATTGAGGATTTCCGCAGCCGGGGTGGGGGGCGGTTCATTTCAACCCACATAACTGGATAAACCCCGAAGACAATCTAATTCGGGGAGATCCTCGTCAGCCTTTCCGCCAGGCCTGCAGGTCCCCAAGGCCTCCACCCCTCCAGGGGGTGAGGCTCCCCGGAGCAGAGACGCAGCGCGTCCGGGGCCCTGAGGGGCGGCGAGCACGGCCTGTGGTTCTCCTTGTCGGGGTGGGGGGTCCCCACGGAGCTGCCTGCAATCTGTCCCACTGACCTGTTGCAAAGCAGAGGCCCAGGATCTATTTTAAATAATACAATTAAATTCCACCTCTGGAACATGGTAATTGTAATATGTCTCATCTCTAAGTGTAATTATATTAAACTCCAATTTTCCCTCAAATATGCATTCTAATTCAATTTTCCCTTTTTTCCCCTCTTCTTAACTAAATCTATTATCATGCCCTCAGTTAAATTACGCTTATTTAATCTTTGATGAGACCTTTCACTGGCAATCAGCTCTTTTAAATTAATGCCCCTAAGCCTTGGGGAGCCCTCAGCCTGGGCTCCCGCAGGATCTGGGGGGAGTGCAGAGGGAAGGCAGGGCAGGAGTGTACCCCGATTTCTGGTCTGAGGGCACCCCTCCCGCTTCTCCGCTGCCTCCCCGTGGGGGCGCTGGTCCAGCCCCACCCCTGGGGAGAGGGGTGGCCCCAGGCCAACGGGAGGGCTCTGTGTGGGTCAGCACCCACTGGCCGGCTACCCCAGGCCCCGGGCACAGTCACCCCCAGAACCTCCCCAGAGGGAAGCCGTCCGCCTCAGCAGCGAGCAGGAGGTTTCCACGCGCGGCCTTGTGCAAAGGAGAAAATCATTGCCAACCACCAGCGCTGACCTGACTAATCCCGTTTTAATATTAACTTAATTAGCTATAGGTCTCTTAGGTTTACAGCTTCTGTACAGCCATTTTTAAACCAAAAGAAATGGATGAATTCAGTCCAAAAATTACCTATGAAACCAAAAACTAAATAATTTGAATTGGCAGCTTCCGTTCAGAGACTGGCGATGCTGGAGCGAGGCTGAACTGTCCGTGGTGGGTTTGGGACCCCCTCTCTCCGCCCCCCTGCCTGCATTTCCCCTGGGTGGAGGCTTTGCGTTGGCAGCTGCAGCCACCCCACAGTCCCGGCAAACGGCCGCACAGGCCCAGGAGGACCCCCAGAGGACAGGGAAGGATTGAAGCCTTAAACGTTAAGAGGCATTTGGGACCCTCAGCCCCAAGTGGACAGCCAGGGATGGCCTCAGAAGTCCCGTGCCGGGGACAGAGAGCAGCTGCTGCAGGCAGAGATGGCGGAGCTGCCCACCAGCCAGGAAGGGGCCTGGTGTCCAGCTCCCGGCTCCCGGCAGGGCCCGTGATGAGAGGGACGAGCAGATATTCACGATGGGTCCTGACCACTGGAGGGGGCGATTTGCCCAGTTCCTGACCAGGACATGCATCCTGGCGAGGGGCTGATGGTGGAGCCGAGGTCACCCTGCTAGGCCCGGGCCGGGGCTTGAGGATGGACCCCAGCTCCAGGGCCTCTGCCTTCAGTCAGTCCATGGTGCCGGGCCGAACGTCAGTCTCTCTGTCCAGCAGTGTAGATGGGGGCGCTGCTGTCAGGGACCCCAGACTTGCACAGACCCCACTTTGCCTGGCCCCACCTCTGTCTGCCATGCTGGATGTGCCCTGTGTCCTGAGCCAGCTGGCCAATGGCCAGCACTTGGCAAATGGGGTTGGAGTGATGGCGTCAGTGCCCCTGCAGGGTCATGGAGATGCACCGGGACCCCCAGCCTCTGCCCCTTCTCCATCCCCAGACACGAGGAGGCTGGAGGCCCCAGCCAAGGCCTGGTCAGCACCAGAGGCCCCCACGGTCAGGGCTCCTGGCTGGCCTGCTCGGAGCCCATCACCCAGCACTGAGAGCCCCGCACCCTAGGGAGGAGCTGGGGATAAATCCTCCCCTCGCCTGGGAGGAAACGGGTTTCCAGGGCTCGGGGCTTTCTGAGCGACACCCCCATGCTGGGGACTGATGGTCTTTAGTCCAGTCATCGGCCCCAAGTGGCAGACCCCACGGTGCAGCCGCGGCCTCCCCAGTCCTGCTGCTCGCACAGCAGTGCCGCTCCCCAGGTGCCAGAGTCCCGGGGAGCAGCACATGGGGGCTCTCCAGGGGGCCTTCCTGGGGGTCTCGGAGGGGACTCTCCATGGGATGTTGCCAGTGTTGGCTGCTCAGCACGGCCATGGGGGGCAATGAGCAGAGGCAAACCCCTGGGGCTCTCTCTGAGCCGAGGTTTCTCTGAACATTAAGTTGGTTCTCGTTAGGGTTACCACACCCAGCACAACCCCCCGGGTGGCAGGCCCTGGGTGCACTCACTCACTCATTCATTCATTCATTCATTCATTCACTCACTCAAGGGCACAAATAGCCAGAGCATGATTTTCTAACTACTTACCATATGTGTATTGCTAATTCAGAGTCTACTGTTTCAAGGTCTATGATGATTCTCTCCAAGGATAGCCTGGCTTCCTCTTGCATCAAACATCCTATTTGCACAAACACAGCAAAGCAACAGTGTTTTCTGGGGACCCGGATCCTGTGCAAGAGAGAACCTGGGTCCCAGGCGCCTGCACCTCAGAGGCTGTGCTTGCAGGCAGAGGTCGGGCTTGCCGTTCTCATCTGCTTCACTCATCAATTATTTAGCCAAGGCACATCTTGAAAATAATCACATTGGTCCATCTTTCCGTCCGTGGTCTCTCTGTCCCTGTCTCACACATGTCCGGTGAGCAACTGCGGTGAGATTTAAAAAGTAATAATAAGAAATGTGATGCATCCTGTGCTTTGAAGGATCTCTCAGGCTGGTAGGGAAAGACACCAGGAAGCAAACACATATTCTATCTCCACAGCACTTCTGCCAGGAGGCGCAGACCCCGAGACTGTGCAGACCCCGAGACTATGTCAGACCCCGGGACCAAGCAGCCCACACGTGTGGGGTGGGGTCTGACATGGCAGTTTCCCGCAGCAGTGTGTCCCCGCTCGGCTCTCTGGGTCACCTTGTGATGGGAAGCTGCCTGGAGGTGCAGCCAGCCCAGGTGACGATGTGAGGGGGTCCCTCTTACCCGGAGCCCCTTGGCCCCCCAATTTCTACCTCGACAGCTGTGGCTGTGCTGCGCTCTCCCACCATGGCTGTGCTCTCTCAGCTGTGAGCAAAGCTCCTCCATGGAGGCCCAAGGGCTCTGCTGTTGAGAGAAGCCCAGGGCGCCGAGCAGGGAGGGGTGCCTGCCCCCAGACCCCTCAACAGTGGCCATGGGGGCCCCTTGGCCTTGGCTCAAACACCTCGGACCGGTGACTCTCCACCTCCAGGTGGCTGTCAGCCTGCAAGCTGTGGAAAGCCGGGAATCTGAGAAGAACCATCACCTTCCTTTCCCCACTGCCTCAGATATGGCACTGGCGCTCAGTGTGCGCATGTGTGTGTAAACTGGAAAAAGATGCAGCTACCAACTTTTTTAATAATATTCCATGGGTTGCAGCCAAAACACCTCCTGTCCTAGACAAGCTGAGGAAGGAAATTTCTGGCAGTCTAGGGGCTGAGCCTCCAGGGGGCAGGAATGGCCTGGAGACCCCCGTTCCTGACCTGGGACCCCTGCTGTGAACCGCCTCAGCCCCTTCTCCCAGCAAAGCCTCCCTGGAGTGCAGCTGCAGGTTCTCCCGGAGCCCCAGCATGGCCAAGCTGCCCTCCCTGCTCAGCTCCCGCACCCCGTCCGGCTCGGCTTAGCCAGGCCTCCACCTGTCACGGAGGTGCTGAGTTCACGGCCACGGCCCCAGGCAGAGAGGAAAGCTCCGACCCCGACACCCCCATCGAGGGGTCAGCCAGGCCAGGGCCCTGTTGTGGAAAGAGAGAAGGAAGACTTGGTGGGGACATCACCATCTGCAAAAACATGAGGACGCAGCAGCCGTGCGGCAAGGCACGGAAGGCCGGAAGGCCGGCCTCACCCTGCTCCCTAGGAAACTTGGGGCTAAGCCCCCAGAAGGGAGCAGCAGAATGCTCAGACATTTCCGCTGTTTTCATTATTTTTAATTGCAACAGTGTCCTAACTGGCAGGTAATTTTTTTTTCAAATAATTAAAAGTGCTTTGCAAAATGTGACATTCCGATACTGCACAGCAAAAACTGATTATTTAAATATTGAATCTAATTGTACTGTAATTCACATTCAATAGACAGCCAGCCATTCCTCAAATGAATGAAAACGTTCTGTAAAGTCAATTCATTATATAAGAGTTACATGTAACGCACTTGCTGTTTCACTGTCATCATTTATATGTGAGAAACGCAAGCCTGGAGAAAGAATCCGGTCCTGCTTCCGGAGCACCCAGTCTAGAGGCAGAGGCTGCCCCTGCCTGGGGGGTGACAGGGGACCCCCCACCCTCCCCCGGAGCTGGTGAAGGAATCACCAGGCAAAGCAGCTGTGCTCGAGTCCCAGTTTGCCAGGAGGAAAGGAATGGCTGCAGGGCCGGCTACAAAACATAGAAGGCCCCGTGCAGGAGGTGGGGCCTCTCACCCCGATCTCATGAATTCTAGGATGCTGAGGGCAGAATGTTTAGTTGCACACTGGGCCTGGGAGCAGCGCGGGGCCCCGGGTGACCGCCCAGGCCTGCTGCCCGGGACAGAGGGCTCCCAGCTCCAGGCTGCTGAGCACCTGCCCCGAGAGTGTCAGAAGCTTTCGCATCACACCAGGGTCTAAGTCTGAGACCCTGAGAGAGATCTGAGAGCCAGGCCCTGCTCCCCCGACCGTGTCCCTGCCGCCCCGACTTGGGATGGGGCCCCTGGGCAGCCATGGGGTTCATGTCGCTGGCCGCTGGACCCCAGGCCCTCCCTGTCCCCTTGTGGCCTCGGCCCTCTGCTCGTGGAGAAGCCCCCGTCTCCTAGAGAGAGCACTCAGCCCCCTCGGCTGCCCTGCCTGCCGCCGGCTCCTGTGGGCATCTGACGCATGATCTGTTCACAAAGGAGCGCCCCCACCACCTTGTTCCTCTCCCCCTCCTCGTTTTAAAATGATTTTCAACACAGCCCTCACCACCCACTTCCCGCTGACCTCAAGAGTGTCCCTGGTCCCCCTCTGGCTCCGAGCCTATCAGCCAGGGGGCGAGCAGCTCAGACCCCCTCTGTCCGCAGGCAGAGGCACCTCACCCGGGGGCGGCTAAGAGACCCCCGCAACGAGGCCACGGGCCACAGCAGGCTCACCCCTCCCCGGCCCCCAGCTCTGGGGGCTGAATTCTCTCATGAGCACCCCAAAGGTGACTTGAAGGGCAGGGGCCGTCAGCCAGGGGGAGTGCGCTCAGCCATGGCAGGGCTTTGGGGACCCACAGCCGGGGGACTTGGGCATGTCCCTGGCTTCACCAGGTCTCAGTTTCCCCATTTGTAAAATAACAGGGGTGCTCACTGCCCCATATCCCTACAAGGCCCCTCCCCAGCTGCTGCCCCTTCTCCAGGGGACGGTTACGGGCTGGAGTGCCCTGTCCTGTCTCAGGTGCCCACAACGGCAGCTTCTGGCCTGGGGTCTGCACCTGGGCAGGGGTGGGCGAGGCTCGCGCGTGCCCCTTCCAGCTGGACAGTGTCCAGCAGCTACACCAACCCCCAGAGAACAGAAACAGCCTCTCCCTCTCAGACAGTCCCTTCTAAAACAATTACAGTCGCATGATCAAAAGTGAAATATGCCCATCTACTTTATGATGCTTCCACCCAAACTTAGACATCAAATGTTTTATTAATATTTTCTATCGTCCTTACAAGTTAAACCAGCCATGAAAATTACCTTCAACAGAAAAAAGTGCTGAAAATGTATTCATTTATGGGAGTTGCCGAGCGCCCGTCTTCAGTAATTTAATCAGCAATGACTGAGGTATGCTCCAGTACTTTTTCCTGATACAAATATTGAAATATTTAATTAATGTCAATCAAACCTGTAATGAAGACTTATACGAGTCGCAGTAAGGATTGCAGAGCTGCTGCTGGGGCAGGGCTGGCAAGGGAGGCCCCGGCCCAGGAACCCCCAGAGCGGGGGCTGAGGGCCAAGGCCCGGGGGCTGCGTGGGGCTCCGTGCCCCTGTGCCCGGGGACTGGGTCCCAGCAGGGAGAGGCCGAGCGGAGGCCACCCCAGGCTACTCAGGCTGTGGCGGGACTGGAAGTGTCCGCGGTGTGTGTCAGAGGGAGGGCCCCTCTCGCCCTCCCACCTCCCTCCCTCCTCCCTCCTTCCTTCCTTCCCTCCTCCCTCCTTCCTTCCTTCCTCTCTCCCTCCTCCCCTCCCTCCTCCCTCCTCCTTCCTTCCTCTCTCCCTCCTCCCTTCCCTCCTCCCCCTCCATCCTCCCTCCTTCCTTCCTTCCTCTCTCCCTCCTCCCCTCCCTCCTCCCTCCTCCTTCCTTCCTCTCTCCCTCCTCCCCTCCCTCCTCCCTCCTCCTTCCTTCCTCTCTCCCTCCTCCCCTCCCTTCTCCCCCTCCATTATCCCTCCCCCTTCTTCCTTTCCTCCCACCCTCTCTTCACCCACTCCTCCCTCCTTCCCTCTCTTCCCGTCTCTCTTTACTTTCATTCTCTTATTAGATTCTTATTGACTTTTTTCTTTGAACAACACATTATTGGTGAATACAGGAAGCATATGGATTGTTTGATTGTTAAAAAAATTGAATTGCTCTCTTTGAGAGAGGCTCATCGTCCCTCTGTTGCTCTGTCCCTGAGGTGTCCGTGACCACACACCGAGCGAGGGCCCGCTGGCTCAAGACCTGTGCCCCCGGCAGGTGTGTGTGCCCAGGTGTGAGACTGTGGACAGGCTGTGGGTGCCTGGGAGCTCCCGCCACGTGCCGGGACCATGGGGGAGGGGTCAGGGGCCTCGGATGGGGACTGTGGCCCATGGCCAGTGTCAGGGCCTGTGGTCCAGCGAGCAGAGCCTCACAGCCACATCTGGGCCTGGTGAGGACACTGAGATGGACACACAAAACGTACTCCAGACTGTAAAGTGCCAGCCTCGTGGGCCAGGCACCACTCCTGTCTGGAACAGCCCCGTCACCCTGGGCTCTCTTTCCCAGGCAGGGGGGCTGGTGTGGCCATAGCAGGGGCTCCTGCAGGCTCCCTGGTCCAGGCGAGATGGGACCACAATTGCCACCCCCTTGGGCCTGGAAATCTCCGAGGGCCCCCTGGCTGGCATCCTTTAAAGTGCCTTGTGGAGCTAAAGGTCCATGTTGTTTGGACGCACGCTCGTTCCTCCTTGTGTGGGATGGGTGTGGGGCCCTTGGTTTCTCTGTGAAGTGTGCCCTTTGGGGTGACCTTGGGCCCACCTGGTGGGCGGTTCTCCTCTCCTTGAGGGTCAGGACCTGCCCCTGGCTGGGTGAGGCGGCGGGCAAGCTGGAGACATAGGGGCCACCGCTGTGCCCTAGAAGTCTCAGGGAGAATGACCTGTGTCACGGCCCCGCAGACACCCAGCAGCTGCCCCTCGGGGGCAGTGGGACTGCCACGGGGAGAGGGGCCTGATGGCTTCGAGGGGTGCTCACTGCTGATTTCCTTCTGTGCATCGTACGAACTTACTCTTTCTCCCCCAAAATGGTGGGAACGGTACGTCTCCCCCTCTGCCGTGCATGCTCGGCTTTATGGAGGAAACAGCATCCTCTGCTGCGCCTTGTTCAGCTGTCATAAATGCAATGGCATCGGCGTCTGTGTGTTCCTGCCTCCCGGACCTGGGACCCCAGTGAGCCCCAGGCCAGGCTGCCTGGACCTGCGCTCCCGAGACCGCCATCGGCTGTGGGGGACGACACCCAGGCCTCGGCTTGTCTCCAGGCACGTTGGTACCAAGACACACACACTGTCCCGCTCTGCACGAGGCCCCCACCCCGAAGTTAACCTGGGAGAAGGGAAGATGAACCCCGCAGGGTGGCAGGGGGAGGTGGAGGGGCCTCCCACCTGGGGCAGCACTTGGACACGGGTCTGGCACCCCTCCCAGTTCCGGGACCCTCTGCCACCTTTCCTGGGGCTGCTGAGACAAAGCAGCACAAACAGGGGGACTAGACAGCAGGCGTGTGTGTCCCCTCGCTGTTTGGGAGGCTGGGGGTCTGACGTCAGGTGTCGGCAGGGCTGGTTTCTTCTGGAGGCTCTAGGGGCCTCTCCAGCTGTGGGGTCCTCGGGGTGCCTGGGCCTGGGGACCCAGGGCTGCGGGCTCTGCTGTGGCCTCCACTGGCTCCCTGTGTCTGAGCCTCACTCTGTCTCCTCCATTCTCTCATCAGGACACTTGTCATTGGTTTAGGACCGTTTGGACAACCTGGGCCCATTTTGAGATAATCTGACTCAGCCACATCTGTGGAGACCCTTTGTCTGGATAAGGCTCATCCCAGGTTCCAGGCGGAGGCTGGGCATCCGGTGCACAGTGGCCCTGAGCAGAGAGGACCCAGCCTGCCGTCAGCGCCTCAGCCCTCCCGGCCGCTCCTTCCGCTGACGAGCTCTCACCGCTCTGCTCACCTGCCCCCGTGTTGGGCAGCCTCTCATGCTGAGGTAATAGGGGTGCGCCAAGCTGAAATGCTGCTTTATTCGCAGAGCCCACAATTATAACAGAACACAGTGCTCACAAGCATCACGGCTGTCGCCACAGAAACGAGCACACACCCCGATCCTCCTGGGGGCAGCATCTGAGACGTGAGCACCAACCGGATGCCCGGGGCAGGGGGCTTCCACGTGGCACGTCGGCCAAGGGCTTCAGTCCTCAGCTCCACCCACAGCCCGGCGTCCCTTTGTCCTTCCAACTGAAGAGCCAGTGCTATGTGGCCTCCCTCCCAGCCGCATAACCTCGCACCAGGAGCAGAGCATGCAGGCAGCGTGCGCCCGCCAGTGTCCAGCCTGGAGCTCACAGCTGCGGTCCATCATGCTTGGACACCAGCCAGGCACCGGCGATGGCTGTCCACACCCGGGGAGCAGCCGGGCGAGGCTCTGTACGCGGCGTGATGGATTAACAAGCTCTCAAGCCGGATGACTCTCCGTGATGGTGATGGATTCGGCCAGCCTGGCTGGGGGGACGGCTCCTTATCCATCTCCAGACCCGGAACAGGAGCCGTGGTGCAGAGAAGACCCCAGGGCTTCTTTCGAGAGCCCCGTCTGCCACGGGGGAGTGGTGGGGGGCAGATCCACTCGGCCATTCTCCAGGTGTGAGGAATTCTCCAGGTCTAAGCTTTCCGCTGGCAAACGGACGCCGAGGTGGCCAGGGTCACCTGCTTCTGGCAGAGAGCCCACTGCCCTCTGCTTTGGCAGTGATGGGTGTGCTCCGTGGCGCCGGCCTCACCAATCTGTTAGGGGGACGCTAGCCTCCTCCTTTCGGGAGCCCTCGTGGCTGTCCTTTAGCTTGAGGGTCTGCCCTTTGGCCGGCTTGGACCCTGCAAACAGGACACCTGCTCGTCGGAGTCTCCTGGGATTTGGGGCTTGGAGAAGGTGGTTCACAAGTGTGGGCCACCATGACGGCAACCAGAATTAGTCTCCTTACACCTCCATTTCACAAGTGGGTAAACTGAGCCTGGGGTCGAGGAAGACTCACGCCACTTTTGAGGTTGACCCTGGTGGTCACGGCCCTGCCTGCCTGAACCGAGAGCTCCACGGCCTCGTTATGCTTCTCTGTTTGTCTCCCGAGTGGACAGAGCCCCTGGAGGGGGCATGTGGGCCCAGGGCTGTGTCCCCACCCCTGGCAGCACCGGGGCATTTTAGGGACCCTCTGTGTGACGGTCTCCCCATCTTCTGAGGATTTAAACAGTGAAGCCACAGACGTCATCGGAGGGCTCAGGACTGAAGACGTCCAGGGTTCCGGTCCCGTGTTTCTTATAAATTCCTCGTTCCAAGCCCGTTTCTAGGACACCTCAGGGTGAGGCATGGACAACCCTGTCCCCGCTGTTATAAATTGTGGTGCTTCTTCAAAAGATGTATTCCCTTCTTAGAACATTATCTTCTCCAAGGAGGAAGAAGAAACATCTACTTATCTTAAAGATATGCTCTAGGAAAGCATGATGCATGAAAGTCTGGATTTACAAAGCAGATACATTTTGAGGACATTACTCATCTTGTAAAGAAGCAAAAAAGAAAATCTATATTTGCATGAGGATGCTGATAGGTTTTCTTCAAATGGCAGCTGTCCTATGCCTGCAAATATTTATTTAACATTCATATCTTCCTTGAATAAAAAGCAAGTGAGGGGGCAATCAGGAGGCCTGGAAGTTCAGGAGATCCATCAGAAAAGAATCAATCAATCAATGAAAGAACAGGCAATGCTTGGCATAAAAATTCTCAGCAACATGTCTGGTGTGAAGAAAATCAAAGCTGGCAAGACCTGGGGCTGCTCTTGGCTCAGAGGGGCATGGCCAAGGAGAGCTCAGAGGGTCCAGACACCCAGAGGAAACGGAGGACACACTGGGCCTGGGAGGGGAGAGTCAGGATTAACAGATCCTGGCTCCAGACTTCCTCACCTAATTGCTTGACCACTTGGTTTCCATCTGCAGACAAATCTCTTTGCAAATGGTCCTTGACGGAAGGGGCAGATCCCGGCACAGATCTGCAGTAAACAGACATGTGCGTATAATTCCTGCAGAAGCAGCCCCCGGGAAGGCAGCTCCGGCCCCTCTTCCCTTTGGAGCAGTGCAAAGAGCCGAGGCTGCACAGCCGCCAACCTCTGAGCAGCCAAGCATCACACTAATGAGACTTGAGACCCCCGGTTCCAGCAGGTGGTAAAAGGCAGAGGGAACACGAGACGTAGGGATAGCATTTGGCTGGGTTCATTCATTCATGTGTTGATTCGGCAAATATTTCTTACCAGCCCAGCACTCTGCCAGGCATTGAGCCGGCCTCCAGCCTCCAGGGCGAGCAGAGGGGGTCCTGCCTCTGAGCTCATGGCCGTCACATTCTAGCTGGGGGACAGCAAGTCCACGCCAAGGCTTCTCTGTGCAGTAACTGGGCAGGAAACCAGGGCACTTTGACAGAGGGGGCCGAGGGGGGCACTGCTTTAGATGGATGGTCAGTCCTCCTGATGACGCTCCTCCTGGGGGGGTGAGATGTGGCCGGTGAGCGGGGAGCAGAGCCTTCTCCTCCGAGGGGCCTGAGGCTGCCCCTTGGGTGAAATCAAACCAGGCAGGGCTGGGTGGTTGGGGGCTGCGGCAAGTCATGGGAGCTAGCGGAGACTCTGGATGGAAAGTCCCCACGGTGTACCCCTAAGCAGGACGATGCTGTTTCTCTAACATTTTAAAGATCACGCTGGCTTCTGTGATGGAGTGGCTCACAGGGGAGAAAGCCGGGGAGGGGACCAGCCTGTAGGACTCTTCAATTCCACTAGGAAGAGACGAGAGCGCTGGGGGGATAGAGGGCGGGATTTGATGCACAGGAGGCGGGATTTGTGACTTGAGATGGATGTGGCTGCTGGAGGTGAAGGGGATTTCCCCTGGATTTCTGGAATGACTGGGAGAACGGAAGTTGGCATGGAGGCAAAGATCCAGAGAGCCACTCCGGGCAGGGGCAGCTTGTCCAGGAGCGGGTGAGGGAGGCAGCTGGTGGGCTGTGCAGGGGTCACGTCTAGAGCTGAGAAGAAAGGCCTGGGCTGGAGACGAGGAGGTTTCAGTTTATAGAAGATGAAGCCTGGAAAACGTTGAGCTGAGCCTGGCAGATTTGAGGCTCAGGGGAAGCCCAGGGGCTGCGAAGGAGCTCAGAGGCCACATGGGAACCATCCCAGACAGCCCCAACCCCACCCCAGGAGTGTGTGTGCATCTGTTTTCCTTGAGGAAATAACTCAGCCCCAGAGACCCGGGTTACCCTGCGTTAAAAGTAATAAAACAGAACAGATTTTTATGGCTGAGTGATTTGAAATGGAGTCGGGGCCCACTCTGGAGGTGACTCTTAGGCAAGTCTCAGCCCGAGGTCACAACTGCCACAGCGCGCAGAGGCTCACTCAGCAATGTCCCACAAAACCCAGAGCATCCGACACCACAAACAAACCACAAGATAAAGGACTAGCTGTTAGGTCTGGGCCCTGGGCCCCTCCCCCATCCCCCTGTTTTGCAAACCAGGCTGCAGATCAGACCCTGCCTCCCGGGGCTGCCCCGCCCTCCCCCACTCTCCCCCCACTCTCTTTGGTCCATCACCGCCCCCCTTTCCCTCACAAATTTACTCCCCCCCTCACCTCTCCTGCTCAAATGTACAAACCAGGCACTGCCAAAGCTACAGGATAAACTACGTGTAACCCCCATTGGCCATATTCACATACCTTACACGTGTACCCTGCTGATTGGCAAAAAGCCCTATAAAAAAGAATCCCACCACCCGGCTGCGTGCTTTCCCCCCAAGCAGCCGCCCATTTGGCTTCGTTGCCCATCTTTGGAACCAAACTACCTTACATTAACGATCCAAACTGGGGGTCAGGGGAGCGCCCCAGACACCCACCCTCCGCAAACGCCTTGTCTACTCTTTCCCCTTTGAAACCCCGTGTCTGGAAATGCCAAGATGGGACACGATTTGGGCTGCTGCCTGAATCTGTGCCCCTCAAATTGCAATTCTAAGACCCCAAAGAAATGCCTCCATTGGCTTGCAGTTTATTTCTCAGTCGACACCTGAATGGGAGTCCGGGGCCAGGAGTGGGTCAGGGGCTCCCTGGAGAGGGGGCGGGGAGAGAAGAGGATGCAGGACCCCGGGCCTCAGCCCCTCCGGGATCCACGCTGGGTGCACCTGTGCCGGCCCCAGGGTGGCTTAAAGCACTGCTGATTTTCCCGTGGGCTAGGGAAATAGCACTTTCAGGGTATGGCACATACTTTTATTTTTATCAAAAAAGTATACGTAATTATTTTAGAATTTCATATGGGTGGGCCCTCGACCCCCAGTCTTACCCCCATGGAGATAACGCTGACCTCATTCTCCAGCCTTTTGAGTTCTGGTGGGCATGCCCATCTATTAAAACATAGGTTTATCCCACCAATTTTTCATTTGCCAATTAATACATTCATTACTGACTTCCTGCTATGAAGTAATTTTGCTCACTAAACCACTCCCTCTACACGGGCAGTTGTGTTCTTAGTCCAATTCCCACATTCATCACCTTTGTGAATTTTTATACCTTTTTTTCTTATTCCAGCAAATCTAGACAGAGTCTCCCACTTCCCCTCACATGTGGGGCCCTAACACCCCCGTCCTTCCCTTCTCCCCAGCTGGTCTCCCCTCCCACCTTGTCTCTCTGCCCCCCAGACTGCGTGCCGAGGTCCAGAAGACAATGTTACTTTCTGTTCCGTACAGTTAAGTGTCCAGGTGGTTCTAGAAGTTGAAACCGAGATTTCCAGTGCAAAGTCGTAATGACCGCAGCTCTCCAGACTCGCCGCCAGGGAAGGTTGTGACTGCGTTCCCCTCTCACAGGCTGCTTGGGTTTTCCTGGCGTCCCTTCCTCTTTTCCTTGCAGTCCTTCACTCTAGCACACCCTTGAGTGCCCCTCGCTCTCCTGCAGCCCCTGCCCCCTGCCTGTCCCTCTGCCCGGCCCCTCCACTCACCGCCTGGGACCCCCCTCCCGGCCTGATCTGACTGGACACGCTCCAGGACCTCGGCTGCACGGCCGCTGGCGACACCTCACTCCCGACCCCACGTCCTCCGCTGGTCTGGCCCATGTCCTCCTTTCACAGCAACCTCCCCACGGAAGGCGTGTGTCGGGTCACCTCAAACGCATCCTTCAGCAAACAGGTATTGGTTGGTTACTGGTCCTGGTTCCGCTCTGCGTCCTCGGGGGTTTACACAGGGAGGGGGTAAGTGAGATTAACAGGTGCCGTATGGAGCAGCTTGGAAGGCGAGGGGCCAAGGCACGGAGAGGGACGGGAATGTGGGGGGGGGGGCTGCCATTTTACAGGGCACGGCCAGGAAACGCCTTGTGGAAGGGACATTGATGAAAAGACCCTGGAAATCAGAAAATGTCCTGTTTCTGCCCTACGGTGACCTGAGAGAAGGCAAGCTGGCAAACCCTTCTCTCGAGACTCGAGGGGTCAGCTTCCCACCGGGGCCCACAGACACTGAGCCTGCTGTCCGGGATGCCCGGCCCACTGCTGGGTGCGGAGGGGTGAACAGCGACCCCCCCTCCCCAAAGACACGGCCACAGGCTAACTGGGAGTGTGTCCGCACTGGAAATAGGGGATTTAGATGAGGGTCTTGCAATGGAATCATCCGGGATTTAGGGTGAGCCTTACATCTGATGACGGGGATCCCATAAGAGAAGGGAGAGGGACGCAGGGGCACCGCAGAACGGGCCGTGTGAAGACAGGGTGGAGGGGCCGTGGGCTGCCAGCAGCCACCAGGGCCTGGAGAGGGGCAAGGGGGACCCTCTAGAAGGAGCCGGCACCACTGCCAACACCTTGGTTTTGGACTTGGGGACTGGGACAGCGAGAAATGCATTTCTGTGGTTTTAAGCACCCCCATTTGTTACAGCAGCCCCAGGACACCGAGACCTGCTTCTCTCCCCTCCACCAGCACCCCAGGCACCTGTGTCAGCCTTGACCCGCCCGGCGGCACCCACCCTGGGGGGCAGACCCGGGGGTGACCCTGCAATTGCCCAGGCCCTCCCTCCTCCACCCCGCCTCTGGCCCTCTGCAGTCAGAGGTGCGGACGCCTGCAAAGGCCTGTCTGGAACCACACACTTTCCTTCACTTCTCCCACATTACAAGAGATTGCCTGGATTTTCTTTTCAAACTTCTCTTGCCGTTGTTCTAGAATTTTCCAGTTACATTTCTGAGTGTCTCCTTCTGCTCTCCCAGTTGCTTTCCTCTCATGGATTCTCTGTCTTGCTTGACCTCACTGCAGCTCTCTTCCTTCTCTGACCAACTGGTTTCCCCCATGGCTGGTTGTTCTGCCCGTTGCCTGGATCTTCCTTTGTGATGTTTTAGCTCCTTCACAAACATTTAGGGAACCCAGCTCCCAAGTCATACTTCAGAAGGAGAAAATAGTGGAAAAACCAGCTGGAAGCTGTGAGGTGGGCAGCCGTGACAAGCAGCAGCTTCTCTCTGGGGGATGAGAGTGGGGTTCTCCGGGCCACGAGCAGGGGGCTTAATTCAGGGACCCCCGAAACCCACTGTCGTGGCACGGATTATGGGAGCCAGTCGACAGCTCTGGGCGGCAGGTGCCACATTCCCTGGAGGGTCCAGCACACCACAGGTGAAGGTCCAATCCCCTTGGCTGCCCCTTCGTCCAAAGCTGTTTCTCGGCAGTTAGTTTGCTTAACACACTTTGTTCCCCAAACATCTCTGATGAGTCAAGATATTTCAACCCACATTTGAGAGAAAAAAGAGACCAGAAAAATCAAGCCATCCCTTGAGACCACGTGTCAGCTGCTTTTTGGTTTTGCCAGATTAATGCCCATTGGCAAAACCGAAACATCATTCTTTCTGGAATTTATTTCATTGTTAACCCTAGGGGACGAATTTTAGGAGGACCCAGCTGAGCTAGGTTCTTTTTGGCTGGGATGGGGCCTCAGGGCCTCGGAAACATTTGTCACAATTGATCAGAGCACATTTTCGTAATTGTGCTGTTAATTATGGTCCACGGTTTCACTCAGGTTTCGCTGTTTGTGTACTGTAGTCCCGTGGGTTTGTTTTTTTTTTTTTCTTTTTATTCTGTAATCATAAATACAATCTAACATTTTCTCCTTTAATCACATTCAGACAGAGGTTCCTGTGCTGGTAATTGCATTCACATTGTCGTGCAGCCCTCACCATTGCTACCAAACATTCCCGTCGGTCCCAGTAGGAACCTACTGACTCAGGCCTCAGTGTCCCATTCCCTGTCCCCCACCCCCGCTGATGGGCCCAGGGGCGCCTCGGGGTCTCCTGCCCCTGGTCAGACTCCATGGGGTCAGGGCCCAGCTGTGATGGCAAATGGGCAGGCCAACCAGGGGCAAGGCCTGCCGGGTGGGAGACGGGGTATACAAACAGACAACGACCCGCACACGGGGACCCCGTCGGCAGGAACACACCAGGAACCGGGACCCCGTCAGCAGTGGCCGGAGCAGGTCTTTCTGACCCGCTATGAGCCGCAGGCCGCCCGGGAACAGTCTGGCCTTTTATCCGTGACAATCGTGCCTGGAAGCTAAACCACAACTTCCGAACAGTCGACCCCGAGCAGCCAGGACTTGATTAATAACCTCCTGCTCTCCTGATTCCTGCCCCCACTTCCAGCTTAGGACCAGCCAGAGAAAGCCAGACCTGCTCCCTAAATGTTCCCGTCGTGTGCACGCTTCCCCCCAGCCTGCAGCCAGCTCCCCGCCCAGCACACTCCCAGTGGAGACCCCCGACACCCCCCTTTTCCCACGCCTCTGCCTGCCCTGCAGTCTCGGACCCCGGGGCGGTGGGACCGGCTCCCTGGTCACAGCGAGCCGTGGATCCCGGTCTTGGTTTACTCCACGCAGGGCTCCCACCTGGCCACGAGGGACAGGGAGGGGGCACCTTGGCTCGGGGGTGCTCGGAGGACACGTCTGGCCCAGGTGGCCTCCACCCAGGTGAGGGGCCCTCCAGTGGGCTAGCCTGGGGGGTCACAGGCCGTGCCTGGCGCGGGCCTGGCCCTGTCTGGGACGGTTTCTGTGCTTCCTTCTGCCCTTCTTTCTGTCACTGCACAAAGCAGTGCGGGAAACTTCTAAGGAGTCCTGAGCAAGAAAGGGACACTGACTCTTTCCCTCCCCTGCCTGGTGGCCGTCCTCCCGAGTTGCCATCCCTGGAGCACTGTGGCCTGGGCAGTCCCCTGCCCATGGCACGATCCTTCTCTTGAGCCACACGGATGAGCCCCCTGCGCTCAATCTGCAATGCGACCCTCAGGCTCAGCAGCGTCAGGGGAAATGTCATTTTCTCCGTGTGTTAGCATGAGCCTGCCAAGCCTCAGGAGGAGTGTATGACACTGTCAGAATTCACATTTGTTTAGCCACTTTGTTGACAGAGACTATATTTTGCCTGATAAGCAATGTCAGACTGAGTGTAGCTGCACAGATGTTTTCATGCACATATATGAGACATTCTATGAGACAGATTTTCAGTTGTACCTTCCATCTAGAAGTGGGATTACTGGATACCTGTGTTGTCACTTGTCATACCAACAAGTAATTTCTTTCCAAACTGACTTTGCCAATCTATACTTAAACCAAAACTTTCAGAGCACTTTTGCCACATGGAAAACTCCCCTAAATTTAATTATCCATAGTCAGAAATGATTGCCGATGTGCTAAAATATAATGACACCTTGTCGTTTTGTTTTGAACTGCCTGATTACCGGGGAGGCATACATCCCTCTATGTTCACGGTCGTGGATGTGTTCCTTCTATAAAGTACAGACACACATTGCCCATTGTCTGCCTTTTTCTCTTATTGATTTATAGGCTCTCTTTATTTATTCTGAATGTTAATCTGTCCCCTGTTTTATATTCTACAAGATTTTCTCCTGCAATTGTCATAAAGCTTTTGGTGGCTTTTGCTACCATGCTGAGAAACTTTTTACTTAGTTAATTTTTTTATCACTTCTAGGCTGTGACACAGACTGACGAGGGGGGCTAGCGGAGCATGGCAGACCCCTCCCCTCCGTCGACGGCATCTGGGGGTGCCACCCTCACGTCACATCCACCTGCCAGCACATAGCACAGGTGCACAGCAGCTTCTCTGTCACCCGAATGTGCATCGCACATCACTGGTTCACTTTGTTCTGCACTTTTTTCCCCACTTAAAGGACATCTCTGCCATCTTTCCATGTCAGATGTGCATCCCCTCCTTGTTCCTTTTAATCTGCCTGTGGTCTTTAATGTAAATGAGCCGTCCCTTGTTGGGGGCAGCTGGGTCTTTGACACCTGGCTCCTGGGGAGAGATGGGGATGCATCTCCCTGAGAGAGCCGTGCCCAGCACTGGGGAACTGAGCCCTCAGAGGTCCCAGGATGTGGGGACTGTGGATCCCCAGGTGCTTCTCACTGCTGGGCACCTGGGAGGAGCAGGAGCCGTGAGTGGGCCCAAGCTGCAGACCCTGGGCTGAGCCCAGCTTTCGTTCGGCCACTTGTTGACCCTGTCATCCAGGGCAGCTGACCTGTGTCCTTAAAATGTTGGTTTCCCCACTGGAAGATGAAAGCAGCTTCATGGGGTTGCTGTGGGGTGTGCTCCAGCACTGGGGAGGCAGCACCACCACTGGGGGTTTTCTGAATAAACTGAATTAAGTCACCCCATTTCTGCACCTGAATTCTTATTACATCTGTTTTTCTTCTTGATCCTCAAGTCATTGGCAGAGAAAGAATGAGGAGAAACCATCCCTCCCACCTTACAGATTGAGAAAGAGGCACAGACAACTAGAGATGGGTCCAAACGCAAATGAAAAGCCAGACCCTGATGCAGGTGCTCTCAGGTGACCCAGATGCTCTCAGGTGACCCAGGTGCTCTCAGGTGACCCAGATGCTCTCAGGTGACCCAGGTGCTCTCAGATAACTCAGGTGCTTGCAGGTGGCCCAGTGCTCTGAGACGGACTTCAGGGCTTTGAAATGCACACACATCCCTTGGACAGAGCATGAAGCCAAAATCAAGTTGATATAAGGGACATAAGGATCTCTTCCTGCTGCTCTAGAACCAGGGAAGGAAGCCAGGAGCCCCACTGCCAAGAGGGCGGATCCGACTGGGCTGACGGAGGAGAGCAGGGGTGTTCCTTCAGGCCGGAGGCAGAGGTGAGCAGAGATGCCAACGAGACTTTCCCATTCAAAAGGGAGAAATTGGAAGGACAAAAGGGGCTACTGGTCCAAAGCAAGCTCACAAAAATTGCCTTAGATTTCAAGGCCCGAGAGCAATCCTTCATGGCCCATGCTCTGTGCTCCAGGGTCCTGAGGGGCTGCTCACCGTCTCTGATCACTGGGTGGGGGGACCCTCTTGGTCCCAGGAGAACACTTTGGCCAAGGCGTCTGCATCCATGGCTCTGCCCTGGAGACGTTCTTCCTTCATTTCATCCCATCCCTGCCCCTTGCAGTCTACACTGGCAGGGTTTCTAGTGATGCCAAATTCTCAAAACCTTGTCTGCTTTGTGTACAATTCATGGGGTTGGAGCCACCAGACAAGAAGCTTGTCCACGGATGTTTCCTGGATGACCACATCTCTAGCCCCGGCCTGTGGGATGGTTGATTAGAACCACACATCGCACACTCATCTCTGGCACATGGTTGCCCAGGCCCTCTTGGTCTTGTTTCCAGAAAACACTCTCTGCATAGGCTGAGAATGTCCCAAATTTTCTCTCCCTGCTTCCTTTCTGCTTGGCCATTCATTCCTCAATGTATCTCTTTTCTCTTGCATTTTACTACAAGCAGCAACTAGGCTGCACTGTCCATAGTTAGTTTTGAAACCTTCTCAGCTACATAACCAAGTCTATTGCTTACAATTTCTACCTCCCAACTGACACCAGAAATCAATTCTGCCAAGTTCTCTCCGCTGTATCACAAGGATCTCCTTTCCTCCAGTGTCTGCAAATGTGTGCTTTATTTCTAAGGCCTTGCCATAACTGCAGCACTTTCTGTTCACGGCCATCAGTAGAGGCTTTCTCTATTGCTCTCTCACATCCTTCTGAGCCCGCACGAGAATCATCATTTTTCTACCAACAGCCTCTTTAAGGCAATTGAGGCTTTTATTATCGAGCACCTCAAAATCCTTCCAGACTCTGCTGATGACCTTACTCCAAAGCCACTTCTGTGTTGTGGGTATTTGCACAGAGCACTCGGCTTCCCAGTGTGAAAACCCGTCTTGGTTTCCCAGGGCTGCTGTGGCAGAGCTCCATGGTCAGGATGCCCAAAACAACGGAAATGCCTCGTCTCACAGGCTGGCAGCCACAGTCCGCTATTTGCAAGGGCCAGCCCTTCCCCGCCTCTCCTGCTGGGGGGCCCCGGCTGACCTTGGGCTCTAGCCCTTCTTCTGGCAGCACCTGGCCCACTCCCCTGGGTCTCTCGTATCCAGTTCTCCCCTTCATCATCCTGGACCCTCCCTGGATGGGTCAGCCTCCCCTAACCAACAGCATCTCCAAAGCCCCCGAGCCCACCTGAGGCCACAGGCCAGGTCTGGGCACAGCACACGAGTCTGTTGGAGAGACATAGTTCCAGCTTAACTCCCGGCCCCAGCAGTCAGTGATTTGCCAGCTCCTGCTTGGGACATCGATCCACAAGGAGTCCCGGAAAGAGGGACCAGGGAGGTGTGCAAACTGCTGAGACCACGAGCCAGATGGTTGTTTTATCTCACGAGGACAAAGAACACAGGTAGCTGTTGAGCTCACACTGCAGAATAATCTACGGGTCTGTAAATTATATGAATAGACGTGTGACATGCTGGCTCTCTCCGAACCCGGGCTCAGCAAACAGAGCATCCTTGTGGATGCAAATCGGACCGTGCAGCCCCCTACCCAGCGGCTGCAGGGGGCTTCCTCCCACCACGAGGTAGAACCCAAAGTCCCTGTCAAGGCCCCCAGGAGGCCCCGGTCCCTTGATGGTGTCTCCCCCTCCCCGCCCCCTGCACCCCCAGACGGCGCCTCCGTTATCTCCCTCCCTCCTGCCCCACACTCTGCCCCAAGGCCTGACTCTTTCTCGCTCCCACTGTGTCCTTTCCTGTCTTGAGCTCAAGGATCTCCCCCACAGCCCTTCCCCTGGTTTGTTCTCTCCGGGTCTCTGCTCCTGTGTCAACTCCAGAAGGTTCTCCGAGCCCTGTGTGAAACGGCTGCTCCGAGTCCCTCTCACAGTGTCGGAACACATTGTCTGTCAACCGCTGTGGCATCACAGGTCCACATGGCCCTTCCCGTCCCCCCACTGTGGGCCCTCAATGTTGTGGGGATGAGTCTGCCCGGCTCACAGGGCCCCGGAGCCTGGCACCCAGCAGGGCTGGTGCACATCTGTAGACGGGGCGCATGCAGAGACGCCATCCACTATTCCAGTGAGAGCTCTGCTATCCCTGCCTCCTCTAGCTGGGCACGGAGTGGTGCTCTGAACACATGGGGATGGGCAGACGCACAGAGAGAACCCATGGCTGTGTTCGTGCCCAATAACCCTTTGCTCAATGACAAAGCTGAGGCCTGGGGACTCTGAGGGCAGCCCTGCCCCTCAGCCTTGGGGTTCTGAAACCCCTGGTCACCTGCTGAGCACTGAGAACCCCGGAAGAAGCCCCTCTGTGTTCCCCACCCCATGCACTCAGGGCCAATGGAGCCCGACCTGGGCAGGGCCTCAGGTCACCTGCTGTGATCACCTGTTGGGGGGGAGGCTCAGGCCATCTGGGGACATGCACATCTGTCTCCTGGCCTGGCTTTCCAGGAAATCACCGAGTGCACATAGCCAGCCTGTGAGTGGGTAGGGGCTGCCCTTGAGCTCCTGTGCTGCAAGGGTCTGACACCCCCTGCACCTTGTTGGAAAATTGCGGGACACTGATTACGTGCTTCAACTTGGCGGGCCTGGGCTGGGGGACCTGATCAGCCCCTGGGGAGGGTGGTGGGCACGGGCGACAGCGCCCTCCGCAGCCCCCCGGGCCTGGGAAAGTGAGGCCGGAGGCAGGCCCCATTTCCTCACCCAAAATACCACTGTTAGGGGAGGCTTGCCGGAGGGAACCGCCTTTTCCCCACCCCCTTATCTTGCCCGGACACTCCCCGTTGCCAGTGCAACTCCCATTACCACCAGTGCACATACATTGTTGCCAGACACCGTTACCGGAGCAACTCTCGCCCCTTTTCAATCAACCTCCTCGCCCTCTCAGAACCAATCCAAGCCTTTAACCTCTACAGCTACCCCGCCCTCTAAACGCCCGATATAAGCTTGTACTCTCCCCTAATAAACTCTCTTGGCTTCTTCACCCTAAAAGAACCGTGTCCCGCCTGTTCCTTTCTTGCCGCCCTCCATACTTTGCACGCCACTCCGCCGGGGACCTGGCCAAGTCCCCCGCCTCGCCCTCGCCTCCGGGAAAGAGCCCCCGCCGCCGGTACCCTCCAAGCAATCCTGAGAGCCTAGGATTTGGCAACCGACCGCCACCTCTCCCCCCCCAGACGAGTCAACTGCGACCGCAGAAAATACTAGAATACATGTGTGACCAAGAAGTGGCAGGAAGATCTCACATAGCTCGAGGCCCCCACCTGTCCAGCCACGTCTCTGCATTCAGGGCTTTCCGTTGTGGCTGTGGGGTGTTGGGGGAGGGGTGCTTGGACTCCCACCCCCTACCCAGGCTGCACCTCCATCCCAGCCAGCTGCCTCAGCCCCAGGGCCACGGCCAGCCCAGGACCACCGCACCCCCGGCCACCCTTCCAGGCCCCACGTGGCCACTCGCTTCCAATGACCTGGGGGTCGGGGGATCACTCCTCATGGAACCTTCTTCAGAGCAGTGATGATTGACTCAAAATTGGATTTCTGCTCAGATTGATTATCTAATGTGATAGAAAAGTATACAGTCTGGGAGCAAATTTAGATTTCAGTGGAAAATTAAACTGTTATACCAAGCTGCCCGCTGAAGCATCAAATGCATTCTCTAGATGATTGTGTCTGCAGACGGCGGCGGCCGCTGTCCCTCCAGCTGCCCTCCTGGAGGCTCTTCGGCCAGTGCGTGCCCACAGCCGGGGTCTGGAGGGAGGGGCAGCCATCACGGTCCTCTGCCGTGAAGTAACAGTGTTTCTGTGGTCTGGGGAGAAGGGACCAGCCACACCCACTCTCGGAACTTCTGGAAGACAGTGACCCCGACATCGCTGGGTGGAAACGGGAAAATAACTGACGCAGCAGAAACAGCTTTAACAGGTGCACAGAGGCCGCTAGGTGTGTTTGGAGTGTCCCTGGAGTGACCCAGGAAAGCACGTAGGATGGGCTCAGCTCCAGGTCCCCCACACCACAGCCCCTTCCCCACCCAGAGGCTTCTGAAAATTAAACCACCATCAGCAACCCCGGTGCCTCCATTTGTTATCTCCGTCATCAGCAGTAATTAGGATTTTTTTCCCCATTCTTGGAATATGGGATCAATAGCAGAAGTTAGTTAAGGTCATTGGGTTTCCAGGTGTGTGTTCTTTCCTCCCCATTGGTCATCCCGAAGTGACATGGGCAACCCGCCACCAGCCCACCCAGCCCCATCACCCCTCGTGACATGCGCCCATTTCATAGCCCGGGTTCCGTCCACGGCTCTCTTGTACAGGAGGAAATACACAGAAAGGAGAATGAGGTTAAAAAAGTCGAGGGTGGCTCGTGCTGGGCCTAGCTGTGGACGCCCTGGACAGGGCCTCAGTGGATGCCATCGGCAGGGCTGGTTTCTGCCTGACTGGGACGGCGCCCATGGATCCACTTCCCCTGAGCGGCGCCTCAATGCGCGGCCGCTCCTGCCAGGCCTCCCTCCAACCTGCAGGCGGGTCCTGCTGCTTCTAGCACCTTCCGAATTGGGAGCAATGACCACCTGGCACCTGGGACGACCCGTCCCTGCCCTGGCCCTCCACCTACTCCAGGGTCCCCGGGACGTCCTGACATCGCTGGGAACGTCACTTCCTGCGCCTCGACGGAGCAGCCACTTCTCTCGGAGGACACAGCGGGGAGCGTGCCAGATTCTCCTCTAAAGGTCGTTGGCAATTAAACCCCTGGAAGGCCTTCCTGGCACATTTCACTCATCTCTGCTGCCATCAGCTCTGATGGGGGGTCATGCGGAATTCAGAGCCGAGCACCTCTGAAAAGCGTGGGGTCTCCCTCTGACAGCTTCCCCGGGAGAAACCCTGGGTCTGCAAGACCCTGGGGCCCCGTGTCGTTTGCCCAACTCTGAGAGATTTGCTAGAAGGATGACAGCCAGCGGCTGGTGGCTTAGACCCAGAGGACGGCAAGAAACCAGACGGCTTCCGGGAAGAAGGAACTGGTCACATGGGTGGCTCCGGCCTCCTGGTTGAGCCGGGGCTGGGCCAGGGTTGAGAACCCACCCTGAGACCCCGGCCAGGGTTTTTCCAAGGCCCTCTCCTGTTCGTTGGTTTGACCCAAAGCTGGTCTCGGTCACCTGGCCAAAGGAGAGTAATGCCGGCAAAGGGGATGACATCTTTAGTCTGGTGGTGACTTAATAACTACCTTTGTCAGCGTGGACAGCCCTGACGCCAGCAAATCCCCCCATGGCTGGAGGTGCCCCCTGCAGACTCGCCGTCACCGTCCTCCTCTACTGGAGACGGCTGGGGACAGGGGTCCCTCTGCTCAGCAGCTCTTCCTGCGTCTCCATGGAGACCTGTGCTTAGAACGAGGCTCCCGGCCTTGTCGCGGTCCCCACCAGGGCTGGGTTCCCGGCCCATCTCCAGGGGGGTGAAGCTCCATGGAGCCAGCACCCCTTTGCCCACCCCTCACTTCCCCCTCCCCCATCTCTCCCTCCCTTTCCCCTCCCTAAGCATCCAGGACAGCACGGAGGCCACACCGCAGGCCGGAGCACGGGGCGTGTGAGCCCCGGGTCCCCGTGTGCTGTCCCTGCGATGGCCCCGTCACTGTGTGGGGTCTGTCATCCAGATGACCACGTGGGTCTTGATACCCACCCCCCACGCCTCTGCTCAAGCTCCAGCAGCAGGGCCTTCCCGGCTGGGGCCCCTGCAGATCCCAAAGAGGCATCGGCTGGCAGGCGCTTGGCAAGCAGGAGTGTGTGTGCACACGTGTGTGCATGTGTGTGAGTGTACGTGTGCACACATGTGTGTGCATGTGTGTGGGCACCTGTGTGTCTCCAACGGTGGGGCTCGGCTGTGGCCCAAAGTGACAGGAACCCCAAAGCGGCAGCATCTCCAGCTCACCTGCTCCCAGGTGAAGAGCTGAGCCCGGGTGGGGTGTGTCCCATGAAACTGCAGGGCCCAGCCCACCGGCTGCCCTGCCGCGATCCAGGTGTGGTCTCTCCTCACCCACAGCTTCAGGACGGATGCGGGGTAAGGTCTGATCTCCCCACGGCCAGAGCCCAGCTACAGCCCCCTCGCTGCAGGGGGGCTCCCAGGGGCTTTCTCCTGCATGTGGTTAATAAGAATGGGGAGGGTGGGAGCTGGGGATGTCTAATGGGGTCTGTCCCAGGCCCTGCTCCCTTCCTGGCCACTGAGTGTGGGGACTGGTCTTGTGCTCACACACATTTTTCTGTCCAGGCCCCTCCGGACCCCAACTCTCAGCATCTGGGACCCACTTGGCCTGCCCAGGGGTGCTGCCCCCACAAGAAATTAAACCCAGTTCCCTCCCCACCTTGCATGAGAACAGGCTCGGTGGGAAGGGATTTTTGTTCCCTTTGCTCTCTCTTCCCCTGCAGAGTTTGCTCCTCAGATGGCAGCCCTGGGGGTGTCCCTGAGCCTCCAGCCTGTCATCCTTGAGGCACAGCTAGGACCCCCAAAGGCAGCTGACAGCAGAGGGGCTCCCCCAGGCCCTGCCCAGGTTGCTCTCCATGGGGGGTCTTCCCCTCCCTTGTGGACCCCAGTGCCCCTCGAGGCTGAGCTCCCACACGAGCTCCTCGGTGAGGGGTTTCCAGACACTGCCTGCCTTTTCAATCAAATTCTGGAAAATAGTGATGATAAAACGTTTATTTGGCCAGGCCCGTGCAAGCACTTCACCCGAACATCTGGGATCATCGGCCCAGCATCCTGCCAGGAGGCAGTGACTGCACTGGGAAAAAGCAGCAGACTCGAGGGTGGAGCTCCCACCCAGGGGACACGTCGTCTGTCCCAGGGCTCACCCAGGCTCTCTGGCCCCTTGGGGAGGCCCTGCCTCAGGCGAGCTGCCCCTTAAAGGCTCCATCCCTTCAGCTCAGCCTCACCCATTGCTGGGTCCCGCGGGATGGGAATTAAGAGGAGCCCTTAAATCACAGAGAACCACATTTCCTGGGGTAGAATTTAAACTTCATGGCAGGGGCTTACTGCAAGACTTTGGGGGTTAAAATGGGTCCCGCAGCCCCCAGTCCAAGCAGCCCCAGGAATCCACTCAGCGGTCAGCTAGCACCACGGATGACAGGATGGTTTTCCTAAGCACATCACTCATTCATTGATTCAACACATTGCTCATTCATTGATTCAACAAGCATTTTCAGAGCTCCTAGCATGTGTCCAGAGAGGGCCCTGCCGTGCTGGACTTGAACATTTTGTGCCCTAACGCAAAGGCTAAAGGGTGATTTCCTAACACGTCAAAACTGTTAACTTTGAATTAAAAAAAAACTGAGGCATTATATTATGGAAGAATCAAGCACTTCTGTTCATCAAAAGACCTTTGGAAAAGTGAAAAGACAAGTTAAAAACTTGTGAAATCCCCCAAACTGACAAATATTAGTATCAAGAATATATCTAGAACGCCCAGGAAATAGGAAAAATGAATACCACCAGCAAACCAATGTAAAAATGGGCAAAGAACATGGACAGGCATTTCACAGAAGCAGGATCATATATAGCCATTTTCAGATGAAGAATCAGTATCGTTAAGGATAACCCACAGTATTTTTTACACCCATTCAGTTGGCAAAAAATCAAAAGACTAAAAATACTGAGAGCTGGAGATGCAGGGCTCCCCAAGAGCTCCTGCTTTACTAGGGGAAACATCCATTGGTGCAAACTTTAGAAAATTCTTAAGTATATTTCCCAAAGCTGAAGATTCTGCAACCACAGGACCCAGGATTGCATTTCTAGGTGTTTACCCCAAGAAGACTTTTATCCGTGGACCCGGAGACAGCACGGCAGGCTCCAGACATTCTTCCTAGGAGCAAAAACGTAGAAACACCCAAATCACCCACAGGCTGCGGCTGCCCCTACCCCCCACCCGCTCCCAGACGCACAAGGCCGGCATCCTTTGCTTCCAGGGTGCGCAGTTCTCCCCTCGCCCCCTGTAGCACCCCCGGGTAAACTCGTCCTTGCCCATTTAACAGTGTCCGCTGCAGTTTTTTCTGTGACAAGTCCAAACGAATGAACAAAAGCACATAATAAAATGGATGAATCTTTCCAATAAAATATAAAGCAGAGAAAGTAAGAAGGCCTAGTGCATGTTGCTCTTTTATTAAGTTAAAGGCCACACATAAGTGCACGTACTTGGGAAAGCGAATAAACCCAGTAAAAGAAGGAAAGGACAGACCCTGGACCCCGAGGAGCGTGCGGGCCCCACGGGCAGCTGGGGTCCGTGGGTGGGGTTTTGGTCCCCTGGGCAGGGGCTTCCGTGCCTTCTTAGATTACTGGAACATGCTGGATCCTTTCCTTGCACCTGGTATGCATTCAAAAGAAAACACCAAGAGAAGGGCAGGCGGGAGGGCGGGAGACAACTAGAAAGGAAATAAATAAAAAGGATCCTCCCGGAGGAAACAGGTGACAGGCCATGCTGAGGCGGGGACCCCCAAGGGCTGGCAGTTTGTGGGCAGCTCCTCCTGCTCCATCTGAGCAAAGACGAAGCACAAAAGGCCTAGAGAACCCAGGCCCCGTGGAAGGGAGCCCCTGCCTGGCCTGGCCCATCTGAGGGCCCCTGCGGCTCTGAGCCCACTCTGAGAAGGGGTTTTACCAGCTGAGTGTTTGTCAAGGGTTTAAAATGCTCCAGATGGTTCAAAAGCTGAGGGAGGAGGTCTGCTTCCCCATTCTTATTTATCAGCCATCCCTGGGTTGGGGTCCTGGGGGCTGTCAGCTCACAAGGGATCCCAGTGCATCATTTACCTCAGCTCCAGCCCTCTCCCCACCCGGAGAGATAGGTCAGCTCGAGCGAGTTTCTCGGGCTTATGTATTGAGTCATAAAACAACCACAAATAATACTGACACTATTTCCTTAGATTAGGAACACTTTAGATTTACAAAACCCTGCGCCCAGACATTCTTTTCTCTAATCCTGACAAAACTCCAGGGAGGGACTTGCCGTGACATGCTGGAGCCAGCTCAGTAGAGCCGTGAGAACCCATGGTTAAACGCTCAGGGATTCCGTGAGCTGGTTGTTAAACCCAGCTATTTTTAATCATTAAATTATATAAACTTACAATTAAATCAATTATACTAAAAGTGACAGTAACCATTCAGGCATCTTACTCCGATTTTTTTTTTTTCAGCACATTTTACCGTAATCTATGCTTCTGAAGCGCTTCTGCTATTGGACCTGTATGGTGGAGAAGCCTTGTGAAGGTGCGTGCAGATCTCTTCTGAACTCCACACTCAGCGACCTCATGCCAGTGGTTTGAAATTGGCCAGAGTATTTACACCACGGAAATTGGCAAACGCTAAAAATCTGCACTTGATTTCTTGTTTTGCCTATTGCAGACGTAAAAACGTGACAGAGAAAATGTTGATGACGTCGATTCAGCTTGAAGCCTGTTCCTGTCTGTGGCATTACTTTGCAAAAGGCATGCAAAGCTGAGGGGATATTTTGCTGTTATTTGAAAACTTTTCTGAGTTAGCAAAGAAGCCACTCAGTCACTTCCTGACCAGGAACGGCTGACAGGCCATCATCCCAGGGCTTCACCTTCTCTCAACATCCCTGAAAGTAGCAACCAGCACGCCCGTCAGGAAGGGCAGGCCGTGGCCGTCTTGCACAGGCCCTGGGATGATGGAGGGGACGGGAGCTCAGCCACGCAGTGGGGCCCTGTGGGACCAGCATCAAAGAGTACTGCAGATTTCATTATTATTTATAAACTGTTATAGAATCTTTACATCAGTGAATGTCACAATAAATGCACAAATACATGCAATCTTTACTTTTAGAGTCAGTTGCTCATTTATCCACACAACACTGGATAAACCATTGCCCCCATTTTACAAAGAAGGTAAAATTCATGGTAAAAATCACGAGGCGTCGTCCGAGACCTTTGCCCTCCCATCCACACCTGCACGCACGTGTGGCCGTCAGCAGACAGTTCCGGGGGCTCTGGAGTCCCAGGCCCGGGGCCGGGCGCTGTCCTGCAGAGGGTGAGGCTAATCCTGCCTCCAGGTGCAGGTGGATCTGGGCAGAGGGAGGACAGAGGGACAGGGGTGTGGGCACAGACAGCCCAGAGACTGAAGCCTGGGCTGGGTGGAATGAATTGTGCAGGAGACCTCAGTGGTTTTTCCTTTGGGAAAGATTCCCCCGACAACGCCATCCTGCAAGCCCTGGCTCTCAGCCCGCCTCCTCCAGGAAGCCCGCCTGCTTCTGCCATCCTTAGCATCACTCCCTGAGCCTCCTGGCTTGTTCCTTGTGTGTCTGCAGCATCAGCTCTCACCCATCGAGACCCAGGGTGCAGAGGGGACATCTCCACCCATGACCCCCACCGAGTGTCCAGCCACATGCAGCTTTGCTGGGCACCTCCGAGCCTCCAGGCTTCGCAGACAGATGGACGGGTTCTCCCACACACTCCTGGGGGTCAGGAGCAAGATCAGTCAGGAGAATATAGGACTCCAAGCATTCCCGTGTCAAGGATGGGAGTGTGTGACCTGCCTGGGGTGCACGCGGGAGGCCAGCGCTGGACTCGGGGACCAGCCCAGAGCTCCCGGTTCCTGGGCTCCTGCTTGCAGAAGTCATGAGGCTTTTACAGAAATGGTGAGAAGTGGCACAGGTCACGCAGGGAAAGGGGGTGCTCCCCCAGACCCCACTCTTCAAGCACTGCCCTGGGGAGGCCTCTCGGGTTCCCTTCGGTCGTCCACTAGCATCGGGGTCAGTGAGGCCTTTACCGAGAGCACCACCCTGTGCTCCTGTGTGCGGGCAGGTTTGCCTCCTCTGTGGTGCCCCCACCCTTCGGGCTGAACCACAACGCAATGCCCCCTTTCAACTCTTGTCTGACTTCCCCAAATCCCACTTTCATACCCTACACCTCCTGACATGCAGAAAGCTTTGTGCTCTTCTTAGAAAAATAGCTCGTTGCCTGATTATAAAAGAAGCACAGAGCCATTCTAGAAAAGCCTGAATGAAAATGCAGAATAGCATACAAAATCAGCAACATAAGCTGAGCAGGCCTTGCTAACATCCGGCATATATTCTTTGAGGCTTCTTTCTGTGACAATGTGTCATTTTTCCCCAAAATTGGGGTTATACTTTCTATATTGTTTGTGGCCAGCTTTTATTGAATTTTCTTGTATATGAAGATAACATGTATCTTCTGCAAAGCACAGAGAAGCTAAAGGGAAAAGATTGATGAAGTAAAAATGATTCTGAAGATTACTTGGAAGAATCTTTGTGGAAGGAAATTTTGGGGAAAAAAGGGGAGTAATGAATAGGGACTTAACACAGCAGATTCTTGGTAATTAAATGCCTCACGTAATTGCCCAGCAGCAGTCATTAGAAGAGCCTGGGATAGGTCAGGAAGAAAAAGGAGCCTGTAAAATGTACTTAGAAGCAGAAGCCAACAAAAGCCTAAATATAAAATCACAAATATAAACTTATTCAGAACCCTCAGTGGGTGCCCCTATGGACTGTCACCAGGAATCTTGACATCAGAAGGGACAGAAATGCCATCAATCATCCGGAGATAATCGGCTAATGCACACAATCACTGCCTCACAATTTCCATCAAAGTGTCTTCATCTGGATTGATGGAAAAATATCCAAGCAAACCACAGAAGTACTTACAGTGTGTGTAGGTGAAAATGTCTATTTGGTGGGGGCTGGAAAGGACACTTCTAATAAACAGAATGAAGCAACAGGAAACACAGACCAGCAAGTGTAAAAAAAAAAAAAGACACGTTTGGTAAAAAAAGATGCTGTTTCAGCAGGCGATCATCTTCTATTTCTCAGCTTATTAGTGTCCCTTCGAATATATTTTTTAATATTGAGACATTTTCATTATAAGAGAAAGCTGTATTTGGCAGTGGTGTGGTATTCTTTACAAGGTGAGCTATACTTGGCGGCCGTAGAGTATTCTTAATGTGCTACAGAATTTGATTTCATAATATTTTATTTAAATTTTTCATATTTGTATTCATAAAGAAGACTCTTCTGTTTCTTTTATATCATTTTACTGTCCTTGCCTAATTTTAGAGTCATGGTTGTGTTTGCTTCTGGAATAAAAGTGGAATGTTGTCTGTGCTTGTCTACGTGCTCAAGCATACAGGCAGATAATTCATCGCTTGGAAGGTTTTTTGTTTGTTTGTCTTCTACTTTTTCTATAGGGTCCTTACACTTTCAAGGCAGAGAGGCCATAATTTCTTTCTGAATATTCTTTCTTGTTATATGATTAGGTAGAATATATAATCTGTGGGTTCTCCTGTACCTGTGTGTGTGTGTGTGTGTGTGTGTGTGTGTGTGTGTGTGTGTGTGTGTGTGTATGCAGAGAGAGAGAGCACAAGACAGAGCGAGAGAGTGAGACAGTGAGAGAGAGTGAAAGAAAGGAGGGGGAGGACAGGGTTGGGGGGAAGAGAGAGAATCTAAGAGATCAGCATTGAACGAGACAGCTATTTTTCCATGGATGCTTAGAGTCCTTCCTTACTGCGTTAAAAATCTCTGCCCTTTCTCCTTTCCTAATCCTTTGCTTTTGTCTTGAAGAGATTTGAATTTTCAAAACAAATTGTTTATTTTCATTTTATTTATCTCAAAAAGAGTTAACTTTTCTAATCTTTTAAAGTTAAGATTATTTTTCATTTCTCAATTTATTAAGTTGCCTTCATTTAAGTTGAGCTCATTTCTTTTCTTTCCTTAGATAAAGAAACTTAATTAATGTTCAAGTCCAGTTTTGACCACATCTTCCATGGCTTAATATATAGTCTTCATTTCCATTATTTAAACATATTTTTTTCTTTGCTTTCAATAGCTCTGGTCTGTGATTTAAATTTCATCCTATCTTGGTAAATGTATGTGGTTCATGTCATTTCTATTTCTTTTAACTAACTGAAGTTTTCTTAGTGATTTTAAAAATATTCTTTTGACACTGAAAAGAATATGCATCAATTCATTCCTGTATTTAACAAATATTTACAAAGCACTGTGTGCTGGCAGAAACTTCCCTTCTTTAGAATGCCAAAGTCAATGCTACCCACTGCTTCGCTGCGGTCACTCTCAACCTTGTCCCTGGGGGACATGCTCAGCAGATGGGGGACATTTTTATTGTCATGCCTGCGTGGAGCCTGCTGTCTACAGGGGAAGAGACCAGGGATTCTAGTGTCCTCACTGCCCAAGCAAGCACCTGGCAATGCACTGGCTCAAACCACCGGGATTCGTGGTGCGCGGTTTTGAGGCTTGGTGAAGGCCAAATCAAGGCATCTTCGGGGCAATGCTTTCTCTCCAAGACTGCGGTGCTCTGGGGCTGGCTGTGGCCATCCGTGGCCCTCAGCTTGTCACTGGCCAGGCCCATGGCAGCCTCTCTGGCCAATCCCTCCTTTTCCGGGTTCCGTTGACCTCCAGCTTCTGGCTCCTCCCTCTGTGGCCTTCTCTCTCTCTGTGGCCTTCCCTTAAGGCCTCTGGTAAAAGGGCTAAGACCCATCAGATTGGGCTGGGCCACCCTTAACTGCAGTGGCCCGTCAGGGTCCTATCACAGGGGGTCCACCCCTACAGGACGGGGTTCCATTGAAGCACCTGCATTTCTGGGGTGCAGAGCTCCAAGGCAGCCACCAGGGCCCCTTTCAGACATCTTCCCAACAAAGCATCTGGCCCAGGGGTCACTGGGGTGGACAGGGGTGCAGCTGCAGTGAGGATCACCCCGCTGTCCTTACTTCTCCTTACTCAACTTTTGGAGTATATGGTCTAACACCAACTTTAGTAATAGTAAAGTATTAGCATCTTTCCTGACCATTTCCACAAGTATTTAAAATGAAACTAGAATTTTTATGGGGAGGATGGGTATTGGTATTGTATTAATTGCTGCAAGGAAAACCATTCTGTACATGCCCTACATTCGTACAAACCCACACATGTACACACGTGTATCTGTGCACACACGTGCATGTAGGTACATATGTACGCGTGCCTTACCTACATGCACTCATGCAGTTACCCACCATGCTTTCCCTAGTCCTTTCACCGTGCCTTCCCTCATCTGGAATCTCGGTGCTTGTCACTGGTGTCTTCAGCACCCAATGTTTTCCGCAGACTCCTCGTGTGCACATCTGGGAACTGCGTCCCCTGCACCTTGGTGAGAAGGGCCCTCCTTGAGCCACAGATGCGTCCTCCCAGAGTCTGGGGACACTGTTCCCTCATCATCTGACACCCAGTGCTAGGACAGGGAAACTCCAGTTTGGCTTGATTGGGCTCCTTTCAGGCAAGTTATCTTCTTTTCCTCCCATTCAGAAGCCTGTGTCTCCAATACTAATCACCAGCATCCCGAACGCCGTCTCACTGCACGGAGAGCCTTGCTGTCTCCAGCCTGGGCTAATGCTCCTATCCCAGGTGGCCTGGACTAGGGTGGACACACCCCCTGCTCTTCGATGGGAACCCTGGGGGCAAAGCAACAGGTGTGCTCAGGACCGCTCACACTTCTGCTTCCCAGCTCCTCAGGGATCCAGCTGGCGCAGTCCCTTCTGGAGCCAGGTCAAGGTGTCAGTCGTTCCGGCAGAGAAAGGAATGCTCCAGGCCAGAGCTGCTTTTGCCCTTTTTTCTTCTCTTCTCCTTCTGGGACATCCATGACACATACATTCATGTGCTTCATGCTGTCATTCAATTCCCTGAGACGTTGTTCATATTTTTCCATTCTTTTCCCTATCTGTTCTTTTGTGTGTAGGATTTCAGGTGTCTTGTTCTCCAGTTCCTGAGTATTTTCTTCTGCACATTGAGATCTGCTGTTATATGTCTCCATTGTGTCTTTCATCTCTTGTGTTGTGCCTTTCATTTCCATAGATTCTGCCACTTGTTTTTTCAAACTTTCAATTTCTATCTTACATTCACCTGATGTTTTCTTTATAGCCTTCATCTCTTTTGTTGTATCTTCCCTGAACTCGTTGATTTGGTTTTTGATTTGATTTAGCATATTTCTTTGAAAATCTTTAATAGATTTTTTCATTAAAGTGAAACAATATCTCAACTATATCTTGATTGAGGTGTAATTTTCTTCCTTTGACTGGGGCATATCTTCATTTTTCCTAGTGTAGATTGTAGTTTTCTGTTGTCCAGGCATCTGGTTTCCTTGGTTACCCTAGTCAGATTTTCCCACACCAGAACAGGTTCAGGTCTCAGATTGGGGTTATATTCAAGGTGTATCTTAGAGGAATGACAGTCTTTTCTGTGAGGCCTCGAGTCATTGTGCTTTTCCTAACCTGCCCAGCAGGTAGCGCCTGTCAGCCTGTCACTCCCGACTGGTGTAAGGAGGTGTGGCCCCTTTAGTTCTGTTTTGGCTGTTTTGGCTGTTTTCCCCCAGGCTCTGGGGTCTGATTCTGAAGGGAAAGCTGGGCCCCACCTCCTTACTCTTCAGGAAGATACACGCCCTAGGGAGTTATCATCTGCATTTGAATTGTCTCTCTGTCTCTGTTATCTCCACCCATCTGGGTCAGAGCACTGCGAACTGAAAATGGCTGCGGCTCTCTCCTCTGAGCCCCTCAGGTTGAGAGAGAGGAAAATGGACAGAAAGCCCCCTTTTAGAGCCAGTACACAGCCCCCTAGTTTCACTCATCAGCCAGAGGTAACACCTGGTCTTCTGGGCTCCCCTCCCAGGATGCAGGAGTCTTCTGACTCTATAAGTCCGGTCATCACTAAAAGCCTCTGTCTGCTTGTTGGGGGTTTGTAGCTTGTATTAAGCAGTCCACATTTGTTCATTAAAACCCCAGTTGGAGCTCCGCTGACCTATATTCACTTGCTCAGAGAGAGCTGCTTTCTACCACAGTGAGGTTTTGCAGCTAAGCCTGCCATGGGGGGAGGGGGCACCTGGCACAGTTCTGCAGTTTTTATTCACAGATTTTATGCTGCCATCTCAGGCATTCTTCCCAATCCAGGTTGGTGTATGTGTGGACAGTCACAGTTGTCCCCCAGCAGTTATTCCAAATTATTTAATAGTTGTTCCTGGTTGTTCATTAGTTGCTCCAGGGGACTAACTAAATTCCACTCTTCTCTATACTGCCTTCTTGCCCCCTCTTTTGAAAGAGATTTAATATCTTACTGCTTCCTTAGTCAAATAATAAACTATTTAACATCTTCCACCCATGCCAACGTTACGTTTTTGTGAGAGTCATGAATTCACCCTCTGGGAAATTCTACATTAGTCAGACAGAGCCTCTCTGGGTTCCAGTCCCACTCTTCTCCTGTTAGTTTACCCACACCCATCACTGAGTCTGTGCCCCCCACCCTTGGGAGCACACCTGAGCACAGGGCATCTCTTCCAGGGCACCCCACACACCCACACCACGCTACCCACTCATCTCTTTACCCAGAAACCTGCCACCCCTGCTGCAGAAAGGAAACACAGTCCCACCAATGGCCCGAGCCAGAAACCTGAGACTTAGATGAGATTCTGCTCTGTCCCCCACTTCTGGGAAACCATGAGCCATGGAACCTGGAGCACTCGGTGAAATGTGTCTCAACTCTGCCCCTTCCCTGCTTCCCAGCTGCTGCTGCCTTGCTCTGGTGAGAGTCCACTTGTGACGGGTCCCCTGCCCCATCCCCTCCTCATATACATTCAGAGGACTCAGTCCACCTTCCAAATGGTGTGGTGCCGTGGCCTGGGGTGCCTCCTGTAAGCCCTTCACCCTCACCGAGCAGGCGCAGACCCCTACTCCTGCAGGTCCCCTTGCCTGTGAGCCTCCCATGTCCACTCTCTAGAGTCCCACTCTCTCTGCCATCTTCTCCCAACTTTGATCCTGGATTGGGGCCTTCTACTCTGTGTGTCTCCAGCTTGCTGCCATGCTGGTTTGAATTTAATGTTCACACGTGGCTGTAATTTTCTTTTCACTAGAGCCTTCAAGTTGAGAGAAAGTTCCCTCCATGCAGACAGATCACCTCACTGCCATCCCCCCATGCCCTACAATATACTCTGCATGGTGCTTTCTGATTTATATTTCATTTTAAAAAGTTTATTTAGGATATCACAGCTCTATTGGGGGATGCAGGGATCAGGCAGCAACCCACTCAGATAGTGGAAGGGAGCTCGGCCGAGGGGATGGAGAGGGGGAGCTTGTGTCAAGGGAATGGGGGAGACGCTTTGATTGCCTGTTAGGTTCCGTTTAACTTAGGGGGCCCTACAGAGGGGGCAGCAGATGCACGTTGATGAGCAAGGGGTGCTTGTCCATTCTGATGAGCTCTCCCAGCTGGACCGAAACTACTTTTATCATGAGGCATTGCTTGTCGGTGACCCTGTAGGGTGGGTTCCATTTCCTCAGAAAATTCCTGCAGGTCAGTTGTTTTTGTCCTCTGGAAAAGCCTTCTCCAAAAGGCGTCTTCTCCTGGCAATGCCCAACGCAGGCAGCTGTTTTGTTTTACTTCAGGGTCCCCTCTTTGGGTCATTTTATCCGTGAGCTCATAGGAAATGTGACCAAGGCACCCTGTCATCACCATTGATTTCACTTCATGTCAGGTGGGTGAGTGGCTCATCTGTCCTCTGTCCTTTCCTTCTATTTTTCCTTTTAATTTGTCAGGTTTGTTTCCTTTATTGATAACAGTGAGGTGCGCTAGGTGGCTGCTCAATTACATCTGAACCATCGGGTGGGCCAACTCACTCAGTGGAGTGGATTATAGGTGCGGCCTTATCTCTGAGTTAGGGGGTCTATTATTTTTATCTTTATTTGTAATCTTGGTGCACTGGAGACGGTCCCATTTCTATCTCCTTTTCCTTTTGATTCGCTGTCTTAAAAGCAACCATCCATCTTGAGGGTGACAAAGAATTTGAACAGAATCATAAAACACAGTTTTTACAAGAAGAAATAAAAGCATATAGACTGATGATGACATGTGAAGATATAAATCCCAAGAATTCTACATTCCATCATGAGGAACCTGCGTGAGGAGAGGTCTGTCCACTGGAATGTCTGAGCCTGACTCGCATGGAGCCCCTTCTCTTGGTTCTTCAAACATGCAGGTTCTTCATCCCTGTGCCAGACTTACTGACAAAAATGCAACACAGCTCGCGGGGAGTTGGGGTATTGGAGTCGGTTTCTCAAGAAAGGAATGCTCAGCTGCCAACCTCAGCTGGGGCCTGGCGAACGCTGAGGGTGGGGCTGAAGCTGGTTCAGTACCTTGGAGAGGTCCATCACTGCTTGCTCCGGGTCGTGGGTTCCCTGGGAAGGTGGGGAGGTGCGCAGGAAAGAGGGGGAGCTGTACTCCAGTACGTCAAGGGGTGGGGCCCCTTCCCTTCTCTTGTCAGTTTGAGGTTCTATGTACCAAAGATCCCCAGTCAGTTTTCTGAGTGGCCTTTCGGGTAGACAAATATGCGAGATCGCAGGATCCAGCTTACAGGTGGGTGACACATCCGGACAGCCACCTGCAGGTCACAACGAACAGGCGAAGAGGCAGACGACCCACAGGACTGAGCCATAGTTCCTACGGAAACACAAAATGTCCCTACAGTCACCCTCCTTTTGATCAAAGGTAACATCAAAAAGATTATTCTTAATCATAAAATAAGGCAATTTACCATTTAGGCCTGTTGGTGTTTGCTTTGCTGGTTAGTTTCATAAGGAACCTCCTGTTGGAGTTTTAAAAGCCTCTCGAGGCTGGGAATCCAAGCCAAGAACTCGGCACCAGATTTCACCTGATCGAATCTGTGTGTATTGCTTCTTCACCATTAAAATAAGAATATTCAATAAGAGTTTCCAAATTCTGGTTGATCCAGGCAGGGAGAAAAAGATGAATGAGGCAGTCTTTTTTGTGGAAGACAAAGCACCTGACCTGTGGCTGATGTCAAGTGTTTAGAAGGAAAAATCAGAATAAAAACTATCTGTAGATGACGAAAGACTTAAAATGGCCATGGCTAACCTGCTGCTGTTTTGCAAAAGTGAAAGTTCTGATGAAAGTTCATGACAAAAATAATGCAGTTGAGAAGGAAATTTGGTCGTTTTTGTGGCATGCAACATTTTTTTAAGAATAATAAAAATAGATGAAATTGTGACCAATAGGACTATACTGTTATCTAATTATCAGACAGAGCAGTACTTGGGTATCTCATGGACAGGGAGGATATTGACATAGCTTTAGGAACTTTATACAAACTTCTGAAATGTTTATATTAGTAACATTTTATCTGTACAAATTTAGCCAACAGAAGGTTAGAAAATCCTTTTTAATTTGGCAGCACTTCCCATGCAATTCATAACATATCAGATAAAGCTAATTATTTCTAGCACCTCTATTTTTACAAGGTGAAAGAACAAATCCTCTGTGATTTTCCAGGAGCCTTCTGTAAAATCCCAAAGACAGTGTGAGATTAATAAAGTATCATTTAGGGAAGGCAAAATGTCAAAATGTTGTCAGATTTGAACATCTTGTTAAATAGGATCATGGATCACTGTGAAACGATATTTGTTCCCTATTTAACTAAAGTGACAACAAACGATTTAAAAAGTAAAGAAGAGTTAACAGGGTTGTAAAAAAAAAAAACACAAAACTTAGTTCTTTCAAAAGCTAAAAGACTTGTTCTTGCATAATACAGATCCAATAAAGAATGATAAGGTCAATATAAAGAGCATTATTCTGATAAGCTAGAGAATATTTACCCTTCAGGAAGATCACTCAAATCGTGAAGAAAAACATTTTACAACCTCTTTCTAAGAGCAGACCAATAATCCAAAAACATAAACTTGTCTTTTTCACAGAGAGAAAACCAACTTCTAATTTTGCATGAAGGTACCGCTTGATAAGAACACATTTAAAAATCTTATAATCCTATCAAATTTTAGCCAACCTTGACCAGGACAAATAAAATTCTTTTTCCACAAACCTTCTGTCTGTGGTCCTCTCAGTTCCTGTTCTTGTCACCAAAACTGATAAAAACTTTTTGTGCAGTTCAGGATCTCACAGCTTTATTGGCTTATTTGTGAATTGGGAAGCATCCCATTCTGAAAGTAGAAGGAAGGCCCCCCCCCCCCCCCACACCCAAGTGGGCAGGAAGGGGATGCTCACAGAGAGTAATGCAGAAGTAAGACTGTCCATTTTACATGGGGGTCAAGGGCTTACAAAGTGGGGAGCAGATACGCCTGGCTAAGTATGGTCTCTTGTCCATCTGAATAAACTTTCTCTGTTGGACTAAAACTAGTTTTGTCCCCAGGTTTCCATCTGTCTTCCCAGAAACCCCTGTAGGTCAATTGCTTTGATCTTTTGGAAAAGCCTTCTCCAAAACGGGTCTTCTCCCAGCAATGCCCAATGCAGGCAGCTGTTTTATTTTACTTAATATATTTAAGTGACATTTTTGTTTTATCTCCTGAGTCTGTTTTTTTCACTGCTAATTCTGCTTCCACATTAGAAGAGCTTGCACTTGTTGTGTAGAAGTGTCTCATTGTGTCTAATTAAAAGCATCAGAGCACTGCTCTCCGAATTTCCCTCTGGCCCCTCAAGTTGGGCTCGTTCAAAGGTGGCATTTCCAAGACTGTCCCTGGACGATGCTTCGTCCCTCTTCCCTGCTCACCTGAAAGCTGAGATTTCCTGCAAGTTCCAGTCCCCTGATGCCCAGGAGGGGCCACCCAGGGAGGCTTCCTGAGTTAAAGGGGGGCCTTGCAGCAGCACCGTAAATGTTTGTATCGTTCAATCGTGTTTTTGCACATTCCTGACGCTGCTTATCTTACTGGTCAACTAATGAGACACGTATTTCTCCTCCTAAATAGAGCAGAGGGCCCTCCTGTCCTCACCTCCGTGCTCCTGCACCCACAACTTCTCTCCCTGAGAGGTGTGCAATGGGGGGCAGTGCCTCTCAGAGGAGGGAGGGCCACCAGTCATTGTCCAGTACTCCCCAAGCCCTGAGCCAGGGCAGAGAAGGGCAGGTGGGGAAATCCACCCCACATGGTTTGGGGCCACAGCTCTGAGTGCCGAGGCCTTGGTTTTATTCCTTCCCCATTTCCCAGTGGTCAGTGTTGTCCTATCGGGACAGGCCACGAGGGTGACCCCTCACGGGGAACCCAGCACCCTTTTACCACTGTGCTGTTTCTGTTTAGGTTTGGGGGTTCAGAAAGGCAGAGGAGTTAGGATAGAAATACATGACCATTTTTAATTCAAACCAAAAAATCTGGTATGATCAGGACTTTAAATAAAAGTTAAATAAGACAAAGTGTTAAATTATGCAGTTTTTGTTTTGTTTTGTTTTTTGTTGTGCTACTATTTAAATGCCTTTAATCAATCATTGCAGAGGGAAAAAACAACTTCCAAAATAAAACGTACTGAAGATTTTCTTTTTTCTGTAGTAATTTATCCCAAACCATTAAAATCCCAGACCTCGCAATCACTCCCTCCTGAAGGCTGGCGAGCTTGACTCGGCCTGTAGCCATGTGACCGAGAGGCCCCAACCCCACATTCTTACTGAAGCTCAAGGTCAATGCTTGCTGGCTTTATTTTTGGACAGGAACCATATCCAAATTCTCCCTGAGCTTAGGTTCAAAAAATTAATAGCCTACTTACTGGAAATCATTATTAAACCACCCAATTAACATCTAATAGCAAAACCAAAAACTTGAAATCAAAATCCTAAATGGGCTAATGGGTGGATTTCACAAACATTTATTGAGTTTCTACTATGTGCCTGCTGTTATAGCACAGATGAAAGCCCTGAGTATAAACTGTCTTTGGTCTCAAAAGGGGCAAGTTAGACTATCCATGAAGGAAGTAAATCAGGAAGACACAAAGGAAGATCTCTGAGTGACAATAAGCATACAAATTATGTCCATTTGTCAGAGACATACAAAAGAGCCCTGATGAGATGCCAATTCTCATATACCAGGTTGCCAAAGATGACAAAGCATCGCATGCAGTGCAGAGTGTGTGCCCAGGAGTGGCCCTGCCTACTGCTGGCCGAGATGAAAACCAGGGCGAGCTCCTGCAGGTGCACTTGGCAATGCAGAACGCAGGGCTAAAACCAAATGCGCACAGCCTCAGCCCAATCACGATGGTAGAGTGAAATGTTTCAGGGCCCTATCTCCCCGCCCCCTGAAGCTTTGAAAATCCAGCAGGAACCAGCAGGAATGCATTCCTCAAAGCTCCTGAAAACAGTGAAAGGGCTGCAGTAACGGGGCAATGCAGAATCAAGAAAAAGTCTACTTACGAGCAGTGGCTCCCGTGGCGCCCTGGCCACTTCTCCCCCAGCCCTCGCCAGCACCCCAGAGCAGGCCTCACTTTCAGTGCTGAACCCTGGTCCCAGTTCCAGAGGGAGCAGAGAAACCCTCAAGGACAAAAAGTGCTATGTCTGGCCCCCTCTGTCTGCCGGCACCCGAGGGACTCGCCGACCCAGAGCTCGCCCTGTGGGGAGAAGGCGGCCCACCGAGCTCTCCTACAGGGTGCCCTGGGACAGCAGTGACGTTGTGCAGCCTGTGGTGGGGGCTGCTGGATGCAGTGCCCAGGACCGTGAGGAAATTGTTTCCTAGGGAAGAGGGGGCATTCATATCCACGTGAATGGGGAAACTGCTAGGGCCAAACATGCGTGCCCAAGAAAGGCACGCACAGAAAGGATCCGCGAGGCCCTTAGCTTTGGAGGCCCTGGAGCCAGTCTCCAAACTCGACATATGGAGAAGCTTCGAAGGAGATCAAGTTTCCAAGGGTCAATCTGCAAGGAGTGGGAAAGGTGTTTTGTTTTTCTTCCTTCTTTTCTTTTTTTTTTTTGTTGTTGGCACCAAGCATTCAAGGAAAGCTCTAGCCTAACACTAGCTGGATGCAACTTAAGGAAGAGACACCTCAGAGTCTAAATACCAGCCGTAAGTCATTAAAATATCAAAATGTCCAGGTTTCAATAAAATATTACAACACATGCAAAGAAACAGGATGTGATGGTTCAGGCAAAAGAGAAGATTAAAGCATTAGAAACCTTCAGTGAGGTGGATCAGACCCAGGACATTCCAAAGACTCTTTTTTTTTCACCTTAACTAAAAGTTCATTAATTGAGTGAGCTCTCAGGATGAAACCAAATAGATTGGCATTGACAGAAAGCAAATTGGGCACACGAGGAGGCAGTCAGGTTGTAACACTGATTAAGTAGCCCCCAGCCATGGAAGGAAGTCCAATTAAAGAGAGACTGTATATGTGTTCTCACCACCCAGCTTAGGACCTGCAACAATAGTTGCTCGATAAATGCTTCATGAATGAATGAATGGAAATGAACCCCAAGTCACTTCTGACCAAGGTACAGCTGAGGCTCTATTGAATGAATGAGCGATGCCTTCCAGCACTCCATTAGATGTTCAACGGCAGGACCGAGAACAGGGGCACCATGTGTCCCAGGATCCCTCTTGCCACAAAACGTTAGACAAAACAGATCATGAAGAAAATCACCTTGATGCTAATCAACAGAACAACAGTGACAGGCGATCTGAAACCCTTCCTTGGTCATCAGGAAGGACCTTAGAGCACACAGAGAACGTGTCCGGGTAACACTGGAGTAGCAGCCCCAGAAGACCACACAAAACTTTTCTCCATCCAAACTTTCTTCCTCTTCAATGCTCATGCTTTATTCACGTGCTCCAAGAACTGCAGTTTTTATGTAGCAAACAAAGCAGCTCTGATGCCCAAATGCACAGTGACTCAAGGATGGGCTGTTAGTGGCGAGAGGGGAAATAAAGAGGCCGTAACGAGGCTCACGTGGACTAGAGTGAGACGACGGCTCCGGCCAAGGAGGGGCTGGTGAGGAGGGACTGGATTGGGGGTATATTTTGTACATCTATTGGCTGATGAGAATAATGCAATGGATGGAAAAACTGACAAAGCAAGAGAGAGGGGACAGATCCACAAGCAAGGCCCTTGCGTAGGGAAGAGGGGCTGCCAGGCCCTGCACCACGGCAAGGCCTTCGACAGGAGCAGAGACAGGAGACCCCCTCACGGGAGGGAAGGCAGAGTGCAGTGGCCTCGATCCCTTAGGGCCCAGGCCAGCCATAGACAGATGCTTATCTAAACAAAACCCCTCAGGCTGCAGGCTAAACCCAGAATACACGGTCACTGGAGAAATCTCACATGACCTAAAAGCATTAAAAGACACACACTTAAATAACCTGTAATCCCACCACCTGGCAAGAGTTACAGACTTTTTGCTGCATTTCACTCCAGGGTGCTTTCTAGTACCTATCTAATGCGGTTTTGTCATTGGGTTCATACTGTAAATACAGTTTTACATTCTGCTTTGCTCAAAAGCATTCCCCCGTGTCACAGTAATACAATTCTCAGTTTAATGGGGAGACTGACTAGGAGGCAAAAGTGTGGCGTTGCAGACCCGGCTCTGCTGCACACAAGTGTGTGACTCTGCACAGGTCCCTGTGCTGTGCTGAGCTTGAAACACGGACGCTGAACCACATCACAGAATTGTTGGATGCTCCGTAAACTTCAGAGGAAATTGCTATAAAAGATGGTCGGGGTTGTACCATCCTCTGATGAATCCCTTCACAAACACGATCAAGAAGCCTTCAGACTTGTTCCTCGGACCTCTGGGGAGCGCTCGGGCTTGCTGGTCTCTTGTTCTCCTCCTCCTGCTCTGAAACGAAGGCTCAGTCTCTCACTGACCACCTTTCCTTCTGCACAATACAAAAATGGTTCTGCCCCGGTCACGTGCTCCCTGGGTCATCTCATCCATTCCCTTGTTTGTTTGTTTGTTTCAAATGTAATTTTATTGAGATATATTCGCACACCATACAATCATCCACACTGGACAATCATTTGTTCACAGTATCATCACATAGTTGTGCATTCATCACCACAATCAGCTTTCTGAACATTTTCATTACTCCAAATAATATGAATAAGAATAAAAATAAAAGTAAAAGTAAGAAAGAACACCTAAAACATCTCATATTCCTTTTTCCCTCCTGTTATTCATTTACCTTTTGTCCCCTTTTTTTCTACTCATTTTCCACACACTGGAAAAGGGGAGTGTGTGCCACAAGTTTTTCAAAGTCACACAGTCACTCCGTATAAGCTATATAGTGATATGATCATGTTCAAGAATCAAGGGTACTGGATTGCAGTTCAACAGTTTCAGGTATTTCCTTCCAGCTATTTTAATACACTGAAAACTAAAAAGGGATATCTATATAATGCATAAGATCTTTCGACACCATTTGAGATCTCTCAGCCACTGAAACTTTATTTTGTTTAATTTCTCTTCCCCTTTTTGGTCAGGAAGGCTTTCTCACTCCCATGATGCTGGGTCCAGGCTCATCCCTGGGAGTCATGTCCCACATTGCCAGGGAGATTTACACCCCTGGGAGTCATGCCCTGCATAGGGGGATGTGCAGTGAGTTTACCAGCTGAGTTGGCTTAGAGAGAGAGGCCACATCTGAGCAATGAAAGAGGTTCTCTGGGGGTGACTTTTAGGCACAATTGTAAGTAGGCTTAGCATTCCCCCTGCAGTAATAAGCTTCATAAGGGCAAGCCCCAAGATCAAGGGCTTGACCTGCTACAACGGTAGTCCCCAGTGCTTGCGAGAATACCAGAAGTTCCCCAGATGGGGAAGTTTAATGTTTCCAAATTTTTCCCCAGGCCCTCAAGAGGGCTTTGCAAATAGTTTTTATTCTCTGTCCAAATTACTCTGGGATGTATCAGGGCTTCATGCTTACCTGTACAAACCAACCAGATCTCAACCCCATTCAAAGTTCCATGTAACTATGGTGTTTGAACAAAGTGAGCATACAAGCTAAATTATATAGCATGCTACAAAAAGAATAGATTTGGCACCAAATAAACATCTTTTCCTTTGGTCTCACACAGAAGTTGAGGTTTTAAAACACAATCAATATCATCCTTTTCCCTTTAGTCTGGTCTACCTTACTTCTACTCAAGTCCATTCCATTCATGTCTCTAACTGAAGTCTGATCTCTTCTTCAGCTTTTTAAAATTTGCTGTAAGGGGTAACGTTGACATTCATAGCTGCCGAGCTCTGGCTCTGAGTCTCAGGTGTCACACAGATACCCAAAGTTACAGTGATCAACAAGCTCAGTATCTCAGAATTTAGAAATAACCATTACAACTATGAATAGATGTGACTGCTGTAAGAGCTTACAGTCTAGGAAACTTTACCATAAGCCTTCCCCTGATAACCTATCCTCTCAGATTCAATTCTCAGAGTTTTCACGTTATGGTTCATTCGTATTAGTGAGGCGTTATGATGTTTGTCTTTTCAATTCTGGCTTATTTCACTCAACCTACTGTCCTCACAGTCCATCACCTAGGTGCATGCCACACAACTTCATTTCTTCTTGCAGCTGCTCAGTATTCCATTGTGTGTACACACCACAATTCACCATTCCATTTATCAGTCGATGTACCTTTAGGTCACCTTCGTCCATTGCGAATTGTGAATTCTGCTGCCATAAACCCAGTGTGCAATGTCCACTCATGTCTCTGCTCTCAGTTCTTCCAAGTATATACCCAATAACAGGGTTGCAGGACCATATGGCAACCCCATAGTTAGCTTCCTGTGGAGCCACCACACTGCCCTCCAGCTGGACTGCACCATTCTCCTTCCCCACCAACAGGGAATAGTGCATATCTCTCTCCGCATTTTCTCCAGTGCCTGTACCTTCTGTTTATTTTTAACAGTTTTATTCATAAACCATACAATCCATGTTAAGTAAACAATCAACGATTCCCAGTATAATCACATAATTATGCATTCACCACCACAGTCTACATGAGGACATTTCTCTCTCTTCCCCAAAAGAAGAGGACAAGGTGAAAAAAATGAACACTAAAAATACAGAAGATAGAAGAAAAATAAAAGCAAAATACAATGAAAAGGTTAGACAACACCACCATCACCAGGATCCCATATCACTCCCTTATCTCCTCCTCTTACAGACATTTAGTGTTGGTATATTGCCTTTGTTACGATTAATGGAAACATCTAACAATGTTACCATTAATTATAGACTCTAGTTTGCATTGATTGTGTTTTTCACATATACCATCCAATTTTCAACACCTTGCAATGTTGACATTCATTTGTTCTCCCTCATTTAAATACATTCTTATATTTGTACCTGACCGCTCTAGGTTTCACTAAGTTATACAATCCCAGTCTTTATCTTCTATCTTTCCTTCTGATTTCATGCATGCCCCTAACCTTCCTCTTTCAATGATACTCACACTCATCTTTGTTCAGAGTACTTACAATATTGTGATACCATCACACACTATTTTGCTAACCATTTCATTTCTGGGTCTATACAATCAATCCTGTTGAAACTTCTATACTCCTGCAGCATCAAATGCCTGATCACTAACCTCTTTCTATCTCCTGATAACCTGTGTTCTCAACTGTCAAATTTTGGTCATCAATGTTAGTCCATATTAGTGAGTCCATACAATGTCAATCCTTTTGTTTCTGGCTAATTTCACTCAATACAATGTCTACTGTCTACCATTTTGTCTTTTTGATTTTATATGCCATATCTTATTTTATTTTTTCCTCTCCTCCCTTTTTACCCTTATTAATAGCCTTAATTTCTACACATTTTCCAACTCTCTCTCTCTTATCTTTTCCTATCTGTCTGTAGTCCCCCTTTAGTATTTCTTGTAGAGCAGGTATCTTATTCACAAACTGTCTCATTGTCCATCTGAAAATATTTTAAACTCTCCCTCATTTTTGAAGGACAGTTTTGCCAGATATAGAATTCTTGGTTGGAAGTTTTTCTCTTTCAGTATCTTAAATATATCATGCACTTGCCTTCTCACCTCCATGGTTTCTACTGAGAAATCTGCACATAGTCTTATCAAGCTTCCTTTGTATGTAATGGATCACTTTTCTCTTGCTGCTTTCAGGATTCTCTCTTTGTCTTTGATGCTTGATAATCTGATTATTAAGCGTTTTGGAGTTAGTTTACTCAAGTCTGTTCTCTTTGGGTTAGGCCACACTTATTGGATCTGTAATTTTATGTCTTTTATGAGAGGTGAGAAATTTTCAGTGATTATTTCCTCCATTATTACTTCTGTCCCTTTTACCTTCTCTTCTCCTTCTGGGACACCCATGACACGTACATTCATGCACTTCATATTGTCATTCAGTTCCCTGAGACACTGCTCATATTTTTCCACTCTTTTCCCCATCTGTTCTTTTGTGTGAGGATTTCAGCTGTCCTGTCCTCCAGTCCATGAATCCTTCCTTCTGCCTCTTCAAACCTCCTGTTGTATGTCTCAATTGTGTTCTTCATCTCTTCTATTGTGCCTTTCATTCCCATAAGTTCTGCCAATTGTTTTTCCAAACTTTTGAGTTCTTCTTTATCCTTGCCTAATGTCTTCTTTATATCCTCCATCTCTTTTGCCATATTTTTTCTCAACTTGTTGATTTCATTTCTGAATTGATTTAGGAGATTTGTTTGATTAATAATTAGTTGTTTCAATTCCTGTATCTCAGGTGATGTGTAAGTTTTTTCCTTTGACTGAACCATATTTTCATTTTTCATAGTGTGATTTGTAATTTTTTTTTCTAGGCATCTGGTTTCCTTGATTACCCCAATCAGATTTTCCCAGACCAGACAGGCTCAGGTCTCAGGAGGGTATAATCAGAATCAAGTTTCCCTGAGGGTGGGACCCAGCAGGTTGTCAGACTTTCCTGTGAGGCCTCTAGACTCTGTGCTTTTCTATCTTGTCCGTCAGGTGGTGCTGGTCAGCCCACAGCTCCCCAGTGGTGTAAAGAGGAGCAGTCCCTTTAATTCTCAGCAGGCCCTGTCCTGGCCAGGGGCCAAGGATGTCAGAAGCCAAGCTTAAGTTGTTTCTGGTTCCTGCCCCCCAGGCCCTGGGGTCTGAATTCATTGAGGGAGGGCAGCCACTGGAGCTGGGCCCTGCCCCCCTTTTCTTACAGAAGATCTGCCCTTTAGAGAGTTCTCTCCTCCACTTAAATTCCTCCTTTGTCTCTCTATGTTTACTCCACCCTTGCCTGGGTCAGCAATGATAATTGAAAATGCCTGAGGCCTTTTCTAATGAGCTACTTGGAATGGGAGGAAAAAAAAGAAAGAGAGAGAAAGCCCCTTTTCAGAGTCAGTCCCCAGCCCTTGTTGGTATCCGGTTCTCTGTGCCCCTTTTGTTGGGACATGGTCGTTTTCCAGTCTTCTGCACTCACCCATCTCCAAAAGCCTCTGTTTTTATTTATTTATTTATTTTCATCAGCCCCACTTCCTCTCTGCCAGGGGCAACCTCACGTTTTCTTTCCTGCTTGCTCCAGGCTTATCTGTGCTTGTAGCTTGTATTCAGTAGCCCAAATTTGTTAAATAAAACCACAGTTGGGGCTTGGCTGAGTTACTTTCCCTTGCTCAAGGTAGCCTGCCTCTTTTTCCTGCAGGGACGTGTCTCAGCTCAGCCTGTCATGCCAGTGAGGGAGGGGCGCCAGCTCTGCAGTTTCAGGAGATTTACCTACAGTTCTTATCCTGAGATCTCAGCCATTCCACCCATTCCAGGCTGGTGTACAATGTGTGTCCAGTCACACAAGTCCCCTAACAGTTATTCCAGACTAGTTGTTCCTGGCTATTTACTAGTTGTTCTAGAGGACTAGCTAAATTCCACACCTGTCTATGTGGCCATATTGACCTGCCTCTAGACAAAGACTTTAAAAAAAAATGGTCCCAAATATGCTCAAGGAGCTAAAGGAAAATATGGACAAAAACTAAAGCAAATCAGGAAAACAAGAGATGAATACAAAACAAATATCAATACAGAGATGGAAATTATGAAAAGAAACCAAAACAAAGCAGAAGACCAACATAACAGAAATTAAAAATCCCCTAGAGGGGTTCAACAGCAGATTGGAGCTGACAGAAGAAAGAATTGGTGAATTTGAAGACAAGACAACTGAAATCACCCAGTCTGAGGAGATGAAAGAAGAAAGAATGAAGAAAAGTGAACAGAGCCTGAGGAACCTGTGGGACACCATCAGGTGCACCAACACACACATGTGGGAGCCCTGGAGGAAGAGGAAGAGAGGAGGGGGCAGAGAGCATATGCAAAGCAATAATGGCTGAAAACTCCCCAAATTTAATGAAAGACATGAATATACATATCCAAGATGCTCGACAAACTCCAAACAGGATGAACCCAGGAAGACTCACACGAAACCATGTTATAACCGAACAACTGAATGCAAAGATAGAAAATTTTGAAGGCCCAAAGAGAGAAGCAACATGTCACATGGGAGCCACGACAAGATTATGTTCTGATTTCTCATCAGAAACCATGGCAGTAAGAAAGCAGTGGGATGTCATACATAAAGTGCTGAAAGCAAAACTGCCAATGGCAAATTCAATATCTGACAAAACTGTCCTTAAAAAATAAAGAAGGGATTTAAACAGCCCCAGATAAAAATAGCTGAGGGAGTTTGTCACCACTAAGCCAGCTCAATAAAAAAAGCCATAGGAAGTTCTGCAGGTTGAAAGAAAAGAACACTAGACAATTGACTGAAGCTGCATGAAGAAATAAATATCTCCAGTAAAGGTAATGACAGGTGTGAGTACAAATACCAGCACTATTGTATTTTCTATTTGTAACTCCAATTTTTACTTTGTACTGGATCTAAAAGGCAAATGCATAAAATGTAATGATAAATCAATGATTTGGGGCTCATAATATATAAGCATGCAATTTGTGACAGGAACTACATAAAGGTGGGGGGACAGGGAGTATAGAAATATAGTCTGTATATACTATTGATGTTTAGTTGGTATCAAAGCAAACGAGATTGTTATAGATTTGGGATGTTAAATTTAAACCCCATAATAACTACAAAGATAATATAAGAGAATATGCAAACTCACAGACACAGAAAATAGAGTTCAGGTTGCCAGGGGTGGGGGCAGGGTCAATGGGGAGTTAATGCATAATGGGTGTAGGGTTTCTGTTTTAGGTGAAGGGAAAGTTCTAGTAATGAATGGTGGTGAGGGTACTGCAACATCGTGAATGTGAGTAATCCCAATGAATGGTTTGATAGGGTGGGGTGGGGATGGGAAGATTTATGATGCATATACGTTTCCGCAATTTAAAAAAAATTTTTAAAAAGTTTAAGTACATGCTCAAAAATTTTACTCAAGGAATTTATCCCAAGGAAAGAATCTGACAAGTGGAAACAGATGTGTTCACAATGGTACACTTCCTCAAACAAAACCTTAGAGGACTAAAAGTCCAGTAATAGGGGACCAGTTAAAGAAATGATGGCGCCCCTCCTAATCTAATGCTGTGGAGCTACCAGAGATTATGAGGTAGTGACCGTTTATTGATATCAAATGTGTTTGTGATATAGTGAGTAAAATGTCCTACAAGATTGAGTTCAGAATACAATCAACATTTTGCGGAAAACTGTACCTAGGTCTACACGTACGGTGTATGCCAACCAAGTCTGAAGTTTATAGATGTAAAGAAAGAAAGTTCCTGGGTTTATTCTAGAGCAGGATAACTAGGGTTAACCTTGGCAGGAGGTGGCAGGACTAGTGACAGGATGCAGGGTTGTGGGGCTGGGAAGCAGGGGAGAGCAGTGTCTCTTAGTGAAAGAGTTGAGAAGCAGAGGCCGTTCCCCACCAGCGACCCGGATACTTCCTCTCTGCTGCAGACAGACCAACGAGGAAGTGCTGTAAAGAGGCAAAATATTCTGTGCTCACTGCTCCCGTCACCATCACTCTCCTTGGGAATAAGAGGGGATTGACCCTTCCCCCTTCTTGGAAGCTGAGGTCTGAGTCAGCTGGCACACGCTCCTTCCAAGCCAATGGAATGGAAACCACTGTAGAGCATTTGACATTTAGTGGCTGACGGGCATGGAAACACACCAAGAGGGCCCTTCCGCCCGGCTCCACTTGGCCAGGGGATCCTCTGGAGCAAGGGGTGGCCTTGCAGCGCAATCTGTTTGCACCTCTCAGAGATTCTCTTGGTGGCACTTTTGGCTAAATACACAATGGGGTGGGCAACGTAAAAAATTGGGGGAAATAGACTGAAGCAGTTCTCCATGCAAGGAGGATGTTAGCTGACTTTAATTCCCCTGCAGGGAATCCACCAGCCACGCTGCGTGTGGAAGATTTCTGTAAGGAGCTCTGCCTTCTCCAAACACTGCAAAACACTGGGGAACAGACAGCCATCAGTTCAATGGTGTGTTCTGCCTGCAGAAATTGTGCTTTCAACAATTTCAGCTGCTTCTTTTGTAACTTTCTACACTGTTCTCACAAACAGATGGGACAACTGAGTTCACCCCACCCCACCCCACCCCGCTACGGTGTGTTCCTGTGCCACAGTGAGCCCCAGTATCCCTTTCTCCCAGGGGTGGACATTTCTGCTTTAAGGAAAAAGGAGTCCTTTCCACGATTTGGGCCCAGACACCTCTGTGAGATCAAACATACCTTGACGTGACCACAGAGGTTTGCAGAATGTTGAGCTCACTGCCACGTAACACACCCTGAAATTCTTTGGCATTAAATCTGGCCACAGGGAGTCCAAAAAATGTTATTCATTATGGCCGGCCGATTCTCTGATTACAATCATAACACATCTAAAGCCTTTCCGGAAAGTTTGTAAGGCCAATCCTCCTTCGAGCGCAGAGCTGCAATATATAGGCTCTCAGGAAACATGCAGGAAATTGTGTGGGTAAATCGCACGGTGAATCGGCTTCCACCCACTTCCCTTCAAAATGCCTCCTCTCAGGGTGGGAAAACTGTGGCCATTTCTCCTCTGCTCCCAAGATCTCAGCCCTTCAGGAGGGGTCTCAGGATGATGAGTCATCAGTACCAGGACGGCAAGAAAGGGTCACAGCCCCTTGTTTAGTTGATCATCACGAGTCTTTCAACAAAATAACAATGTCACCTACTCCATTCTAAGATCCCATATGTAAAATTCACCATAATTTTAAACTCGCTTGTGGCCGGGTGGGGAGAGCTACAGATGAGAACGATGACGTTAAATGGACTCATCAGTTTTACAATCAAGACTTGACCTAGGAAAGGCTCAATTGTTTTTAAAAGGTCTCCAAATCCAGAGCACCTGTGAGGAGCGCAGCCTCGGGTCCCCGCGCTGGTTCTGTACGCTGGGCTGGGTCGTGGAGCTTCAACACCAGCCCATGGACGTCCGCAGACCCGTGGGGGTGGGTTTTCTTCTCTCTGGGGTAGTCCCACCTGAGTGCTGCACCTGCTGAGAAATAAGACAGAGAGAGGGAGGCAAACAGCACCTTCGTTAAAGAGAGGAGCCCACACTGAACACTACGGCTCATGCACAGCCCGAGATACTTCCTCTCACTCCTCCGGAGTTAAATGCTCACCCCACCAAGCCCCAGCCCTCCTGGGCCAAGGCCAGCCGGACCTCAGTAGCCAACCACAGCCGAGTGTCTGCCCCTGGTGGGAGAGATGCTACTCCCAGTAGCTCAGAAAAGGGAGCAATTAAATCCACACTGAGACCAGTCTGTACCCAAAGCTGAAAACCCATTCTTTTTCTCTCCCACCTGAATTGCACCAATCTGTGGGGTCCCTGTGTCCATCAAAAGGTTTATAGTGAGATTAAATGACACGTGGGGTGACATCATTTCTCAAATAAGAAAACGCAAACTATGCACAGGTGCCCACATATTTTTTTCCAATTCAGTTTTAATGATATATATTCACATACCCTACAATCATCACAGTGTACAATCAATTGTTCACAGTACCATCACATAGTTGTGCATTCATCACCAAAATCAATTTTTGAACATTCTCATTACTCCTCCCCAAAATAAAAATAAGAATAAAAGTATAAGTAAAGAAGAATACCCAAACATCCCATCCCCCATCCCCCCTATTATTCATTTAATTTTTGTCCCCATTTTTCTACTCATCTGTCCATACACTGAATAAAGGGAGTGTGAGCCACAAGGTTTTCATAATCACACAGTCACACTGCATAGTTATACAGTCATCTTCAACAATCAAGGATACTGGATTGCAGTTTGACAGTTTCAGTTATTTCCTTCTAGCTATTCCAATACACTAAAAACTAAAAAAGGGATATCTATACTGTGCATACATATACCCTCCAGAATGACCTCTTGACTCTAAATTTGAAATTTCTCAGCCATTGAAACTTTATTTTGTTTAATTTCTCTTCCCCTTTTTGGTCAAATTCTCCATCCCATGATACCGGGTCCAGTTTCATCCCCAGAAGTCATGCCCTGAGTTGCCAGGGAGATTTACACTCCTGGGAGTCAGGTCCCACATGGGGGGAGGGCAGTGAGACCACCTGCTGAGTTGGCTTAGAGAAAGAGGCCACATTTGAACAACAAAAGAGCTTCTCTGGGGGTGACACTTGGGCACAATTATAAGTAGGCTTAGCCTCTCCTTTGTAGTAACAAGCTTCATAAGGGCAAGTTTCAAGATTGAGGGCTCGGTCTACTAAATTAGTCCCCAATTCTTGTGAGAATATCAGTAATTCCCCAGGTGAGGAAGTTTAATATTTCCACATTTTTCCCCAGTCCCTTGGGGGGGAGGGGGGAGGGGGCCTGCAAATACATTTTTATTCTCTGTCCAAATTACTTTCAGATGTGTTGTGATTTCACACTAATGTATACAAACCTACCAGATATCACTTCTTATTCAAAGTTCCATGTAATTATGGTGTGTGAATAAACTGACCATACAAGTTAAATTATTTAATGTGCTACAGAAAGTATAGCTCCTGCACTAAATAAACATCTCTTCCCTTGGTCTCACATAGAAGTTGAAGTTTTAAAAAACAGTCAATATCTTCCTTTACCCTTTGGCCTGATTTGCCTTAGTCCTAACCAGATCTGCTTGATTCATATCTCTAACTGAACTCTGAACTCTTTTTAAGGTTTCGAAACAGTTGTTGCATGGGGTGATACTGACATTCATAGCTGCTGAGCTCTAGCTCTGAGTCTCGGGTGTCACACAGAAACCCAAAGTTCCAGAGACTGACCAGGTTATACACAAAGAGCTCAGCATCTCAGAATTTAGAGATAACCATTACAACTCAGGAATAGATGTGACTGTTGTAAGAGCTTATAATCTAGGGACCTTTACAATAAGCATTCCCCTGATAACCCATGCTCTCAGATTCAACTCTCAGTGTTTGCAAATTATAGTTAGTCCATATAAGTGAGGTGTTATAATGTTTGTCTTTTTATTTCTGGTGTACTTCACTCAAAGTGCTGTCCTCAGATCCATTCACCCATTTGCGTGTCTCACAGCTTCATTCCTTCTCACAGCCTCTCAATATTCTACTGTGTGCACACACCACAGTTCACCACTCTGTTCATCAGTCGATGTACCATTAGGCTACCTCCATTCATTGCAAATTGTGAGTACTGAAACCATAAACCCCACTGTGCAAATGTCCATTCATGTCCCTGCTCTCAGAGCTTCCAAGTATATGCCCAATAACAGGGTTGCAAGACCTTATAGGTGCTCACATTTTAATAAGCCCACTCCCATCCTCAAACTCTAGGAGAGAAACTAGAGTACAAATTTTACACACCTTTTCAAGCTGATGTGCGGGTGGCTGAGCTTGTACCTCGACTTACCAGGCCTGGGCCAGGGGACCTGATATCACCCCCTGGGGAGGGTAGTGGGTACGGGCGTTAGTGCCCTCTGCAGCCCCCCCGAGCCTGAGGAGCGAGGTCAAGGCAGCTCCCTTTTCCTCACCCAAAATGTCACGGGCAGGGGAGGCTTGCCGGAGGAAACCGCCTTTCTCCCAACCGCCCTTTCCTCACTTCCTTATCTTACCCGCACACTCTCCTGTGCCAAGGCCACTCCTGCCACCGCCAGTGCGCATGCACCATGGCCAGAACAACCCCCGCCCGCTGCAACGGCTCCTGCGTCCTCTCAGAACCAATCCTAGCCCCTCTCCCTTCAGTATTGCCATTTAAGGCTGCTTCACCTCCTTTCCAGCCCTGCCCTTCTTACCAGCCTATATAACCTGTAATCACCCCTGAATAAATCTCTTTGGCGCATACTCCTACTGGATGAAGAGTGTCTTGTCCTTATCGCCGCCCTCCACACCTTGCACGCCTCCCGCCGAGGACCTGGCCAAGTCCTCCGCCTCGCCCTCGCCTCCGGGAAAGAGCCCCCGCCGCCGGTACCCTTTAAGCAGCCCCGAGAGCTGAGGGCTCCGCTACCGGCCGCCACTCCCCCCAGAAGCAGTAACCGCGACCGCAACTGGTGCCCCGTGTGAGGAGCGTCTCCACACAACAGTTCGGCAGGTCGCCCGCTCGCCCGGATGCCTCTCCAGCTTCCCGTTTCCTCGCCTGCAAGGTAAGGGCCGCCTCTCCTTCGCCGCTTCCGGAGCCGTGGGAGGTTCACTGCTCCGAGGCCGCTCCTCCCTTCCCCCACACTCTCTTCGTCCGGTGGGAGTGTGCGCCAAAGAGAGCTCTCTTCGTCCTCTTGTATGCGCACTTCTATGACCCCCGTTCCTCCTAACGCTCTCCCTCTTCCCCTCCATTACTTTGCTGTAGTTCTTTGTATCTTTATTTCCTCATTTGGTGCCGTGTGCCTCTTTGCAACCCCCCCCCCCCCCCCCGACTGCTCCCGTTGCCAAAGGGCACTGCTTTCCGCTCTCGCCGTCTCCTTCGGCCTTGCGGCCACAGTTTATCTCATTCTCTCTGCTCGGTAAACAACCCCCCCTCCTCCCCCCTCAGCTATGGGTAATCGTCTATCTACGTGCCAGGCACCTCAAGTTCGTGCTCTAGCGGGTCTCCTAGACACGCATCGCTGTAAAGTGTCTGTCCGGCAGCTGCAAGTGTACTGGGACCTCCTGCTGCCCTTTAACCCATGGCTCACCACTTGACATCTTTGGGACCCTGTTACTTATGATCGTCTTATTGATTGAGTCACTAACGCCATGGAACATGAGAGCAAGCGCTTCCCTCCCGGCTTGCTCCCCACCTTGATAACCATCCGCTCCTGCCTTCAAGGCTCCCTCCCCCCTGATCGAGGCCCCGTTAAATCCAAGGAGGCCCTATCAACCCAGCCAACAGATTCAGATAGCGATATTAATTCAAATCATGACTTGGACACGGAGTCCTTAGTCGAGCAGATTAACAACGCGCTCGAGGTGACTCCCAAAAAGCAAAATAACACTGCGCCACGCCAAGATGGCGAACTTCCTCCTTCTTTTTCCATCGAGGGGAGGAAATGCTCCGGCGATGACATCAGCCCTAAGCTGGGCCGGAAACCGCATATGCTTTACCCCGCCCTTCCACAGGGCGGAGCTAGTCCGCCATCTTGTGCCTTGAACCCCGCCCTTTCACAGGGCGGGGCTGATCCACCATCTTGTGTCTTAGCCACGCCCACCGCGCCGCCATCTTGCGACGCTTGGGGCCTCCCACTCCCACCTCCCCCTTCGGTGAGCTCCCCCTCGGAGCCGCTACCGGCAGCTGCCGCCGCTCCTCCCACCCTGCCGACTAACAACCCCTGGCTGCCTTCTACACCTCAAGGCAACCCTTGGGGCAACGCTCCCCCTACCCCCACTCCCGCGCCAAGCCCTCTGCAAGCGCGTCCTCCTTTCTCTCGTGCTTTTCGCTGCCTTCCTCTTAACCTTGCCCCCACACCACAGAAACCGTATGACCGGTATCCCATTGACTCAGATACTATCAAGCAGCTTCGCAGGGCCGTCAAGGAGGACGGGTTAGGTAGCCCATACGCTTCCCAAATACTGCAGGATCTCGGCATGGACTTTTGCATCCCCCAAGACTGGGCCTCGCTTGCCCGTTCCATTCTTAACCCCGGTCAGTTTGTTGACTGGCGTGCTCACTTCCAGGCGGAAGCAGCTCAGCAAAGTGAACAAGACGCAGCCCTTGGAGTCTATCATCCCCCCGAAGCCTATTTGGGCACTGGAGCGTTTCTAAATGCGTCTGCTTATATTAATGTCCCTGCTACCTTCTGGACTGTCCTCAGAGGCATCGCCTTACGCGCGTTTGCCAATTGCTCTGCCTGTCGGCCTAATAAATTCACCAAGCTCTTCCAGAAGCCGAATGAGCCTTTCACCACCTTTGTCTCCAGAGTCGAAGAAACCTGCGCTCAAAAGGTAAGTGATCCCCAGGCCCAATATTACATGTGCCCATCCTCAAATCCTGGAAAATCGTACTGTAATTCCCCCAACGAGTACTACTGTGCATACTGGGGGTATGAAACATTAGCCACTAATTGGAAGCCTCCTGTTCCTGATCATTACCTTACCCTAAAGTGGGCCCCTACAGGGTGCAAACTCCCTACTGTTAACTGGCTCGGCCAAGAAAGTAAGGGATCCTGCACACATCTTAATCTTACAGTGCAGCTCCCCACTGATCCCTCCTGGTTACTCAGTCAAACTTGGGGCTTCAGAATCTATGAGAAAGGAACCGACCAAGGATCACTTATTCTAATAAAAAAGGAGGCTATAAGCCAACCATACCAAAATACTGCTTTAAAAACACCCTCTGGCATAGGTCCCAATAAAGTCATTAACCCCCTTTTTCCACAGCTCTCCAGCCGCACCTCAGCTCCAACCAGCCGCACCTCAGCTACAAACAACGCATCGCCAACCCCACCACCCCAGCTTCCTCTGCCCCCTTCTCATTATTCCTCTCCCCTCCTCAGCCTCATCCAAGCCGCCTTTACCTCAGTGAACTCCTCCAACCCCAATTTTACCTCATCCTGTTGGCTCTGCCTCTCCACCTCTTCCTCACTGTACGAGCCCGTTGCCTCCAACCTCTCCTTTTCAGAAAGCACAGAAAACAACCCCTTGGAATGCAATTGGAATACCTCTGCCGTCCCCCTAACCTTTCATTCAGTCTCCTATACGGGAAAGTGCATCCGCCCTCGCTCCATTAGCTCTCCCGACCTCACTGCCTGTGCCAGCTACTCATCTCCCAGCAGCTCGGCAAAATTTCTCATTCCTCATAACTCCTCCCAATGGCTCTGCTCCTCTACAGGACTTACCCCCTGTCTCAGCACGAATATCATCAGTGAATATAAAGAAACTTGCCTCCTAATTGTCCTTATCCCTAGGGTCTTATACCACAGCGAGGAAGACTTCTTCCTCCGCCTGGAAACAACTGCAGCTTCTACCCCACTGCAAAAGCGAGAGCCCATCACCGTCCTTACAATTGCCTCCCTCCTAGGTCTTGCCGGCACTGGCACCGGAATCGCTGCACTAGCCAGTCAAGGCTCCGCCCTAACTCACCTCAGGGCGGCTGTTGACGAAGACATTCATCACTTACAAAACGCTATTTCCCATCTTAAAAATTCTGTCAATTCCCTCTCTGAGGTAGTGCTCCAAAACCGCCGAGGTCTTGACCTTCTCCTCCTCAAAGAAGGAGGCCTCTGCGCCGCCCTAGGAGAAGAGTGCTGTGTATATGCCAATTCCACAGGTCTTGTCGAGGACAGCCTGAAAAGGGTCTGAGAGGGACTGGAAAAGCGTAAAAGAGATCGTGAAGCCACCAGTTATTGGTCCAGTTTTTTCACTCCCATTCTCCCATACATCCTTCCTTTTCTTGGCCCCTTATTAATAATTATTCTAGCTCTCATCTTAGGACCCTGCCTCATCCGCAAAATTGTACAGCTTGTAAGGAAACAAACAGATGCCATTTTTTCCTCGTTCGTGCAAATCCAGTATCAGCGACTCGCCACCTCTGACGCCCCCCACTCCAAGATGACAGCCAACCCTCCGCGACCTCAACGCCACCGGTCGACTCGCCAACCGCGAGGCCCTTCTCAATCACCTGAACATCGCTCTCACCTCGAGTTCCAGCTTCTCTGAACCCCTGAACTTTAAACCCCTCACCTTCGCCCAGCCCGCTGCAGCGAAGCCATTGTCAAGCGCCCGGGCACCACACCAACACTGAGCTCCAGCCTCGCTGAGCCACCGTCAACCCCTTTTTCCCTTCCCTGACCTCCCCCTTCCCTCACCCTTAGCGGGCCTCTCCGGTAAAGCCTCTTCCTCTAATTAGAAAAGAAAGGGGAATTGCGGGTGGCTGAGCTTGTACCTCGACTTACCAGGCCTGGGCCAGGGGACCTGATATCACCCCCTGGGGAGGGTAGTGGGTACGGGCGTTAGTGCCCTCTGCAGCCCCCCCGAGCCTGAGGAGCAAGGTCAAGGCAGCTCCCTTTTCCTCACCCAAAATGTCACGGGCAGGGGAGGCTTGCCGGAGGAAACCGCCTTTCTCCCAACCGCCCTTTCCTCACTTCCTTATCTTACCCGCACACTCCCCTGTGCCAAGGCCACTCCTGCCACCGCCAGTGCGCATGCACCGTGGCCAGAACAACCCCCGCCCGCTGCAACGGCTCCTGCGTCCTCTCAGAACCAATCCTAGCCCCTCTCCCTTCAGTATTGCCATTTAAGGCTGCTTCACCTCCTTTCCAGCCCTGCCCTTCTTACCAGCCTATATAACCTGTAATCACCCCTGAATAAATCTCTTTGGCGCATACTCCTACTGGATGAAGAGTGTCTTGTCCTTATCGCCGCCCTCCACACCTTGCACGCCTCCCGCCGAGGACCTGGCCAAGTCCTCCGCCTCGCCCTCGCCTCCGGGAAAGAGCCCCCGCCGCCGGTACCCTTTAAGCAGCCCCGAGAGCTGAGGGCTCCGCTACCGGCCGCCACTCCCCCCAGAAGCAGTAACCGCGACCGCACTGATGTTTAAAGACCAAAGGACAAAAAGTCTAAGATCAAATTGTACTGCTATTAGAAAAATAAAAGAAAAAATTCTAAGGAGATTAAAATCCTCTGTGAGTTGTCTTCTGCTCAGGCTTCCCGGTGTCTGGATGGGGGGCATTCCTTGGCCGGGGTTGTCTGTCATGACGTGGGAGTGGGTCCTCAGGGCCTCGGAGGCTGTCTGTGTACCCCTTCAGTACTTTGCCTTTTCTCAGGAGGTTCAGGTCTTGGCTGGGAAGAGGGATGCTCGTTATCAAGCCTGATCACAGACTGCAGCAGGGAGGATTTGCCAGCTCTACAGAGAAGGAGCCTGAGCCTTGGAGAGCGCCACGATGTGCAGGGTCTCAAAGCCAGCAGCCGCTCAATCCAGGGTTTCCAACTTCTTCTGCCCAACTCTACCGACCGTGACTCCCCACAGGCCCAGACCCAGCTCCTGGGGGCCGCGCATGGTGGGCCCCTCACCCGGAGCGGCTCACTCCAGCCTGGAGCTGCCCCCACTCTACCAGGAGTGTGATGGACCAGTTGTTATCAAGTCCAGAATCTCACAGGCATGATTTTCTAAAGCTCCTTTAAGTGTATATAAAAGTCAGTCCTTGGTAATTTCCTCATAGGCAGAAGACTTTCACACCATGTGATCATTCAGACAAATTTCCTGGTCAAAGAAGGAGTCATTCCAACATCAGTCATTCAGTGAACAGGGCGCCGAGCTGCTTCTCCTCAGTGTCCTGGACCAGGTCCTGGGAATGGAATGGAGCAAAGTCAGGCCCTCGCACGGCCCCGGGTCAGCTCCCAGCCCTGGGCGGCCACCCAGCTCCACCACGGCCCCTCAGGTGAGAAGGAGCCCACCATATTGCAAGCAACCCATCTCTTTGCTGGGTTTTGGGTAGGGGCTCCTTACGCCAAGTTGGACGGTGCTGTTTTGCATCTTTGAGTCTTCTTCAAAGCAAACTGTCTCTTGAAATCATCTGATGCTTGACCCATAGAAAGTTCTGCTGGGCTGAGTGAGAGCACAGGAAAGAAATGTGCGGTCGCGTCTACTGCTTCGGGGGGGGGGGGGCGGCCGGTTGCTGAACCCTCGGCTCTCGGTGCTGCTCGGAGGGTACCGGCGGCGGGGGCTCTTTCCCGGAGGCGAGGGCGAGGCGGGGGACTGGGCCCGGTCCCCGGCGGTGGCGTGCAAGGTGTGGAGGGCGGCGAGAAGGGAAAGACAAGACACTCTTCCTCCAGTAGGGGTAGAACAAAAAGGGGCTTTATTCAGGGGGGTAAAGCCAAGAGCGTTTATTAGGGGTGAGCACAGGTTATATAGGCTGGTAAGAAAGGCGGGGTCGGAGTGGGGGTGTAAGAGCCTTAAATGGTAATGCTGAGGGGAGAAAGGCTAGGATTGGTTCTGAGAGGGTGCGGAGGTTAGGATTGGTTCTAAGAGGGCGCGGAGGTAGTTTGAAAAGGGGCGGGAGTTGCTCTGGCAACGGTGTCTGGCAACAGTGTATGTGCACTGGTGGTGGCGGGAGTTGCTCTGGCAACGGGGGGTGTGCGGGCAAGATAAGGGGGTGGGGAAAAGGCGGTTCCCTCCGGCAAGCCTCCCCTAACGGTGGTATTTTGGGTGAGGAAATGGGGCCTGCCTCCGGCCTCACTTTCCCAGGCCTGGGGGGCTGTGGAGGGCGCTGTCGCCCGTGCCCACCACCCTCCCCAGGGGCTGATCAGGTCCCCCAGCCCAGGCCCGCCAAGTCGAAGCACGTAATCAGTATCCCACAGAAATGGAAGAGAATGAGACGGAGGGAGGTGAGGGCGAGGATGCAGCGTCCCATGGAGGACAAGTGGATGAAAGATTTGTCCAGGAAAGGAGAACCGGCCCCAAACTCCGGGCCATCTGGGCATTGTTTCTTCGAATTCCAGGCTGGGATTGCAGACTTGTTCTATATGCAAACCGCAGGTTGAGTCAGTTCCAACTATTTTGTGTTTTTGAGTAATGAAAAATTCTCGTTCAAAATACTGGTAGGGATTGGGAAATGATTTAATGCTCAATCCAATTAGACTCAACAATGAGAAGATGCATTTCCCCTGGTACCATGTGGCTTCCGGCCAGAGGGGGCTTCCGAAGGGCAGCGTTTACTCCTCCACGTGCAGGAGGAGGGTGTCGCTTCCGGAATGGGGTGCCCGAGGTCACCTCCGGGATTGTGCAGGGGAACTGGTGTGCATTGAGATAACCCAATCCATGCCAGCTTCCGACTTCCAAGCGGCTGCCCGTGGGCAGCCTGGAGCCCGGAACCACTCCCATTGCCTGAGTGCAGACAGACAAGGCAAATTCCCATGGAGGGAACTGGAGTTTTCAACTTGGAGAAGGAAATCTGAGGCATTTGCCCCACCCCTACAGAAACCGAACGTACCAGAACCTGCTGCCCTTGTCGGCAGGAGAGCAGGGGGGCAGGGGCCGCCTTCAGCTGGACAGACGGCGCTGAGATTTTCTGTTTCGAGGAATGAGCTCCTGGAAAGAGCAGCGAAGGGGTCTGTGAGGGCGTCCTTGCAGCCCACCACCCCGCTTCCTCACGTTCTTCAGGCACCAGCCACAGCGCTGGGCGGTGGGTAGCAGGGTCGCCGAGGGCTATCTCCCTTCTCTGCCTGAATCCAACTAGTGGAAAGATGGGAAAAGGGTTCACTGGAGGCCACTGGAGCTGTTGACGTTTCCACCACGAAGCTGGGTGTGGAGACTGGCCTGGAGGGCAGCCTCAGTGGGACCCCTGCCAGCCCACCTCACCCAGGCAGTGGGGGACCCGCAGGCCTGCTTGTGGGGCGCCCCCCGCATGATGCTCCAGTGGAGGAGCAGCGTGGGACACAGGCAGCCGGCTCACCGAGTGAAGACATCCACAGAGCCGGGCTGTGCACGCCCAGTTTGTTCTAACCTGCCTCCGAGCCCAGAGGAGAACTGACGGTGGCAGGGAGCTCTCTCCATGGAGAACGGAACATCACAAGTGAGAAGGCTGTGCCTCAGCCCCAAACTAGGCCACGGCCAAACCTCAGGAGATAGCAGCTGCTTCAAAGATTCACAAAGGGTGGCCTGGGACAGAGGATATGACAGGCAGGTTTTGGAAGACAGTCAGAGAGAACTTTGCAAGTCACCCCTGGTCCATTCTTTTTCCTGTGCAGCTGGCCGTGTGAGACTATTGAGTGTTCAGACCAGCAGCCCCCAGTCAGCACAGGCAAAGCAGGGGCGTTCCCAGCTTCCGTTCCAGGGGGCTGACTGAGCGGTCACACAAGTACATGACAAAGGACACGGCACCCACTATCCCTGCCATAGGAAAGAGCCACACCCAGGGTAGTGGAGAAGCCTGGCTTGTAAAATCGTGCGTCCTGAGTTAAATTTCTGATTGAAGATTGCTTGTTTAAAAAAACTTCAAAAAAGATCTGAGCAATCTAAAATGTTCAGAGTCTATACACTAAATAACTCATGTGCCAGCATAGTTGTGCCAACAAGAAAGAGGCCCCACAGGCTTGTGGTGTCAAGCAGGGATAGGGCAAGCATGCCGTGGGAAGAGCTACACACAGCAGGGCTGCAGGGACAGCCGGATCCAGGCACGTGTCCTTCCCAGCCCACAGCTGCCTCCACTCGGGTCGGCTTCCTCCTCTCGTGGCGAGGTGGCAGCTGACAGCTCCCAAGTTTGTACCTTGCAGTTTTGGCTCTGGAGTAAAAATTCTTGCCCAAAAATGCCTCAGAATTAAACTCATCATCCAAGATGAACTAGATGCTCACCACTGGGCTAAGCCTTTGCAGTTGGGGGCAGGGAGACACTTCTTGGGGCACCTGGAAGCGGGACCTGGGGCAGATCTTGGTAGAGAAGGCACACGGAGCACGCCAGCCCCAGCCAGCCCCCCAGAAACCTCCAGAGGCTTCACTCCGACTCCTGCAGGGGTCTCTAGGAAAAGGGATGTGAGAGTAGGGCATGAAAAGAGGTTTTTTTTTTTTAATGTTTATTATACAAAAGTCATAAAAGTAAATACTCTGGACTAAGGTAGCTTGGGGACAGCACGAAGGGGCAGCGCCACACAGCATGGGAGAAGCAAATGCTACTGATGCTGGTGACAGAAGGCCAGGACGAGAGTCTGGTGTCATAGCCACAATGGCTGTGATTATGCACAAATCTACAGCCATGGCTGTCACAGGGTGGGGGGCGGGGGGGCGGGGAGGCAGTTAGGGGTGGAGAAGAGAGAGAGAGAGGGAGGAAGAGGAGAGGGAGGGGAAGGGGACAGAGGGAAAGAGAGGAAGGAGAGAGAGGGAATGGGAGGGGAGAGGGGGAAAGGAGGGAGGAGGGAGGGAAGGAGGGACAGGGTTGATGTGCAAACGCCATGGGGGCCGCCTAATGATTAAATGTGGCAGCTCTTCTAAGCAGTCCCAGATTCCTGGGAGCCCTCTTTTCACACATTTGCTTAATGAGAGGTTCAATGTGTGGTGGTGTTGATCAGGTTGATGATGCCAACGTGTCGTCCGTGAAACACAATCGACAAGATTCCGGTCGCTGGACCACTTGCATATGCTCTTTCCTAATGAGGAGAGAGATGAGCGTGCTAGAGCCCAGGGCCTGCCAGCTTGGGACTCAGGAGTGGGGGGTGTCAGGCAAGGAGGGCACCACTACCCCCTGCCCCCTGACAGCCTTTGCTCCCAGCAGCTGCGACGCGTGGTTTGCCAAGGGGTCCGGCTGGAGGGGAGGTGGCGGCGGCTCCGGGTCCTCACGGCTCTGCCAGGAGAGCTCAGCCCGTGGGAAGGTGGCGAGTGACCGCAGTGAGGGGCCCCAGGCCAACGTGACGTGAGAGCTGGGGGACAGGCGGGGACTTTTCCTGTCACTGGGGGTACCGCAGCCCCCGCTTCTGCTGGGCACAGATGGCGCTTCTCAGACATTTCGCTGACTGCTGGGGCACGAAGCCGCCCGGGCTAAACGTCAGAGAGAAGTGGGGTCCTTCTCCTGGTTCTCCTACCCCATGCCCCCTCCCTTTAGTTCTTTCAGGCTTCTCCAACTTTATCACAGTTTCCCCACAGACTCACACACTTTTCTTCTTAATATGTCTTCATTTTTGTCTTATTTTCAAATTGGTTGAGATCTTGCATGGGGGAGAAGGGAGTTATTTATTGGGCCTCCATCAAATCTCAGCAAACAAATCATGTAAAGTGGGAGACAGCTGGTCAGAGTTAACATTTTTTTCAGTTATTTATTGTTTAAGAAGGAGTTTAAAATACACAAGTAATTTAGACTTTGCTAAGTTTACTGTAGCTATTGAAGCATGTAGGTGTAAATGCCCAAAGAATAGAAATGATGCCTAATCTCTAAACCAGTAAAAGGCCAAAACAGACACATAGAGAACAAAAAAGAAGAAAGAGACATCTAAAAGGATACTTAACGCAAAGCCCTCAATCAGGTGGCCTCTATTTATCATTAATTAAAATAAATGCAAATGAATGAATTAATTAAAGAAAAGGTAGAAATTCTCTCTATATGTGTATGCAAGTGCACATACATACATTATACAAATATGCTGACATGCTGTCAAAAAGATACAGCAAAAAAGAAGGTGACTTAGAAAGACTAAAAGGCAAGTGATAGAAAATACAAAACATATATAATCAAAATAAAGGTGGCATAGCTGAATTATATCAAATAACAATGAAATCAAAACACATTACCCAGAAAAAAGAGTCTCACTAAGTCATAAGAAAGGGAATTCTTCATCAGGAACACATGGCAATTGTAAACTTATGTGTCCCTAACAGCATGATTTCTAAATGGATAAAAAAGGTAAAAGCTCAAGGAGGAAAGGACAAAAAATAATGGTGAACAATTTCAGCAAAACTATCAATAACAAAGAGGCTACCTGAACCAAAAATTAGCAAAGAAAGATTTTTTCAGCATAATTGATAAGCTTGATATAATAACTGTATTTGGAAATTATGCACCTAAAAATCAAGACTACGCAAGCACTCATGAGGCATTTAGAACAAATTCAACAATTGCTAAAGAATCAGTATTTACAGATTATATTTTCTGTACACCATGTATCAAAATTAAAAACAAATAGAAAAAGAGTCTTATGAACATTAAACCATAAAAACCAATTTCTAAAGAAATCACAAATCAAAGAAGATTACAATAGAAATTTTAAAATACTTAAAACTAAACAGTAACACAAACCTGCATCAAGACTGGGGAAAGGTAAAGTGTTACTTAGAAAGAAATCAATGAACTTTTTCTGTAAAGGGTCATATAGTAAATATTTTTGGTTTTGTGGCTCAGTTCTGTTGCAGCTACTCTGCTTTGCCATTGTAGAAGCAGCCAGAGACAATATGGAAATGAATGGCAGTAGCTGGGTTCCAGTAAAATTTTATTTAAAAAGCATGTGGTGGACTGGATTTGGCTTGTGGAACAGTTTACAGAAATTTCACTTAGAAGAAACTCTAAGACTTTTAATATATATATTAGAAAATTAAAAGAAAAGTAAAGCTTTATTGAAAACATTAGAGACTAACAAAATAAACCCAAAGGAAGTGGTAGGCAGAAAATAATATAATTACATGCTTATATTAAGGTAATAGGAAACAAAGAGATAATGAAGTGGATCCTTAATAACAAAGGCTGCTCCTTTTATCAGGACAACAAAATAGTCACCCTCAGAGAGGACAGATTAAAGAGGAAGACGACAGAGGAAGGGGGGGAAATAAACAACGTTAGAAGAGAAAATGAATTCACAGCGGCAATGAAAGAGAGATACAAAATAAGATAAGACTATGAACAACTTTAAGCCAATAATTGACAAACTAAACCAAAGTGGATAATTCAAAAAATGATTTACTGAATGTATTTCCAATAGAAATAGACTAAGTACATAGATTGGTAACCATTAATAAAATGTAAGAAAGTATTTAAACATTAAGTGGCTTTTCTACTCCTTAGCCAAAAAAAAAATTAAAATAAAAATATAAAAGATTAAAAAATCATTTAAAGATTTCGTAGAGAATTCAAAGAAATCTTCGGGCAGCTTATCAATACCAACATACCATGTTTGTTTATTTGTTTTTTACCTTATCCTTCCATTAGGAGGCAAGTACTGTGAATTTTCTCCTCTTTTGTTTACCAGTGGTTCTCCATCACTTATTTCACTGCCGAGTACACATGGTAGTTACACAGCAAAGTAATTACAGTGACTATCTCTACAGGAGTTTCCAGAGAGTTTGGAAAGAAGGTGCTACATTTTATTTGGAAAAGTAAGAGGTAAAGAGTAGACAAGAAGATGATGAAAGTACTCAGCAGACACGGAGGCTTATTATAAAATTATTCCAATTGATTGGCAAATGATGGACAAATAGATCAATGGAACAGATGGAGAGCTCAGTAATTCACCTACACAAAAATGCGGATTTAGCATAAGCAGAATTTGCATTGCTATCACAGTGGGGGTGGCAGTGTTAACTGTTCGGAGAGACATGGTCTTCTGTGTGTGTGTGCGTGTGTATAAGCTGATAGTTGTGTGTATCACCACTCAAGCGCACACATTAAGAATGAAACAATGTTACAATGTTGCCATATTAATACCTTAAGCTTCTTATACTATAAACATGTAATTCAGATAGATGAAAGATCTGCATGGGCAAAGAAAATTATAATTTTAGAAAATTATAGGAGAATATTTTTTATGACATCGGGGTACTAACCACACACACACACAAAATTATTGATGCATTTTATTATATTAAAATTCAAAAATCAGAAAGAACAAAAGAACACTATGAACAAAGTGAAAACATGAACTCCTGTCTGGGAGAAGATATTTGCAACGTCTAAACCCCCAAGGGGCTTAGCCATCCAAACATAAAAAGTGGAAGTACTCTAACATCCCTCAGTTGGAAATGGAGAACTAAACGAGACTATTCAGGCAATAGATAATGAATAGATCTTAACACCAATGCATTATACACACATATTGACAAGGATTAAACTCAACACAATATCTAGAGTGATGAAAAAGAAAAAAGAAAGTCGCAGAAAAATAAATATGATAACATACAATTAATGTAAATCTATTAAATGCAAAATAGCTGTATGTTTTTCATAGGTCCATATATATGCTGTGAAATACACAGAAGTATATAGACTAATGGAAAACTCCTCAGCAGCAGCCACTCCTGGAAAAAGAAGGCAAAGGAAAGGGGTGTGGGACTTTAGCTATTTGTGTAACATTATAGCTTTAAAGCAAATATGCAAAACATTAGCATGGGTTTATTCTGGACATGTGCCATAGGTCCCATTAAATTGTTTTCTGAGTTGTTCTGTGTGCTTTAAATATTTCGTAATTAAAACAGTGTTTTTAAGGATTAGTGTTTAATAACGTGCATCCGCGCTGCCCGAGCGGCTCTCTGGCTCGGTGCCGGCCCTGGAGAGGGGCGGCCGGTTTTGTCGCTGTTTAAATGCCGCCCCTCCGAGGATGGACCGGCCACACTGACGAGCGACCCCGACGTGCTGGCCCCCATCATGCTTCCTTGGGGCTCACTGGAGGCCATGACGTTTGCACCGTTCAGCCGTTGTTGGGTTATTATTGTCCCTCCCCACACTCAAAGTCAGGGCTCTGATGGAGCCTGGGAGGGGAAGGGCAGGGCACCCCACCATCTCAGAGGCACCCCAGGAACAGTCTCAGATCCACAGACACTGACACTGTGGCTGGCAGGGAAGGCAAAGCCAGATGCCTTCGTCGACACACTGGAGAACGCCTGGGAGAACAGGGCGCAAAGCGGTCCTCGGAGGGGGGATCAGAATGGGGGTGAATCAGGAGATCCAACAACGTTCCAGTATCTGGAAGTTTAAAAGACATTGTGAGCAGACATGTTCCTTGGCGCTGCGTTCTGGCTTCTGTGGGCTGGGCACATGCGTCTGCATGGACCCCGCTGTCCCGTGTCCTGGATGGGCATTTCGTCTCCGTGGCCCTGGACACTGGGCCTCTGGGCTCCCTTGGGAAGGCAGCCCTGAGTATGGCATCACTAAAACAGAGTTTTAAATTACTTATAGGCATGGAGTGCTTTGCATTTTGAGTATTAATTTTGTGAAAATAATTTAATTTACACTCCAGGCAGATGACTCCCCTCCTTTTCAGATTCTACTTCCGGGGGAGAGGCCCTCGGGGCACGTTCAGTAAGGGCACGTGGACTCGGCTGAGTCTCTCGGAAAACCTCACTGGGAACCGAGCGGAGCTCAGGGACGGGATTCTCTCAGACGCTTTGCTTTATGGTCAATCACACACTTAGGTTTTTCAATGCAACTCAACATACCTATTACAGACAGATTTTTGGCCACAGGACCCCTGCTGCTAATTGACGCGTAGGGCCAAAATGTGGGCACGCCTTCCATGTGATATCAGGGTCAGGGTTTCCAAGTTGGAAAAAACCGGGTTCCCAGATGAGAAATGTGAAATCACTGATCTCTTCAGGAGTTTACAGCTTCAAATTCAGGCAGGGGAGGGTGGCAAGGCCTGGAGGCCTCAGGCAGGTGTCCGGACGGCTGAGGGCTGCTCAGGGCGCTCGCTCGCTTGGTCTCGGAGCAGGGCCTTGTCCGACAGGATAACAGAAAGAAATAAAGAAAGGCAAGCAGATGTGGACAAGAGACCAGCCCCCTGTGCAGGATGCAGGGCAGTGGGCAATGACTGAGCGTGCAGGCGGAAGGTCCACAGGTGACATGCAGGAAGACGAGAGCACCCCTGGAGGCCACATGGCCCCCGCTCCCCAACTCCCTGGTGCGCACAGCTGGGGATGAAGCCTGCGCCTGTTCCAGGTCATGTGGATAGGGCGACGATGGGTCCTGCTGCCCAGGAATGGGGGCGAACCCCACACAGGAGCTGCTCCCACGAGAGGGGTCCCTGATGGTCCCCACCAGGCCCCCTGGACCTTGTGAAACTGCTGGACCAGAGGAGAGGGGTGGTTAGGGGGGTGGGTGCAGTGCAAGGCGGGGGCTTCTGCCTCTCCCCCAGACCTTGGTGGGCTTGGTGCCCACGCACCCAATAGCACGCAGCGGGCGTGGGGCTCTGTGCTCCGTGGTGACCTCCAGGCAGCAGCCAGCTGGGGCTGACCCGCCGTGGAGCACCCAGCAGCCGGGAAACCCAGGGCTTCTGCCTTCGGGAAGGGTGGATGCATCAAAATGTGAAAAGTAAAACTTCACCATTTTTAGAAGAATTGAGACTGTCTCGGTGGCCTAAGAATATGAAGGGATTTCTTACACATGATCTGAAAAGGGGAAGCTGATGAAACTGCCTCAGAAGGTGTCATAAGAACATAGAAGCCACCGATCACAAGAGGACATTGGCAACACACATAATAACCACTAAAATCAATTCCAAATATGCAAAGAATGCCTGTAATTCAATAAGGAAGGGACAGGGTCCCCGACAGAAACCGGAACAAAGAATGAGAGCACATAACCACAAAACACATACGATATGCTCAACCTCACTGCTCACTGAGGGAGTTAAAACGCTAACAATATGCCATTGCACATCCTGGGGATTAGCAAAAGTGACAGGCTCACAATACCGAGTACTGGCCAAACAGGGAACAACCAGGAGCTCTCCTGCCGCCGGATGAGAACCTGAAGGTGAAAAACATTTGGGAAAGAAGTTGGCCATATTTCACTCATGTGCATGCAAAAGCATGCCCCGGGATGATCCTGCAAAATTGGTTGTCATAAGGAAAAACAGAAAGCAATCTGAACGTGGTTTATTCCTCAAATGGGAAGTTATATAGAATTTAAAATGAATGAAATGTGCCTCTGTGTCACAGTTTGGATAAATCACAAATGCAGGATGAGTTAAAACAAACAAGGTGAGTCACACAGTGATATGCCCGCGGCTGTGGTGTACAGAACACAGCAGCCTGACTCGGCTTCAGCCGAGCAAATCAGGGAAGGCAGGGCCCAGGGCATCCACCTGCAGGTGTCAGGATGGCAGGGCCAGGTGAGGGCGGGACGCTCTCGGGGTTACTGAGCTGGGGACAAGGCTGCTTTCGTGATATTCTCTTTCTTAGAAAAATGTTTACATCAGCTGTTTCAAAATGCACTGAATCTGAGTGTGAAGAAATACTGCTTGGGTGTTCTTGCCTATTCTCTAGGTTGGAAATGCTTCATGTTTAATGATCCGATGGGATGCTGCGTGAGAGGCTCACCTTGTCCTCAGGTAAGCGAGCAGCCTGCTGCTCCACGGCAGGGAGTGGGTGCAGGGGCTGGAGGGCGGGGCTGGGAACTGGGGCCGCCATCCCCTGGCTCCCTCACAGTCCTGGGTGTGTGTGTGTGAGCACCCACGTGCTCACTGTCTACATGGGCATGGCACACAGATGGGCGTGCATATCTGTGCACACTTGCTCGGTGTGTGTCTGTGTGCATCCCTGGTGTGCACTCACTCACTGTGTGTATACTTGCCCCTGGTGTATGTGTCTCTGTGTTCACACTTGCTCAGTATGTATCTGTGTGTGTCAGTGGATGAGCGTGCAACCAGAACATCTGCACTTGCTGCTTTTAGCGCTCGCCTGCTTGCCCCAGCCACCCACACCATCCCCCTGCTCTCTTCCTTCCCGCCCCTCCTCAGTCACCCCCTGGACCTACTGGTGAACCCCCATGTGTACCTCCCATTGCTCTGCCCTCAGCTTACTGCCCCCCAGCACTGGCTCCTCCAGTGCCTTCCGTGAGGTTTGATTCTTGTCCCCTCCCCGCCTTCTGGATTAGACCGTCTCTAAGGTGACGGTGGCGTCCATGCCTTGTGCTCCTTGCCGTGTCCCAGCGCCTGAGCTCGGGGTGGGGGTGCGGGTGCTTGAGGGGTGAACGTGCGTGGCCGGGGGCTGCCTTGCCGGGGTTTCCTGGAGGCCCCTCACACAGCTGCTGTCCGGGGTGCTTTGCCTGGCCCCGGACCCCAGCGGCCAGGTGTGACCCACTGTGCAGCCGCTAGAGTGCTCCGGGCCCCGGCAGCCTCGGGGACACCACATCTGGCTGTTGAAATTCCCCGTCCTCCCCAGCTCTCCGCGGAGAAGCTGCCAGCGCATCTGCCAAAAAGCTCGGCGCCAAACGGGTGAGTCACAAAGCAACGGGAACTGTCTGGCAGAGGATGACGACGCAGTTCTGACGTGTGGAGAAAACGGGGCTGCCTAAGGCACTGGAGAGCCAGCTGCCGAGCCTCCTGTCCTCCCCAACAGACCAGTGATCGGTAACTCTAGAACCCCAGCCTGAGCCGGGTCCCAGTCACAGTGAACGACGGCTGCGTTAACATAGACGATGGACTATTAAATCAGGCTGAGAGAGCCAACAGGAGACAGAAACGGAGGAGACAAGAGGATATTAAAAATGCAGGGTGAGATGAGCCAGATAGCCAGGACAAATAATGGAGAACAGTGAAGGAGATAAGGAGGATATTAGATAAGCCAAGAGAAAATGAAATAGATGTATGGCTCGAGAGAGCTACACACGTCTCAAAAGATTTCCCCCCGGCACAAGGAGATCACAGACGGATGCAGCAGAATCACTGAGAAACGGAATCACAAAGCGCTGAAAGGCAAAAGAAAGAGGGAGGCCTTGAAACCAACTTTCCTCTCAGGGGCTCATTGCTGCTCGGAGGGCTCAGCGGGACCCCCCTGCATCACAGGGCAAGAGGGGGCTGCTCCCTGTGAGGGTCTCGGGAGATGGGGTGGGACCTGGCTTTGGGGTCACTTCCCTGGGCTTCTGGGTGAGAAGGAGAATATTCAAAAGGTGATGACATGACAATTAAAACGATTGTGCAGGTTTTCAGGAAAGTTCCAGCAACCACAGACATGGAGTTTCGGGCAAAATGTTGCGTGGAGACCAGCTTTAGATTTCTAATGAGCAGCAGGAAATGGGCACCACGTGCCTGGAAAGTACCCAAAGGGATTCTCTTTCGTTCCTGCGGGTGAGCCTGCCCCATCTTCCTGACGGCCAGTATAGCCCTCGGAGCCTGCAAGGGGGCTTTGTTGACCCTGCACCAGGCACTGGGGCCGGGCAAGTGTGTGCCACCTCCAGACGTCAGCTCTGACGGGTGCAAACCCTCCACCCGTTCCTGTAACTCCAAATGAATCGACAAGGGGACACCTACTTCTCGACAGAAATGATTTGTGCAAAATGAGCTCCAAGACCATAAGATGTTTTCTGCATTGAGTTATTTCAATAATTTACGTGTGAAATGCCAGCATGGATGCCGAGGCTAATATCTGGGGTTTACGTCTGTGAACATGGCAGGTGTTTGTCTACACGGTGCCTGTAGCTCAGAACAGGAGGCAGAGGGATGGGAGGCACCAGTCCCTGCTCAGCCCCCACGAAGCCACTCATTTTCTCCATCAGATTTGGGAGCTCGTGTGACATGTTCAGTAACAGCTTCTCAGCTGACGCTCCACAGCTGAAGAAACAGCTCACCTACAGCAGCTTTACCGGGAAGCCGACAGAGCAGCTGAGAGTCTGGAGGAGGAGCTCACGCTTGGTTGGGGGGGGGGGATCTTGGAGGGCTTCCTGGAGGAGGAGGCAAGGGCCCAAGTGATGGGAAGAAGGAGGTGCAGATGTGGGGTGGCACGATGGACGTACATCCCAAGAGCACTCCGGCTAGATCGCGTGAGCGAGGCTGTGAATAGGGTGGGCAATGAGGCGCGGTCAGCTTCCTGGCCCCCAAGGCACAGGGCCAGGCCTTGTGCTGTGTCCAGCATAAGTGTGCAGGCAGCCAGGAAAGGATAAAGAGAATGGAGAGTTGTTACAGAAGTTTATTTTTGTAGCTTTTGCATTAATTTATAATTACCAAATATGTAACTGTTGGTAAAATCTCTTTGGAGGGTTTTCAAAAATTAAAGAATGGCATCTAAAAATACTGACCTCAATGCTCAGTGCGCACAGATGACTCTCCAGTGTCAGGAACATCACGACGAAGGTGGGGATGGGGACTCTGGCTGCTGGGGGGCGAGGGACGTGGAGAAGAGGCCCCCCACCCCCACGCCGGGCCGGAAGGAGCCAGGAAATCTCCAAACGCAGCTGGCTGTGACTCAGATTCAGAGAGCACAAACTGAGAATCTGAAGTCCATTCCCTTTTTTCTGTTTTTCAGTTTTTGTTCATTTACTCAACACACATGGAATGTGCTTCCATCCTTCGTCAGCATCACCTGCCACTCTGGAGGCCCCGGGCTGGGCTTCGGGGTGACGGGCCGTTCAGAGGATGAGTCGCTGCCACGTGTGAAGGGGGCCTGCTGGAGCTGGTCCCTGGGTAGCTGCTGAGTATGGGGCCGGGTTCAAAGCGGCAGCGTGAGACGAAGGAGAGACTGATGTACCGCCACCCACTGTGTCGTATGACAGATGACGATTCTCACAGCGGTGCAGCCCTTCCATCCATCCATTGTGGTTTTCTCCTAATGGCCTCCTGCACCCCTGTCCTGAGTTCACCAGCGCATCTGCCAAGCGCAGAATGTAAGACACCTGAGCCCCAGGGAAGCCCCAAGGCGGGCGGCTTGGTGGAAATGTTTCCCTGGGCAACCAGTGACCCAAAGGAAGGGGCAGGGCAAACCCAGAGACCATCCTTTTGCAGAGGGGGAGCATCCTTGCCTCCCAGCCCTCACCTCTCTGGGACTCTGTTTTTCTCAAATACCAAGAAGCTTGACCTGAGAAACAGCCCAGGTGGCACAGGGATCCAGGATGGCTCCAGGGATGTGTTCATTGCCTCATGGGCACAAGAAGGCAGCTGCACCTCCAACATTGCATCCTCATTGTACACGAAAGAAAAGAAAGAACAAAGGGCAGAGCCAAGCGAGTGTGTTTCCTCTGAAAGGGCTCTCTCTGAAGACCATGGAATCACGTTCACTGACATCTCCCCGGAAAGGACCACGTCCTCGGGTGATGATCCAGCTGTGAGAAAATCAGGGTGACATAGGGGCCCCCGCCCTTTCCCTTTTTGGTTTGCTGTTTTACTTGGAGTGAAATCTAGAAGAAGAAGACACCTATTGGGCAGGTATGTAAGTTTCACAACCTCTGGGAAATAAATGCTTCTGTGTTTCCCACAAAGACTTTGAGGCTCGGGGATGTTATGTAACTTCCTGATTCCCCAAGTCTTTGGTGGAGCTTGTGGGTTCAGATGAAGCAGGTGACCCCAGTGGCTCCTTCCTGAGTCCCTCCCATGGTGGTCCCAGCCTCAGGCCAGCCCACCCCGCTGGCAACTGCCCCCGATGATCTCTGCTAGGATTTGTGATATTTGCATAGAGACATATCCAGGCACTCCAAGCAAACCTCTAAATTTGCATTAACCTGACACTGGGTGCTTGATTTATTTTAGTGTTTATGGTAATTTTTATTTTTTTAATTTTTGTAAGGATAAAGGGGACAGATTGTACATGGTAGCAAAATGCAATTGACAGTAAGTGATTATTATGTAATTTTGGACTCTTTAATATGCATATTTTTCTCTGTGGTTGCTAGCAACTAAAATACATAATTACTGAATTTTTGAGAAGAATATTATCTACAGAGACTTTCTGTCTACTGACAAACAGGAAAACGTCTGCCCGGGACATGGCGGAATTGCTCGTTGCAGCCTGGAGGTCTGTGGAGCTGCAGGCGGCCTCCGAGCGGGTGAGGGGGCCGAGGGGGCCGTGGGGGCCTGGGCGGCTGGAGCGAGCAGGTGTCAGCCTAGGAGCTTCTAGGAGCAAACACACCTTCCAGGTTTCCAACCAGCCTAGGGGGAGGATGTAAAGGGAAGTGACAGCCAGGGCTGGGAGTGGGATGTCCTGGTAACCATGTCTTTGAGAACAGAAGAGTTGGCAAGGAGAGAAAACCCACTGCACACTGGGTGAAGACAAAAAGTAAAAGAAAAAGAGCAGAGCAGAGCAGCAGGGGTCGGGCTGGGCTCTGTGTGGCCCACGTGACTGACCGGAGGCTGGAGAGATGAGCACAGGGTGAGATGGAGGGGCGGGAGGAGACGGTCAGAACATGGATACACACGCATGCGTGTGCACATGCCCCCATGTTCACACACTCACATGCACATGCACACTGATACACACGAGCACATTCACAACAGGTACTCATGCATGCACACATGCAGACACTCACATACGCACACTCACACATGCATATACTCCCCAGCACAGGAACACACACACACACATACACTCATATATGTCCATGCATGCACACAGGCGTACATTCACACATGCATGCACATATACTCACACACACACACACACACACACACACACACACACACGTGCACACACTGAAACACACATGTATACATGCACCTCCTCACATGCACATACATGTGATGCATGCACACACTCACAGATGCACATACTCACATGTGCATGCTCACACATGGACACCGTGCACACACTCATGCACATTCACACACTGGTGCATGCACACACTCATGCATGCACATGTTCTTATGTGCACACACTTGTGCAGATTCACAGACTGATACACATGTACATGCATGCACATCTTCACACATCCACACACACACACTCACATCTACCTACTCCCCCACACATGCACACACTCACAATCACATCCACTCATGTATGCCTATGCATGCATGCACATGCTCACATATTTACACACATGCATGAAGTCATATGAGCACACACTCACATACACACACATGCATACACATGCACTCACACATGCACACCTGTCCCTTCCTCCCCTGATGACAGCCTTCCAAGGCAGCCTGCTGACTGCTGCGTGACAGTGTCCCTTGTTTTGGTGTTGAAGTGCTAGTGCACACCTCTCCCCTCCCTCCTTGGGGTGCGCCTGTCCCTGAGGCTGCAGCAAGGGGGATGGGGAGGGCTGCTCCCCTGCCTTCCTGCTCCGTGCTCCCTTGAGTGCTCCTCCAGCACCACAGTTCTGTGAGAAACAAGCACTATTTCTAAAAAGGAACAAACGCTCACCTGATTGTGGAGAAGAAAAGAATTTATTCATGATCTTGCAAGAATGGGCGCCCAACCAAAGTGTCAGGGTTGGCGCACAGAACAATAGACCCAGCAGTGTTTATTCCCTACAACTAACTGCAAGTCCCTCCCCTGTTTCTCCATTGGCTGATACTCCAGAGGTTACATTCTATTCCACAAGCCTAACTAGCCCGTGCAAATTTGAAACATGCAGCCTGCTCAAGTTGGAAACATTTGGAAAAAAAGTCTCCTGTGCAAACTTGGAACATTTGAAACAAGTCTCCACCCCTCTTTCCTTTGTTCTTGAACTGCAGAGCCAGTCTGAGCTAGTTTGGTAACAACTTATGAAGCTGTTTAAGGAACATCTACCCCCTCCCCCAGTCTCCACCTGCAAAGACAGTGGGCAGATAAACAGGAGGACTGGCCACCGATTATAGCTTGGCTTCTTGACCCTCTGCCATTCCCCTGAGCTGCCTCCACCCTGTGTGAAAGCTAAACTTAATCTAATTCTCACAGTTCTGCCTCAGAATGCTCGGGAGCCATCCCCTTAGGTCTCTGGGCAGCAGAGGGGACCAGGGTCAGCTCTGGCTGCCAGCCATGCCCATGTGCTCACCACACACCCCACAAACTCTGCAAGTATACCCGAGGTCCGTGTCTGCCAGGGCATCCAAAGGGCAGGGGTTCCTCCTCTGGCTGGACCCTGAGCCCACACCAAGCATGGGTGGGACTTGGGGGAGCAGGGGCTACAGGAGCCCCCACCTTCCCCAGCTCTCACTTTCTCCAGCTCCTGCTCCTCCAGCTGCTGATGAGTCACCCCGAGGGCACCCACCTGCCTTCCACAGGGATCCTACAAGTCCGGCTCTTTCCAATAGAAAGGCCTGCCTGACTGGGCACTACAAAAGAGAAACGTGTATCTCAGTGAGAAGGCGATTTTATTGCAAGTGCAAAACAAGGAACTGGAGGAATCTTCCCCAAACCAGTGAGAAGTGAGGCTGTGAGTTAGGGATTTTACAGGTGGAGGAAGGGGTTCCTGGTTTAAATTAAACTGAGGCATAGTCAAATAAACATTATTTTCCTTTGGGAAATGTTTTGCTTGAGACTTTGGACACATCTTGCTTTTCTTGGGGTTACTTCTTAAGTGCAGAACTTCATGATCTTAATCAGCTGTGGGGGTTGGACCTCTTCTTTCTCTGTGTGAGAAAAAAGCACTAGTCCTAAAAAGGAATAAACACTCACCCGATTGTGGAGAAGAAAAGAATTTATTCACGATCTTGCAAGAAGGGGCGCACAACCAAGATGTGGGGGGTTGGCGCCCAGAACAATAGACCCAGCAGTATTTATTCCCTATGCCTAACTCACAAGTCCCTCCCCTGTTTCTCCAGTGGCTGGATATTCCAGAGGTTACATTCTATTTGACAGGCCTAACTAGCCCAGGCAAATTTGAAACATTCAAAAAAGTCTCCTGCACAAACTTGAAACATTTGAAACAAGTCTCCACCCTTCTTTCCTTTGTTCTTTAACTGCAGAGCCAGTCTGAGCTAGTTTGGTAACAACGTATGAAGCTATTTTAGGAACCTCTACACCCCCACCAGCAGTCTCCACCTTGCAAGGACAGTGGGCTGATAAACAGGAGGACCGGCCACCGACTATAGCTTGGCTTCTTGACCCTCTGCCATTCCCCTGAGCTGCCCCCACCCTGTGTGAAAGCTAAACTTAATCTAATTCTCACACTCTGGGCATCCCATAGCCTGGGGCAATGTGTTGTCTGCTACCTGTGGGCTAGGTCAGCTTTTTATCAGAAACTCAAAACAAGCTTTCAGTCAGGGTTTGCAAAGGAATGTCACATATTAAGAAGAAAACATCATTTAAAGATAGAAGACTGTTGCAGTTGTTATGATTTTTAGCTGCTTATTTTTCTACAAGTCTTTTTTAACTAACCCCGGGCTCCCCCAGGCACCCACTCCAGCCTCCCATCTATTGCCCCCCTGGAAACTACCCCCACAGGACCCCTCCTTGAGGGGCCTCCGCGGCAGTCTCTTCCCTGATGGGGCTCTATTTCCTTCCTCCCCACGACCTCCTCTGACAGTCCCAGGCCCCAGCAGGACGGAGCCCGGGCAGGGAGCGTCTCTGTCCCGCACTGTGTGTGCTGGGCTCCCGGCTTTCTCCTAAGCATCTGTAGGGCAAATGGAGGCATGAATCCAAGGTGCCTCCTGTACCCCTCGTGGGTCTCCTTTACACCTGGGCCCCCAGGCCCCAGTGACCTGGGGCTTCGGCCCCCTTGCTCCCCCATGTCCAGCATGGGCAGCCTCCTGGGGGCGGGCAGGGCCCTTCTGGACACACTCTGTCGTCATCAGATCACGTGCAGCAGCAGCAGCAGGTGCTTGTTGAACGAATGGATGAGCCAACAGCAAACAAATGACAAAAATTAAAATGACATCTCAAATTTCTCTCAAGAAAGCTTTTTTTAAAATAAAAAAAATCCAACAGCCAAGTTCTGTATGCAGATATTAAAGCCAGGACCAGGAAAGAAAAGAAAGAAAAGAATAAAAGAACATACCTGTCTTTGGATCCCTCATCTCCGAGGCAGGTAGCGAAGTCTCAGGCCCGGCCGCATTTTGCTTATCAGCCCCCTAACCTGCCAGTCACCTGGCTGAGCTCTGCGGCAGGTCTGCTGCAGCCTGGCTCCCAGAGAAGCAGATTCTGGAAGCTTTTTCCTTCCAGAGAGCAAACATGCCCATGCCCACCCGATCGAGCAGGTACCAGAGCCAGGGGCAGCTTCCCCTGGGAGAATTCCGCCTCTTTCCGAGGGAAGGGTCCGCTCAAATCCAGCACTTGCAGGACATGTGTCCAAGTGGTTGTGCTCGGACGGTCACACAGGTGCAAAGCCACTTGGTCCCGCTGGCTCTCCTGCCATCAGCCAGGGGCCTTCCCGACATGCGCTTTGGTTCGGTTCTTACCTGTGTGTGTCCTGGACACGATGATGTCTCGTTGTCTCAACCTGAGTTCCCCCCGGTTATGATTAGGCTGGTCGCCCGCCCATCGCCCGCTGCCACTCCCGGCTCCTGCTGCCCACAGCCGCCGACTGCTTTCCACGGGGTGTTTATTTCTTGTTTACTTGCACATTCTTTTTTATACCTAGATACAATTTCTTTGTCCCGTGCACTGGTTGTGATTAACTTCTCTTAATTGAGACTTGCCGTTTCGCTTCAGTCTGCAAGTTTCCCTTTTGACGCTGGGCTCTTCATTTATGAAAAGGAAAAGAGAGACCACTCACCTCTAAGGTGAGGTCTCGGTGTTTGCCTTGGCGTTGATGTTTTCTTTCTTCTCTTTAATATCACTTATTTTTCTCTGTTGCGTGTCTTTTGTTCATGGCTCTTTGGGGGACATGGCCCACTGTTCCCGATCCCTCTTTGGGGGACCCTCTCTGTAGAGGAGCTGCATCTGTGGTCACAGCCCGGTGTGCTGGGAGAGGGGCAACAGGTTTTGGCCTCTTCATCGCTCCTCAGCTGTGTTGGAGTCTCTGGAATCGTAGGGTTACTGTTTACCTTTCAAAGGGGCCGTTTTCTAGAGTCAGGAAATCAGTCCCTTCCAGCCGGGGCTGAGAGCCGTGCGTGTAGACACACATCTGCCAGAAATTGGAGGCGTCGATGGCACTCAACTGCTTGCAGGCATCGGGCAGAGGAGGACGTGTTGGATTTTTAATTGTCAGTTAAAGCAGAGAGTATTGAACTTTCTCAGTCCCCTTCTGAGCAAGGTCAATGTCACATTATTTCAGTCTGGGGTGGAAGGTGGAGCCGTCTGTCACCTGCCACCCTGAGCCAACGTTCATAATCCAAACAATGCGCTGCCTGTCAGGGGCCAGAGAAGCATGTCCCCTCTGCTTGTCTGACAAGCCCAGACAGGCCAGGACCACTCGGGCCGTGGCGTCCGTCCCCACCCTGCAGCCTCTGGGACCAGCTTACCAGACCCGGGGCCTCCCCGTTACGGGGCCTGCACCCTGTTTGTACAGTAGGGTCACGGATGGGGGTGAGCCTGTGGGCCTAGTGGACCCAAGTGCCAGGACTACCACTCCCGGGCCCGAACCAGACCCAGCCCCTGGCACTGCTGCCGTGTCCTCACTCCTATCAGGGGTCACGATACCAGCGCCAGGCGTTCCACGGAGGATGGGGCCCTGCCCCCCAGAACCCCTGCCTGTAGGCCACGGGCGCCATCCTCAGCCACGTGGGGCCTCGGGCTGGCGCTGGGCGAGTGGGCCCGAGAGTGTGTCTGGCTGGGCGGTGGTGAGGAGCACAGCGGGGCACAGAGGAGTGTGAGACAAAGGCCGGTGAGCCGGACAGGGCTGTCCAGTGCTGGGCAGTGGCCTGGGCTTGAAACACACTGCTCAGGGGACAGTGGAGGGAAGGCATGTCTGCAGATGCCCCCTGTGAGGGTGAACTGGAGCCTGGGAGCACAGGCTGCCCTCAGGGCTGTGGGCGCTGGGGGGCAAAGGGGCATGGGCAGAACTGTTCCCGAGTGAGGTGCCCCTGGGGGATGGTGACACCAGGCTCCGTCCTCTCCTGGGGGTTGTCAGCCCCACCCCCCAGGCAGTGTCCCACAAACAGCAGACTTGTCTTCCACCTTCCCGCCACACCAAGGCCCCTCACCCACGAGGGCCAGCAAGGATGTCCGAGGAGCTGGGCAGGCAGAGGCCACAGGTTGCAGCCATCCCCTCTGCGGCCACTACGAGAGGCCTCTCGCACTGTCTGAAACGAGACATCCCTGCTGATGTCCACCACAGTGTGGAGGTGCAGTGGGTTTCCTCACAGCCGACAGAGACCACAGCAGTGAGAGCAAGGAGGCTGGAGCAGGGCCGGCCCGCACCCCACCTTCTGCACAGGCCCCCTTGTGGAAAGGGCTGGGCAGGGCGTGCTGTCCAGGGCTGGGGGCCCTGCTGGGGAGCCTTGGCAGAAGGAGCTGCTGCACAGACAGAGCTGGAGAGCGGTGAGTGGTGAGTGCCTTCCGGGGACACCAGGACCCGCCCTGGGCAAGCCCTCCTGCAGGGAGAGGGGAGCAGCGAGCCTCCTGGGTAAGCCCAGGGTGTGGGGGGCCTGGGGGAGGCAGTGCCCCCTGAGCCACACATCCAGGTCTCTGTCTGTCTGGAGTCACCCCTTGGCACCTGAGCCGAGCACTTCCCCACACACCACATGCCCCCCGCTTCCATCCCAGTGAATACCCCCATCCGAGTCCCTCCTGCCAGGACCCTGGGAGTTGCCCCTTCCTTCAGCCGGGCTGACCCCCTCCCTGCCTCAGCCCTCCTCCTGCTCTGGAGCTGCAGGAAACGCTGACCCCCAGGCCTCTCCCCAGCCCAAAACCCATCAGCAGCGCTTGGCGCCAGTGAGGGGATCCACTGTGTCTGCTCCCTGCGTCTCCCCTGGGAAGGCCGTGCTGTGCTGGCCCCGGCTCCCCCATCTGCCGTCTACCACCACGGGCACCTCCTGTCCCTGCAGCCACTTCTCTGACAGCCCCTCCAACCCTGGGGGTCCCAGCTCGTGGCCTTGCCCGGGGACAATGTTCTACCAGCGTTTACCCTCAGGATGGCCAAGCCACCTAAATGGATGCCAGCCAGCCCCTCAGTTTCACGGGCACAGAATCTGATGCCCAGAGCTATGGAGACTCACCCAACGCTGTCACCCAGAGCCGCCACCCGGAGCTGCAGCCCAGAGCTGCTACCTGGAGCCACCACTCAGAGACTCGAAGCCTTCCAACAGCCCCAGGACAGGGAAGGCCTCGCACAGGAGGGGTTTTTCTCATCCCCCCACTGGAGATCCAGCCATGTCCTCCACAAAATGCCTGTTCAGCTACCACCCCCCAGCCCTGTGGGTGTGGGCCCATTTGTGCCCACTCTGAAGGGGGGTGGCCTCAGCCAACATAGCTGAATACTCATAAGCCAAGGACATGGAGAGGAAGAAGCCGGAAATCAGCAGGAACCCAGAGAAAAGAGGAGAACCCAGAGAAAAAAGAGGAGATCGCCATGTGGTTGAGAAGCCAACGAGCCCAAGGGTGGCCAGCCCTGGGAGGAAGGCAGCCTCCCAGCCTCTGAAACCAAAACTGGGAGCCAGTAAATCCCCGTCGTTCAGCCACCCCACCGTGCAGCATTTGTCATAGCAACCGGGAAAGTAAGACACCCACCTAGATAGAAAAAATGCAAAAATAAACTTACGCCAGCCCTTCCAGCCTTGGCTCTGCCACCCCACAGCGGCCACGGGGATGGTGCCGAGGGCCAGCCCCCGAAGTGGCCGGGACAGGGCGGGCGGCCTGAGCGCTGGTGAGCAGGATGGATTCCCACGGGCCCCGAGCAGCAGAAGGGGTCGGGACCTCCAGCCGTGACGGAGGAGAATCTCGGTGCCCCTTGGGAATCGACGTGCCCCGACACACCCACAAGGCCTCCTGGAAGGGGGCGACAGCCCTCTGGAGGAGAAGACCCCCCGCCCCCCAAGGCTTGTCCCAGGCAGCAGGTGAGACCCCAAGACCCCCTCAGCTTCCCCACTCAGCCTGAGCCTTGGGGACCCAGGGGGCCAGGGCACTTAAGTCAGGCCTGACAGTGGAGGGCCTGGCTCACATCAAACTGTGTTTGGGCAGGTCCCGCTTGCACCTCCGTGTCTGGTGAACGCTGGCCGTGCCCGGGGAACCCCAGAAACCTGTGTCGGGCAGCCTCCCCAGGAGTGTGCCAAATCTGGAGGCGGACTGTTCATCTTGATTTAGATGAAACTTCGAGCTCCTCATCCTGGGCTTGGGCAATAGTGCTGCCCGGCACTGCCTGACGCTGCCCAGCACTGCCCCATGCTAACCCCTCAGCACACTGAGGCCCACGCAGGTTCCCACTGGGGGGGGCATGTGCCAGAGCTGGAAATAGGCCAGCAGGCAGGGGAGCGCCGTGTGGAAACTTTCCATTTTAATGTTTTATGTAAATTTTAAAGCCATGTTTAGATATAAAATTGAGCTGAAAGACAGCAAGTCAGGGACGCTGCTCCTGGGCAGGAGGGAAGCAGGGCCCCCAGTGAGGAGATGGCAGAGGTGCACCCTTGGGAAAGGGGAATGTTCCAGAAACTGGCGGGCCTGTGAGGATGCAGCCAAGGCCCCTCATTTGTCAACCCCACCAGCCAAACAAAATAGAAAGTTCAGGGGCCAGCACACAGGAATATGGATGTAAGGCCACAACTGCCACCCTAGCAGTCATTCCAGAACCTTCGTGTGGCAGCAGCCCCAGCCCCCTTCCCAGCTCACCCCAGAGTGTCAGGCAGTGAGGGAAGCCCTCAGAGTCCCGAGCATGCAGGTGCCGAAATAGGGTTGGTTCTGAGTCTGAGGCGTCTGCAGGCCCAGGGGTGGTGGAGGGTGCATCGGGAGACGGCCAGTCAGCAGGCAGATATGGAAAGCTGTGGCTGTCCACCATGGTGAGGGTGGCAAGCCCCCTGTGTCTATTCTCACTCCAAACCCGGGGCCCAGGTGAGGTCCACAGGCAGGACGGATCAGCCCGTATCTACAGACCAGGGAATGGGGTGCAGGGAGGCAGTGAGTGTCACCCAAATTCACAGCCCTGGAAGGGCAAGGCCAGGATGAAAAAGCCTCATCTCTGAGCTAAAAATGCGCCGTGATGTCCCTGGGTGGGGCTGGCATGGCACTGCCCAAATACCTGGGGAGAGGGTGAAAAAATTGGGGGTCCCCCTAGGGATGGGCAAGGAGAGGCAGCGGTAGTGGTCGTCTTGTCGGCAAGTGTGCATTTCCCGCTGGGAGATTTACTTGCGCTGCCTTCCATCACCCTAACGCCACCGGAACTGTCATCTCGGTTTCACGGAACAGATAACGAGGGAGTTGACAAACCAAGGTCTCCGGCCGCCCAGGGCTGAGGTCCGAAGCGGAGGTTGAGCCACTCTATCCCTCTAAGTGCTTCCTGCTGGTTCCCCCTCGGGGACGGCCAGCCTCAGAGCCTGGACACAGCACTCGGGCAGGCACTTTTCCATCCGCAGGAGTGACCCTCGGGCTCCAGGGGCAGCGGGCTCAGCTTATCGACAGAAAGCTCTGTCTTCCATCTCCGCAGCCTCAACTGGACACCGGGGACCCCAGGACAGTGTGTCCCCGAGGACTGGGTTGTGCTGAGGGGTGGGAGCCCCCGACACGGGTCACACAGCCCCAGGGCTCTGATACTGAGGACATGGCCTGGGAGGTGGGTCCCTGTGGTGAAAGGTCCCACGAGCACCGACCTTTGCAGGGTGCAGCGAAGACCAAGGCCACCCCAGGTCCCGCCGTCCTTCTCGCTCTTGCCATGGGTGAGGGGCAGTGCAAGCCCCCGGTTCATGTGAGGATCATCGGGGGGCTCCCGGTGATTCAGACACTTGGGGAAGCCCCCGTTTCAGCTCTGCCTGAGACAACTCTGTCTGGAAATCCTCTCCCGGGATGCAGGGTTCTCCCTCCAGCTCCGTTGGCAGAGAGGGTGACACAAAGCCCTGCAGAGTGGAGGCTGGGCCCCCAGTGCCTTCTGACTCCCACCAGCCATACCCCATCCCAGACCACCCCAGCCCCAGCCAGCCCTGCTGCCCCCAGAGGCCAGGCCACTGTCCCTCCAGGCCTCTGCTCGGGGCCCCTCGCTGGCTGGGACCCCGTTCCCCCATGTCCTGCTCTCCAAGAGCCCTCGCCAGGCAGGACGCAGGTCCAGATGGGGCCGGGTGAAGTCATCGAGACCTGCCTGGTGTCCTCCTGCCTTCCCCAGAACAGCCTGACCCTGCGTGCCCAGGGCCCACTTCTCCCTCACAGCCCCATCCCCAACTCCGACCCCCCTCACCCAGGGCCTCTCACAGAGTCAGGGCTCAATGGGCAGGCTGGAAGTGGGCACAAAAAGCAACAGCAATCCAGGGCAGCCCAGGGGCTAACGGGTCTCGAGGTTGAACTGAAGACCCCGTCAATGTGTGTGCTGAGAGCCTGGGCCCCTGGCCCCCGACAGGCAGGCTGCAGGGCAGACCTACAGGGGCAGAGTTTCAGCCTGGAGACCCAGGCCCGAGTGACTTCAGGCCGAGGTAGCATGTGGCAAGGCACAGGCAGAGAGTGGGGTGGGAGGGACAGGGAGGGACACTTGGGGGCTGGGGCAGGGAAGGCTGCCTGGAGGAGGTGGGCACAGGCACACCCCGGTGAACAGGAGGGGCTTGCTGGGCGGACAGGTAGAGGGAAGGCCGGCAGGAAGGAGCAGGGAAGCTGGTCTGGCTGGCGAGATTTCCCTGCCGGCAGCCGGTAGAAGGAGGAAGGAAAGGGCTGTGGGGCTAGGCGAGGGGTGCCCTTGGCCTCGAGTCCGGCTGTGAGGGAGCTGCGCCAGGCTCCGACGGCAGTGGGCTCCAGCTCTGGGGCACAGAGCTGTGGCCGGCATGTCCTCCATCTGCCCTGACCATGGGGCTGTGGAGCACTTGGGATGTGGTCAGGGCACCTAGAGCTGAGGATTTTATCTACGTTAGTGTGAATTTAAACAGCCACATGTGGGTATCTATCTACCCTTGTGTCATCCATCACCCATGATCTAGCCTCTATCATCTATCTAATATCTATGTGTTTATGTATCTATCGATCATCTCTCTGGCTACCCATCCGTCTTCCATCTATCATCTAACTATCTATCTATCTATCTATCTATCTATCTATCTATCTATCTTCTATCTATCTAATCTATCTCCACGAATCGTCACTCTATTTCTCTCCCTCTCTTCTCTGTTGCAGCGTTAGCAGAGAGCCTTGTGTCCTTGTGACTCCGCGAATGGAGACTATCCCCGCCGTGACTGTCAGTGTCGTCCTACATTCCATGTTCATCATCTGTTCTAGTTTGCTAATGCTGCCGGGATGCAAAACACCAGAGATGGATTGGCTTTTATAAAGGGGGTTTATCTGGCTACACAGTTACAGTCTTAAGGCCATGAAGTGTCCAAGGTAACACATCAGCAATCGGGTATCTTCACTGGAGGATGGTCAATGGTGTCCGGAAAACCTCTGTTAGCTGGGAAGGCACATGGCTGGCGTCTGCTCCAAAGTTCTGGTTTCAAAATGGCTTTCTCCCAGGACGTTCCTCTCTAGGCTGCAGTTCCTCAAAAATGTCACTCTCAGTTGCTCTTGGGGTATTCATCCTCTCTTAGCTTCTCCGGAGCAAGAGTCTGCTTTCAACAGCCATCTTCAAACTGTCTCTCATCTGCAGCTCCTCTCTCAGTTTCTGTGCATTTTTCAAAGTGTCCCTCTTGGCTGTAGCAAGCTCCCTCCTTCTGTCTGAGCTATATGTAATCAAGGCCCACCCCGAATGGGCAGGGCCACACCTCCATGGAAATTATCCAATGAAAGATTTTGCCCTCAATTGAGTGATCACATCTCCACAGAAACATCCAATCAAAAGTCTCCAACCCAATCAACACCAATAGGTTTCCTGCCCCCACAAGACTGCATCAAAGATAATGGCGTTTTGGGGGAATGTAATACATCCAAACCAGCACGTTCCACCCCCTGGACGCCAAAATGACATGATCTTTCCATATTCAAAATACATTCATCCCATCATAATATCACAAAAACTTAAATCATTGCAGTAACAATAGGTAAGTACAAGATCCCATCAAAATCAGTTATAAGCATGGTCTGTCCAAAAACAAAATTCCCCTCTGGCTCTGGACCTGTGAAACTTAGAACAAGTTATCTTCTTCCTATATACAAAGGAGGGACAGTCATGGGGTAAATAGTCCCACTGCCATATTGAGAAATGGTAAAGAAAACAGGTTTAAGGGACCAAAACAGTTCCTAAAACCCTCAGGGCAAACTCCATTAGATTTCCAAGTCTGAGAGTCATTTACAGAATGACGTTGCATCCTTGGGGCTTGAGAGAGCGGGAGTCTAACCCTTCCTAAGGGCCTTTGCTGCAGTCCTTTCCTCTCCAAATGCTGGGGTGAGTGCTGCAATATATCCACACATTGGGGAGACCACCTTCTCGGCCCCACCCTCCTTCCCTTCCATCTCCGGGGCACACGCTCAACAGAACGGTGTGGTGGCAGCCAGGCTCTCCCCAGTCCCCTGCGAATGTGCTCCACCCTCTTTGGGGCCTGGGGTGGCAACACCTTTCCTGAGCATCGTTTTGGGGGAGATAATACATCAATTTGGGAGACATAATACATCCAAACAGCACATCATCATCCAACGTCTGGCAGAGGAGGGAGGGTGCATGAGGACGCAGGGAAGGCGGCACACAGACAGGTGTCCTTCTGGGAGAACATCCACAGGCTGGGGACGAGAGGCCAGGGGGACTGGGGGGACGGGAGGAAGTCGGGGGCTCCGGGGCGGGGTGCTGTGGTCCAGCTAAGGAGGGGGAGGAAGCTCAGTGCCCGACAGCCAGCGCCGCAAGTCCGGGAAGACAGAAGAGGGTCCACCGGAGGCGGCTCTGGTGCAGCCATTGGTGGCAAGTGGCAGAAGCTGACCGTCTTGGTGAGGGCAGAAGCCAGACTGGGGGGACGACAGGTGAGCGGAGATAAGAAGGGGGGTTAGGGAAGCATTGGAGGAAGTTGTGAAAGAAGGAGGGGAGGGAGTGGGAAGGAGAGTGATAACTGAGGAGTAATGTAGGATCATCAGAGACTGTTTTGTTTTGTTTTATCTTGTCTGGTGATTGATGAGTTTCACTAGTTTGGTTTACTTTGCATTGTTGTTGTGTCTTTAAAATTGGAAAAGATTTGAGCCAGGACAGATGTGAATGATGTTCCGGGCTGAGTCAACAGAACCTGGGGGCCTGGCTGAGGGCCTGGAGGGGTCGAGGGGCTGACGGCCCAGGCCTGTGCCCCGAGCTTGGCCTCCTCATCCTCTCTGCAGCCAGGCCCACCTCTAGCAGCTGGGAGCACACCACTTGCGGAGCTCATGTCCCCTCAGGCTCCCAGCTCTGTCCAGGCGACAGGGACTTGCGTGGAGTGAGGAAGGGCATGTAAGACCACGCGAAATGCAGAGAAGCCCATGTCAGCGAAGGGGGAGCTCCCGAAAGAGACAGGTCTGCCGGGCAAGGTGCCGTCTAAACACCCTCAGCCTGCAGCCGGGCGGCCTCTGAGCAAGGAGGTAGGGTGTGCAGAGCTCAGCCCACGAGTCCACCACAGCAGCTGCCTGTTGCAAAGCCAGTTCCTGTCCTTGCTGCCCTCAAAGACTGCTCTTGAATGTCCCCCAAATCACACTGACTCCAGCAGGTGATGCCAGACAGGTGCTGGAAGGGCCTGTTCCATAGCTCAGCTGCGGGCCCAGCAGCGACACTGGCAGGCGATGGGCACCGGCTTCTCCTCCAGATTCTGCAGCGCTCTCAGATCACTAAGCTCCGGGCCTGCTGCAGACTAGCAGCCTGCGGTGTTGGGGATTTCCTGAAGAGTAAATAAAATGTGTATTTCTTAGACTTGCTGAGAAAAAAGTCAATATCACATGTGTACCAATGCCAGGCAGGCAATGAAACTATTAAGAGCCACGTGGATTTGCACGCCGGGCGAGGGCATTCTGAATGCATTAAAGGAATAACCGATGCTTTCTTTATGGTAAGATTTTTATTTGTCTTCCTCTGTGCTGAGTAAAGCTATTCTTACTTAGCCACACAGATCAAGTCTCTCTCCTTTACAAAACATGTAAAGAACAATAAAGGAGCGTTACGGGAGCCTGTTAGCGTGCCACGAGGAGGAGGCACACGCTCCGATGGCTGGGGTGGCAGGAGGTGAAGGTGTGCCACCAAGGTCTCTGCCAACAGCCCTTGCCCAGTTGGACCCCCCCCCAGGCCACCCCATCCAGGTGGACACTGTCCCCAGTGGCCCTGCCCAGGTGGCCCTGGTGGGCTCTGCTGCACTCGGATCACTGTGGAGCTGGGCCTGCAAGCTTCCTGCAGCTCAGAGGAAGCAGGGACCCCTCCACCTCACCCCCTCACCCCTTCTCTGCATCCATCTTCCCACACAGCTGAGGAAATGGCCGAGCAAGCGCCACCTTACGATAATGATCATTTATTGCCATTTTTACTCGTTCTCAAGGGGCTGAATGTCCTCGATGGCTGCCAGCCCTCGCGCCTGCTGTGCGGAGCTGAGCACATCAATGGCCCCGTCTGTCCACTGCCCACTCATGTGCTCTGCCGTATGTGGCATTGGACTTCCTCCGTCAGTGCACATCTCTCCAGCCCTGGGACTGACGCGGCGCATTGCTGCCCCTGGGCTTTCTGCCGGCTCTCGTGGGTGCCGCTGGTTTTGTGGGGGGGGGGGGGGGGCACATGCACAGGGTGAGCCACCCCAGTGCCCCCAGTGAGACCTGCGACCACACAGATGCCTGCGCCAGCCAAGGTCAGCGGAGCAGCCAGCTGGCCCTGCAGTGGGAGCTCGTGGAGGCCGCCAGGTGCCCGGGCAGTCTGTCTGTGATGTGTGGCGGCTGGTACGTTTGCCATCCTCCTGCCCATGCACTGGCAGCCGACCAGGTGAGGGTCAGGTGTGCGGGTCTTTGAGAGCAGGAAGTGTAAGCTGAGCCTCTCAGCCCCCATGCTGGGCTGCTCGGGGTCGGGGCCCGCAGTCCACCCGGCCCTGGGGTCCAGCCTTGCTCCAGGATGAAGGTTCCCAGCCCCGGACATGCAGCAAAAGGTCATCTCCCTGCAAAGGCAGAGTGACGGACCCCGTCTCCACGAGAGCTGGTGCCTTCCCCCGCCCCGCAGCCAGCCCCTGGGGGAATCTCCATCCCACAGAAGGTGTCTGAAGAGCGCCAGGCACAGGGGCCCAGACCCTCCTGGCACCGGCTTGGCCGCCCGACGGCTGCTGCCCCTTCCCCTCAGGCCGTAAGGACGAGGCAGGTGTTGGAGACCCACGAGCCACCACCCTGCTGGGCTCTCTGGCTACAACATTGCTGGCCCCAGCACCCGCTCCCCCAGGGCCCCGGCACCCACCCCCTTGGCCTGGCAGAGGAGAAGTTGGAAGCTTGTGGTCCTGAAAATGAGGCGCTTACCCCAAACGGGTTCTGGCCAGGGTGCCTCTTGGCTGTCACCCTCCAGAAGTGTGCCCACGTGCAGCCAGAAGTGCATCGGCTCCAACCAGGAGCTGAAAACAGCCCTGCAGGTGGTCAGAGGAGGGAGCCGTGATGGCGTGGGGACCCCGGTTTTCTACAGAAAAGTGGGCACCCTTTCTGAGAGTCATCAGAAAAAAACATCCAGCCTTGTGTCAATTAAACTAGTTAAAGTGACTAACTCTGATGACACCAGGACCACCGTAAACAGAAGGCAAACAAACGTCCCCTACGCTCTGTGACAAGGGGCGTCCGAAGCAGGGCTGGCCTCCCGTCTGAGGCCCGGATCCACTGACCCGAACAACCGTGGACAGCCGGCCGGGACCCCCTGACTGGGCGCTGGCTCCGGGGAGCCCCAGAGGGTCCTCTCCCTCAGGACCTCACGAGAATAAGCAGAAGGCCTCACCCCGCACCGGAGACAATCTCAGACACCCTCAGCCCCCTTTCCCTGTAGCCCGAGGGTTTGCCGTCAGCTGTGGGGAGGGCACAGCGGCTCCGGCTCAGTCCCCGTTAGGAACCAGGAAGGGGCGGGGGTCCCCCACTCTGGACCGGAGCTCTCCTTGGCGTCCAGGGACCCCGGCCCCTTGCCACCTCCCCCTCTCCCGCCCCTCCTGTGCTTCCCGTGGCGGGATCGTCCCAGCGCTGCAGAATATTCTCTCCGAGTCTGGATTTTAACTGCGCTCTGAGGTGAGTCCGGGGGGGGCTGCTCCCGTCCTTCCTGGGGCCCCCCGTGCTGGGAGACGCCGCCCGCCCAGCGGCACCAGCCGGCAGCTCCACGTGGCTGCGAGTCTCCTCCCTGCGGCCTCCGGCAACCAGGCCAGGCGGAGGGAGCCCATCCGCGGCCACCGGTGAGCTCGACCAGCGCCGCCCCGACCCCAGGGGTGACACAATCCCAGGCTCCGTGAAGGACCAGAGACTAACGGGGGCAGGTTTCTTCTGGAAAATTCTCCACTTCTCCAGGCCTTTTGCCCTACCTGGACCATCTTGCTGACATAGAGGGAAGCTCTGTGCCCACAAGGAACTTTCTGGATTGACACAAGAGAGTCGTTCCACCCAGCTTGCGGAGTCTGCATCGGCACTGTCACCTCCAAACCTGCCTTTTCAAGAACCGCTCTGCTGTGATCGTTGGAACTGGAATCGGGACAGGGAAAGGAGAAGACCAGGCTGCTGAGGATGCCATCCCCGAGGGGTGCAGGCACCTTGGAAGCAATGCTGCTCGCTGGGCCTGCCGGCTTCAGGCATGGGGCTGCCAGGCTCGGGGGTTGGCTCCACGCCTCTGTGTGTGAGGGCAGCCGTCCTTGCAGGAAGGAACCCCTTGCCCCTCGGGATCCTGCACTGGGGAGCAGCCAGGCTCTGAGGGTGAAGAGGGGCCTTGGAGCGGGGAGAGCCTGCAGGGGAGGCTGGAACCATGAGCCCCTGCCAGCCTGGCCGGGGCGTCTGCTCGAGATATGGCCGACCCCCCGGGTCACCTTCAGGGTGTCCCTTGCTGGCTCCCACCCAGAGCTATACCCCGAGTCAGTGGGACCAACACCCCACTTCAGGCCTCCAGGTGCCTCCCACGCAGCTTCCTGAAACCGCTGCCCCCAGCTGCACCTGCCCATGGTCTTCCCATCACGCTCTGTGTCCTTCGTCACCCTTTCTCCCCCGAGGCCTGGGACAGGTCCATGGAGCAGAGGGGCCTCCCTCCCTCGGGAGAGATGGAGGCAGGGGAGCCGGGGGGCCCAGGGCTGCAGGTGGAGGCGGCTGAGCTGCAGAATTCTCCGGATTCCCACCAGCTGTGTTTGCTCTGGCTCTGAGGCCAGCTCGTCCCTGATTAACAGAGCTCAGAGCTCATGTTCTTGGAAAGCCAGGACCCACTCCCACCTCCCCAGAGAGGCCACAGCTCGTAGGAGCCTGCTCAGGGCACGTCACCCGAGACCAAGGCCACTGCCAGCAACTGACTTCCCAGCACAGGGACAGATGCCCAGCAGCTCATCCCCACACGGCACCCAGCTCTTGGAGACCAGAGACAGAGCCCGGGTCACAAGCTCCCGTTTCCACAGGGGGAGGCAGATGCACCGTGGACAGGGCCAGAGGATCCCACAACCAAGGGCTAGCCCAGGATCTCTCGCAGCTGCTGGGGTACAGGGGCAGCTGCTGGGGAACAGCAGAGTGTGGGCAGCTCTGGAGAGCAGAGGTGCTGATGGCGCAGCCCCTGCCTCACGATGGCCCTGCTGGAGAGGGCAGGGGACAGAGAGCAGGCCTGGTGCCTTGCTGGGGACAGTCTCTCAGGGCAGTGGGTGGCGAGGGGCTCTGAGTTGGGGGCTGCGATGGCCCTGGAGGTGGACAGGAGAGGAGCCCAGGGCAGGGTCCAAGGGCCCAGGAAGGCTGCCGTGAGCAGGCCATGACACTCTGATGCTCCCCAGTTCCGACGTGGACTTTAAGGTGTGGACACTCTGCCCCAAGGGACCCATCACCCAGTGGACACGTGGCCACTCGGGGACCCACACCGTGACCAGCTGCCTTGGGAACCCCATCCTCTTCACCCACCTGACAAATGAGGCTCCAACATCGGGTGCGGCTGACACAAGGCAATGTCCAGGGAAACCTGGCAGGGCCCCAGGTGACACGAGGGAGAGGCCCAGGGGCACCCCAAGACCGTGGAGAGAGGCACAGGTAGGTGGGAGGCAGTGGGCTGGTTCTCTCACTCCCGTGTCCTGAGCCCCCTTTTCTACCCATTAGGCTGCCCCTGATCAGGCCCACACTGCCTGGGACATCCACCCAGGGGCTCCTGCTGGGGTCAGGGCTGGGTCCCTGTGGCTGAACTGAGGGGCCCGGGGCCTGAGAGACACGGTCTGAGAGCAGCCTACTGGGGTCTCTGCCCTCGGTCCCCCTACCTTCCTCCTCCCAAACTCCTGCTTCTTAGACACTCGCGCTACGGCCCTGTCAATCGAGAAATAACAAACAACACCGCGCAGCAGTAAAGGCATTTATTTGGGGTCTTAGAATTGCAATTTGGGGAGCACGCATTCAGGTGACAACTCAAATCATGAACTGTCTTGACACTTCCAGGCAAGGGTTTTTAAAGGAAAAGAAGATGAGACATGTTGTTTGACATCTGGGCTGCCGCACTTGTCTCTCAGCTTCGTTAGGGAGCCGAGTTATTTTGTGGTTTGTTTTTCGGTGTCCTGTGTCCTTGGGTTTTGGGGGAAAGTCCTTGCTTGAGGCTTTGCTCACTGGGGAGGTTTGTGAGACGGGGCTGACATTTGCCTGAGTTGCCTCCAGAGCGACCTCCCAACTCCATTTTAAATCTCTGAATCACAGTAACTCTATTTTGTTTTATTTCTTTTAACAGAGCTGGGATTTTCTGTTGAGGGTGGATCTGATGAAGGTTGATTTGTCCTTGTAGTGGCCACTCCAAGAAACTTTGTAGGAACAAAACCATGCTCTTGAGAGGGCCTTAAAGAGTGGGGGAAGACCCAAGATTGGTACTTGGAGGACATTCTGCCTCCACAATAGCTCCACTTATAGGCCCATCAGAAAAAGAAAAGGACAAAAACAGAAGGGAAGGGGCTCAGAACCACACCTGTGGCTCTGTCTTCCCGCACCCAGCCCCTCCCCGACAGGCTCCCCTTGACCCCCGAGGGAAGAGGATCTAGACCAGATCCTGGAGAGATGAAGGCTTCCGTGGAATCCGGCTGCCCGCTGGAGCAGAACGTAAACCGTGGACCTGAACTGGATTTAGAGTGTTCATTAAGGATTTCCCCAAACAAGACCAGCAACTATTCACAGAAGAACCTAGAATTCTTTGGGGTGCATGGGATCCGGGGCTCCCCGACTTGTATCAGCTTTTACATATCGGTCTGAACCACAGATGCTAAATCCTGGGGGGCAGAAGCTGAGGGGGGGGCTGGCTGGGAAGGGACCTACAGGAGCCCTCTCCCCACGGGAAGCCTGAGAGTCAGGCCTGAGAAGGAGGCAAAGTTTCCGCAAAATTTCACATCAGGGCAAAGAAAATCTCAACAATCTCCTCCACAAATTTCAATAGGAAAGCTCTAGCCCTTGTGTTAAATACATAACCTCAAGTTGTCTCATCTGCCAAGAACAAAAATTCTAATAAAAATATAAGAGTGAGCAAGGAGAGAAAGCTATCTCTTTTATATAAACTAGTGAGTTTGTATTTCTGTATTCCTATGCTTTTATGTCTAACTCACGAATTTTTTTTTAATTGAAGTTATGAGCTCTCTATTTGTGTCTGTCAGTTGTTTGATGTATATTTTCCTACCTACAGATGGTAATACTGAATTAAGAAATAAAGATCCTTAAAGGAGCTCTATTCAAATTGCTTAAAGATTAATAAGTGATTATATGTAAATTAATGTGCTAAAGTCTCAGAAATGAAGGGAAACTGAATTCCTAATACTTCCACATGTAAAAACAGTATTTATAGATCTAAATCCAAATGTTTTAAAACTCAAGTGCAAATAATCTAGGTAAACCTTTGGCAAGCAGCTCTAGTTTAACATTGTTAGTTAAATAAAAAGAGCCACGTCTTCTGAGTTATCCAGGTTAAGTGCAATGCAAGCATACCGCTTTATTCAACTTGGCTATGTTCTGCCTAAATTTACACAGGTTTACTGATCAAATATGCTAGGACTATATCTACTAAATGTTTAAAATGATGAAAAATGTAAATACAAAAATTGTATTTAACTGAATTGAGTGTCCTGAAAACCTTTATTTCAAGAGTTATTGTGCTTTGTAGGGTGTCAGCTTGCAGATAGTTTCCAAGATCTTTTTGGGAACTTAAGTATGTAAGGTGTTCAGAATGTGCTTTTATTAAGGGAAAAGCTAAGTTTTGTCCTAAAGTAATTTTACTGGGTGGTACAGAAAGGGAAACAGGAGAGCGGAAGACAAAACCTAAATGGATACAAAAAGTTGTAAAGGGTTGTGGAAAGAATTTTATTTGTCATGGTCAATGCTGACTAAGGTTTGATAATAAAATTGCTAATCAGTGTAATATACCCCGTTCCACCTTTCATGGGCCCAGGCTGCTTTCCTGAGATTCCCCAGTGGCAGACTCCTCATGAGCCTCAGCCCGGAGACTGGACGGGCCATCACCAGAAGGCTGTGGTAGCCCCAGATGGCCAGGACCTCATCGTGTCCTGTTGGCCATCGCGGTGGCAAAACCACAGGGAGCTGGCCTCTGGGTCCATGCATCAGAACTAAGACATGCTCCAAGCCCTAGAGAAGTTGCTCCTCTTTTAGATCCCAAACTAAAATTGACACTTGGACTCCACAAACAGTCGGCATCCGATGTGGACAGCTCCTGCCCAAGTCGGAGAACAAGTAGATGACACCCAAGATCACGGACAAAGAGCCGCCTGAATTTCCTTATCTTTTTTCCCGTCTCTTCCTTTTCACTGTCTGTCTAAATGTTCTTTTAATCATCCCATGTCCCTCACAATGCTCAATCTCCATACCCAATAATGCCCTACCTTCACCATGATTTTCTTTCATCTCCTCTTCACCCAGTTCTGCCCCATGTGCTCCTACCTGGAACACAGTCCCTTCCTCCTTCTAGCACACCACACAACAAAAGAAACCCATCAGGGCCCCTGCGGGGCTGTGCCCACCCCCCACCAAGCTCTCCAGTATCCATCCCCTTCCTCTTGTAGACGTGGCCCTGACGGGAGACCCAGCTGTGCCCAGTCAGGTCACTCTCCTGTTCAGACTCCTCCTGGCTGTGCTTTAAGAGCCCCAAGACCAGGATTACCAAGAGGCCTCTTTAAACCCAGGAATGTGCTGTTTTTACTGGAAACCGTTTGGATAAAATCGGCTGCCCTGTAGGGTCTAGTAAATGTAACTGTCTCTATCTGGCAAGACTCCTTTTATATTCATGAGCCAGGAGCACACTGCGCTGTAGGAACAGACCCCCTTTAAAGATACCATTTTCTCCAAGCACCCCAAGGTTTTAGTTATGTAAGAACTCATTCCACTCAAGGCACAAACCCTTGGTGGGCTGAAAGTTCAGGCCAAGGGAAGTGATGGTTAAAGGGGACTAAGATATCAGACAACAGTGAAGACAAAGGTGGTTATGATTCTCCTTTTGGAGTTTAGACCCAATTAGCTCCACAAGCCATTATCCTGTTCCTTAAAGCAAATAGGCACCCTTATTAAGCAATTCAAGGACATTCAGCTTCCAAAAGGGAAAATTGGAAACACGATGGCTCTCAGAAGTGCTCTCAGAAGTCTTCCCAGACTACAAACACTTGTAAAGCGAAAACTGCCAGGCAAGACACAGCTCTGAACGGATCATGGAAAAACCCCTAAGCCGGGCTAAACCCCGGGGTGTTCTGCCCTTGGTTCTGTCCCCTTGCCGCGGGGGCAGGTGTCGCCTGTGTTGGGAGACACTCTGAGGTCACAGGTGGTGACCCCTCCAGTTGGCTTCTAGGAGGACACGAGGGCCTGGGCCCAGGGATGTCCTGACAGGGGCACTTGTTATCCTCTTAGTCATAGTCGTGATATCCCTTGGTTGTCGGTTTTCTTGACCCTGAAATGCAGCCACTGTGCTGGTTTGTATATATTATGTCCCCCAGAAAAAGACATATTCTTTAATGCAATCCTGTGGGGGCAAATGTATTAGTGTTGATTAGACTGTAATTCTTTGAGTGTTTCCATGGAGATGTGCCCCACCCAACTGTGGGTGATAACTGATTGGATAATTTCCATGGAGGTGTGGCCACACCCATTCAGCATGAGCTTCCATTAGTTTACTGGAGCCCTATGTAAGCTCAGACAGAGGGAGTGAGCTTGCTACAGCCAAGAGGGACACTCTGAAGAATGCACAGGAGCTGAGAGAGGAGCTGCAGCTTACAGAGACATTTTGGAGATGGCCTTTGAAGGCAGACTTTTGCTCTGGAGAAGCTAAGAGAGCTACTGAGAGTGACATTTTTGAGGAACTGCAGCCTAGAGAGGAACGTCCTGGGAGAAAGCCATTTTGAAACCGGAACTCTAGAGCAGACACCAGACACATGCCTTCCCAGCTAACAGAGGTTTCCGGATGCCATTGGCCATCCTCCAGTGAAGGTACCTGATTGTTGATGTGTTACCTTGGACACTTTATGGCCTTAAGACTGTAACTTTTTAAGCAAATAAACCCCCTTTATAAAAGCCAATCCATCACTGGTATTTTGCATTCTGGCAGCATTAGCAAACCAGAACAGCCACTAACAGACAAATGATACAACTGAGGATGTAAACCAGTGTGAATGGGAAGACAAAAGTCTTGAACTTCTGCTCACCCATGAAATTGGTGATGAAACACGAGAGACTTTTTGTGGTGAATGAGAGACAAACGTCTTTGGTTGAGCCCTCGTAACCGAGGGAATGACTGAAACGGGGTGCGGGTAGTTGGGGGGGATTGATAAAATTGTACAGGGAAAGCCCTGGGGTACCTCAGAGCCAAAAACAAACTAAAAACCAGTGATCTAGTCTCTCTTTGAATTCAGTCTGGAGTTCCCTCTTTATATTTTGAAATTTGAAATCCCCACCAAGGCAGCCAACGCAGACAGCCTATCAAGCCCCTAGTCCATTACCTTTGACCCAAGACAAAATAAAGCCCACCTGCCCTAAATTTGCCCCTAGTGGAAGGACAGACTCTTGTCCAATCACTAGGAATCGAGCCAACTTCCTTTTTCTGTCTACACAAATCCTTTGCCATCCCTAGAACCCCAAAGCTACTTTTGTCTGACTTCCTTTGGTGTCCCGAATAAAATGCAGTGGCCAGTGAACTTGTCTCCTATTTGTCTGTCACAGGGGCGGCCGAGGGAGCGGCTCTGTGGGCTCCAGGCTTCGGGGCTGGCGGCTGAGGCTGGGCCCTCGCTGTCTTTCTCTTTCGGGGCAGGAGCCAGCTCCCTGCAGACCTCAGGCCGGGCTCCAGGGGTGGTCTGGGGTGTGGGAAGGGCTGGCACCCAGGCAGCAAAGTGCTGAAGCCAGCAGTCCCCGTGAGCTGAACCCTCCGTAGCCCACTTCGTGTCTCCGGTAAGGTGGGTGGGTGCTGGGGTGGGGGGACGTCAGATGGCACCTCACGTACATGTGCTCACTGGGCTTTGGACCAACAGCATGAGCCTGCATTTGGGAACCCCTTTGGGTCCTGGCCAGCAGCTGGGATGAGCAGGTGGAGGGGCCTCACCCCACTGCCGAGTGTGCAGGCGGGGATTGGACTGGGCGCCTTGGCCAGGGTCCCGTGGAGGGGCCCTGGGGGCAGGACATTGTGGGTGGCTGTTCTGTGGTGAGAAAGGAGGTGCATCCTCCTGTCATGGTGACAGTACTGAAGCCACCCATCTCTGCCACAGGGACCACAGCCCGTAACCAAATCCCATGACCTTGCCCGGCCCAGCTGGCACCTTCTGTCCAGCAGAAGAGGCCTGAGCCCACGCAGGTAACGTGTGAGGGGCCCCAGCCGGGCCTGCCACGGAATTGGGCCTGCAAGCTTCAGGTGCTTCCCATCGCTGTTACAGCTGCGATGCTAGAGGAACCCGGAGGATCAGTCACAAGGGCTGGGAACCCATTCATTCATTCATTCATTCATTCAACAACGACCTACCAGGTGCTGTCACAGGCACCCTGCTGGGCACTGTGATTTAAGAATGACTCACAGAAGGCCAATCTAAAACTGAGACTGGTGATTTAATTTTTTCTGCAGGAGTGGTGCCTCCGGGGGCTCGCAGAGCTCTGTGGTGAGTCTGAGGAGCAGGTGGCTGGCGCAGGGTCTTGGCCTGTGCCTTTGAAGGGGGGACCTCTGTGGAGGGCTTGCCCGGGGCGCAGTGACTCCAGTGTGGCCAAGGGGAGTGTGTGAGGGATAGTGGGTGTGACGTGGCAGCAGGGACCCACCAGAAGCGGGCTCATGGCTGGATCACAGCAGTGAGCTGGGGCCCAGCCCTGGACCCTCCGGGCAGCCGTGGGGTGTGGGCCTCAGGGATGGGCGCAGGGGCCTCTTTACTGTCTCCCCACTGTGTGTGTGAGGCCAGGCACGACTGTTCAGGAGCCCACGGGGCGGAGAAGCCTGGGCCGAAGGCGAGAGGGGCAGGGCACATCTGAAACCAAGACCTGGGGTGACCGGGCTCAGGGTCAGTCACTGCAGCAGCCGGTGTGTGCGGTAGACAAAGAGGCTGTGAGGGGAGGTCCAGGGGGCTCCTGAGACAGCTGGTCTTTCCACTCTCTTCCCACCCCTTCCCTGCCCAGGGCCAGGCACTGACCTTTGCAGGACATCACCAGGGCTCCCAGACCCCCGGCTCCCCCCAGGACGACCAGGCAGGACCCTCTCGCTGATGGTCTCAGCTCTGTCACATGAACCCTGTCCTGGGCCTGTCCGACCCGAAGCCCCAGACAGTAAATCATGGCCATTGGAGCCCCCTGCCCGTGGGAGATGCCCGAGCTCGCCCACCCCGTCCCTCATGGTGCTTAGGCAAACACCCCACTAATTACCCTCAGTTCAGTGTGTCGTCAGCAGCACCCCAAGCAGCACGGGACGTAGAGGCTCCTTGGGCATCTGCCCCTCTGCACATCGTCTGTCCTCACCGGTCCTGCCAGCCCGACTCCACCGTCGGCCCTAGTGGGTCAATGCCAACGTCACCTTGACACCACGGCTATGGAAGAGGGGTGGGCAATCGAGAGGTTATGGGACTGGGCCGAGGCCACAGGGCGGGAGCTGGGGGAGCCGGGTGCCAGCCAGGCCGCCCCGCTCAGAGCCCGCCGTGGTCCCGGACGCAGCTTCCCACTCTGCGCAGGGCTGAGACGCAGGGTTCCCAGCAGCCTGGCAGGGAGAGGCTCCACCTCACCGTGCCCAGAGGGCCTGAGCCCCTGGCCGCCGGCTGCAGGCACCGAGAGGCCGGCGGACACACCGAGCTCCAAGGAGCAGAGAGAGTTTATGGTGGGAGCCGAGCCTGCATGGGGGTCAGGCCTGGCGGTCCCTGGCCAGAGGCCGGCCTCATGCAGACTCACTTCCTGCTGTCAGACGGCACCTTGGGGACCTGGGTTCAGCCCCCAGGGGCTACCGGGCACCGGGGGAGTGACCCAATGACCTGAACCCCACCCGGGGACGTCCCACTCTGGGGCCAAGTTGAATCTCTGGGTCAGAGAACCTGCTCTGCTGGGCAGCGGCTGGGCCAGGGCTGTGAGCCCACCTCCAGGATTCTCTAATTCCCGGACTTTCAGACTCCCCGGTGCTCCTGTAACGAGCAAAGCTGTTCCTCGGACGCTGGCGACACTCAGGTGATAAATGCTGACCTGCGCCAGTCTGCTCCCTTAGCCAGCCCTGACGTGCCGAGAGCCCGCGGCAGCCAGTCTCCCAGTGGCCCCCACAGCCCCCTCCTGTGTCGTGTCCCCCACCTTGTGCCAGGGTCGGTCGGTGGCTGATTAGGAAGTAAACGCTGAGTGTTTCCTCTTGGGCTCGCTCTTTCTTGGATCTCGGTCTTGCGGGGGCAGATTCACCACGAGCAGCTGTGCAGAGGGCCGTGGAGAGGACTGGAACCTTCTGCCAGCCGACACGCATGTGAGCCCAGGAAAGCTTCCTCCAGCCGCCCAAACACTGCTGGTTCCTGAGCCTTGAAAACTGCAAGATCATAAACACTTCTTGATTAAAGTCACTTTGTCTCAGTGTGTTTTGTTACGCAGCAAGAGATGACTAATACAATCCCACTTTAACTTTAAAGTAGAATCTCAATATAACTCTCAGAGTGAACTGATTGTCTTCCTCTCCACGGGATTTTTTTTTTAATTTTTAAGTTAATTTATATTATGCAAGCAGGTATCTTCCCTTTAAAATAAGCAGAAACATTAATGATTGGCTGGAAGTCTCCTGGACCCACCCTGATTCCAGGCTAACGCGACAGACAGCGGTCACCTCCTTGAAACTGTTCTGTACCGTTGGCAAAGAGCCCCGGATGTGACACTCCTCACAGCTTCATTCACCTTACACTTGAAATGAAACTTCAGTGTCCCATAAAATTGCAACAGTGGTATGTAGTTTGAGTTTTGTCGATTTATAGTAGATCATGAAGAGGTCTTAACTTTTCAGCTCATAAAGACTTCAGCCAGTTTTATCTTTGTTCTTTGGGAAACTAAGCTGCTGACCTCCCCAAATGCTGGACCAGAGAGGCTCACATGCAGTCCTAGTACAGTCTTTACATCAGTGCAGTGCATGTGTCATACACATAAGTGTGCACACGTGTGAGCATGCATGCCTGCAAATATGTATGCATGTGCAGGTGAGCACGGATGTGTGTGTGGGTGTGTGCATGTGTACGAGTGTATAAGTGAATATGCATGTGAGTGTGGGTGTATGTGCATGTGTGCGTACATGTGTTTGTGTGCATGCAAATGTGTATTGCGTATTTGTGTGCATGTGTTATGTGTGCATGTGACTGTGCATGTGTGTATGTGTGTACACGTGTGTTTTTGTGCATGTGTGTATGTGTGTGCATGTGTGAATGTGCGCATGTGTCTGTGTATATGTGTGTTGCATGTGAGTGTGCATGTGTGTGTGTGCGCATGTTGGGGATGCTCCATGGCTTCACCCTCACACCCTCGAGGCCTCTGAGGCATCCCCCCACAATCCTAGCGCAGCCGCAAGAAACCGAATGCTCTGTCTGGATTCAGTCCCAGCTGGGGGTGGGAGCCCAGGCACCCCGGCTCAGCCCCGGGCCTTCTCCCGCCGGGCAGTGGGCAGGGCTGTTGATTCAGGTCCAGCCTGGGTGGCTGGAGGGGACGCAGCAAAGCTCCTTCCCACAAGAGCAGCTGGACACACAGTGATTACGGCGAGTCGCACCCCACAGCCAGGGCTAAATGTTTGGTAATGCAAGGGCAGTGGTCCTGGAGCTTTCAAGATGACAGTTTAGAGCATATTTTTTGTCTTTGCAGGAAAGTGAAATTGTCTTCTTTAAGGATGCTCTATCTCCATTCTTCTTTCAGGGGGAAGAGGTACAGGCAGGAGGAAACAGCTTGGCCTCCTGCCCACCCCGTACCCCTCGTTCACCAGACTCCTCCTTCCTCGTATTAGCGTCTTATGTCCATCCACCTACTACAGGAGCATATTGAAAGGTCCAACGGCTCCTAGGCTTTCAGGAGACTCAGCAGGTCCCTGCTCCCTGCCTCTCCACTTCTTTCGACTCTCCAGAAGCAACTCATTTCGATCTCGTCTTTCTTCTTCTATCTACCTCAATCTTTCTATTGACAAAAACATGCTAAAGGTGCTTTTTCCTGATTTTTTTCCCTTTTGATGGCTTATGTATGTATCGATTTCCTATTATGGAAAATGATGCCTTCGTCATCCCTCACCATCCCCTCAACCCCGACAAGTTCCGACAGTGAGCTGTCCCTTTCGTCACCTCCTGCGGTGAAATCGATAGTCAATGCGTGCGGCCCTGTAGTTCTGCGAATGGTAGGCACAGCTGTCTCGTCATACTTGGCACACTGTGATTCTCCTGATGTGAAGATTTCACTCACTCAGCAGATGTTGGAGTGAGAGCCTCTTTGCAGCACAGCCAAACAAACCAGACACTCCAGAAAATTCTTTTCCCTCTTGGCAAGCCCTTTCCCGGAGCCGCTGACCCTGGCTCCCGTGGGCAGGCGCAGCTGACTGTGCCAAGGGCTCCGCGACTGCCCCTTCACCTGTGTCCTCAGGGTTCTCCTGAACCCCCCTGCCCCGGGTTCGATGTCTTCTGGATCCCATGCTTTCCTGTGCTTGTTTTACTTCCTCTGTGCCCTGCAGAAAATCTTCTAGTAGCTTCCTGGAAAAAAATAAAAACTGCCTGAGGATGGAAAGAGTTTAGAGCTTGAAAGCCTCCCCTCGATCTTGCGTAATAGTTCGGCTCACTATAGAAACCAGGCTGGAAATTCACATCCTTCAGAATTCCCAAGCTGTTGCTTCACTCTCTTTGAACAGCCAGGCTTTCTGTCCATAATTCTGTTGTTATTCTAATTCTGGATCTTTTTTATGTGGCTTTTTTTTTTCCTTTTTCTTTTCCTTTGGTCTGGCTGCTTTTAGTATTGAATTTCACAGTCAAGAGCTTTGGAGTTGGCCTTTTCTCACTCATTTTTCTAAGCACTTGTCTGCCTTTCAGTTTAAAAATGTAGGTCCTGCAATTTGAGGAGATTTTCTTATATTATTTAGTTGATCAAAGTGTCTTTCCATACATATCTCTGTTCTCTTTCACTGCAATTTTTAATTTCCAATGTGCAAGCCCTTGGATTGATTTTCTAATTGTTTCTGCCTGTCCATTTTCCATCTTATCTTTTTTTATATGTTTGTTTGCTGTACTGCCTGAAAGATTTCCTCAACTTTGACTTCTTACTATTATGTGTGTGTGCGCGCGCACACACACACACACACACACATAGCTGCTATCATATTTTCAATCTTAAAATTATTTTCCTTGTGTTCTGAACGTCCCTTATTTTTGCATCTTCTCATCTCACGGATGACACATCTTGCCTCTCTCTGGGCACAGTGCAGTGCTCTGAGTTGTATTTGTTGGTGGTGGTTGTCTTGCTGCTTCCATATTGTCTCCATAAATTCTGAGATCCTTTTTTTCCATTTAATTGTTGTCCCCACCATTCCCTCAGGAAGGCAGAGAAGTAGAGATGTGTTTGGGCCAATGGGAACCCCACAGTCTCCTCGGGTTATCTAACCCTCTGGCCCCATGTACCTGCGTTCCCAGGATCTCCCCACAGAGGCTGGGACCCAGGTGGTCCCAGTGCCCCCAGGTACCCATCTTCAGTGTCGCTTTTTCTGAGCCAAAGAGTCTGCTTGCCATGCAGAGAGAAAAATGACTCTGAGCTCATTTTTTCAAAGTCCCTCTGTCTATTCAAATTATATTTGATGCTCCTTGGGAGGTGTATCAGTTTGGCTTTATTATTTCCCCCATAAAAAGCCACATTCTTCGAGGCAATCTTATGGGGGCAGACATATTAGTGTTGATTAAGTTAGAACCTTTGGTTTAGATTGTTTCCATGGAGATGTGACCCACCCAACTGTAGGTGATAATGCTGATCAGATAATTTCCATGGAGGCGTTTCCCTGCCATTCAGTGTGCAACTTGATAAGTTTGCTAGAGCCCTCTGTTAGAACTCAGACAGAAGGAGCTTGCTGGCTGCAGCTGAGAGACATTTTGAAGATGGTCGTTGAAAGCTGATATTTTGGAGAATGCCATTTTGAAAAGCAACCTGGGAGCAAGCAGACACCAGCCACGTGCCTTCCCAGCTAACAGAGGTTTTCTGGACACAACTGACCATCCTTCGGTGAAGGTACCCAACTTTGATGCCTTACCTTGGACACTTTATGGCCTTAAGACTGTAACTTTGTAACCAAATAACCCCACTTTGTAAAAGCCAATCCATTTCTGGTATTTTGCATTCTGGCAGCATTAGCAAACTGGAACAGATTTTGGTACTAAAAGTGGGGTGCTGCTGAGTTTGCAAATACCAAACACGTTGGAGTGGCTTTTTAAATGGGTAAGGGGAAGATCGTGGAAGAATTGTGAGGAGCTTGATAGAAAAGACCTAGACTGCTTTAAAGAGACTATTGGTGGAAATATGGACCCTAAGATACTTTGAATGAGGCCTTGAAAAGAAATGATGACTGTGTTGTTGCAAACTGAAAGGAAGGGGATCCTTGTTTTAAAGTGGCAGAGAATTTGGCAAAATTGTGCCCTGGTGTCAGATGGAAAGCAGAATTTGAAGGCAACAAGCTGGGATATTTAGCTGAGGAGATTTCAAAACTAAATATCAAAAGTGCAGCCTGGCTTTTCCTTGCAGCTTATAGTAAAATGTGACAGGACAGAGATAAGCTGAGAAATGGGCTCTTGGGTATGAAGAAACCAGAAATCAATAGTTTAGAAAATTCCAGGCTTTCAGAAAGTGACACCCCAGAGGCTACAGCCCCACATGAGGATTTAACAAAACATTGAACCAACCGCCAGCTACATGTCTTCCCAGCTAGCAGAGGTTTTCCGGACGCCATTGGCCATCCTCCAGTGAAGGTACCTGATTGTTGATATGTTACCTTAGAGAGTTTATGGCCTTAAGAATGTAACTTTGTAACAAAATAAACCCCCTTTATAAAAGCCAATCCATTTCTGGTATTTTGCATCTAGCAGCATTAGCAAACTGGAAAAGGAGGACACTGTGGTTTTTCTCAAATGATGATAATAGTGTTGATGGTGATGATGGTGATGGTGGTGCTGATGGTGACGGTGATGGTGATGGTGATGGTGATGATGATGTGATGATGGTGATGGTGATGATGATGGTGATGATGTTGATGGTGATGATGGTGATGATGGCCTACCCTAGGCTATGGTAATCAACTTTTTTAGGGTAATCTCCTACATCCCCCACCCATCCCCAGAGAGCTGCTGCGGCAGGGCTCCTGTCTACCTCTCTGCAGGTGATGAAGCTCACAGGGGTGGAGCTGCTCACCTGATATTTGCAGGTAAACAGGCTAGAGCCAGCTGTCTGATGTCCTCAGCTGCCCTGGCCTGATTCCAAGTGCCTGCCCTGCACCTATCTTGCCTGATGCTCTTTCTGGTCTCTTATGTGTATTTTGTCTCAGGGTAGGGGAATGGGACCAGAGGAAAGGGTTTTCTAGAAGGCTCTCAGGCGACCCTCAGTTGTCCTTTGACCTCTGGGCCCTTGGTTCCCTTCCTGTAGCTTTGTGTGACACTCGGGGCTTTGGTACCCATGGTTGCTTTTGTTTTTACAGCAAGAGCAGGACAGACTGGGTGGGAGCTGATGGCTTTGGGTGCCCCAGGCAGAGATGAAGGAACTGGACAGGGGCACGGGGAGGGCAAAAATCCTCGTGGGAGTTTCCAAGGACCAAAAGTGGGTCTGTGGTTCCTCAGTAACGTCAGCTGGAGGCAACTTATGAAGAAAAACAGGTGATTAACATTAAACCAAGAACAGCCTTGTGAGGCAGAACCAGAAAGCCATCACTGCACAAGATGGTGAAATTAATTTAGCTCTGTGGTTTGTGTACAGGGGACAACTGGATAGCGAGAGGGTGCCGGCAGACAATTGCAGTTGTCAGGTCCTGGGTGCACGTAGGGGATGTGATTATGTCTGTATCTTAATTTCATCTGCCTCCTTTCAACCCCAAATGGTTTGCAGAAGCAACGAAGCTCACGCCACATGCCGTAAAGAAAACCGTGGCCCGACCTCAAGGCCGTGCCAGCCCTGAGCACCGTGGCAGCTGCTGGGATGTGGTCCCAGGCGGCCTTGGTGCTCGGGCAGTGCCCGGCAGGGGCTGCCCATCTCGTGCTCTGCCCATCTCGCTCTGCTCCAGGCAGCCCTGAACCCACAGGGACCCCAGTGCCCCCATGGCTCCAAGCCCCATCTCCTGCACCTCTTCCCTCACACTCCTGGGTTCTCAGGCTCGGATCCGCTTGGGGTTGCAGCCCACAGCTGGCTTGGGACTGAGGGTCAGCTCCTCACCTTTGTGGGGCTGGGGGCAGAAGAGGTGACACTTGGGTGCTAGGGCAGGTGGAGGCCACCCCAGGAGGAGATGCCTTGGGCAGCTCCAGTTGTGGCCCCCTGGTGTGTGCTGGGAGCCAGGCATGCACTGGCAGCTCTGGGGTACAGGATGAGGGGACAGAGACTGAAGGGGGTCCCCCAGAGCTGCCCAGGCCCTGATCCCTGGCTCCTGCAGCAATTCCTTCATGTGGCAAAAGTGGCTTTGCAGATGTAATTAAGATAAGCCTGTTGAGATGGGAGATGAGCCTGCATTGTTGGGGGGGGGGGGGGCTCCCTACGTGCAATCCCAGGGAGCCTCACAGGAGGGAGGCAGGGGCAAGAGGCCAGGGGTCGGCACGGGAAGAAGCTCCTCTGGGCTGCGAGATGGAGGAAGGGCCAGGAGCCAGGATGCAGCTCCGGAAGCTGGAAGGGCAAGGACGGGGACTCTCCTCCAGGCCGCTGAACCTTAATGTGGCCGGTGATGCTGGTTGCAGACCTCTGGCCTCCAGCACGAGAAGACAACACATTTGTGTTGCTTTGAGCCTCCCAGCTGTGGTGGACCCAGGAGGACCCAGACCCAGGAGGGTCCTTTGAATGTTGGACGAGATGGTGGGGGCCTGGGGTGCTGGTCCAGTCCTGGAGGCAACGTCAATTTAGACGGGTGGGTGGGTCCCCATCCCGGAGGCAGGGATGGGGTTGGGAGACCCTGAGGCCCCTGCAGACAGGTGAGCTGGGACAGGCAGCTGGGGGGCCGCCTCGGTAGGGGTGCTGCCCAAGGCAGCCCGGAGGAAGAGGGGGTGGGACGGGGCTGGGGGGAAGGGAGCCCGGTGAGGGGCACTGCACCCAGCACCCCGGGAGCAGAAAGGCAGATGCCTGGGGGCTCTGCTCCCTGTGCTTGGGTCGAACACTGGCCCCTGCCCCTCTCAGGCCCAGCGCTTGGGCGCAACCTTCAGCTCAGAGCTGCCAACCACCAGGGAACGCCCAATCCTCAGTTCAGGGCTCCCACCCACCACAGCAATCCCCTCCCCAGCCGTTTCCTGATCTCCTGCCTCTTCCTCCCGTGGTCACACACCCCTTTTAGGGAGCTAGACCTTGTTCAGCACCCCTTCTGGACCCTTTCTGCACCCTCCACCCAGGCCCCCAGCTTCTCCCTGTGCCCACCAGAATTGTTCCCCAGCAACAGGGTGGGCCCAGTGGGATGGAACCTACTCCTTTGCACCCTGGGGTTAGGACTGCCAAGGTCCCCTCTAGTTGAGACCCCTGACAAACCCCACCCCCACCCCCCAGTCTGCTCCCTCCTGCTCCCTTCTCCAGGGTCCTTGTGTGGCCATCGAGTGATCCTGACATGGTACACTGCCAAGCCTGTGCAGGGACACAGCCGGAAAAGGGCGGGCTATTCTCCAATATCTGCAGAACCGGCTGGGAGCCTGAAACTAGGCTCCCTAACTCACTGTGACATTTTCAGAGCAGCACACTGCACCCAAGCCTGCACCTGAGCCTGCCCCCCGAGCCTGCACCCAAGTCTGCACCCTGAACCTACACCCCAACTCTGCACTGTGAGCCGGTCCCCTGAGCCTGCACTCCAAGCTTGCACCCCAAGCCTGCCTCCTGAGCCTGCACCCCAAGCCTGCACCCCGAGCCTGTACTCTGAGCCTGCCCCCTGCCTTCACTCCTGACAAGAAGCCTGCCCTTGTTCCTATATGAGTAACGGGCCTGGGCACCCCCTGCCACATGCAGCGAGTGGCACACCCCAGATCTGCCCAGAGGCCCAGTGTTAAAGGGGGTGAACGGAGCCAGCCCAGGGGTCTCTGCAGCCCTGGGAGTCCCTTTGGCCCTCCCCTCTCCCAACAAGCACCGCCCTCCTGGGTGCCGGGGACGCCCTGTCTTTCCTCTGTCCTGGGAAAACTCTCCTTGGTGCACCTGCCCCACTGCACCTTCCTTAGAACTCGAGCCGCAGTGCTCTCCCCGGGGTCCCAGCCTCTCCGGCCTCAGATGAGGGTGGTCGAAGCTGGGGACCTTGGAGCCCCCCCACACACACACACATTTGGGTAGAAGTGGTGCTGTGTGTTGGCCCCGCCCTGGCCTCCTGCCCTCCCCGCCCCAGCTCTCCAGAAGCTCCCCTGTGCCTTTAAAAGTCCAACATCTGGGAACACTTGATAATTCCTTCTTCCAAAGAGACCTCACCTCCAGCCTGATTTTTTGACAACCCTGGCTTTTTTTCCAAATTGTAAAGGGCTTTTACACAATTGACAGGTTATAAAAGCAGGTCTGTCAAAACGATTTTCTTCCTAAGGGAAAAGGCGCCCCACCCCCTACACACTACTTACTGGGGTGAAACACCAGGAGGCCCTCCCAGGGTGCATGGGGGTGACCCCTGGTCAGCTTCTGGGGCATCCCCTGGGGAGAGTCCTGGGGGTGGAGGGTGAGGCTGGCCTTACTTTTCAGATGTTAAACCTACTCCAGCCCCTGGGTTACACCATCTTCTCTTGGGGTTTGGGCTAGACCCAAACATGCTCCTCCAATGAAGGCAAAGGGGGGCCCTTCTCCTTCGGGGTCCAGGGGTGCCCCCAGGATGCTGGCATCTCTGCTCCTCCCCAGCCAGCTGACCCCAGAGTCCAGCCTCAGGAACCTGGTGGGAGGGAGCCCTCCTACGATTTCCTCAGGGTAATTCTAAGGCCACCACATGCCCCTGTTCAGTCCCCGAGTGACGATCCCACAGGTGACAGTGTGCCTTCCATGAAGAATAAACAGGTACTTGCCAGGAGGCTGGACAGTGTCCACGTGAGGAAGGCTGCAGGAACGGACCCAGACACCCAGAACCCACAGCTGCAAGAGATGCTTGCTCAGCGCTGCCTCTTTGTCCCCTCCCTGTCCCCTCACTGAGGCCTGTCCTATAAGAGGGGGACCCCAGAAGGCAGGCTCCAAGGAGCCGCCCCTCAGCTGTGGGCTGGGCAGCTGCCGAAACCCTCAGCCCCACGTCAAAGGCTTTACGTGCATTTATATGCAGTTGCCAAGAAATCCACACAGCACGTTTTATAAAGGCCAGGTCATTTTCCCAAGGTCACACCCTAGGATGTGGTGGACCCAGGAGCCGGCTTCCCTGAGGTCGACTTGATGCAACTGCCTGTGCCCTTTCTGTGGCAGAAAGAAACTTCCTGAAGCAAACGGCTGAGGAAAGAGAGCAGCTTCTTTTCCAGGATCGTCAGAGCACATTCCAGATAGAAATCTCTCCCTGCGAACGCCGCACGCCCAGGGCAGGGTTGACTTCATGATGAGATAAATTATAAATCGTTGGATTTATCTGCCCATCTCTCTAATCAGATTAGGCTTTACTGAGACCTGGATCTGCCACAGATATGCGGATTCTGCTCCTTTAACAAATGTGAGGGAAACAGAGCCGCCTCAGTCTCCAAGAAGCACCAGATAAAAGATTTACCCCGTTTACTTTGGATTAGAGAAGAGTTTTGACCTTGAGTTGGGAGTTACTGTTTTTCTGAGTCACCTTTCAATTGGAAACATTGTTGCCTTTCTAAGGGACTGAAAGGCTGAAAATGTAACAAAGCGCAAACAGTGCTCCTCCATTAACCAGGACCAGATAATAAATTAGGAGCCGCCTTATTAAAAGAAAATAACTAATTTCAAAATGTTATTGCATCCAGAGACTGAGTCCAGGGTCAACAATGTTTGCTTTTCGCAGGAGCCGCGCTGGGTTGATCTCCATAATGCATGCCTTAGCAATAATTAGATGCTTAGTAGGCTAATTATTTTGTGAATAAAATCAAACAAAATCAGGTAATTAAACAGCAGACAGAGAATGTCTAACGTCTTGTCCTGATCATTGTTGAAAGTCGGACTTCACAGGGTGGGCTATGAATTAACGACGGGTGGGACAGACGCTGCTGGCAGACGCAGGTGTCTCTGCCCACAGCCCAGGCACAGCCTCGACCACGGTCCGCTGGGCCCCGGGCTCCCGGCTGGTGACACCTGAGGACTCTGAAGGAGGGAGGACAGCGAGCAGCACGTGTAACTGGGAAACGTGGTGGTGACCGTGACCATTGGTGGCCATTTTCCGCTTTGAGGCTGACCCCCGGCTGGCGGAGCAGGGGCCAGGGGCCCACCTCTCGGATTCCGAAGCAGGGCTGGTGAGGGCCGCCAGCTGGAGGCAGGGTCCGTGCTAACCAGCGGCCGTTTGCACTTGGGCCATGACTTCTCCGAACTCTTGGTTCTGAACTGTCAAAATGCAAAGCAACTTCTCCAGGCTCTCACACGTGTTCAGTGAGTCTATGGCACCCACAGGGTCCTTCCTGGCCGGCAGGGTGAGGTCTCCGGGACAGCTGCTCTCACGAGTGGGGTCCCAACTGTCCACAACCAAGGCCACCTTGAAAGTAGGACTGTTAGGCAGCAAGCACCCCAGGGGCAGGGTCCTGCCTTCCAGAGCCCCCTCCTGTCCCGAGAAATCAAGCTTTAAATAAGAGCGTAACAGAGACCAGACAACTGCCGCCAGCAGTCAGCTGCGCGGAGAGACCCGGCACCCAGAAGCTGGGGAGAGGAGCGGCGTCTGACCGGCCGCCCCCAAACAGTGTATTCATGCTCCATCCCTGCCCAGAAGCCAGACACCACATTGGCTCAGGTACAAGCTGTCTGCTTTCATGAGGCCTAGCAAGTCTGGAAAATCAGCACACCACCCTCCGCCCTGCCCTGGCCGAGCAGGAGAATCTGATTAAGCCAGTGCCGTGGCGCGGAGCTGCTCAAATCAGAGGGAAGTGGGTGGAGGGGCAGCGTCAGGGCCATGGGTTTTAGAGCTGCCCGCTCTTTACTAAGGTCCGGTTCCCTGAAGTTGTTCTTTGGGCCTGGGGACATTCCCTGCCCCCCATGCCTTGCACTTGGGGCCAGTGGGACCCAGTCATGGCGCTGAGGTTTCTGGGTGGAGCTGAGCCCCAGGGCCAAGGAAAGACCTAGAAGGAGGGCTGAGCCTGGGAAGGCTGCAAGGGGCACTGGCACTGTTGGCACAAACTGGAAGCACACGGCCGTTCTCCAGGGTGCTGGCCCCTGAGCAAAGGGACATTGTGTTTGCCACGCTGCCTCCCCCTTTCCTTTCCTTGTCTCCCTCTATCCCTCCCCACTTTCCTTCCTGAGTGTCCAGTGTGGCTCGGAGTCCACGGGGCACAGCAGTAAACGAAGGAGGCAGAAGCCACAGCCCCCAGAGGCTCAGCCTGAAGAGGAGGGACGGACAGACAAGGCCAGTCCATAAACCCCACAGCACATCGGGAGGTGAGGACGAAGGCACCTGCGAGTTTGCACGGGGAGTCTGGGGGCTTCCCAGGGAGTGGCCTTGCAGAAAAGATGAAGGAAAGAGTGGGTGAGGCATGAAATAACCACAGAAAAAGACAGGCAGGTGGAGAGCAGCACACGCCAAGGCCCTGGGGCAGGGCCAGGAGGCTGTGGGGCATCCGAGGACCCACGACTGCCTGGGGCTGAGGGAGGAAGAGGAGGAGATGGGAGCAGAGGCTGCTGGGGAGGGGACAGGCAGGAGAAGGGTGCTTAAAGCCTCGTACAGACTTAGGCTTTGCCTAGGAACGAAGTCTCCAGGCCTTCGTTCATGCTGTGACGAGCCCTGAATTACACTTACCAGGGTCACTAGGCCACAGGTGGGTCAAGGGTAGGAGCAGAGCATGCAGGCCCCTGCCCCCCGACCACCTTCTCCTGGCCTGTGGGAGCTTTGCAGGGAGATTCTTCCAGAAAGCCCTCCTGGCCATCTCTAAACTCAACCCCAATGTAGCCCCAACAGAGACGGCCTTTGCCCAAGTTCTTGACACCCAGGAAGCCCACCATCATCAAGGACAGCTCCCCAAGTCTGGGAAAGGCTGCTCACCTGCGGGGTCCCCAGGCTGGAACTCAGCACACACCCCCGGCCCCTTTTCCCGGTCGAGCCCCTGCAGGCAGACCCCCTTGGGCTCCCTCCTGCCCAGGCTGCCTGGATCCCCCCCCAGCCGACCACCACCTCCTCCAGGCCCAGGGGAGAGGCTGGAAATTAACTCCCATCCCTCCACTACGTGCTGTCCATGGAAACACTGCTTTTGGGGTTCGGGGTGGGGAAGGCTTTGCTAAATCCAAAACCCAATGTGGAGACCATGTGCACAGTGCCCTCTGAAGCCCCCCACTGGGCTCTGGGCTCCTGGGATCCCCTCTTCTCTGTTCACTGCTGCCCCTGCCCTGGGCTGGGCCAGGAGCTCGCCAACCTGCAGCCCACACCGGTCAGGGAAGAACAGTAAGATTATCTGTGCAGAAACGACATTCTGGACACATAAGGCAATTGCAGGAATCCCAGGGCAGGGTGAGACTGAGAAGCAATGAAACATTCCACAGCCAGAGCCAGAGCCGAGTGCCCCGGCACTCGGGAAGCTTCTAGATGGTATTTCAGCAGCTCTCAAAATAATTCTTTGAAAGCAAAATTGTAAAATATGCAACGCATCTCGTGCGAATGTTGGACACAGGGTATTTAATCTCTTCTTTTCTTCTCCTTCCCACCTGCTGGGAGCACAGGCAGATGACACCCAGCCTCGGGGGGCCCAGGGGTGGCCCTGCTCCCCTGAGTTTCTGGAGCTGGCCCCTTTCTGGGTGATGGGAGGGAGCTGACCTGCCCTTTTAGATGCCTTTCCTTGGGCATGTCGGGGATGGAGGACAAACACCATCTCAGGACACCCCAAACACACCCTCATCTCCAAGCATCTCTGGGATGCCCCCACACACCTTGGTCACGGCCTCCCCAGGCTCCAGCCGAGCCCTGACCACTGTCCCCTCTGTGTGGGGGCTGAGGGACCCAGGCCCCGTGGCTCAGATGCACGCAAGGCTGTGAGGGGCCCTCCCAGCATGGACGTCACTGCTAACCGAACCCTGAGCCTCAGTCAACACAATGAGGGGACCCCAGCAGGACAACGGCTGAATGCAGCCATCCCGGGGTGCGGGCTGCATCCAGGCAGGGACAGATCCAACTCTGCCCTGCACTAAGGGGCACACTCGGGACACACTCGGGACACACCCGGGACACACTCAAGGCTCAGCCAAGGCAGGCTCAGGGATCTTCTCAGGGACATCCTGGCAGCACCACCTGGACCCCCGTCCAAGGCCCGTCCCCTCACTGCCAGGGGCACCCCATGCCTGTTCGGGCCTGACGGGGTGGGGCCCTGCAGGGGTGGGGTGTCCGGCTGACCTTGCGGTGGGGCGGACGATGTCCCTGGCCTGTCTGCAGGGTCGGGGTCATGCCGTGACCTCCCTACAGGGTGGGGCTGTGTCCTGGCCTCTCTGGGGGGCTGCCCTGCAGCTGTCCCTGCCTCTGGCCTGTGTCCCCGCCCAGTGGGAGGGAAGGTCCAGCTGCCACACGGTGGAGGCCAAGTGCTGCCCACTCTTTCCTCCAACCAACCCGCCGGGGGCAGCCTCCTCCTCAGAGAGGTTTCTGGCACCTCATTGTTTGTTCCCGTGCAGCCCCTGCCCGCCAGGCTGGCCACCTCCAGAGGCCCAGGGCCTGCCCAGCTCTCGCCTCAGACACGCTGGCACTCTCGGGGCACCTGGACCTGTGCCACCACTCCGGCCGTCTGTCCTGATGGCCTGGAGGAAAGCTGGCTGGGGCCTTGGGATCGAGAGATGGCCAAGGGCCATCTGGGTACCCTTGTCTGCCCTGAGTGCAAGGCCCCAGCGGCTCTGCCAGGTGACCCCTAAGAGCAGGGACTTATGCTGTCCCCCAGTCCGCTCCTTTTAGGGCCCTGTGACCTGAGGCCACCCCCTAGAAGTTAATTCTCAGGATCAGTCCCTGTTTGGTGCCAGCCCTTCTCCCTACACAGCGGCCGAGGAGCCCAGCTCAACCCACTGTGGCCTCCGCAGCCTTGGCCTGAGGTCTCAGAGCCACGTCTGCCTGCCTGGCTCCTCCGGGCCAGGCTGACACCCCTGAGTTCTCTCAGATCAGTCAGAAACGCTTCCCTCCATGTGGGCTGGAGGGGCCCAGGGTCCTTCAGACATGGTGCACAGTAGGTGCTCTTTACAGAAAAGACGCTCAGTCTCTCTCGAGCACAGTCAGTGGTGTGAACCGCTGCCAGCCCCTGGTCTGAAGGTAGCAGCCGCTCGGCTGGGTCTGGCCCAGGTGTGCACCATCTCTGCGGTAAAAGCAGCCACCACCGCCATCCACCCAGGAGAGCCGGGAGGCCTGGGAGCCACACGCCAGGCAGCTGCCACCGCAGCCCTCTCTGCACCTCCCTGCGCTGGGTTTGCAGGAACAGTGACTGCCACGGTGCTCCTCGGGTGTGACTGGTCAGGGGCCTGCAGGGTCCCCGACTGCAAAGCCAAAGAGCCAGTCTGCACCGGATTATATGCCGGAATCCGAGCCGCATGGAGACAGAAGGAGAGCACACAGGCCCCCCCTCCGTCTGTCTGTCTCTCCCCCCTGCCTCTCTCTGTCTGTCTCTCTCACATGATGTGTACACAGAGTCGCTCCTAGGGCGGACACAGCAACGTGATCTGATGGAAACTCCCCGTGGAGAGAGCTGGTTCTCTCCCCCAACACCGACACTCCTGTCTGGTGTTTCTCGGAGCATTAGCTGCTGTGAGGTAGCCGGGGCCAGGGGAACCAGACCCCATTGGGAGATGATCCTCATTTCTTCCCATTTTCTCCCAGCAACATCCAGGCTCCATCAGGCCTGTTAAGAAGGTGGCCCCCTTGCTCCTCCCAGAGCCTTCCGTGGGCCTAAGAGTTCCTCCACAGATTTCCACTCTCTAACAAAGAGAAGTGCCCTTTCTGAGTTTTGCCAACAGGTGAAGTGCGTGGCGGGGGCAGGTCCATTTCACTGGCTGAGCCCCGGGGAGGCTCCGGCCCCGGGAGACGCACATCTTCAGTCTCGCTGCCACCTCGGCTTAGCTGCAGCCAGAGAGCATGCTCCCTGCCAACCCGACACACACACAGGCGTGCACGCACTTGCACAAAGTGTGCATATATACACTTGCACATACCTGTGCACATGTGTACATGCCATGCCCACATGCCCACATAACACCCATATGTGCACACATATACATGTGACACACATGCACACGTCGCACACTCACACACACAGGTGCACACGTACACGCACACTCATGTACATACGTGGTCACGCACGTACATGCAGCACACTCACGCACACAGGTGCACATGTACATGCACACTCATGCACATATGTGGTCACGCATGCACACGTCGCACACTCACGCACACAGGTGCACACGTACATGCACACTCATGCACATATGTGGTCACGTATGCACATGTCGCACACTCACGCACACAGGTGCACACGTACACGCACACTCATGCACATATGTGGTCACGCATGCACACGTCGCACACTCACGCACACAGGTGCACACGTACATGCACACTCATGCACATACATGGTCATGCATGCACATGCACACATCATGCACCAATTGTGCACACAGGTGCACATGCACACACACCCCTGAGGTGCTGCTGATTTGCGCCAACCTCACAGCCTTTGTGAATTCCAAGAGGTCCTGGCGGTGCCGACGGCCGGATGCTAGTTCATCCGACAGCCCCACTGGCGCTAAGGGGCCACTGTCACCTTGAGGACCGACCACGCGCAGGTGCTGGGCTCTTCTTCCATCCCCCCAACTTCAATGGCAGCTCGGGGGACCGGTGCTATCCCTGGCCGTTTCCCCGACTCGCACCTCCCGGCTCTGAGGTCGTTTCCAGGGAAGGAGCAGCACAGGTCCCCAGACCCTGTCGTCTGTCGTCCCTCCCTGTCACCCTCCTCCTCTGGATGTAATGGGGCTTCCCTCTTTAAATGCAGTCATCACATCACCAGTGTTTGCTTATGCACACACACAAATATTTCCACAGCAGGCCAAAACCTTTCATGAGGAAGAGCTTGGCGTTTCCCTTGGCCCGATGCTCTGCCAGACAGTGGAGCCCTGGAGGAGGGAAACAGGTGCCCATGACCCTTCTCCTGTCACCTGCTCACTCGTCAGCCCGAGCATCCCCCCAACACGGTGCTGCAGCCTCTGTACCTGTCGGCAGGGCCGTGTCCTTCTGAAATCACTCCCTGCGGTACGCGTGTCCCACCCCTCCTGGCATCTCCGATTGGAAGCCCGGCCCTGGGCACGATGTGCCTGTTAATCATTGTTGGTGATGAGTCAATGAACAAGTCAGAAGGTTCGTGAGCACTCCTGGGCTGGGCAGGCCAGCCACTGCTGCGGTCCCAGCGAGCCGCCTTCATGGCCGGGTGTCACCCTCGCCCCCATGAGCCTGCCTGGCCACAGCCCCCACCCCTGTGGCATGCACCCCCTGCTGAGCTTTCCCCGCCCCTGCACCTGCTATGTCATCCCCAAGTAGGAGCTTGGCCCAGGCTACTCTGTCCACTTGGGATCCCTCCACTGCCCGGCTCTCCAAATGAGCAGGAACAGCTTCTCCTTCAGGTACTGCCCTCTCCCCAAGGCCCTCCCATCTCCCCCATGCCCCCCCACCCCCGAATGAGCCCGTGTCCCCCAAAAGCCCAAGGTGCAGGAGGTGACTGTTCTCCCAGGGCTGGGTCCATGTGCCAGGCACAGCTCAGCTTCCACAGATGCTGTGCGGACCCTGCAGGACGCAGGGAGGAAGGAGACAAACGGCCATGTGGTCACCAACCAGCTCGGTCTCCACCCCCGAGATGTGGGCATCTGAGCCAGCCGGGGTCTTTCTATTTATTTTATAACAACTCTAACACACGGAAATGTGCAAATTTGTGGTTTGATAAATATTTGTTGAACAAATAGGTTAAAGGTTTTCCATTAAGTTAAATTTAATGAAAAAATTTTAACAGCATTCTAAATAAAATATATACTTATGTATTTTTTATTTTTTGATTTTTTTACTTTTCCTTCCTTGATCCATGTCAGAATACCATCTGGGAACAAACAAAGAAAATGAAAATGACAAGAGAAATGCATTGTAATATCTTCCTTGGCCATATTTTGGCAAAACCATTACTTGAAATACTGCAGAGGAAAAGTGTTTATTAATGACAAGCAAACCTCAAAAGTTTTAACAGAATCCGTTTCCTTTAGATAAGGACCCAATTATGTAAATGCATGTACTTTCTCCGTCAGAATAAGTTTCAAAATAATAGAACATCAAATTCCAACATAAAATTTGGTCTATTATTTTTAACATTTAGTGTGGAGGTAGAATAAATTTTATGCTGTAAAGAAAAAGAATACCAACTGCGGTCGCAGTTGATTTGTCTGGGGGGGGGGGGCGGCCGGTTGCTGAACCCTCGGCTCTCGGCGTTGCTCGGAGGGTACCGGCGGCGGGGGCTCTTTCCCGGAGGCGAGGGCGAGGCGGGGGACTGGGCCCGGTCCCCGGCGGAGGCGTGCAAGGTGTGGAGGGCGGCGAGAAGGAACAGGCAGGACACGGTTCTTTGAGGGTGAAGAAGCCAAGAGAGTTTATTAGGGGTGAGCACAGGTTATATAGGCTGGCATAGAGGGCGGGGGTTGTTACAAGTCAATGCTGAGGGGATAAAGGATAGGATTGGTTCTGAGAGGGTGCGGAGGTTAGGATTGGTTCTAAGAGAGCACGGAGGTTGTTTGAAAAGGGGCGGGAGTTGCTCTGGCAACGGTGTCTGGCAACAATGTATGCGCACTGGTGGTAATGGGAGTTGCACTGGCAACGGGGAGTGTCCGGGCAAGATAAGGGGGTGGGGAAAAGGCGGTTCCCTCCGGCAAGCCTCCCCTAACAGTGGTATTTTGGGTGAGGAAAAGGGGCCTGCCTCCGGCCTCACTTTCCCAGGCCCGGGGGGCTGTGAAGGGCGCTGTTCACCCGTACCCACTACCCTCCCCAGGGGTGGCCGATCCCCTGGCCCAGGCCCGCCAAGTCGAAGCACGTAATCAGTGTCCCGCATTTCCCCCTTTTTTTCTAATTAAAGGAAGAAGCTTACCGGAGAGGTCCGCTAAAGGATGAGGGAAGGGGAAGGTTGGGGAGGGAAAAAGGGTTGACGGTGGCTCAGCAAGGCTGGAGCTCAGCGTTGGTGTGGCGCCCGGGCGCTCGACAAGGGCCTCGCTGCTAGCGGGATGGGCGAAGGTGGAAGGTTTAACTGGAGCTCGAGGTTGGTACGAGGTTCAGGCGATTGAGAAGGGCCTCGCGGTCGGCGGGTTGACCGGTGGCGGTGAGGTTGCGGAGGGTTGGTTGTCATCTTGGAGTAGGGAGCGTCAGAGGTGGCGAGTCGCTGGTACTGGATTTGCACAAACGAGGAAAAAATAGCATCTGTTTGTTTTCTTACAAGTTGGACGATTCTGCGGATAATGCAGGGTCCTAAAGTGAGAGCTAGAATGATCATTAGTAGGGGGCCGAGAAGAGGGAGGAGGTAAGGGAGGAGGGGGGTAAAGATGTGGGACCAATAGCTGGTGGCTTCACGGTCTCTTCTACGTCGTTCTAGTCCCTCTCGGACCTTGTTTAGGCTGTCCTTGGCGAGACCTGTGGAATTGGCATATACACAGCACTCTTCTCCTAGGGCGGCGCAGAGGCCTCCTTCCTTGAGGAGGAGAAGGTCGAGACCCCGGCGGTTTTGGAGCACTACCTCAGAGAGGGAATTGACAGAATTTTTAAGATGGGAAATAGCGTTCTGTAGGTGACGAATGTCCTCGTCAACCGCCGCTCGGAGGTGAGTTAGGGCGGAGCCTTGACTGGCTAATGCAGCGATTCCGGTGCCAGTGCCTGCAAGACCTAGGAGGGAGGCAATTGTGAGGGCGGTGATGGGCTCTCGCTTTTGCAGAGGGGCAGGAGCTGCAGTTCTTTCCAGGCGGAGGAAGAAGTCTTCCTCGCTGTGGTATAGGACCCTAGGGATAAGGACAATTAGGAGGCAAGTTTCATTAGTGGTATTGAGGGTTTGCACATTAAGGCAGGGGGTAAGTCCTGTAGAGGAGCACAGCCATTGGGAGGAGTTGTGAGGAATAAGAAACTTGGCAGAGCTGCTGGGAGAGGAGTAGTTGGCACAAGCTGTGAGGCTGGGAGAGTTACTTGAGCGAGGACGGATGCACTTTCCTGTAAAGGAGACTGAGTGAAAAGTTAGAGGGACGGCAGAGGTATTCCAATTGCATTCCGAAGGGCTGTCCTCTGTGTTTTCCGAAAAGGAGAGGTTGGAGGCAACTGGCTCATATAGGGGGAAGGAGGTGGAGAGGCAAAGCCAACAAGAAGAGGTAAGATTAGGGCTGGAGAAATTCACCGAGGTGAAGGCTGCTTGGATAAGGCCGAGGAGGGGAGAGGAGTAACGAGAGGGGGGTAAGAAAGGTTGGGGTGATGGGGTTGGCGATGCGTTGTTTGCAGCTGAGGTGCGACTGGTTGGAGCTGAGGTGCGGCTTGAGGGCTGTGGAAAAAGGGGGTTCACTCGGACTGGGGTCCAGGCCCAGGTGTATTGTTGTCATCTGCTGCACTAGGTTGCGAAGACGACGGCGTTCTCGTTTCGTTAGATGCGTGGTTGCTGGTGGCGGGCCGGATTGCCCTTCCTGGGATCCAGATTGGTTGTGCTGCATCATCTGGGAAAACACAAGCAAACCCGCGCCCCTGGGCGAGGAGTGGGGAGGGACCCTTCCAGGCATTATTCTCTGGGTCCTTCCAGTAAACCATCGGGGCCTGGGTGGGCCTATACGAGGGCCCCCAATGTTTATGTAGGGGCAAAAGCCCTTCTTTATTGAATGTGAGTAGATTAAGGTGAATAAGGGCTGCTATGATAAGGTCCCCTGGAGTTGCCTGGGGGAGCATTGCCCTTTCTTTTTCAATTCGTGTTTTTAAGCGGCGATGGACTGCTTCCACAATGGCTTGCCCCTGTGGATTATAGGGGATGCCGAAATGATGGGTGATGTTATATAACTGAAGAAAGGCTGCAAAGGAGGCACTGCGATAGGCAGGTCCATTGTCCGTTTTTAGGTCCCAGGGAACTCCCATGAAGAGAATTCCTTGTCTTAGGGCCTTGATACAGTGTTTGGCCGTTTCCCCGGCAAGGGGGACTGCATAACACATGGCCGAGAAGGTGTCAATTATTACATGCACATATTTGAGGCGTCCAAAGGACGGAACATGAGTTACGTTCATTTGCCATCTAGAATTGGGTTTTAGGCCTCGTGGGTTGACTCCCTGAGGTTGCAGGGGGCCAAGCGGCGCAAAGGGCGCACAAGTTGCACAATTGCGGACAAGATGTTTACAGGTATCTAGGGGGAGGCCACATAGATGATGTAACGACGTAGCCGAAAAGTGAAACCTGGAATGCAATAACTTGGCCTGGTTAACAGCATCCCCCGGAGGGGCTGCCGTGTGGGTTAGCATAGCTTGGGTAGTCTGAGCTGAGACCGCTTGGTCTACTATACGATTGCCATTAGCCAGGGGCCCCGGAAGGCCTGAATGACTATGAATGTGGCTAATGAACCAAGGATCCTGTCGATGCTCCAGGATGCTTCTGAGGTTAGAAAGGGCTTTATCAATGGCCGAGTCTCCCGGGAAAAAGGTGGAAAACGCGAGGACTTGGCAGACCTGATACGTGTAGAGGCTATCTGTGAAAAGGTTTACTGGGTGGTTGCAGTGGGCTTTTATTGCATATGATACCGCCAGAATTTCCCCCACTTGAACTGAATGAAGGTTAACATAACTGAATAGGCGGGGTTCTGGGTGGTCTTGGGAATAAGAGAGGAAGGCGAAACGGGTTTTGGAGGCGTCAGTGAAGACGGTAGTGGCACCCGGGATGGGTACAGAGGAAGGGAAAGGATGGAAGGGGCTGCGGAAGGGAAGCTTGGCGAGCCCCTGTAACAGTCGATGGCTAGGATAATGGCAGCTGAATTCCCCCTGAAATCCTTCCAAGAGGATTTGCATGTCCGGGTTATCACGGATAAGTAGGCGGGTTTGGCCTGCGTCCAGGGGCCAGATAATTTTTTCCGGCGGCTCTCCAAATACATGAAGAGCTAGAGTGACTAGATCTGAAGCTAGGCTGATCCAGAGCCGCACTGCGGGGCAAATTTTCCTAAGCCGGCTCTTAGCAGGGTGCACCCAAAGCAGAGGGCCTTCTTGCCACAGGCAGCCCATGGGTGTGCCGGGCGTAGGAAGGATGAGTGCTATAAGATTGCCCCCTTTAGTGCTAAACCTGTTGAGACAACAGGCAGCAAGCGCCCTGTTAATGGCAGCAATGGCTTTCTTTGCCTCCTGGGTGAGCTTAATACGCCGAGAGATTGCTAACGGCGGGGCTTCAGGGACACTTAGCAACATAAAAAGTGGTTGAAGCTGCGCAGTGGTAATTGGCAACGCAGAACGGAGCCAATTGATCTGGCCACAGAGCTGTTGGAGCTCAGTGATAGTGACCCGATCCGGTATGTCTAGCTGGGGAGCGGACGGAGCAATAGTTTTATCAATACTAAACCCTAAGAAGGCCAATGGTGGTACAATTTGAACTTTATCGGGCTGAATTGTAAGGCCGAGGTCAGTTAAATTAGTGGTGAGGTCTTTAAGGAGTAGAGGAAGTGCCTCGGCGTCCTCAGAGGCCACCAAGATGTCATCCATGTAATGGATGAGCATGGCCCGCTTTCGCAGGGGGGCCACTGCGTGATTAACATACATTTGGCAGATGGCCGGACTGTTACGCATTCCTTGAGGGAGGACTTTCCATTGATACCTACTAGCCGCACCCGCGTGATTGGGGACGGGGACTGTAAAGGCAAAGCGCGGGCGGTCTCGCTCATGTAGCGGGATGGAAAAGAAACAGTCTTTGATGTCAATGGTGGCTACATGATAATGGGCCGGGATGGCCACCGGATGGGGGAGGCCAGGCTGCGGGGAACCCATCGGAAGAATATGCTTATTGATTTCCCGCAGATCATTGAGGAGCCTAAATTTCCCTGTGGCCTTTTTATGAATAACAAACACTGGCGAATTATAGGGACTAGTAGAAGGCTCTATGTGGCCAGCGTCCAACTGTTCCTGGACAAGGGCTTGGAGTGCTACTAATTTATGCGTGGGAAGGGGCCACTGCTCCACCCATATAGGTTCCTCGGTATCCCACTGCAGAGGAACAGGCGTTGGAGGTGTTAAACGAGCAGTGGCGCACATTATTGGGGGGGCTGCGCGGTAAGCACTGCCCCAAAAGCGGCAAGGATATCACGGCCCCATAAAATTTGATCTATGGTGTGCAGAAATAACGGGCGGAAGGTGCCTGAGTGGCCCTCTTCATCCTCCCACTTAATGGGCCCTATGGCCTGAAGAGAGGTGGAGGTACCGGTGGCTCCCACTACCGAGGGACCATCGAGAACCATGCACATGGTGGCATACTGAGCGGGCATGCAAGAGACTTCTGCCCCTGAATCGAGCGTGCCCGTGTACCATTGCCCCTCTATTCTTAACTTACGAATAGGCTTTTCTGGAGTGATAGGGACTGTCCAGAGAAGCGTTTTACTGCCGGTGAAATGATTAATTTTATTAGAACCGGCCGGCACACTGCCTCTTAGGGGCGGGGCTGAGGCTTGCCCCGCTTGGAGTTTAAAGCGTGCTCAGTGCCCTGGCGCTGATTGCCGTCAAGGCACCCTGGATAGTAGAGATTTTTTAAGCTATCCTGGCTAAGATCTGTGAGCTTGCTCTTGCAATCGCGCGCCCAGTGATAGCCACGCTGGCAGCGTGGGCAGGGAGTGGGAGGAGGGCGCCCATTGCGCTGCATGTAAGGCGGGCGTTTGACCTCCGCATTGGGGCACTCCCGGGCAAAATGACCGCTCTGCCCGCACTTAAAGCAACCAGTGGTGGCGGCTAAGGCGGCAGTGACAGCGCCAGAGACAGCCTGGGCTAAGGACGCGGCAGCTGGGTCAAAGGCGCTGCAGGCGAGAACCCAATCATTAAGTGTTTTTTCCCGTAAGGGGAGAATGGCTTGCTTACAGGGGGGATTAGCCCCTTCTAGAATAAGTTCCCGGGTGAGAGCTAGCTGGGCTTGGGGGTTGGTAACTTTTCTAGCACAGGCTTCTTCAACCCTGGAAACGAAAGTGGCGAAAGGTTCGTTTGGCTCCTGGAGGAGCCTGGTAAAGTTGTCAGGTCGACGGGCAGAGCAGTTGGCAAACGCGCGTAAGGCGATGCCTCTGAGGACAGTCCAGAAGGCAGCAGGGGCATTAATATAAGCAGACGCATTTAGAAACGCTCCAGTGCCCAAATAGGCTTCGGGGGGATGATAGACTCTAATGGCTGCGTCTTGCTCACTTTGCTTAGCTGCTTCTGCCTGGAAGTGAGCACGCCAGTCAACAAACTGACCGGGGTTAAAAATTGAACGGGCAAGCGAGGCCCAGTCTTGGGGGATGCAATAGTTCATGGCGAGATCCTGCAGTATTTGGGAAGCGTATGGGCTACCTAATCCGTCCTCCTTGACGGCCCTGCGAAGCTGCTTGATAGTATCTAAGTCAATGGGATACCAGTCATACGGTTTCTGTGGGGTGGGGGTAAGGTTAAGAGGAAAGCAGGGAAAAGCACGAGAGAAAGGAGGACGCGCTTGCAGAGAGCTTGGCGCGGAAGTGGGGGTAGGGGGAGCGTTGCCCCAAGGGTTGCCTTGAGGTGTAGAAGGCAGCCAGGGGTTGTTAGTCGGCAGGGTGGGAGGAGCGGCGGCAGCTGCCGGTAGTGGCTCCGAGGGGGAGCTTGTCGAAGGGGGAGGTGGAAGTGGGAGGCCCCAAGCGTCGCAAGAGGGCGGCGCGGTAGGCGTGGCCAAGACACAAGATGGCGGACCAGCCCCGCCTTGTGAAAGGGCGGGGTCCAAGGCACAAGATGGCGGACTAACTCCGCCCTGTGAAAGGGCGGGGTCTAAGGCATAAGATGGCGGACTAGCTCTGCCCTGTGAAAGGGCGGGGTCTAAGGCATAAGATGGCGGACTAGCTCCGCCCTGTGAAAGGGCGGGGTCTAAGGCATAAGATGGCGGACTAGCTCCGCCCTGTGAAAGGGCGGGGTAAAGTGCATGCGGTTTCCGGCCCGGCTTAGGGCTGACGTCATCACTAGAGCACTTCCTCCCCTCAGTAGAAGAAGAAGGAGGAAGTTCGCCATTTTGGAGCAGTCTGGGGGGGCAGTTGCAAAGAGGTACATGGCGCCAAACAAAGAGACAAAGACACAAAGGACTACAGTAAAGTAATGGAGGGGAAGAGGGAGAGCGTTAGGAGGAATGGGGGTCATAGAAGAAAAGGACGAGAGGCAGACGGAAGAATGGGTAGTGGGGAAGGGAGGAGCGGCTCCGGAGCGGCGAGGGAGAGGCGGCCCCTGACGCGGAGCGGCGAGGGAGAAGCGGCTCCTGACGCGGAGCGGCGAGGGAGAGGCGGCTCCTGACGCGGAGCGGCGAGGGAGAGGTGGCTCCGGGAGCGGCGAGGGAGAGGCGGCCCTTACCTTGCAGGCGAGGAGAAGGAGAGCTGGAGAGGCGTCCGGGCGAGCGAGTGGCGTCACTGGACCGCTGCGTGGAGAGGACTTCCAAGTGCAGGTGCCCCACGTTGGGCGCCAGTTGCGGTCGCAGTTGATTTGTCTGGGGGGGGGGCGGCCGGTTGCTGAACCCTCGGCTCTCGGCGTTGCTCGGAGGGTACCGGCGGCGGGGGCTCTTTCCTGGAGGCGAGGGCGAGGCGGGGGACTGGGCCCGGTCCCCGGCGGAGGCGTGCAAGGTGTGGAGGGCGGCGAGAAGGAACAGGCAGGACACGGTTCTTTGCGGGTGAAGAAGCCAAGAGAGTTTATTAGGGGTGAGTACAGGTTACATAGGCTGGCATAGAGGGCGGGGGTTGTTACAAGCCAATGCTGAGGGGATAAAGGCTAGGATTGGTTCTGAGAGGGTGCGGAGGTTAGGATTGGTTCTAAGAGAGCACGGAGGTTGTTTGAAAAGGGGCGGGAGTTGCTCTGGCAACGGTGTCTGGCAACAATGTATGCGCACTGGTGGTAATGGGAGTTGCACTGGCAACGGGGAGTGTCCGGGCAAGATAAGGGGGTGGGGAAAAGGCGGTTCCCTCCGGCAAGCCTCCCCTAACAGTGGTATTTTGGGTGAGGAAATGGGGCCTGCCTCTGGCCTCACTTTCCCAGGCCCGGGGGGCTGTGAAGGGCGCTGTTCACCCGTACCCACTACCCTCCCCAGGGGTGGCCGATCCCCTGGCCCAGGCCCGCCAAGTCGAAGCACGTAATCAGTGTCCCGCAACCAACTCTTGACTCTGTCCTTCCCCAAGAGTTTTGACTTTGAAAATCTGACCTTACAAGACATAAGGCTGGGGAATGAAAATGACGAAGACTCGAGGACAAACTGGGTCCTATTAATTACTTAATGAAAGAAACCAGCTAAAGATCAAATTAGGAAGCATTATTCCCCTCTATAGGTGAGGGTCTTGAGGCACAGAAAGGTTAAGTAATTTACCCAAAGTGGCACAGCTGGTGGGTGGGAAACTGGGGATTCGCTGTAGCCCCTCTTGGGGGGAGGTAGGGCATCCCATCAGGGCTCTGCCATCCCCTTTCACCTGTTTCTCCAGAGTCAACCCACTGGGAGCTAGAGTTAATCAATCCATTTAACAAGACTTCATGGAGGAAACTAGAAAACAATCCTGCAAAAGCAAACCTGAGGAAAAGGCAAGACATAAATGCATTAGCAGATAAAATTTCTGAGACATATACATGTCATTCTTTCCTTACATGCTCATACAATTCTATCATTACTAATCATTGTTGCAACTGGTTCCAGAGTTAGGAAAGCTGATTATACAGTTTATCAGGGAAGATAGAATGCAAAATAGCCAGGAATACCCTAAAATGAAGGTGAGGTACACAGAGGGCTAAACTTGTCAAAATGTAAAAACATGTCATGAATCCACTATGGTCATAATAGTAAGGCATGGGTGTGTAAAGGCATGGACACTGTTGCATGTGAAAATTTAATATGTGATAAAGGCTATTTTTCTCAAATACTACTATTTTTCTCAAATAGTAGAGAAAATATGGACTTGTTTATAAGTAGTATTGGGTAACTACACAGAGCATGGATTTGAGAACTGGGCTACAGTGTAAACCACTGTGCAGGCCCAGGCTGGCCCCTGGGTGGACAGCACCCCAGAAGCCGAGAACTGAACTGACAACGGAGGGATGGGCCACAAAAACCAAGTCAGAACCCCGGGCTGGAACATAATCTGGTCCCTGGGCTGCCCAAGCAAACAGACAAAAAATCAGCACCCACCTTATGCTATCAAAGTCCCAGAGTTTCATAAAATAACGCTGCAAATATCCAGAATGTAATCTAGGACCACTCAGCATACAGAGTACCAAGAAAAAGGTCCCAGCGAGCAAGTGACAAATCAATCAAAGGAGCTAAGCCCAAGATGGTTCACCTGTTGGGATGCCCAGGTAAGGCTTTGAAGCAGATGTCACCTTGCTTTCGGATGCAAGGATGGACCCTCTGGAAAAAAAGTGGAAAGATAGAGCACCAGAAAAGAAATAGAATACACAAAGAAGAGTCAACTATGAATTTTAGAACTAACAACTAGAATAACAAAATTTAAAAAAAAAATACTGCATGGATGTGATACCAAAACGTAGGTGACTGAAGAAAGAGAGATGGCTTTGAAAGTATATCAGTGGAAATCATCTATACTGAAAATCAGAAAGAAAAAAAAAGTGGAAAAGAAATAAACATAATCTCAGGGATTTGCCAGGTAACGTAAAAAGACCAAAACGTCATGTCACCAGAGGCCCGTAAAAAGGAGAACTAGCATGGATTAGAAAACAATATTTGAGGAAATAATGACTGAAAACTTCTCAGATTTGGTGAAAGAAGTAAACATAGAGGTTCACGAAGCTCAGCAAACCTTAACCAGGATTAATTTAACAAAGTCTATTCAAAGAAACATTAGAATCAAAGTTCCGAAAACTAAAGACAAAAATATAAGCAGCAAGAGAAAAATGATGCATTTTAAATAGAGGAAAATGATTCCAATGCCTAGTTTTCTCACCACGTTTTGATGTTGATATTGCTTCTAGAAACAGGAAGGCTTTTTATAAAGTTCATCAGAAAAAAAAAAACACAAAAATATCACCAGTTCAAGAGTTAAGTGGAATAATGTTTTAAAATTAAACTTTTTATTTCAGATAATTTGGGACAATCCCATGCAGCTGTAAGGAATAATAGAGGGAGCTCCTGAACCCTTCATCGTTTTCCCAGTGGTAATGTGTGGCAAGAACGTGGCACCTGTGCAGTGGTGTGACCAGGATATTGGCAACCATGCCGTCATTTCCACTGTCGCCAGGGGAGCTGGGTTGTTTCCAGTTTGGCAATTCCAAGCAAAACCACTATGAATTTAATGTGCACATATTTTTATGGACATATGTATTAATTTCCTTGATAAATACCTAGGAGGGGAATATCTGGATCGTACCTAGTTTTCTGAAAGTATCAGTAATATTTATAAGCCTCAAGGCAGAATGACAAAAAAGAAAGAAGATAAATTACCAAAATCAGAATGAAAGAGTAGCTATCTCTATGGACTCCACAGACATTAAAAGGATGGTAAACCTATATGGTGAAAACCAACGTGTGATAATTTGACAATTTAAATGAAATGCACCAATTTCTTGAAAACCAGACTCATTCAAGAAGAAACTGATAATATGAAAATAAATCAAATTATTTATTAAATTAAATAAATCAAATTATTGGCTAAACACCTTCCAAAAAGTAAAACTGCAAACACAGATGGTTTCATCAGCAAATTCTACCTAACATTTATGGAACTAACAATTGTACACAATCTCTTCCAGAAGAGAGATGATGAAAGTACACTTTTCAATTCATTAGTGAGTATTAACTTGATACCAAAACCAGACTAAGACATAATAAGGAATAAAAACTACAGATCAATACCCCTCATTAATATAAATGAAAATAGCCTCAACCCAATAGTAAATCAAATCTAGTAATATATAAAAAGTAATTATGCAACATGACCAAGTGGGGTTTATCCTCATAATGCAAAGTAGTTTCAATATTAAAAAATCAAACAAAGTAAGCTACCACACAAACAGAGTAAAGAAGCAAAATCACATGACCTTATCTATTGATACCAAATAAATTATTTGACAAAATTTACCTTCTACTCATGGTAAAAACCTGATATAAGGCATTCATGAAAAACATACAGCCAACATGCTACTTAATGGTGAAAGGCTGAATATTTTACCCTAAAATTAGGAATAAAGCAAGGAGGCCCACTCTCACTCATCCTATTCATTGTCCTGATGGAATTACTAACAAGTGCAATAAGACATGAAAAATAATACAATACGTACCGATTGAAAAGGAACAATTATATCTTATCTGCAGACAAGATGGGTGACTATTTATAAAATGTCATGAAATATACAGGATAGTGCCTAGAATTCATAAATAAGTTTAACAAATTTTCAGGATACAAGATCAATCATATAAATCAATCATATTTCTTTATAATGAAAAATCAGAACTGAAATTTAAAAAAATAATTTTAATAGCTGAAAGAAGCGGCTTAGTTCTTGTGTCAGAGATGGTGTGGGAAGTACCCCATTTTCCCATCTCCTAGAGTGTCCTTGGGTGTCAGTGGGACTTGGGATGTGCTTCTAACCAACAAAATTTGATGGAGGTGATGGGACATGGATGATCACATGCATGTCATTATACAATTATGTTACGTAAGATTGGAGCACCATCTTTCTGGGCTCCCTCACTCTGGATTTGAAGAAGCCGCCTGCCATGCTGTGGGCTGCCTGGGTTTGGGCAGGGAATCGAAGGTAGCCTTTGGGGCTGAAGGTGGCCTCTAGCCAACAGCCAGCAAGAAACAGAAGGTCTCAGTTCTACAAGGTGAGGAACTAAATTCTGCCAACAAAAGAGGAAAGTTCCTCGTTAGGATCTCAGATGAGACCACAGACCTGGCCACTATCATAGCATTCTGGGGGTGGCTTGCTGCAATACTTGAGTTTTCTTGAATTGTGGTGCTTCATTTGTCACATGGAGGTGGCCTTGGTCTCCTCCTGTCGCTTTTTCTGCCTCCAAATCTCCTCTCTTTATGAGGTCAAGACTCATATTAATTCAATCTGGCCATATCTTAACAAATAATAACATCTCCTAACGGTCCTATTTACAAATCAGTCCACATCCACATGATTATGGATTAGGAACATACATTTTGTTGGGGTACATGATTCAATCTATCACAGCAGTAATAAATAACTAAGGCAGGAATTAATTTAACAAAACACATGCAGGATCTGTGCGGGACACTGTTATCGAGTTCCGACTTGGCGGGCCTGGGCCAGGGGAACTGATCAGCCCCTAGGAAAGGTAGTGGGGCACGGGTGGTAGCGCCCTCCACAGCTCCCCGGGCCTGAGAAAGTGGAGCCGAATGCAGGCCCCATTTCCTCACCCCAAAGTACAACTGTTGGGGAGGGCTTGCCGGAGAAACCCCCCCCCACCGTGCCTTACCCGCACCCTCCACCCTCTTCGTTACCGGAGCACTCCCGCCCCTTTTCAAACAACCTCTGCGCCCTCTCAGAACCAATCCAAGCCTTTAACCCCTACAGCTACCCCGCCCTCTAAACCGCCCGATATAAGCTTGTACTCTCCCCTAATAAACTCTCTTGGCTTCCTCACCCTGAAAGAAACGTGTCCCGCCTGTTTCTTCTCGCCGCCCTCCACACCTTGCACGCCACCGCCGGGGACCGGGCCCAGTCCCCCGCCTCGCCCTCGCCTCCGGGAAAGAGCCCCCGCCACCGGTACCCTCCGAGCAATCCCGAGAGCCTAGGATTTAGCAACCGGCCGCCACCCCACCCCCAGAAGAGTCAACAACGACCGCAGATCTGGTTGCTGAAAGCTATGACATGCTGATTTAAAAATCAGAGATAAAACAAATGGAAGGACATACGATGCTCATGGATCAAAAGACCCACTAGAAATGTTAATTCTCCCTGAAATATCTATAGATTTAACACAATTCCAAGAAAAAACCAGAAGGATTTTTTGTTGATACAGACTAGCTGATCCTAAAGTTTATATAGAATGGAAAAACAAAAACAAAAACAAACTAGAATGGCCAAAAGTTTTTGAAAAAGACCAATGAAGCTGGAGGAATGACAACACCCAACACTGAAACTTATTACAAGAGTGATCAAGAACGTGTGATATTGGCAGAGGACAGACACATCCATCAACTGAAAGGAAGAGAGAGCCCAGAAATAGACTCACACAAATACAGCCAAATATTTTTTGACAAAAATGCAAAAGCAATTCAACGAATGTTATTGAGACAATTGGATATCTATACACACAAAAAATGAATCTCCATGTAAGCCCCACTCATACCTTATATAACAATTCACTCAAAATACATCATTAACTTAAATGTAAAATGTAAAATTGTAAACCTTTTAGAAGAAAACAGGAGAAAATCTTTGTGACGTGGTGTTAGGCTGTGACGTCTTAGACATGATACCAAAATCACAATCCATAAAAAATAAATAAATTTTTTACAAAATCAAGTTCTTTGCTCTGCAAAAGATGTTGCTAAGAGAATTTTTTTTAAAAAGAAGCTCCTGCCTGGGAGAATTGTTTTTCAAATAACATATCTGATGAAAGGATTATATCCAGAATATTTCATGATCTTTCAAAATTTGACCTTAGGAAAACAAATGTCCGTTTGCCTTAGTTTTCCAGGGATGCTATAACAAATGCCACAGACCGGAATTTATTGTCTCCCAGTTTTGGCGGCTGGAAGTGCAAGCCAAGGCGCCGGCAGCTTTGTGCTCTCTGAGCCTGAGGCGCTGTGGTGGTGCCCTGGGGCCCCTCACGTGATCTCTGCCCCATCCTATGGCCATTTCTCTCCCAGTCTGTCTCTTGCTGTCCAAGTTTCCTCTGCTCGTAGGACTCCAGTCACAGTGGATTAAGTTTTGCCTCACCTGAACTCATCACATCCTCAAACGGCCTGCTTACAAATGGGATCACAGTCACGGAGCTGGGGCTACAACTGGAGCTTGTCTTGGTGTGGGGCATGACTCCATCCATAGCACAGTTTAGAAAAAGGTGGAAAAGTCTTAAGCACACACTTCACCAGAGAGTGTATAGGGAAAAATAAGCTCCAAACTGCAAATGACTCGGTGATGAATGGATAAATGAACTGTGGCACGTCCAAATAATTAAATACTATTAACCAATACAAATGAATGAATATTGATGACACAACACATGGGTGAATCTCAAAGGTACTGCGCTTCCTTAAGGTCCCAAAAAGGCACTTGGGAAAGTCAAATAATAGAAATGGAGAACAGACCTGTGGTTATTGGGTTAGGTTTGGGGAAAAGTGTGACCAAAAAGGGCCAGCCTGGGGCAGGTTTGTGGAGTAATGGAACTGACGTGAATCAACACGTGTGAAAAATAGTAAAACTATACTTCAAGAATCTATTTTACTTCTTATCAATTTAAAAATGTAATAAATCCATGTGTGTCAAATGGACATACACCCAACAGTTTATCAATATATTCTATTGGAAAGGCTGTTAGGAAACAGGCACCTTCATACATTGCTGGTGGGACAGAAAAATGGAGAATGTGATGGTTAATTTCATGTGTCAACTTGGATAGGTTACTGTTCCAGTTTGCTAAACCTGCCATCACGCAAAACACCAGAAATGGATTGGCTTTTCTAAAGGGGATATGCAGGTAACAAATTTACAGTTCTAAGCCCATAAATGTCCAAAGTAAGGCTTCAACAAGAGGATATCTTCACTTAAGAATGGCCAATGGCGTCTGGAACACCTCTGTCAGCAGGGAGGCACATGGCTGGCATCTGCTGGTCCTTTGCTCCCAGGTTCTGGTTTCAAAGTGGCTTTCTCCAAAATGTCTCTGGGCTTCTGTCTCTCTTAGCTTCTCTCTCTCAGCTCCTGAGCATCCTTGCTTGATCTCCCAGGGTGTTTCTCTCTAAGTATGTGGGAGTCCTCTCTTATCTTCCCCGGGGCGAACTCTGGACTTCATCTCATAGCTTAGCATCTCCAAATGTCCTTCTGTCTGCATCTCCAAACATCTAGGTCTATGTCAGCTCTCAGCTCTCTTAAAGACTCCAGTAAACTACTCAAGACCACCTTGAATGGGCGGGGTTGCACCCCCATGGAAATACTCTAATCAAAAGGTCCACCCACAGTTGGGTGGGTCACATCTCCATGGAAACAACCTAATCAAAAGATCCCACCCATAATAAGTCTGCACCACAAGACTGGATAAACAGAATATGGCTTTAGTGGCAGACTAATAGATTCAAACCAGCAGTTAGTTATAGTATCTAGTTGTTTGGTCAAACAAGCTCTGGCCTGATTGTTTCTGTGAGGGTATTTCATAGATGGATTGTATCTATAGTCAATCGATTGCATCTATGGCTGTTTGCATCTATAATTAACAAAGGCGATTGTCCTCAGCAATGTCATCCAATCTGTTGAAAGTCATAAAGCAAGAACTAAATTCCAGAAGTCAGAAAGAAGAATTCTGACTTTACTTCAGCTTCTTCAGGGGAATTGAACTTCATCTTCATCGGTGTTTTCAACTTGCAGCCTGCCCCACAGAATTTGGACTTGCCAATCCCCATGGTCATACGAGCCAATTCCTGTAACTAATCTCTTAGTATTTACATACATTACATATTTACACACACATATACATACACACACATGTATCCTGTGGGTTCTGTTTCTCTGGAGAACCCAGATTAACACAGATTTTGGTACCAAAATTTGTACTTGAGAAACAGAATCTTAAGGATGAGATTTCTGAGTTGGTTCTGATGTTTTGGGGAATGGAGCTCTAATGTGATTAACTTTAAAGGCACTAATGACTCATTTCCAATGAGCAAGATGGAACTTCAAGTCCATGGCATGGGTTAGCAATAGAGACATGCAAAATATCACCATGGCTATGGCTACTCATGGCTATGGCTACTCAAATGCTTATAAGAGGTGAGACTCTGGGAGAGAGTGTATTTGGTGTCTTAGCAGATTTTAGTGATGTTAAAAACTACAATGATGTTGTCTGGTTGTTCCTAAATATGCTGGATAAAGTTGTTAAGGAAAAAGATGAGTTCAGGGTTTCAAATTCCCAGGTCAAGCCCATCAGGAATCGCATAAAATCTCTGTGTGTTCCCTGAGAGAAACTCATTTCTTATAGCCATGGTTGAGACTTCTGTAAACCAAATGCAGAGTCTCATCATGTGAGTAGATGATTTTCAATACAAATTAAATCCTTACCTTGTAGGGTGGATGTTGATAAGGTGGGAACATTTATCGGCATGGAATGGGATTCTGAAAATTGGAAAGGGGACTATAGGCTGATCATGGTGATGGTGGGATCATTGAAAACCTGAATTCTGTTGAGTCTTCATTGCAAGATAAACCTGCATCAGCCTGCTGGAGGATTTGGCCATCCCACCTCCACCTAAGAAGGTTAACACTGGGTTGGCTGGTAGATCTGCAATTGGTTCCCTGAGGAAACAGCCCTCACTCCTCTGTCTGAATTGATTAATCCTTTTTCATCGATGAAAATGCAATGGAATGCACTGAGGGAGTTGGCTTGTAAGACACTGCTAATTCCTCTCATGGACCCCCACCCTACCCCTTCTTCCAGACAGATGACTAGACTGAAGTTAGACTAGACGTCCCAAAAGGTGAGGTACAAAGTGTGACCCACAAGTAGGTGCAGTACACTCCAAAACAGCTGCATGATTTCCCAATTTGTACAGAGAGAAATCAGGGGAATATGTGTGGGAATGGATATTAAGGGTGTAGGATAATGGTGGAAGGAATATAAAGTTAGATCAGGATGAATTTAATGATATGGGCCCATAAGCAGAGATTCTGGGTTTAATGTTGTAGCTCGAGGGGTTAGAAAGGGTGTTAACAGTTTATTTGGGTGGTTGGCTGAAACATGGATCAAAAGGTGGATGACACTGCCTGAGGCTGAAATGCCAAAACTGCCCTGGTGTATTGCAGAGGACGGGGTCCAAAGGCTTGGAAAGATTGGATTTATCATGTAAGACCATCCCACCCAGCCTAGGAATGTCCAGAGAACACACTTTTCACCAGGACTGTGAGGAATAATTTTGTGAGGCTGTGGCCTCTTGGGGAGTTCCTTGCAATCAGTTGACTGAGGAAGAGAAGACTCTGGCCTGGTTTACAGATGGTTCTGCACGATATGCAGGAACCACCCGAAAGTGGACAGCTGCAGCACTGCAGCCCCTTTCTGGGATGTCCCTGAAGGACAATGGTGAGGGGAAATCCTCCCAGGTGGCAGAACTTTGAGCAGTGCACCTGGTTGTTCACTTTGCTTGGAAGGAGAACTGGCCAGAGGTGCATCTGTATGCTGATTCCTGGGCTGTTGCTAATGGTTTGGCTGGATGGTCAGGGACTTGGAAGGAACAGGATTGGAAGATTAATGACAAAGAAGTCTGGGGAAGGGTATGTGGATAGACCTTTCTGAGTGGGCAAAAATCATGAAGATATTTGTGTCCCATATGAATACTCACCAGAGGGTGACTTCAGCAGAAGAGGGTTTTAATAATCAAGTGATAAGATGACCTGTTCTGTGGTGTGCGTTTTGGATCTATTTTGTTCCCCAGAAAAGCCGTGTTGTTCATTGCAATCTTGTGGGGCCAGACCTGATTAGTCTGTTGATTAGGATGGAACCTCGGATTGAGGTGTGGACCCTGCCCATTCAGGGTGGGTCAGTGGACTACTGAATAGAGCTCCAGAGCCAGAGCAGACCCAGATGCTTGCTGATGCTTAGAGATGTTTGGAGATGCAGACACAAGGATATTTGGAGAGGCTAAGAGATGAAGCCCAGAGTTTGCCCCAGAGAAGCTAAGAGACGACCCCCAGATGCTTAGAGAGAAATGTCCTGGGAGAACAAGTAAAGATGTGCAGAGGCTGAGAGATAGAAGGTGAGAGACATATTTTGGAGAATGCCAGTTTGAAATGCAAACCGGGAGCAAAGGACCAGCAGATGCCAACCACGTGCCTTCCCAGCTGACAGAGTTGCTCCGGACGTCTCTTCTTCATTGAAGGTATCCTCTTGTTGATGCCTTAGTTAGGACATTTTACGGCCTTAGGACTGTAACTTTGTGTCCAAATAACCCCCCTTTACAGAAGCCAATCCATTTCTGGCATTTTGCATAATGGGCAGCATTAGCAACCTGGAACAGATATTGGTACCAGAGAAGTGGGGTGCTGCTAAGTTTGCAAATACCAAACATGTGGAACAGCTTTTTAAATGGATTAGGGGGAGATTCTGAAAGAATTGTGAGGAGCTTGATAGAAAAGGCCTGAATTGCTTTGAAGAGACTGTTGGTAGAAATATGGACTCTAAAGATACTTCTGATAAGGCCTTAAGCAGAAGTGATGAATATGTCATTGCAAACTGGAAGAAGGCAATCCTTGTTTTAAAGTGGCAGAGAATTTGACAAAATTGAGTCCTGGTGTCAGAAGGAAGGCAGAATTTGAAAGCAAAGAGCTGTGATACTTAGCTGAAGAGATTTCGAAAATCTCCTTGCAGCTGATAGTGAAATGCAAGAAAAGAAATAAGCTGAGAACTAAACTCCTGGGTACAAAGAAACCAAATATTGATGGTCTGGAAAACTCTGGGCTTCCAGAAAGTGAAAACTGAGGCTACAGCCCCACGTGAGAATGTAATGAAACCTGGATCATGCTAGCCATTTCAGTACAAGCCAGGATTAGAGATGGAGTTATCCAGGAAGGATTTGTGGAAAGTCCTATTGTCTGAAGGTTTTGATCCCTGTATGCTATATGCCAAGCTCACAAATATTTTGTGAGATCTGTACAGATACAACCACTGCCAGTCTGGACTAAAAGGGACAGACTGAAGGAAAAATTTCTTCAGAGAGGGCAGAATCACGGAAGCCAAGAAATCTCGGGCAAGGAGAGCAGAGCAACCCATGCACATGTGGAAAGGGTGAGTTTGCCCCAGAAGTTGAGGGTGGGCCGTCCGTCTGGATGCTCAGGAGGAGTGCTGTCACCCCAGGCCCCAGAGGGGGTGGAGCACATTCCCCGGGGATTGGGGAGAGCCGGGCCACCACTCCACTGTTTGGAGAGGGGAGAGCCTTTGCCCCTGAGATGCAGAGTTCTGGTGGTGCCCCAATGTTTGAGGAGGGTGGGGCTGAGAAGAAGGTGGTCTCCCCAATGCGTGGATACATTGGAGCACTCACCCAAGCATTTGGAGAGAAAAGGGTTGTAGCATAAGCCCTTGGGAAAGGGTGGGACTCCTGCTCTCTCAAGCCCCAAGGATAAAATGTCATTCTGTAAACGACTCTCAGACTTTGAAATCTAATGACATACACCCTGCAGGTTTTTGGAACTGTTTTGGGTAAGTGACCTCCATTTTCCTTCCAATTTTTCCTGTGGCGACGGGAATGTTTATCCTATTACTGTCCCTCTTTTGTATATTGGAAGCAGATAACTTGTTCTGCATTTTACAGGTCCACAGCCAGAGGCAAATGCTAGGACTTTGTATTTACTTATCTATATTGTGAAGACATGAATGTATTTTTGCATTTGGAAAGAACATGTCTTTTTGGGGTCCAGGGGGTAGAAATGTGCTGGTTGGGATATTATGTCCCCCAGAAAAGCCATGTTATTTAATGCAATCTTGTGGGGCCAGACCTGATTATTTTGTTGAGTAGGGTGGAAACTCTGATTAAATTATTTCCGTGGAGGTGTGGACCCCACCCATTCAGAGTGACTCTTGATTGGTTCACTGATGTATCTAAGAGAGCTCCAAAGCTGAAGCTGACAGAGATGCTTAGAAATGCTTGGAGATGTGGACAGAAGGACATTTGGAGATGCTAAGCTAAGAGATTAAGCTCAGAGTTTGCCCCGAAGAAGCTGAGAGGACCCCCAGACACTTAGAGAGAAATGTCCTGGGAGAACAAGCAAAGATGCACAGAGGCTGAGAGAGAGGAGGTGAAAGACGTACTGTGGAGAAAGCCATTTTGAAATGAAACCTGGGAGCCAAGGACGAATAAACGCCAGGCACGTGCCTTCCCAGCTGACAGAGGTGTTTGGATGCCATCAGCCTTCCTGCATTGAAGATATTCTCTCGTTGATGCCTTAGTTTGGACATTCTATGGCCTTTGGACTGTAAATTTTTAATCTAATAAACCCTCTTTATAAAAGCCTCCATTTCTGGTATTTTGCATTCTGGCAGCTCAAGCAAACTGAACATGTGGATAGCAGTCAGCCTCTTTCCCCAGCCACCCCTGTCATTGCCCAATGGGCTCATGAACAAAGTGGTCATGGTGGTGGGGATGGAGGTTACGCATGGGCTCAGCAACATGGACTTCCACTCACCAAGGCTGACCTGGCCACGGCCACTGCTGGGTGTCATAAATATACCCACTGATGTGTTAAAGCAATTCAATTGTGAGAGTGTAGTCTTCTCAACAACCAGTGCTAAAACAATTGGATATCCATAGGCAAAATAAAAAAAGAAGAGCCATCCCTGTCTCGGATTATATTTTTTTAAAACATGGATCATAGACCTAAGTGTAAAGATCTGAGAACTATACAATTTTTAAAATAAAAAATTGAAGAATAGTTTAGTAATGTTGGCTTTGCTGACAATTTCTTAAATCAATGTAAAAGGATATACTACAAAATAAAATAACAATAAATTGGACTTCACCAAAATTTTGCAAGTTTACTGTTGGAAAGTCATTGCTATGAAATGAAAAGGCAAGCTATAAACTGAGAGAAAATGTGTTTGAAAATAACATATCTGATTAAGGGCTTGCATCAGGAATATATATAAAACAATTAGAACTCAATAATAGGAAGAAAAATACAATTAAAATAAATGGATAGAAGTTTTGAGCAGACACTATACCAAAGAACATACACAGATGGGAGTCAAATATTTGAAAAGATTCTCAACCTCATTATTCATTAGAGAAATGCAAATTGAAAACACCACAAAATATCACTACACACCCAGCAGAGTGGCTAAAATTTAAAAAGAGACCACGGCAAGTGCTGGTAAGGGTATGGAGCAACTGGAGCTCTCAGGCACTGCTGGTGGGAATTTAAACTAGTGCAACCACTTTGGAAAATAGTTGGCAAGTGTCTAGAAAATTTAAATACAAACCTTTCACATGCTCCAGCCATTCTGTCCTAGATATCTATCCAGGATAAATTAAAGCCCACACCCACAAAGACTTATACATGAATGCTGGAAGCTGTTTGTAGCAGCTTTGTCTGCAATAGCCAAACCTGGAGACAACCCAAATGTCCTTCAGTGATGAAAGGATAATTTAATTTTGTTCCATACCTGCAATGGAATACTACTCAGCAATACAAAAAGAAAAACAAATGTTGTACTCTAAAACATGGATGCAGTAAAATAATTATGTTAAATGAAGAAAGCCATCTAAAAAGAAGAAAATTCTCCATAATTTAGAGAACTAATTTAAGATTTTTTAAAAGATAATTATTTACTGATGGAATGAGTGTATCTGGAAAATCCAATGGAAACTACTAGAACTATTTCAAGGGTACAGCAAGAGAGTAGGCACCAGGCCAAATACCCAACCAATAGGTTCATCACCTGCCGACCGTAACCAAGTACAGAGTGTGATTAATCCACCACACTCACATTAGCAACAGAAAACTCATAGACTATCCAGGAAAAAAAAAATGTATTTAAGAAATGCAATGCATATATTTAACGTAAGAAAATTATAAACATTACTGAAAGGACATTCCCCATTCCAAATGGGGAACGCGGTGCTGCTATCGTGGAGGAGACGTCTTACCACAAAGAGGCCAATTCTTCCCTAATTTCTCTATCACCTCCATGCAATGTCAATCAAAATCCCAATGCTATATATTGTTAAATTTAAGTTAATTTCAAAGCACATTTAAAGTAGAAACTGGCATGGCAAACCACGAAAATATAGAAAAAAGAACAATGCAGAGAGGGTGCCAAGCAGATATCAAGCAACACTATGTAACATGCTCAAAACAGAGTGCATTGGCACAGGGATAAGCTGAAAGATCAATAGAAAAAAGAGAATTACCGAAAAAGACATAAGCATATATGGGAATTTGACATGTGCTAAAGTTTGCACTGCCAAACAGTACTGAAACGATAGTTTCAATCAATTGTGTTGAGGAAGGTACTTTCTGCCAGGAGACAATAAAGAGAGATAAGCAGCACAAGTGATAGGAAAAAAAAAATCACTTTCTAAGTTACACATAGAATTCAGATGTTGTCAAGAAAGACAGATTTATCAACATGAAAATTTAAAATTTCTGAAAAAAATGGCCTTGCAAGCAAAGTTAAAAGAGAAATAATATACAGGAAACATTTTTGCAATATATATAAAAGACAAAGGTGAATATTCACAATCTATAAGGAGCCACACAAAACCGTGAAGAAAAAGGCAACACAGAAGAAAAATGGGAAAGAGCATGAATAAGCGATTCACAAGAGAGGAATAAAATTATCAACAACAGAAAGAAAGTAACCCCAGTGGGCCTCAGGAACGGAAGGTAAGAAATTCTAGAGGGCACATGTCCACTAACCCACCCGCGGAGAAAAACCCTGGTAGCGCTAGGCGTCCGTGAGGTCTTGGGGATCCCTGTCCTTTGGTGAGAACACAGAGCCTTTTTGGAGGGTGCTTTGACGATATCTGTCACCATTTAAATTCTCATTCTCTAAGCTCCAGCTGTCACTTCTGGGCATCTGTGCTGTAGATATATGCACACTCGCGTGCAAAGCTACACGGAACACTGCCGCTGGCACAGCAAGCGTTAAAGCAACAGCAGGGGAAGTTCGTCAAGGTCCATCGTGGGGGGCAGCTAACTTCTTTAGGGGGCTCTACTCTGCGGAGTACTGTGAAGTGAGTCCATGTTCTTTGTGTCCAGGGAAAGAACATAAAGCGTAACAGTGAAATGTCCAAACTCAATGGCAGAGAAGCCCAAGCAGGTCGGCGGGCTTCGACTACAGTGTCTGTACACGGGCACTCGTGAATTTCGGCTGTGGGGCTGTTGGGGCTGGGGGGCAGCCCCTCAGGATCCGAGCAGGGGGAGAGGAATTTTTGAGGGTGAGGTGGGGTGGGAGGCGTGGTTTTCACTTTTTACTCTGCTTGTGGTATCCTGTGAGTTTCTATTTATATTAAAAACTTGCTAAGTGAATGGAGATGAGAAATTAGCAAAAAAAAACAAAAAAAAAAATTTGAAGGAGGTGGAGGAGGAGGAGCAGATAGGATGAAGCATCGAAAGGAGCCCCAGGTGCAGAGAGAGCAGGGCCGGGGGTAAGGTTGGGGGTCTGCCTCATCCGCTGGACTGGGGGCTCCCGTGGGGAGGTTTCCTGGTAAAAAATAGCCTTTGTTCTCCTTGGGCAGCCTGAACCCCCATCCCCGTAGAGTTGTGGCTCTGTATCTTCTCCCCAAATGGACTGTGCACACCTGCCACATACCTGCAAAAGAGATCTGGTGGGTTTGCGTCAGTCGTGCGATGTTAGGACAGAGTTGGCCTGAAACAACCCCAGGGATGGACGCATTCACTGTGCGCATGCGGGGTGGGGTGGGGGTGCCCCGCTCTCCGCCTCGCCTTTGTTCCCGGCTCAGCACCTCCAAGTGGTGAGTTCAGACAAGAGGAGGCCGCCCCGGTGAGGCCCACGCCAGCAACTGCTTTCAGAGAGGAGGCAGAGCTCTGTCGGAGTGGGGGCTCCGCCAGGCTCATGAGGGAGGCTGGCCCCCCAGTCCCCCAGTCCCCCAGAGCTGTCTGCCCCCACAGAGTGTGGCCGGATTCCAGCCTTGGCTGGGGTGTGATTGGTTCTTGCACTGGCAATAGGTATTGACAAGGGCCTTCAAATTCACAGGTTGACTCGCTGGATCGATAATGGTGCAGGGGAAATAATTAAGACCGTCAGATTTGGGAAGTATTAAAGGCACTTAGAGCTTCCTGCCAACTTTGGAGAGCAGGGATTAATGGCGTTAACCGCAAACACCCCTAACTTACAGAGCGGGTTATTAAAGGCTTTCTTTGGCACTCATTTGCCGTGAAGGGTCAGTGTCAAAGGTTTCAGACGCAAACTAGTGGAGTCCATTAACCCAAAGTGCAGCTATTTCCCCAAGAAGTCCGTGGAAGAGCTGTGAAATTTGCAGACATCTTCCAGCCCAAAGCTGTAAAATTAAAAGGCACTTAGCACGCTCAGGCCACCTCATCCCCTGGGTCTGCCGAGCATTTTGATAACCAGCAGCCTCATCTCCAAAGGATGGGCCTGTTGGCTAAGAGCAAAAATCAGAGAGGCCCTTACCCCGGGCTGGAGGCCGCCGAGAGATCCCGGGTCTTGCTACAGGATGAGCTGTAGTCATACAGCTGGACAGGGTGGCTGGAGCAGGGGCAGGGGCCAGCTGAGCCTCAGGGGATCCTTGTGCCCGTGAGCCCCCCGCTCCCCTGAAACAAGGCAGAGCCCACCTGCCCGCTGCTGTCCTCGTGCAGGGCAGGGTGCCCTGTCCCTCCTCCGTGGACCAGTGCAGGATGAGGGGGCACGTGCCCAGGCTGGGGAGGAGCACTCCCCAGCGCACACCCCACATCTGCTCTCCCGCCCCTTCAGGGGCCATGCGCCCGGAGCAGGCGTCTTCCTTAGCACACTCCTAGGTGTTTCTCTCCCTTTCCCTGGACGATCCCTTTCTCTGCAGACCCCTCTTCCTGTCCTCCTCGTTTCTGGTGAAGGGTCCCTCAGACAAGCGTGGGCCAGAGAGCAGAGAACGCAGAGGCCACAGTAGCACCCAGGGGTGACCCAGGCTCTGGGGGATCCCTGAGGACAGCCCCTGCTGCCCAGGGCCTGAGAACGTCTTCTTGGTATGAGGATTGATGAACCAAAGGGGCCGGTCAGGAGCAAGTCAAAAGACCCTTCCTGGGCATCTGTGGGGGACCGGGCTGGGGCTACAGAGTCAAAGAGTGCACCGGCCTGGGGGGCTTTCCCTGGGCACATGGGTGAGGGGCCCCGAAGGGGTCTGCAGGAGGGAGCAGAAGCCAGGCAGCAGGTCCTCTGCTTTGCAATCTTGCTCTGGGCAGTTTCATAACCCCTCTACCTGAACCAGAAGCGATGACCCCATGGAATTGAAAGTGATTTTAACAAATTTGATGACAACTGAGTGTTTTTAAGCTCACATGGGAACATGGTTATACAGCTGAGGAAATGGAGAACAAGCCCTCGTGCAGCCCCAGACACGTGCAACCAGGTGCTGCCACCCCAGCACGGTTCACCAGGAACATCTCGGGGGGGTGGGGGGGACTCTGGGGTCCCTGCCCTCAGGAGCTCACTGTCAGCAAGACAAGACATTGGTCTTGAACAGCTGCCCAAGAGCAGGTTGAGAGGCAGACCCTACCCCTTTACCCAGAGATCAAGCAGAAGGCGCCCAGCGTCCATCTCTCTTCTCTGGCTGCCTTCAGCATCTCTGCATTTGGCCTAGTGCAGCAGTGGTATTGCCTCCCAGGATCCCTGGAGGCCTGGAGGTCCTGCCAGCCCCTGCTCCCTCTCCTCTTTGTATCATCCTGTATTCTGAGCACCATTTTGGAAGCTTACTTGCTGGGAACCATGATAGTGTCTATACATGGGGAAGCTCCTGACCAACAGGGCTTGGCTTGGGAGATTCTCCGTGACCTTCATTTTAAAACATGGTCTAGCCCAGAGTAAGTGCTCAATATCTTTCTGCTAAATGAACGGATACATAGATGAGTGGATGGATAAGTGGATGGTTGGGTGGATGGATGGTGGATGATGGATGGATGGATGGATGGATGGATGGATGGATGGATGGATTTATGGATGAGTGGATGGGTGAATGGATGAGTGGATGGATGGATGGATGGATGGATGAATGGATGGATGGATGGATGGATGAGTGGATGTGTGGGTGAATGGATGGGTGAATGGGTGGGTAGATAAGTGAATGGATGGATGGATGGATGGATGGAAGGATGGATGGATGGATGGATGGATGGATGGATGGTTGGATGGATGGATGGATGAATGAATGTATGGGTGGATGAATGCATGGAAAGCATATAGAAAAAAAGTCTGGAAGCAAACATACTAATATATTAACAGTGGTTATCTGTGGACCTTAGATTTGTAAGAGAAGTTGTTCTGTTTCTTATGTATCTTACATATATTACTTCTAAAATGGAAAATACAATTATATTTGACGCCAAGTTAAAACATTTTCTATATTTTTAAGAGAAATGTCTAAATACCTAAGAAGCATGATCTGCGTGAGTATTTGAAAATAAGTGCTTCCTGGGGATCCAACAGATGGATCATGCCTCATTTACATTATTCTCTGTGACATCATTAACCTTGGGGTTGTCAGGGTGCAATGGGAAAGCTTTTCTGTTGGGACAGGCTCCAAGATGGGCAGAGATGCACACTCTTAACTGGGACTCTGGGTGACTCTGGGCTATCAAAACCCACAGAGAGCAAGTCTTCAGAGTGTGTGCATTCATGAAGCTTGTCTGTCCATGTGAGGGGAGGGACAATGGTGGGCTGGTCCTAGGGAATATCAGGTGATGCATTAGGTGTGGGTTTCCCATGTCAAATTCTGACTGGTTAACTAGTCCTTGTTAAGCCTATGAGCTGTGCACATATAAGGCATAATTAGGAAATGATGATGATGATGACAATGATGGTGGTGAAGATTATGGCAATGAGGACAGCACCTCTGCTTCTGCTGCTTACAATGATGATGATGACAATAGGTGATGTTGATGGATCAATGCCAATGAAACTGATAATGACAACAATGCCAATAGTGTAGCCACTGGTGATGGTGATGATGATGATAATGTTGATGATGGTGATGGTGATGATGGTGGTGATGATGGTGATCATGATGATGATGATGGTGATAATGGTGATGATGGTGATGATGGTGATGGTGATGGTGGTGATGATGGTGATTGTGATGATGGTGATGGTGGTGATGGTGATGATGGTGACAATGGTGGTGATTGTGATGATGGTGATGGTGATGGTGATGGTGATGATGGTGATGGTGACAGTGATGATGATTGTGATGATGGTGATGGTGGTGATGGTGATGACAGTGATGGTGACGGTGATGGTGACAATGGCATGACGGTGATGACGGTGATGACGGTGATGACAGTGATGATGGTGGTGGTGGTAGTGATGGTGATGGTGATGGTGACAATGATGATGGTGATGATGGTGATGGTGGTGATGGTGATGACAGTGATGGTGATGGTGACGGTGATGGTGACAATGGCATGACGGTGATGACGGTGATGACAGTGATGATGGTGGTGGTGATGGTGATGGTGATGGTGGCAATGATGAGAAGGATGATGATGAAATAACATTTCCCCAGCAGTTGCCATGTGTTCCTCCTTCAAATTTTACAATTCTCTTCTTAAAAATGGCTTGAGAGGGCAACAAAACCCCCAGAGATAACATCAGGGCAGCTGTCTACTGAGAATGCCCAAGGCTTGGCTTGCTCAGGCACTCTGGGTTCAAAATGGCATTTGTCCTGGCACAGAATTGTGGGTACAGAGAGGTGAGCTGTCTCGGCCACAGTCACCTAACCCTGCAGGCACTGTGACCTGCTGCCCCCCTAGGCCCTGCAGACCCTGGGGTGTGAGTGTGCAGAGGGAAAGTGGAGCTGAGAGCAGGAAGCACTGAGAGATGTGTGTTGCCCTGGACCATGCGCCTGGATCCCCAGTGGCCAACCTCGCACCCACATTGCCCCTCTGCCATCTCCTGCCCTGTGTCAGGCAATGCTTGGGATCACCTAATGGAGACAAGACCAAAGAAATCCTGAGAAGATGGAAGCAGGGTTCAGGCTGTGCACAGGCAACAGCAAAACCTGGGGCCTCCAAGAGGATGGGGCCGGGGCAGTGCTTCTCAGGCCAGGGGTTCAGCTGGGGAGTTCCTGGGCTTGTCCCAGCAGTTACTCATGGACAAATGGTTAGGAGGACCATCCAGATCCTGTAGCCCCCTGCCCTTGGCAGCCCTGGACGTGCCCTGGCCCCATCCTTCCCTGCCCGCAGCCCCTCACACACCAGCCTTCCCCAGTCTGTCCTGGTCCTCATGAGCGTGGGCTCCTCATCCATTCCAGAGCCTGGGGCTGCCTCTCCCAGCTCTGCAAACCTCTGC